>NW_027118811.1:0-749004 GCF_036417845.1 Apteryx mantelli
TGTCATTTCCTGACCTTCCTCTCGAGCTCTTGTGTGCGCATAAGGCCAAAATGCTACTGTAACATTGCATGTACTGCTGTGTCTATGTGTTCAGGACCAGACAATGTGCACCTCTGGGCCGGAGCTGGCCTCCATAACAGCAGCGCTGTAATAAAATGGTCGGTGCTGATTCCAGTGCCAAAGGGTGGGCTTTTCTTCCAAAGCTGGAGTCAGGAGCAGGACCAAGGGACTGCAGCTCTAAAAGGCCTGCTGCTTTGTTTGGGTTCTGCCTGGGCTCAGCAGGACGAGATCAGAGCCGCAGCGTGATCTCAAAGAGTGAGGGCTGCATTTAGCACTCACTGGTCGGTCAGCGGCAGTGCCAGTGGAGATGGTGAATGGTCTTCTTGCAGTTACCTGCCTGCGGCTGTCCCACATGTAACAGGGCTAATGGCAGATGCCCAGCCTTATGGAGGGGAATCTGGACATCATCAGGAGAGCTCAGGGAGTCTGCGGGGACACCATGTGCCTAGTGGTGGGTAAGGATTTGGAGCCTCACAAAAAGAGAGACCCTTCAAGTTGAACTCACTCAGAGGTAAAGTGTGAAATGTAGCTATCCACAGGTAAGCCAGGGCTCTGCAACCCCAGGGGAGGCAGTGAGGACCAAAGAGACGCAAGGAAGAGAGACTGGAGAGTCATTTGTGTCACGCTGAATGAAATGCTTCAGGCTGGATCTGGCTGCACACCCAAGCACACCTCAGGCCATTGGAAATGCCCCATGATCCTTTCAAGTATCATCCTCAGCCACAGAGCCAGTGGAAGGTGGCAGAGTATTTGTGAGTCCCTTCCAGCTGGGTCTGCTCCCTGCCCTCACCATCACTGCCAGTGCAAGTCACCCCTTCACCTGGGGCACTACAAACATGGGGCTGTTGCAGGGAGCACATGGCAGGGGGTCCAGGAGCAGCATGGATGTCAGGCCAGCATGGATGCACTTCCCTGGGGAAAGCCTCTGTGTGCAGCAGTGACCTTCCTGGAGAAGAGCAGAGGATTGTGTGCGTGTGCATGTGGTGAGAAAGAATGAGAAAGAGTAACCGGCGAGAAATCAGCAGTTTCTGCAGGTGCCAGCTCAGGGCAGTCTGCTCTGTCGCTGGGCAGCAGAAGCTGCCCGAGGAATCCCAAGGCCAGGACTCCTGTGCCCTTCTTGTTGTCTTTGACACCCGTTGCCAGATTAAACTGCCCGGGTCTGTGACCCACAGGAAAATAAAGCTTAGGTGGCCACAGCTGCTGGGCATGGTGCCAGCCCCAGAGCATGCCTGTGTCCCTGCCCTGCTCGTCCCCAAACCCCTGCGGTGCCCACCACAGGTGGGAGACAGAGCAGGCAGCCAGGCTGTCCGCATCACTTGTGCAGGAGATGGTGGCTGTGAAGCCGGTAGGACAGAGAAGATCTCAGTGGGGATGAGGGTGGCGGTCTGAGCCCCCAAAGCCCAGCAGTCTTGCCCACACCAATGCATGGCCCTGCTGTGCGTTGACCTGCAGGAGGAGCAGATATCCGCTAGGAACATGATTGCCTCATGGGCCTCTCGTAGTTCCCTGACACATCTGCCATTTCGTACATAGCGGTGGGACTCGGGCGGTGCTTAGCACAGCCCTCTGGAACTTGCAGCGCCCTCTGGAAGAGCCCTGCGCAAGCCTGGGGTGTAGTGCAGCCCTGCGGCTTGGTGTCTAGGTGGCGGTGTGTAGACAGCGCTGGATGGGGCTGAGGCGTGTGCAACCCTCGGCTGCCCCTTGTGCTCCAGCAGCCACATGCAGGCACAGCAGTGCTGTCAGAGAAGGGCAGTGAGGTCAGAGAAGAGCAGGCATGTCACAATAGCCTGGGGCGGGACGAGGTGGGGTGGGGTGGGGGCAGGCAGTCAGCTTCAGGTGAGGTGGGCTGACATCACAGTGGGGCACATCAGCATCCTTGGCACTTGGGCCACAGAGCTGCCTGCGGCTCCTGGAGGAAGGGTGCTCTCGGGCTGAGGGCGTGAAGCTCATTTGGCCCAAAGGAGCTGGAGGCCCCTTGGCCTGCAGTGCATGCTGGGCCCCATGGAGCTGGAGGACTTGCAGCTCTCCTTGCAGTGCCACCAGGATGAACGCCGGGAGCTGCTGGAGAAGCTGCTGGAGCTGGAGCAGGCTTGCGGGCTTCTGCGAGCAGCCAGCTGCCAGCTGGAAGACGGGTGTGCATGGCTGCGTGCTGCTTGGGGCTGAGACTCAGGTCGCGGGGGCTGTGCGCAGCACCTGCACGCCTGGGCCCTTGATGGGGCTTCCTGCGGGGCTGGGTGGAGGTGGGGGGCCCTGCCACCAGTCCTGGAGGGCTCTGTGCACTCCCTGCCTGCCTGGGTGCCTCATCTCTGCCCTGGGGGTCTGCACTCAGCAGTCTCCCATCCCCTCAATCCTGCAGGCTGCAGTGCTCCGGGGAGGTGCCTGAGGAGCCCCATGTGGGGCTGAGGGAGGAGCTCGGTGCCCTCCTGGGCTGCCTGAAGGAGAGCGAGCGTGAGGCAGCTGCAACGCAGGAGCAGCTCAGGTGCTTGGTAGGTGTTGGCGATGCCCGGGCATGTGCAGAGGGGGCTCCAAGCCCTGCTCTCCACCACTGTCCCCATGCCTGCAGGAGAGGGAGAAAGAGGAGCTGCGCACCACCCTGCAGGAGCTCACCACTGAGGTACCGAGACCCCCATGCCCACACCTGCTTGGACACACCTCTGGCTGCCCCATGAGCACCCCACGGTTGGCACTCACCCCTGTCTCATCTCCGCAGCGCCTGACCCTGGCAGCGCAGCATGCCCAGAGCTCCCAGCAGCTGGAGAGCACCGGAGAAGTCCTCACGCAGCTCCAGGTGAGGCAGATGCTCTGCTCCGCACCTGGCCCCCAGGCCTGCTGCTCTTGTGGGTCTGACAGGCACCATGACAGAAGGGTTGGGGGTGGGCATGTTGGGGCACCCGCAGGGTGCCTGGAATGGCGGGGGGACCCTGATGTGGGTCTGCAGGCTCCCCAGAAGGGTTGTGGGGGAGCAAAGTGGGTTGGGGAACCCTCCCGGGTGTCTGGGCACATCATGTGTGACAGGCACCCTGATGGGGGCGGGCAGCTGTGTGGTTTGGGGACGCCCGGTCTCAGCCAGGGCATTGGGCCTTGAGCCCATGCTGGTTTCATGCTGCTCCTCCAGCCGCCCCCACTGAGATGCTCTCGCTGCCTCTTCTCTCCCAGGCAGAGCTGACTGAGGTGAAGGCAGAGGGAGATGCAGCCCTGAAGGAGCTCCACCAGGTCTGTGACCCACATGAAAATACCGCTTAGGTGGGCAGAGCTGCTGCATGTGGTGCCAGCTCCCAAGGATGCCAGTGTCCCTGCCTCCCGGGCCCTGGCTGGCCTCACAGTGCCCTGGAGACTGACTGCGGATCCCCAGGCCCACCTGGGCCCCTTGTAATGCGCCCCCGTTGCTTTGCAGGAGAAGCAGTCAGCAGTCAAGCTGGCAGAGGCCCTGCAGGAGCAGGCCGAGATCGAGAAGGTACTAGGCACAGGAGGCACGGTGGCACAAGGTCTTTGTATGGGGAAAGCCCCCTCAGAGCGGGCACGGGAGTGGACTACTAACCAGGGCCCTTCCTTTGCGCAGGTCCTGAGGAAAGAACACAGGCACCTCAGGGAGAGACGCAAGGGTCTGCAACGGCAAACAGCTGGGTGAGTGGTGACAGGCACCCGAGCCCAACCTGTGGGGGTGGAGCTCTGTGCAGCTCCCAGGGATCTGTGTCCCCAGGGCCGGCTTGGCAAGGTCTGTGCCAATGTTGGACAACAGAGCCGCTGATCTAATACTCCTCTGATGACATCTAAGCTGCTCCCAAGCCCACTAGAATGCCTCTGGAGCACTCCCAACTGCCTGCATGGCTCTAAATCACCTCTAAACAGCAGTCGACCACTCGCGCAAGCTCTAAAATCCTTTAAGGAGTGCTGAGCAGCTCTGCACAGCCCTAAGTGGCTCTAGGACACCTTTCAGCTTTCCCTTCCCTTCTCTGAAGAGCCCGTTGCCTTTTGCAAAGCAGCTCATGAAAAAAAAAAAAAAAAGAAAAGAAAAAAAAAATCCCCAAACGCCGCTTGGCTCTTTGAAGCAGCTCTGAAGAGCTCCAAGCCTCTCCTAAATGCCCTTGGAGCCTGAGGCGGGAAGGGAGTAGAGGGCAGGGTCTTTTCAATGCTGGCACCCTGCGGCGCCTTGCCTCAGCCCCAGCAGAGCCTGCCCAGCACCTTGGCTCCCTGTTCGCCATGTGGCGGTCCCAGTGCTGAGCGAGCTCTCTCCTCACAGCCCAAACACCTGCGGTGCCCACAACAGGCGGAAGACGGAGCAGGCCGCCAGGCTGTCCACGTCCCTTATGCAGGAGATGGTGGCTGTGAAGCTGGTAGGTCAGAGAAGCCCGATGCGAGACTTGGGGAAGAGAGGGTCTGCAGGGTAGCCATCGGCTTTGGGGGCGCTGATATCAGTGGGGATGAGGGCGGGGGTCTGAGCCCCCAAGGCCCAACAGTCTTGCCCACACCAATGCATGTCCCTGCTGTGCATTGACCTGCAGGAGGAGCAGCTGGTGGCAAAGAGGCGTGGGATCAGTTTTTGGCTGCAGTGAGTTGCCCTGTGGGGCTCGGCGTGCCAGGGCTTATTTGTGGGTGGTGGGATGTCCGGGCTAGTGGTCCCAAGGCATCCGTCAGCTTTTAGCTTCTCAGCACTGACTTTGCTCAGGATCCCTTTTGCCTGGGTTGTGGGGTGGTGCTTGTTTGTGGGCCCAGCAGGGAGATGAAGAGCAGATCTGAGCTGCCGGGGCCCTTAACCTGAGGCCCAGGAGCGGGGCAGGGGGTGGTGTGGCCAGCATGATGCAGGGTGCCAGCGCTGGCCTGGCGGTGTCTGCAGATGATGTCTGGAAAGAGATGAGGCAGATTTTTCCCGTCCTGTGTCTTAATCTTCTCCTGGCCTGCAGGAGGCAGTTTCTGCTCCTTGCCTGCCTGCAGCTGGTGTTGCTGCTCTGCCTGGTCCTGCTCAAGAGCGACAGCGTCAGCTGGGACCTGCCGTGCAGGCTGGCGTCCGCCTTTGGGAGCTGCCCAGCACGGCCGCCACCCTTCTGATACGCCTGGCCTTGCACCGTGTGGGGTAGAGAGCGACAGGAAGACTGGGCGCCGTGCAGACAGGCAAACATCCGACTGTACAGCACCACCCTTTTCCGGGGGCACCACTGCGCACATCTGGAATGGCATGTGCAGGCACACTGTGTGTCCAGCCGCGACTACACCTTGCTGTGGGGGATGTTTGCCTGCTGAATACTTGCCACTAAGCTCACCCTCTCTTTAACAATATAAAGGACAACTGAGAACCCCGACTCCTCAGTCTGTGATTTTTCCTTGGAAAGAGACTGACTTGGTCAAGGAATTTCAGGTGGCTGATACAGCACTGACGGCTGGTGCCAGTGCGATGCTATGATTGTCCAAACTCCGTTTTTCAACTGTAGCTTAAAAGTTGCCATTACTTGTTAATATGTCTGTCAATAGACTTACCTGCCTCTAGCAAAGACTTACCCTGGCCAAGAAACACTCTAACACCCTGCTCTGCTCACTTACCCTGGCCAAGAAACACTCTAACACCCTGCTCTGCTCTTCCTGGGAAATGAAATGTGACCTGTAGTTACCTGGAAGTGTGCTGAACAAGTGATGCTGTGTTCAGTGACTTTCAACTCTTCCTGTCGTATGCATTACTCTACCTCAAACACTCCATGCTTCAGATCTTTTCCGAAAGCAAGGTATTCATTCACAACTTCTAGCTTTGAAACCAGCCTTCAGAAAGGAGATGAAAAGGGAGAACAAGTTTTTCCCAGATTCCTCGTAAACGCAGTACGTAAAGTTGAGTACACTCTTTTTTGCTGCAAAGAAATGAAAAACGGAAAGGTGAAATCTGTCAATAATTCGGTATATCGAACCACACCGAGAAGGCAGAGGCCCTCAGTGCTTTCTTTGCCTGGGTTTTTACCGGTAAAAATTTCCCTCAGGGGACATAGACAGAGCTGGCGGGTGAGGGGTGAGTGTGTGTGCTACCTCCTGTCCCATTCGGCACCACCCCCGCCACCACCCCCCCCATTAATTGTCTGTGGGATTTCAGCAAGAAGACATGTAGAGAGAGAGGGATTGAGGGAGGAGTTAGTGATGGGATGAAGACAGAAATCGCAGAAAGGGCCTGGGTGAGACTGGGAGCAGAGGGGAGCATTTGGAGGAAACACTGCTGCTGGAGTTATGAACGGCACTGAAGAGTGAGGCTGTGGGGCAGGAGAGATGGCAGGAGGAGCAGAGGCCCAGGTCGTCTCATCTCTGTTTCCAGGTGTGAGTTCTCCCGGCTCTTCTGTCCGTCCAGCTCAGCCCCCCTGCCATGGCATGGTATAGATCATGTTGCGGACCCATCTGGCAGAGAAGGGGAAGTTCCACAGGGGATAGGAACCCTGGGAGCTGCTCTGTGAGCAGCACCAGGCATCTGACTCAGGGGCCTACAGGGTCCTGAGGGGATGCCTCTGAAGGGACAGAGTTATGTACCTCGTAAGCCGGAGGCCAAGGGCTGGATGATCACGTCAGGGGTGATGTCTTCTGCCTTGGTGTCCCTGTGCCAACCCTGCCCTCTGTTCCCAAGCTCTGGGAGATGTTGGGCGCCTTCTCTGAGGCCATGTGATCTCCACTGCAGTCCGATGTGGGAGAAGTAGGCAAGGTTTGGTCCCTCAGGTTGGTGTGGGTCACCGCTGAAAAGTAGCCCATCAGAAGGGCCCGCTCCCACTGTGACACAGGGCTGGAGGCATGCAGTAGGCAGGCCAGCAGTCGCTGCAATGCTGGGGCTGCAGAGTCTGTGGCGAGAGCAGCCCAATCCTGGACTCAGGAGAGAAGCTTCCTCCTCACCAGCTCTGCCCATACCAGCCCTGGGGGACAGCTCTTCTCTGCCTGCCCCCTTCTACACCCCTGCGTTGTAAGCAAGGGGGTGAGGGCAGCGACTGTCCTGGGACAGCTCTGCAAGGCGGTTTGACACTGCCTTTGTCCCTCGGCAGCAGAATGAGTCACATGCCTTCCTCCCCACAAGTCCCTGCTCTGCGGTCTCCCCTCCGCTCCTCCTTTCTCCAGGCTCCTCGTCAGAGGGCTTCGTGGCAAAGCTGCAGTCTGACCTGGGGACAGCAGCAGGTAATGGAGGGGCAGGCAGAGTAAGGGGCTTGATCTTTCCTCCCATTAGATGTGTGACAGTGGTGTCATCACCTGCGCTGAGGAGGAAATCACCCTCTGCCTCCTCCCCTTGTTTGGCTGCGGAGGGAAACTCCTTCCAGACTCTGACCATGACCCTTTAATCATCCTCTGGAGCCAGCCTTCACCAGGCAGCCACAGTGACCACGTGTCATAGCAGGCAGCAGAAGACATCTGGGGCAGTGCTGCTGTTCGTGGGCCCTGGGGGCTGTGCTGGCAGAGATGTTCAGGAAATCCTTGGATGCCACCCCCACCCCAGGCCTCCAGCACTCCCTGAGCAGTCTGACCTTGCTGCTCCTTTTCTGCAGATCCACACAGCTGTGTGCCCGGGAGCCAGACACACTGCCAGGACCCTGCAGGGTCCTAGTTGCTCCATGCTAGAGGAACTGAACAGCAAGAACACAAAGCAAGTTTGCTGTCCAGGGGAAACAAGGTCTTACTCCTTGCTGCAGATCGGGGACAAGCGTCAAGGCTGAGAGTGCTGAAACTTGCCCCTCTCTTGTCAGTCTGTGCAGAGCACTCCTTCCAAGCCGGCAGTTGTGTTGGTGCCCAAATTACTCTTTCTCCTCCTCCTATTTCCGAACAGAGCTAGTGCTTTTCCTAGCCCCTCTCTTTTGGCATAATACCCTGAAATGTCCATATTCAGGACTAATGTACAGGACACTTAGGTTCATCGGCCAGTTCCTGGCACGCGGAAACTGGGCATTTGTTGCACACACTCCTCCTTCCCTGTTGTCATATCAAGATGTCTCCCTTATGAACCCCATTTGTTTCCCCAGTCTTACCTTTTCGCAAGCCCACACTGGAGATTTCAGCCCACTTTTCACACGGTTCAACCTGCCCACGATCGCTCATTACGAGATCGCTCATTACTAGGGCTCCTTACTAGAAGCACCTCTCGGGGACATTTGGGGCTTTGAGAGCTGTACGGAGCAGGCAGAGGGGAGACATGCCCATGTGAGCTGGTGGATTGGACTCACTTTGTGTTCAGTGGAGCCAAAAGAAACTTCCAGAGCAGAGAAGTGTTTTGTTTGAGGACTGACTTGTCTCCCCAGTGAAGATGCAGTCACACAGAGAAGAGCCTGGCAGTTGGTCTGGGTGCTATTTTCATCTCTCGGAAGTAAATGGAGAGTATTCCCACTGGCTCACTAGACCAAATCCCCTTCACTCAGCTCAGGGCATCCGGTCCCTGTAACCCCCACCAAATACCTGCCCTACAAGAGGATTAATGGGCGGGCGGCCCCTGTTCCTTATGGCACGCTCAAACAGCATAAGCCAGAGCTCAGTCAAAGGAGCTGACCAAAGGCCCTGCTGGTAAGGAGAAAGGAAACGTAGAGGGTGTCTATGAGAAATGGAATGGATTTTGCTCAGAGGACCCTGTTGGAACTTGGTAATGCCTTTTCCTCCTTGGACAGTCCCCCATGCCCAGAAGGAGAAAATGTCCAGCAGCAGCTCCTTGACCGAGTTCCCCCTCCTGGCATTTGCAGACATGTGCGAGTGCAGCTCTTGCACTTCTCACTGCTCCTGGGCATCTACCTGGCTGCCCTCCTGGGCAATGCCCTCATCATCATGGCTGCAGTCTGCAACCACCTCCTCCGCACACCCGTGTACTCCTTCCTCCTCAGTCTATCTACCCATTCTGGACCTTGGCTCCATCTTCTCCACTCTCCCCAAGTCCACGGCCAGTTCCCTGTGCAACACGAAGGCCATTTCCCATTGGGGATGAGCTGCCCAAGTCTTTCTTTCTCTTTTTCTCATTTTCCGCAGGTATTCTCTTCTCACAGTTATGGTCTTTGACTGCTCTACGGCCATCTGCCAACCCCTGCGCTCTGAGACACTCAGGGACAAGAGGGCTTGCATCAAAACTGCAGCAGCTGCCTGGGGCACCACTTTTGTCTAGGCTGCAGTACACACTGCTAATACGTTTTCAATACCATTCATACCAATGCCGTGGACCAGTTTTTCCGTGAAATTCCCCAGCTTCTCAAGCAAGGAGCAAGTCTGAGCAGGAAAGCTCAGACTCCTACGTCAGGGAAGGTGGGGTTCTTGTGGGGTTCTTAGTCTTTGCTTAGCTTTGGGTTTGTTTTGTTTTGTTTTACATTGTTCTGTTCTATGTGCAGCTCTTCAAGGCTGTTCTGAGGATCCCCTCTGGGCGGGGACAGCACAGAGCCTTTTCCACATGCCTCCCTCACCTTGCTGTGGTCTCCCTGTTTATCAGAAGTGCAGTGTTTGCCTACGCGAAGCCCCACTCTGTCTCCTCCCCATCCCTGGATGTGGTGGTGGCAGTTCTGTACTCAGTGGTGCCTCCAGCAATGAACACTCTCATCTACAGCATGAGGAACGAGGAAGTCAGAGATGCACTGGGAAAACTTATATCACAAATTTTATTTCAGCAGCCATAACCTGCCCTCCTCTTCCCACTCATAAGTCCCAGGGTATTTGAGGCCAGGTCTCCTCCCCTTTCCTCTCTTCCTTGCTTCCTTGTCTCCTTCCATCCTTCCCTCCCTCCCTCCCTCCCTCTCTTTCTTTCTTTCTCCGGTATTCACGTTCAAAGACAAATGTTTGGATTCATTCCACTTTTCCTCAGGCATCTATCTACCTCTTGAAGTTGACCCAGAGGCCTTGTGTGAGCAAGGAGTCAGTGCTACCCTGTCAGCAGGAGAGGGAGGAATCTGCAGAGGCTGTTCCTCGGAGCTGCCTTGGGTGCCTTTACTGGAACGAGCAGAATTTCCCTCTGGCAGTATTTGTTGTAGCACTGATACCGAGGGAGCTCAGGGTGACAGAATCAGGCTCAGACATGTGGAAGACTGGTAGGAGCAAGGTATGAGGAATGCCAGGGTCCACATGTCCTTTAGGATTTCTTAGCTCCTCTGTTGACAGTAGGGATGTGTCCTGGCACATCTCTTCTGTGGTGGAGGAAGCAAGCTGTCCTTGTGCTCTGATGCCTTCCTTCTGCACTGTACCAGTACTCAGAGCTGCTTTGAGGAGAACAGCAGTTCCAGCCTGGGCTCTCCCCTCCCACAAAGAGCAGCATGTCTCTGGAGCCAAAGCAGCAGCACCAGTGTGCAGAGGAGATGCAGAGAGGGAAAGTCCAGCCACAGCATGCAGGAACAGTCCTAGTGCCTGTCAGGAAAGTCCCCTCACTGCCATGGCAGGCACTTCCTTACCACAGTAGTTGAGTCTGAACTGCTGCTTTCCTGGAGCTACGGTCATTTCCTGACCTTCCTCTCGAGCTCTTGTGTGCGCATAAGGCCAAAATGCTACTGTAACATTGCATGTACTGCTGTGACTATGTGTTCAGGACCAGACAATGTGCACCTCTGGGCCGGAGCTGGCCTCCATAACAGCAGCGCTGTAATAAAATGGTCGGTGCTGATTCCAGTGCCAAAGGGTGGGCTTTTCTTCCAAAGCTGGAGTCAGGAGCAGGACCAAGGGACTGCAGCTCTAAAAGGCCTGCTGCTTTGTTTGGGTTCTGCCTGGGCTCAGCAGGACGAGATCAGAGCCGCAGCGTGATCTCAAAGAGTGAGGGCTGCATTTAGCACTCACTGGTCGGTCAGCGGCCAGTGCCAGTGGAGATGGTGAATGGTCTTCTTGCAGTTACCTGCCTGCGGCTGTCCCACATGTAACAGGGCTAATGGCAGATGCCCAGCCTTATGGAGGGGAATCTGGACATCATCAGGAGAGCTCAGGGAGTCTGCGGGGACACCATGTGCCTAGTGGTGGGTAAGGATTTGGAGCCTCACAAAAAGAGAGACCCTTCAAGTTGAACTCACTCAGAGGTAAAGTGTGAAATGTAGCTATCCACAGGTAAGCCAGGGCTCTGCAACCCCAGGGGAGGCAGTGAGGACCAAAGAGACGCAAGGAAGAGAGACTGGAGAGTCATTTGTGTCACGCTGAATGAAATGCTTCAGGCTGGATCTGGCTGCACACCCAAGCACACCTCAGGCCATTGGAAATGCCCCATGATCCTTTCAAGTATCATCCTCAGCCACAGAGCCAGTGGAAGGTGGCAGAGTATTTGTGAGTCCCTTCCAGCTGGGTCTGCTCCCTGCCCTCACCATCACTGCCAGTGCAAGTCACCCCTTCACCTGGGGCACTACAAACATGGGGCTGTTGCAGGGAGCACATGGCAGGGGGTCCAGGAGCAGCATGGATGTCAGGCCAGCATGGATGCACTTCCCTGGGGAAAGCCTCTGTGTGCAGCAGTGACCTTCCTGGAGAAGAGCAGAGGATTGTGTGCGTGTGCATGTGGTGAGAAAGAATGAGAAAGAGTAACCGGCGAGAAATCAGCAGTTTCTGCAGGTGCCAGCTCAGGGCAGTCTGCTCTGTCGCTGGGCAGCAGAAGCTGCCCGAGGAATCCCAAGGCCAGGACTCCTGTGCCCTTCTTGTTGTCTTTGACACCCGTTGCCAGATTAAACTGCCCGGGTCTGTGACCCACAGGAAAATAAAGCTTAGGTGGCCACAGCTGCTGGGCATGGTGCCAGCCCCAGAGCATGCCTGTGTCCCTGCCCTGCTCGTCCCCAAACCCCTGCGGTGCCCACCACAGGTGGGAGACAGAGCAGGCAGCCAGGCTGTCCGCATCACTTGTGCAGGAGATGGTGGCTGTGAAGCCGGTAGGACAGAGAAGATCTCAGTGGGGATGAGGGTGGCGGTCTGAGCCCCCAAAGCCCAGCAGTCTTGCCCACACCAATGCATGGCCCTGCTGTGCGTTGACCTGCAGGAGGAGCAGATATCCGCTAGGAACATGATTGCCTCATGGGCCTCTCGTAGTTCCCTGACACATCTGCCATTTCGTACATAGCGGTGGGACTCGGGCGGTGCTTAGCACAGCCCTCTGGAACTTGCAGCGCCCTCTGGAAGAGCCCTGCGCAAGCCTGGGGTGTAGTGCAGCCCTGCGGCTTGGTGTCTAGGTGGCGGTGTGTAGACAGCGCTGGATGGGGCTGAGGCGTGTGCAACCCTCGGCTGCCCCTTGTGCTCCAGCAGGCACATGCAGGCACAGCAGTGCTGTCAGAGAAGGGCAGTGAGGTCAGAGAAGAGCAGGCATGTCACAATAGCCTGGGGCGGGACGAGGTGGGGTGGGGTGGGGGCAGGCAGTCAGCTTCAGGTGAGGTGGGCTGACATCACAGTGGGGCACATCAGCATCCTTGGCACTTGGGCCACAGAGCTGCCTGCGGCTCCTGGAGGAAGGGTGCTCTCGGGCTGAGGGCGTGAAGCTCATTTGGCCCAAAGGAGCTGGAGGCCCCTTGGCCTGCAGTGCATGCTGGGCCCCATGGAGCTGGAGGACTTGCAGCTCTCCTTGCAGTGCCACCAGGATGAACGCCGGGAGCTGCTGGAGAAGCTGCTGGAGCTGGAGCAGGCTTGCGGGCTTCTGCGAGCAGCCAGCTGCCAGCTGGAAGACGGGTGTGCATGGCTGCGTGCTGCTTGGGGCTGAGACTCAGGTCGCGGGGGCTGTGCGCAGCACCTGCACGCCTGGGCCCTTGATGGGGCTTCCTGCGGGGCTGGGTGGAGGTGGGGGGCCCTGCCACCAGTCCTGGAGGGCTCTGTGCACTCCCTGCCTGCCTGGGTGCCTCATCTCTGCCCTGGGGGTCTGCACTCAGCAGTCTCCCATCCCCTCAATCCTGCAGGCTGCAGTGCTCCGGGGAGGTGCCTGAGGAGCCCCATGTGGGGCTGAGGGAGGAGCTCGGTGCCCTCCTGGGCTGCCTGAAGGAGAGCGAGCGTGAGGCAGCTGCAACGCAGGAGCAGCTCAGGTGCTTGGTAGGTGTTGGCGATGCCCGGGCATGTGCAGAGGGGGCTCCAAGCCCTGCTCTCCACCACTGTCCCCATGCCTGCAGGAGAGGGAGAAAGAGGAGCTGCGCACCACCCTGCAGGAGCTCACCACTGAGGTACCGAGACCCCCATGCCCACACCTGCTTGGACACACCTCTGGCTGCCCCATGAGCACCCCACGGTTGGCACTCACCCCTGTCTCATCTCCGCAGCGCCTGACCCTGGCAGCGCAGCATGCCCAGAGCTCCCAGCAGCTGGAGAGCACCGGAGAAGTCCTCACGCAGCTCCAGGTGAGGCAGATGCTCTGCTCCGCACCTGGCCCCCAGGCCTGCTGCTCTTGTGGGTCTGACAGGCACCATGACAGAAGGGTTGGGGGTGGGCATGTTGGGGCACCCGCAGGGTGCCTGGAATGGCGGGGGGACCCTGATGTGGGTCTGCAGGCTCCCCAGAAGGGTTGTGGGGGAGCAAAGTGGGTTGGGGAACCCTCCCGGGTGTCTGGGCACATCATGTGTGACAGGCACCCTGATGGGGGCGGGCAGCTGTGTGGTTTGGGGACGCCCGGTCTCAGCCAGGGCATTGGGCCTTGAGCCCATGCTGGTTTCATGCTGCTCCTCCAGCCGCCCCCACTGAGATGCTCTCGCTGCCTCTTCTCTCCCAGGCAGAGCTGACTGAGGTGAAGGCAGAGGGAGATGCAGCCCTGAAGGAGCTCCACCAGGTCTGTGACCCACATGAAAATACCGCTTAGGTGGGCAGAGCTGCTGCATGTGGTGCCAGCTCCCAAGGATGCCAGTGTCCCTGCCTCCCGGGCCCTGGCTGGCCTCACAGTGCCCTGGAGACTGACTGCGGATCCCCAGGCCCACCTGGGCCCCTTGTAATGCGCCCCCGTTGCTTTGCAGGAGAAGCAGTCAGCAGTCAAGCTGGCAGAGGCCCTGCAGGAGCAGGCCGAGATCGAGAAGGTACTAGGCACAGGAGGCACGGTGGCACAAGGTCTTTGTATGGGGAAAGCCCCCTCAGAGCGGGCACGGGAGTGGACTACTAACCAGGGCCCTTCCTTTGCGCAGGTCCTGAGGAAAGAACACAGGCACCTCAGGGAGAGACGCAAGGGTCTGCAACGGCAAACAGCTGGGTGAGTGGTGACAGGCACCCGAGCCCAACCTGTGGGGGTGGAGCTCTGTGCAGCTCCCAGGGATCTGTGTCCCCAGGGCCGGCTTGGCAAGGTCTGTGCCAATGTTGGACAACAGAGCCGCTGATCTAATACTCCTCTGATGACATCTAAGCTGCTCCCAAGCCCACTAGAATGCCTCTGGAGCACTCCCAACTGCCTGCATGGCTCTAAATCACCTCTAAACAGCAGTCGACCACTCGCGCAAGCTCTAAAATCCTTTAAGGAGTGCTGAGCAGCTCTGCACAGCCCTAAGTGGCTCTAGGACACCTTTCAGCTTTCCCTTCCCTTCTCTGAAGAGCCCGTTGCCTTTTGCAAAGCAGCTCATGAAAAAAAAAAAAAAAAGAAAAGAAAAAAAAAATCCCCAAACGCCGCTTGGCTCTTTGAAGCAGCTCTGAAGAGCTCCAAGCCTCTCCTAAATGCCCTTGGAGCCTGAGGCGGGAAGGGAGTAGAGGGCAGGGTCTTTTCAATGCTGGCACCCTGCGGCGCCTTGCCTCAGCCCCAGCAGAGCCTGCCCAGCACCTTGGCTCCCTGTTCGCCATGTGGCGGTCCCAGTGCTGAGCGAGCTCTCTCCTCACAGCCCAAACACCTGCGGTGCCCACAACAGGCGGAAGACGGAGCAGGCCGCCAGGCTGTCCACGTCCCTTATGCAGGAGATGGTGGCTGTGAAGCTGGTAGGTCAGAGAAGCCCGATGCGAGACTTGGGGAAGAGAGGGTCTGCAGGGTAGCCATCGGCTTTGGGGGCGCTGATATCAGTGGGGATGAGGGCGGGGGTCTGAGCCCCCAAGGCCCAACAGTCTTGCCCACACCAATGCATGTCCCTGCTGTGCATTGACCTGCAGGAGGAGCAGCTGGTGGCAAAGAGGCGTGGGATCAGTTTTTGGCTGCAGTGAGTTGCCCTGTGGGGCTCGGCGTGCCAGGGCTTATTTGTGGGTGGTGGGATGTCCGGGCTAGTGGTCCCAAGGCATCCGTCAGCTTTTAGCTTCTCAGCACTGACTTTGCTCAGGATCCCTTTTGCCTGGGTTGTGGGGTGGTGCTTGTTTGTGGGCCCAGCAGGGAGATGAAGAGCAGATCTGAGCTGCCGGGGCCCTTAACCTGAGGCCCAGGAGCGGGGCAGGGGGTGGTGTGGCCAGCATGATGCAGGGTGCCAGTGCTGGCCTGGCGGTGTCTGCAGATGATGTCTGGAAAGAGATGAGGCAGATTTTTCCCGTCCTGTGTCTTAATCTTCTCCTGGCCTGCAGGAGGCAGTTTCTGCTCCTTGCCTGCCTGCAGCTGGTGTTGCTGCTCTGCCTGGTCCTGCTCAAGAGCGACAGCGTCAGCTGGGACCTGCCGTGCAGGCTGGCGTCCGCCTTTGGGAGCTGCCCAGCACGGCCGCCACCCTTCTGATACGCCTGGCCTTGCACCGTGTGGGGTAGAGAGCGACAGGAAGACTGGGCGCCGTGCAGACAGGCAAACATCCGACTGTACAGCACCACCCTTTTCCGGGGGCACCACTGCGCACATCTGGAATGGCATGTGCAGGCACACTGTGTGTCCAGCCGCGACTACACCTTGCTGTGGGGGATGTTTGCCTGCTGAATACTTGCCACTAAGCTCACCCTCTCTTTAACAATATAAAGGACAACTGAGAACCCCGACTCCTCAGTCTGTGATTTTTCCTTGGAAAGAGACTGACTTGGTCAAGGAATTTCAGGTGGCTGATACAGCACTGACGGCTGGTGCCAGTGCGATGCTATGATTGTCCAAACTCCGTTTTTCAACTGTAGCTTAAAAGTTGCCATTACTTGTTAATATGTCTGTCAATAGACTTACCTGCCTCTAGCAAAGACTTACCCTGGCCAAGAAACACTCTAACACCCTGCTCTGCTCACTTACCCTGGCCAAGAAACACTCTAACACCCTGCTCTGCTCTTCCTGGGAAATGAAATGTGACCTGTAGTTACCTGGAAGTGTGCTGAACAAGTGATGCTGTGTTCAGTGACTTTCAACTCTTCCTGTCGTATGCATTACTCTACCTCAAACACTCCATGCTTCAGATCTTTTCCGAAAGCAAGGTATTCATTCACAACTTCTAGCTTTGAAACCAGCCTTCAGAAAGGAGATGAAAAGGGAGAACAAGTTTTTCCCAGATTCCTCGTAAACGCAGTACGTAAAGTTGAGTACACTCTTTTTTGCTGCAAAGAAATGAAAAACGGAAAGGTGAAATCTGTCAATAATTCGGTATATCGAACCACACCGAGAAGGCAGAGGCCCTCAGTGCTTTCTTTGCCTGGGTTTTTACCGGTAAAAATTTCCCTCAGGGGACATAGACAGAGCTGGCGGGTGAGGGGTGAGTGTGTGTGCTACCTCCTGTCCCATTCGGCACCACCCCCGCCACCACCCCCCCCATTAATTGTCTGTGGGATTTCAGCAAGAAGACATGTAGAGAGAGAGGGATTGAGGGAGGAGTTAGTGATGGGATGAAGACAGAAATCGCAGAAAGGGCCTGGGTGAGACTGGGAGCAGAGGGGAGCATTTGGAGGAAACACTGCTGCTGGAGTTATGAACGGCACTGAAGAGTGAGGCTGTGGGGCAGGAGAGATGGCAGGAGGAGCAGAGGCCCAGGTCGTCTCATCTCTGTTTCCAGGTGTGAGTTCTCCCGGCTCTTCTGTCCGTCCAGCTCAGCCCCCCTGCCATGGCATGGTATAGATCATGTTGCGGACCCATCTGGCAGAGAAGGGGAAGTTCCACAGGGGATAGGAACCCTGGGAGCTGCTCTGTGAGCAGCACCAGGCATCTGACTCAGGGGCCTACAGGGTCCTGAGGGGATGCCTCTGAAGGGACAGAGTTATGTACCTCGTAAGCCGGAGGCCAAGGGCTGGATGATCACGTCAGGGGTGATGTCTTCTGCCTTGGTGTCCCTGTGCCAACCCTGCCCTCTGTTCCCAAGCTCTGGGAGATGTTGGGCGCCTTCTCTGAGGCCATGTGATCTCCACTGCAGTCCGATGTGGGAGAAGTAGGCAAGGTTTGGTCCCTCAGGTTGGTGTGGGTCACCGCTGAAAAGTAGCCCATCAGAAGGGCCCGCTCCCACTGTGACACAGGGCTGGAGGCATGCAGTAGGCAGGCCAGCAGTCGCTGCAATGCTGGGGCTGCAGAGTCTGTGGCGAGAGCAGCCCAATCCTGGACTCAGGAGAGAAGCTTCCTCCTCACCAGCTCTGCCCATACCAGCCCTGGGGGACAGCTCTTCTCTGCCTGCCCCCTTCTACACCCCTGCGTTGTAAGCAAGGGGGTGAGGGCAGCGACTGTCCTGGGACAGCTCTGCAAGGCGGTTTGACACTGCCTTTGTCCCTCGGCAGCAGAATGAGTCACATGCCTTCCTCCCCACAAGTCCCTGCTCTGCGGTCTCCCCTCCGCTCCTCCTTTCTCCAGGCTCCTCGTCAGAGGGCTTCGTGGCAAAGCTGCAGTCTGACCTGGGGACAGCAGCAGGTAATGGAGGGGCAGGCAGAGTAAGGGGCTTGATCTTTCCTCCCATTAGATGTGTGACAGTGGTGTCATCACCTGCGCTGAGGAGGAAATCACCCTCTGCCTCCTCCCCTTGTTTGGCTGCGGAGGGAAACTCCTTCCAGACTCTGACCATGACCCTTTAATCATCCTCTGGAGCCAGCCTTCACCAGGCAGCCACAGTGACCACGTGTCATAGCAGGCAGCAGAAGACATCTGGGGCAGTGCTGCTGTTCGTGGGCCCTGGGGGCTGTGCTGGCAGAGATGTTCAGGAAATCCTTGGATGCCACCCCCACCCCAGGCCTCCAGCACTCCCTGAGCAGTCTGACCTTGCTGCTCCTTTTCTGCAGATCCACACAGCTGTGTGCCCGGGAGCCAGACACACTGCCAGGACCCTGCAGGGTCCTAGTTGCTCCATGCTAGAGGAACTGAACAGCAAGAACACAAAGCAAGTTTGCTGTCCAGGGGAAACAAGGTCTTACTCCTTGCTGCAGATCGGGGACAAGCGTCAAGGCTGAGAGTGCTGAAACTTGCCCCTCTCTTGTCAGTCTGTGCAGAGCACTCCTTCCAAGCCGGCAGTTGTGTTGGTGCCCAAATTACTCTTTCTCCTCCTCCTATTTCCGAACAGAGCTAGTGCTTTTCCTAGCCCCTCTCTTTTGGCATAATACCCTGAAATGTCCATATTCAGGACTAATGTACAGGACACTTAGGTTCATCGGCCAGTTCCTGGCACGCGGAAACTGGGCATTTGTTGCACACACTCCTCCTTCCCTGTTGTCATATCAAGATGTCTCCCTTATGAACCCCATTTGTTTCCCCAGTCTTACCTTTTCGCAAGCCCACACTGGAGATTTCAGCCCACTTTTCACACGGTTCAACCTGCCCACGATCGCTCATTACGAGATCGCTCATTACTAGGGCTCCTTACTAGAAGCACCTCTCGGGGACATTTGGGGCTTTGAGAGCTGTACGGAGCAGGCAGAGGGGAGACATGCCCATGTGAGCTGGTGGATTGGACTCACTTTGTGTTCAGTGGAGCCAAAAGAAACTTCCAGAGCAGAGAAGTGTTTTGTTTGAGGACTGACTTGTCTCCCCAGTGAAGATGCAGTCACACAGAGAAGAGCCTGGCAGTTGGTCTGGGTGCTATTTTCATCTCTCGGAAGTAAATGGAGAGTATTCCCACTGGCTCACTAGACCAAATCCCCTTCACTCAGCTCAGGGCATCCGGTCCCTGTAACCCCCACCAAATACCTGCCCTACAAGAGGATTAATGGGCGGGCGGCCCCTGTTCCTTATGGCACGCTCAAACAGCATAAGCCAGAGCTCAGTCAAAGGAGCTGACCAAAGGCCCTGCTGGTAAGGAGAAAGGAAACGTAGAGGGTGTCTATGAGAAATGGAATGGATTTTGCTCAGAGGACCCTGTTGGAACTTGGTAATGCCTTTTCCTCCTTGGACAGTCCCCCATGCCCAGAAGGAGAAAATGTCCAGCAGCAGCTCCTTGACCGAGTTCCCCCTCCTGGCATTTGCAGACATGTGCGAGTGCAGCTCTTGCACTTCTCACTGCTCCTGGGCATCTACCTGGCTGCCCTCCTGGGCAATGCCCTCATCATCATGGCTGCAGTCTGCAACCACCTCCTCCGCACACCCGTGTACTCCTTCCTCCTCAGTCTATCTACCCATTCTGGACCTTGGCTCCATCTTCTCCACTCTCCCCAAGTCCACGGCCAGTTCCCTGTGCAACACGAAGGCCATTTCCCATTGGGGATGAGCTGCCCAAGTCTTTCTTTCTCTTTTTCTCATTTTCCGCAGGTATTCTCTTCTCACAGTTATGGTCTTTGACTGCTCTACGGCCATCTGCCAACCCCTGCGCTCTGAGACACTCAGGGACAAGAGGGCTTGCATCAAAACTGCAGCAGCTGCCTGGGGCACCACTTTTGTCTAGGCTGCAGTACACACTGCTAATACGTTTTCAATACCATTCATACCAATGCCGTGGACCAGTTTTTCCGTGAAATTCCCCAGCTTCTCAAGCAAGGAGCAAGTCTGAGCAGGAAAGCTCAGACTCCTACGTCAGGGAAGGTGGGGTTCTTGTGGGGTTCTTAGTCTTTGCTTAGCTTTGGGTTTGTTTTGTTTTGTTTTACATTGTTCTGTTCTATGTGCAGCTCTTCAAGGCTGTTCTGAGGATCCCCTCTGGGCGGGGACAGCACAGAGCCTTTTCCACATGCCTCCCTCACCTTGCTGTGGTCTCCCTGTTTATCAGAAGTGCAGTGTTTGCCTACGCGAAGCCCCACTCTGTCTCCTCCCCATCCCTGGATGTGGTGGTGGCAGTTCTGTACTCAGTGGTGCCTCCAGCAATGAACACTCTCATCTACAGCATGAGGAACGAGGAAGTCAGAGATGCACTGGGAAAACTTATATCACAAATTTTATTTCAGCAGCCATAACCTGCCCTCCTCTTCCCACTCATAAGTCCCAGGGTATTTGAGGCCAGGTCTCCTCCCCTTTCCTCTCTTCCTTGCTTCCTTGTCTCCTTCCATCCTTCCCTCCCTCCCTCCCTCCCTCTCTTTCTTTCTTTCTCCGGTATTCACGTTCAAAGACAAATGTTTGGATTCATTCCACTTTTCCTCAGGCATCTATCTACCTCTTGAAGTTGACCCAGAGGCCTTGTGTGAGCAAGGAGTCAGTGCTACCCTGTCAGCAGGAGAGGGAGGAATCTGCAGAGGCTGTTCCTCGGAGCTGCCTTGGGTGCCTTTACTGGAACGAGCAGAATTTCCCTCTGGCAGTATTTGTTGTAGCACTGATACCGAGGGAGCTCAGGGTGACAGAATCAGGCTCAGACATGTGGAAGACTGGTAGGAGCAAGGTATGAGGAATGCCAGGGTCCACATGTCCTTTAGGATTTCTTAGCTCCTCTGTTGACAGTAGGGATGTGTCCTGGCACATCTCTTCTGTGGTGGAGGAAGCAAGCTGTCCTTGTGCTCTGATGCCTTCCTTCTGCACTGTACCAGTACTCAGAGCTGCTTTGAGGAGAACAGCAGTTCCAGCCTGGGCTCTCCCCTCCCACAAAGAGCAGCATGTCTCTGGAGCCAAAGCAGCAGCACCAGTGTGCAGAGGAGATGCAGAGAGGGAAAGTCCAGCCACAGCATGCAGGAACAGTCCTAGTGCCTGTCAGGAAAGTCCCCTCACTGCCATGGCAGGCACTTCCTTACCACAGTAGTTGAGTCTGAACTGCTGCTTTCCTGGAGCTACGGTCATTTCCTGACCTTCCTCTCGAGCTCTTGTGTGCGCATAAGGCCAAAATGCTACTGTAACATTGCATGTACTGCTGTGACTATGTGTTCAGGACCAGACAATGTGCACCTCTGGGCCGGAGCTGGCCTCCATAACAGCAGCGCTGTAATAAAATGGTCGGTGCTGATTCCAGTGCCAAAGGGTGGGCTTTTCTTCCAAAGCTGGAGTCAGGAGCAGGACCAAGGGACTGCAGCTCTAAAAGGCCTGCTGCTTTGTTTGGGTTCTGCCTGGGCTCAGCAGGACGAGATCAGAGCCGCAGCGTGATCTCAAAGAGTGAGGGCTGCATTTAGCACTCACTGGTCGGTCAGCGGCCAGTGCCAGTGGAGATGGTGAATGGTCTTCTTGCAGTTACCTGCCTGCGGCTGTCCCACATGTAACAGGGCTAATGGCAGATGCCCAGCCTTATGGAGGGGAATCTGGACATCATCAGGAGAGCTCAGGGAGTCTGCGGGGACACCATGTGCCTAGTGGTGGGTAAGGATTTGGAGCCTCACAAAAAGAGAGACCCTTCAAGTTGAACTCACTCAGAGGTAAAGTGTGAAATGTAGCTATCCACAGGTAAGCCAGGGCTCTGCAACCCCAGGGGAGGCAGTGAGGACCAAAGAGACGCAAGGAAGAGAGACTGGAGAGTCATTTGTGTCACGCTGAATGAAATGCTTCAGGCTGGATCTGGCTGCACACCCAAGCACACCTCAGGCCATTGGAAATGCCCCATGATCCTTTCAAGTATCATCCTCAGCCACAGAGCCAGTGGAAGGTGGCAGAGTATTTGTGAGTCCCTTCCAGCTGGGTCTGCTCCCTGCCCTCACCATCACTGCCAGTGCAAGTCACCCCTTCACCTGGGGCACTACAAACATGGGGCTGTTGCAGGGAGCACATGGCAGGGGGTCCAGGAGCAGCATGGATGTCAGGCCAGCATGGATGCACTTCCCTGGGGAAAGCCTCTGTGTGCAGCAGTGACCTTCCTGGAGAAGAGCAGAGGATTGTGTGCGTGTGCATGTGGTGAGAAAGAATGAGAAAGAGTAACCGGCGAGAAATCAGCAGTTTCTGCAGGTGCCAGCTCAGGGCAGTCTGCTCTGTCGCTGGGCAGCAGAAGCTGCCCGAGGAATCCCAAGGCCAGGACTCCTGTGCCCTTCTTGTTGTCTTTGACACCCGTTGCCAGATTAAACTGCCCGGGTCTGTGACCCACAGGAAAATAAAGCTTAGGTGGCCACAGCTGCTGGGCATGGTGCCAGCCCCAGAGCATGCCTGTGTCCCTGCCCTGCTCGTCCCCAAACCCCTGCGGTGCCCACCACAGGTGGGAGACAGAGCAGGCAGCCAGGCTGTCCGCATCACTTGTGCAGGAGATGGTGGCTGTGAAGCCGGTAGGACAGAGAAGATCTCAGTGGGGATGAGGGTGGCGGTCTGAGCCCCCAAAGCCCAGCAGTCTTGCCCACACCAATGCATGGCCCTGCTGTGCGTTGACCTGCAGGAGGAGCAGATATCCGCTAGGAACATGATTGCCTCATGGGCCTCTCGTAGTTCCCTGACACATCTGCCATTTCGTACATAGCGGTGGGACTCGGGCGGTGCTTAGCACAGCCCTCTGGAACTTGCAGCGCCCTCTGGAAGAGCCCTGCGCAAGCCTGGGGTGTAGTGCAGCCCTGCGGCTTGGTGTCTAGGTGGCGGTGTGTAGACAGCGCTGGATGGGGCTGAGGCGTGTGCAACCCTCGGCTGCCCCTTGTGCTCCAGCAGGCACATGCAGGCACAGCAGTGCTGTCAGAGAAGGGCAGTGAGGTCAGAGAAGAGCAGGCATGTCACAATAGCCTGGGGCGGGACGAGGTGGGGTGGGGTGGGGGCAGGCAGTCAGCTTCAGGTGAGGTGGGCTGACATCACAGTGGGGCACATCAGCATCCTTGGCACTTGGGCCACAGAGCTGCCTGCGGCTCCTGGAGGAAGGGTGCTCTCGGGCTGAGGGCGTGAAGCTCATTTGGCCCAAAGGAGCTGGAGGCCCCTTGGCCTGCAGTGCATGCTGGGCCCCATGGAGCTGGAGGACTTGCAGCTCTCCTTGCAGTGCCACCAGGATGAACGCCGGGAGCTGCTGGAGAAGCTGCTGGAGCTGGAGCAGGCTTGCGGGCTTCTGCGAGCAGCCAGCTGCCAGCTGGAAGACGGGTGTGCATGGCTGCGTGCTGCTTGGGGCTGAGACTCAGGTCGCGGGGGCTGTGCGCAGCACCTGCACGCCTGGGCCCTTGATGGGGCTTCCTGCGGGGCTGGGTGGAGGTGGGGGGCCCTGCCACCAGTCCTGGAGGGCTCTGTGCACTCCCTGCCTGCCTGGGTGCCTCATCTCTGCCCTGGGGGTCTGCACTCAGCAGTCTCCCATCCCCTCAATCCTGCAGGCTGCAGTGCTCCGGGGAGGTGCCTGAGGAGCCCCATGTGGGGCTGAGGGAGGAGCTCGGTGCCCTCCTGGGCTGCCTGAAGGAGAGCGAGCGTGAGGCAGCTGCAACGCAGGAGCAGCTCAGGTGCTTGGTAGGTGTTGGCGATGCCCGGGCATGTGCAGAGGGGGCTCCAAGCCCTGCTCTCCACCACTGTCCCCATGCCTGCAGGAGAGGGAGAAAGAGGAGCTGCGCACCACCCTGCAGGAGCTCACCACTGAGGTACCGAGACCCCCATGCCCACACCTGCTTGGACACACCTCTGGCTGCCCCATGAGCACCCCACGGTTGGCACTCACCCCTGTCTCATCTCCGCAGCGCCTGACCCTGGCAGCGCAGCATGCCCAGAGCTCCCAGCAGCTGGAGAGCACCGGAGAAGTCCTCACGCAGCTCCAGGTGAGGCAGATGCTCTGCTCCGCACCTGGCCCCCAGGCCTGCTGCTCTTGTGGGTCTGACAGGCACCATGACAGAAGGGTTGGGGGTGGGCATGTTGGGGCACCCGCAGGGTGCCTGGAATGGCGGGGGGACCCTGATGTGGGTCTGCAGGCTCCCCAGAAGGGTTGTGGGGGAGCAAAGTGGGTTGGGGAACCCTCCCGGGTGTCTGGGCACATCATGTGTGACAGGCACCCTGATGGGGGCGGGCAGCTGTGTGGTTTGGGGACGCCCGGTCTCAGCCAGGGCATTGGGCCTTGAGCCCATGCTGGTTTCATGCTGCTCCTCCAGCCGCCCCCACTGAGATGCTCTCGCTGCCTCTTCTCTCCCAGGCAGAGCTGACTGAGGTGAAGGCAGAGGGAGATGCAGCCCTGAAGGAGCTCCACCAGGTCTGTGACCCACATGAAAATACCGCTTAGGTGGGCAGAGCTGCTGCATGTGGTGCCAGCTCCCAAGGATGCCAGTGTCCCTGCCTCCCGGGCCCTGGCTGGCCTCACAGTGCCCTGGAGACTGACTGCGGATCCCCAGGCCCACCTGGGCCCCTTGTAATGCGCCCCCGTTGCTTTGCAGGAGAAGCAGTCAGCAGTCAAGCTGGCAGAGGCCCTGCAGGAGCAGGCCGAGATCGAGAAGGTACTAGGCACAGGAGGCACGGTGGCACAAGGTCTTTGTATGGGGAAAGCCCCCTCAGAGCGGGCACGGGAGTGGACTACTAACCAGGGCCCTTCCTTTGCGCAGGTCCTGAGGAAAGAACACAGGCACCTCAGGGAGAGACGCAAGGGTCTGCAACGGCAAACAGCTGGGTGAGTGGTGACAGGCACCCGAGCCCAACCTGTGGGGGTGGAGCTCTGTGCAGCTCCCAGGGATCTGTGTCCCCAGGGCCGGCTTGGCAAGGTCTGTGCCAATGTTGGACAACAGAGCCGCTGATCTAATACTCCTCTGATGACATCTAAGCTGCTCCCAAGCCCACTAGAATGCCTCTGGAGCACTCCCAACTGCCTGCATGGCTCTAAATCACCTCTAAACAGCAGTCGACCACTCGCGCAAGCTCTAAAATCCTTTAAGGAGTGCTGAGCAGCTCTGCACAGCCCTAAGTGGCTCTAGGACACCTTTCAGCTTTCCCTTCCCTTCTCTGAAGAGCCCGTTGCCTTTTGCAAAGCAGCTCATGAAAAAAAAAAAAAAAAGAAAAGAAAAAAAAAATCCCCAAACGCCGCTTGGCTCTTTGAAGCAGCTCTGAAGAGCTCCAAGCCTCTCCTAAATGCCCTTGGAGCCTGAGGCGGGAAGGGAGTAGAGGGCAGGGTCTTTTCAATGCTGGCACCCTGCGGCGCCTTGCCTCAGCCCCAGCAGAGCCTGCCCAGCACCTTGGCTCCCTGTTCGCCATGTGGCGGTCCCAGTGCTGAGCGAGCTCTCTCCTCACAGCCCAAACACCTGCGGTGCCCACAACAGGCGGAAGACGGAGCAGGCCGCCAGGCTGTCCACGTCCCTTATGCAGGAGATGGTGGCTGTGAAGCTGGTAGGTCAGAGAAGCCCGATGCGAGACTTGGGGAAGAGAGGGTCTGCAGGGTAGCCATCGGCTTTGGGGGCGCTGATATCAGTGGGGATGAGGGCGGGGGTCTGAGCCCCCAAGGCCCAACAGTCTTGCCCACACCAATGCATGTCCCTGCTGTGCATTGACCTGCAGGAGGAGCAGCTGGTGGCAAAGAGGCGTGGGATCAGTTTTTGGCTGCAGTGAGTTGCCCTGTGGGGCTCGGCGTGCCAGGGCTTATTTGTGGGTGGTGGGATGTCCGGGCTAGTGGTCCCAAGGCATCCGTCAGCTTTTAGCTTCTCAGCACTGACTTTGCTCAGGATCCCTTTTGCCTGGGTTGTGGGGTGGTGCTTGTTTGTGGGCCCAGCAGGGAGATGAAGAGCAGATCTGAGCTGCCGGGGCCCTTAACCTGAGGCCCAGGAGCGGGGCAGGGGGTGGTGTGGCCAGCATGATGCAGGGTGCCAGCGCTGGCCTGGCGGTGTCTGCAGATGATGTCTGGAAAGAGATGAGGCAGATTTTTCCCGTCCTGTGTCTTAATCTTCTCCTGGCCTGCAGGAGGCAGTTTCTGCTCCTTGCCTGCCTGCAGCTGGTGTTGCTGCTCTGCCTGGTCCTGCTCAAGAGCGACAGCGTCAGCTGGGACCTGCCGTGCAGGCTGGCGTCCGCCTTTGGGAGCTGCCCAGCACGGCCGCCACCCTTCTGATACGCCTGGCCTTGCACCGTGTGGGGTAGAGAGCGACAGGAAGACTGGGCGCCGTGCAGACAGGCAAACATCCGACTGTACAGCACCACCCTTTTCCGGGGGCACCACTGCGCACATCTGGAATGGCATGTGCAGGCACACTGTGTGTCCAGCCGCGACTACACCTTGCTGTGGGGGATGTTTGCCTGCTGAATACTTGCCACTAAGCTCACCCTCTCTTTAACAATATAAAGGACAACTGAGAACCCCGACTCCTCAGTCTGTGATTTTTCCTTGGAAAGAGACTGACTTGGTCAAGGAATTTCAGGTGGCTGATACAGCACTGACGGCTGGTGCCAGTGCGATGCTATGATTGTCCAAACTCCGTTTTTCAACTGTAGCTTAAAAGTTGCCATTACTTGTTAATATGTCTGTCAATAGACTTACCTGCCTCTAGCAAAGACTTACCCTGGCCAAGAAACACTCTAACACCCTGCTCTGCTCACTTACCCTGGCCAAGAAACACTCTAACACCCTGCTCTGCTCTTCCTGGGAAATGAAATGTGACCTGTAGTTACCTGGAAGTGTGCTGAACAAGTGATGCTGTGTTCAGTGACTTTCAACTCTTCCTGTCGTATGCATTACTCTACCTCAAACACTCCATGCTTCAGATCTTTTCCGAAAGCAAGGTATTCATTCACAACTTCTAGCTTTGAAACCAGCCTTCAGAAAGGAGATGAAAAGGGAGAACAAGTTTTTCCCAGATTCCTCGTAAACGCAGTACGTAAAGTTGAGTACACTCTTTTTTGCTGCAAAGAAATGAAAAACGGAAAGGTGAAATCTGTCAATAATTCGGTATATCGAACCACACCGAGAAGGCAGAGGCCCTCAGTGCTTTCTTTGCCTGGGTTTTTACCGGTAAAAATTTCCCTCAGGGGACATAGACAGAGCTGGCGGGTGAGGGGTGAGTGTGTGTGCTACCTCCTGTCCCATTCGGCACCACCCCCGCCACCACCCCCCCCATTAATTGTCTGTGGGATTTCAGCAAGAAGACATGTAGAGAGAGAGGGATTGAGGGAGGAGTTAGTGATGGGATGAAGACAGAAATCGCAGAAAGGGCCTGGGTGAGACTGGGAGCAGAGGGGAGCATTTGGAGGAAACACTGCTGCTGGAGTTATGAACGGCACTGAAGAGTGAGGCTGTGGGGCAGGAGAGATGGCAGGAGGAGCAGAGGCCCAGGTCGTCTCATCTCTGTTTCCAGGTGTGAGTTCTCCCGGCTCTTCTGTCCGTCCAGCTCAGCCCCCCTGCCATGGCATGGTATAGATCATGTTGCGGACCCATCTGGCAGAGAAGGGGAAGTTCCACAGGGGATAGGAACCCTGGGAGCTGCTCTGTGAGCAGCACCAGGCATCTGACTCAGGGGCCTACAGGGTCCTGAGGGGATGCCTCTGAAGGGACAGAGTTATGTACCTCGTAAGCCGGAGGCCAAGGGCTGGATGATCACGTCAGGGGTGATGTCTTCTGCCTTGGTGTCCCTGTGCCAACCCTGCCCTCTGTTCCCAAGCTCTGGGAGATGTTGGGCGCCTTCTCTGAGGCCATGTGATCTCCACTGCAGTCCGATGTGGGAGAAGTAGGCAAGGTTTGGTCCCTCAGGTTGGTGTGGGTCACCGCTGAAAAGTAGCCCATCAGAAGGGCCCGCTCCCACTGTGACACAGGGCTGGAGGCATGCAGTAGGCAGGCCAGCAGTCGCTGCAATGCTGGGGCTGCAGAGTCTGTGGCGAGAGCAGCCCAATCCTGGACTCAGGAGAGAAGCTTCCTCCTCACCAGCTCTGCCCATACCAGCCCTGGGGGACAGCTCTTCTCTGCCTGCCCCCTTCTACACCCCTGCGTTGTAAGCAAGGGGGTGAGGGCAGCGACTGTCCTGGGACAGCTCTGCAAGGCGGTTTGACACTGCCTTTGTCCCTCGGCAGCAGAATGAGTCACATGCCTTCCTCCCCACAAGTCCCTGCTCTGCGGTCTCCCCTCCGCTCCTCCTTTCTCCAGGCTCCTCGTCAGAGGGCTTCGTGGCAAAGCTGCAGTCTGACCTGGGGACAGCAGCAGGTAATGGAGGGGCAGGCAGAGTAAGGGGCTTGATCTTTCCTCCCATTAGATGTGTGACAGTGGTGTCATCACCTGCGCTGAGGAGGAAATCACCCTCTGCCTCCTCCCCTTGTTTGGCTGCGGAGGGAAACTCCTTCCAGACTCTGACCATGACCCTTTAATCATCCTCTGGAGCCAGCCTTCACCAGGCAGCCACAGTGACCACGTGTCATAGCAGGCAGCAGAAGACATCTGGGGCAGTGCTGCTGTTCGTGGGCCCTGGGGGCTGTGCTGGCAGAGATGTTCAGGAAATCCTTGGATGCCACCCCCACCCCAGGCCTCCAGCACTCCCTGAGCAGTCTGACCTTGCTGCTCCTTTTCTGCAGATCCACACAGCTGTGTGCCCGGGAGCCAGACACACTGCCAGGACCCTGCAGGGTCCTAGTTGCTCCATGCTAGAGGAACTGAACAGCAAGAACACAAAGCAAGTTTGCTCTCCAGGGGAAACAAGGTCTTACTCCTTGCTGCAGATCGGGGACAAGCGTCAAGGCTGAGAGTGCTGAAACTTGCCCCTCTCTTGTCAGTCTGTGCAGAGCACTCCTTCCAAGCCGGCAGTTGTGTTGGTGCCCAAATTACTCTTTCTCCTCCTCCTATTTCCGAACAGAGCTAGTGCTTTTCCTAGCCCCTCTCTTTTGGCATAATACCCTGAAATGTCCATATTCAGGACTAATGTACAGGACACTTAGGTTCATCGGCCAGTTCCTGGCACGCGGAAACTGGGCATTTGTTGCACACACTCCTCCTTCCCTGTTGTCATATCAAGATGTCTCCCTTATGAACCCCATTTGTTTCCCCAGTCTTACCTTTTCGCAAGCCCACACTGGAGATTTCAGCCCACTTTTCACACGGTTCAACCTGCCCACGATCGCTCATTACGAGATCGCTCATTACTAGGGCTCCTTACTAGAAGCACCTCTCGGGGACATTTGGGGCTTTGAGAGCTGTACGGAGCAGGCAGAGGGGAGACATGCCCATGTGAGCTGGTGGATTGGACTCACTTTGTGTTCAGTGGAGCCAAAAGAAACTTCCAGAGCAGAGAAGTGTTTTGTTTGAGGACTGACTTGTCTCCCCAGTGAAGATGCAGTCACACAGAGAAGAGCCTGGCAGTTGGTCTGGGTGCTATTTTCATCTCTCGGAAGTAAATGGAGAGTATTCCCACTGGCTCACTAGACCAAATCCCCTTCACTCAGCTCAGGGCATCCGGTCCCTGTAACCCCCACCAAATACCTGCCCTACAAGAGGATTAATGGGCGGGCGGCCCCTGTTCCTTATGGCACGCTCAAACAGCATAAGCCAGAGCTCAGTCAAAGGAGCTGACCAAAGGCCCTGCTGGTAAGGAGAAAGGAAACGTAGAGGGTGTCTATGAGAAATGGAATGGATTTTGCTCAGAGGACCCTGTTGGAACTTGGTAATGCCTTTTCCTCCTTGGACAGTCCCCCATGCCCAGAAGGAGAAAATGTCCAGCAGCAGCTCCTTGACCGAGTTCCCCCTCCTGGCATTTGCAGACATGTGCGAGTGCAGCTCTTGCACTTCTCACTGCTCCTGGGCATCTACCTGGCTGCCCTCCTGGGCAATGCCCTCATCATCATGGCTGCAGTCTGCAACCACCTCCTCCGCACACCCGTGTACTCCTTCCTCCTCAGTCTATCTACCCATTCTGGACCTTGGCTCCATCTTCTCCACTCTCCCCAAGTCCACGGCCAGTTCCCTGTGCAACACGAAGGCCATTTCCCATTGGGGATGAGCTGCCCAAGTCTTTCTTTCTCTTTTTCTCATTTTCCGCAGGTATTCTCTTCTCACAGTTATGGTCTTTGACTGCTCTACGGCCATCTGCCAACCCCTGCGCTCTGAGACACTCAGGGACAAGAGGGCTTGCATCAAAACTGCAGCAGCTGCCTGGGGCACCACTTTTGTCTAGGCTGCAGTACACACTGCTAATACGTTTTCAATACCATTCATACCAATGCCGTGGACCAGTTTTTCCGTGAAATTCCCCAGCTTCTCAAGCAAGGAGCAAGTCTGAGCAGGAAAGCTCAGACTCCTACGTCAGGGAAGGTGGGGTTCTTGTGGGGTTCTTAGTCTTTGCTTAGCTTTGGGTTTGTTTTGTTTTGTTTTACATTGTTCTGTTCTATGTGCAGCTCTTCAAGGCTGTTCTGAGGATCCCCTCTGGGCGGGGACAGCACAGAGCCTTTTCCACATGCCTCCCTCACCTTGCTGTGGTCTCCCTGTTTATCAGAAGTGCAGTGTTTGCCTACGCGAAGCCCCACTCTGTCTCCTCCCCATCCCTGGATGTGGTGGTGGCAGTTCTGTACTCAGTGGTGCCTCCAGCAATGAACACTCTCATCTACAGCATGAGGAACGAGGAAGTCAGAGATGCACTGGGAAAACTTATATCACAAATTTTATTTCAGCAGCCATAACCTGCCCTCCTCTTCCCACTCATAAGTCCCAGGGTATTTGAGGCCAGGTCTCCTCCCCTTTCCTCTCTTCCTTGCTTCCTTGTCTCCTTCCATCCTTCCCTCCCTCCCTCCCTCCCTCTCTTTCTTTCTTTCTCCGGTATTCACGTTCAAAGACAAATGTTTGGATTCATTCCACTTTTCCTCAGGCATCTATCTACCTCTTGAAGTTGACCCAGAGGCCTTGTGTGAGCAAGGAGTCAGTGCTACCCTGTCAGCAGGAGAGGGAGGAATCTGCAGAGGCTGTTCCTCGGAGCTGCCTTGGGTGCCTTTACTGGAACGAGCAGAATTTCCCTCTGGCAGTATTTGTTGTAGCACTGATACCGAGGGAGCTCAGGGTGACAGAATCAGGCTCAGACATGTGGAAGACTGGTAGGAGCAAGGTATGAGGAATGCCAGGGTCCACATGTCCTTTAGGATTTCTTAGCTCCTCTGTTGACAGTAGGGATGTGTCCTGGCACATCTCTTCTGTGGTGGAGGAAGCAAGCTGTCCTTGTGCTCTGATGCCTTCCTTCTGCACTGTACCAGTACTCAGAGCTGCTTTGAGGAGAACAGCAGTTCCAGCCTGGGCTCTCCCCTCCCACAAAGAGCAGCATGTCTCTGGAGCCAAAGCAGCAGCACCAGTGTGCAGAGGAGATGCAGAGAGGGAAAGTCCAGCCACAGCATGCAGGAACAGTCCTAGTGCCTGTCAGGAAAGTCCCCTCACTGCCATGGCAGGCACTTCCTTACCACAGTAGTTGAGTCTGAACTGCTGCTTTCCTGGAGCTACGGTCATTTCCTGACCTTCCTCTCGAGCTCTTGTGTGCGCATAAGGCCAAAATGCTACTGTAACATTGCATGTACTGCTGTGACTATGTGTTCAGGACCAGACAATGTGCACCTCTGGGCCGGAGCTGGCCTCCATAACAGCAGCGCTGTAATAAAATGGTCGGTGCTGATTCCAGTGCCAAAGGGTGGGCTTTTCTTCCAAAGCTGGAGTCAGGAGCAGGACCAAGGGACTGCAGCTCTAAAAGGCCTGCTGCTTTGTTTGGGTTCTGCCTGGGCTCAGCAGGACGAGATCAGAGCCGCAGCGTGATCTCAAAGAGTGAGGGCTGCATTTAGCACTCACTGGTCGGTCAGCGGCCAGTGCCAGTGGAGATGGTGAATGGTCTTCTTGCAGTTACCTGCCTGCGGCTGTCCCACATGTAACAGGGCTAATGGCAGATGCCCAGCCTTATGGAGGGGAATCTGGACATCATCAGGAGAGCTCAGGGAGTCTGCGGGGACACCATGTGCCTAGTGGTGGGTAAGGATTTGGAGCCTCACAAAAAGAGAGACCCTTCAAGTTGAACTCACTCAGAGGTAAAGTGTGAAATGTAGCTATCCACAGGTAAGCCAGGGCTCTGCAACCCCAGGGGAGGCAGTGAGGACCAAAGAGACGCAAGGAAGAGAGACTGGAGAGTCATTTGTGTCACGCTGAATGAAATGCTTCAGGCTGGATCTGGCTGCACACCCAAGCACACCTCAGGCCATTGGAAATGCCCCATGATCCTTTCAAGTATCATCCTCAGCCACAGAGCCAGTGGAAGGTGGCAGAGTATTTGTGAGTCCCTTCCAGCTGGGTCTGCTCCCTGCCCTCACCATCACTGCCAGTGCAAGTCACCCCTTCACCTGGGGCACTACAAACATGGGGCTGTTGCAGGGAGCACATGGCAGGGGGTCCAGGAGCAGCATGGATGTCAGGCCAGCATGGATGCACTTCCCTGGGGAAAGCCTCTGTGTGCAGCAGTGACCTTCCTGGAGAAGAGCAGAGGATTGTGTGCGTGTGCATGTGGTGAGAAAGAATGAGAAAGAGTAACCGGCGAGAAATCAGCAGTTTCTGCAGGTGCCAGCTCAGGGCAGTCTGCTCTGTCGCTGGGCAGCAGAAGCTGCCCGAGGAATCCCAAGGCCAGGACTCCTGTGCCCTTCTTGTTGTCTTTGACACCCGTTGCCAGATTAAACTGCCCGGGTCTGTGACCCACAGGAAAATAAAGCTTAGGTGGCCACAGCTGCTGGGCATGGTGCCAGCCCCAGAGCATGCCTGTGTCCCTGCCCTGCTCGTCCCCAAACCCCTGCGGTGCCCACCACAGGTGGGAGACAGAGCAGGCAGCCAGGCTGTCCGCATCACTTGTGCAGGAGATGGTGGCTGTGAAGCCGGTAGGACAGAGAAGATCTCAGTGGGGATGAGGGTGGCGGTCTGAGCCCCCAAAGCCCAGCAGTCTTGCCCACACCAATGCATGGCCCTGCTGTGCGTTGACCTGCAGGAGGAGCAGATATCCGCTAGGAACATGATTGCCTCATGGGCCTCTCGTAGTTCCCTGACACATCTGCCATTTCGTACATAGCGGTGGGACTCGGGCGGTGCTTAGCACAGCCCTCTGGAACTTGCAGCGCCCTCTGGAAGAGCCCTGCGCAAGCCTGGGGTGTAGTGCAGCCCTGCGGCTTGGTGTCTAGGTGGCGGTGTGTAGACAGCGCTGGATGGGGCTGAGGCGTGTGCAACCCTCGGCTGCCCCTTGTGCTCCAGCAGCCACATGCAGGCACAGCAGTGCTGTCAGAGAAGGGCAGTGAGGTCAGAGAAGAGCAGGCATGTCACAATAGCCTGGGGCGGGACGAGGTGGGGTGGGGTGGGGGCAGGCAGTCAGCTTCAGGTGAGGTGGGCTGACATCACAGTGGGGCACATCAGCATCCTTGGCACTTGGGCCACAGAGCTGCCTGCGGCTCCTGGAGGAAGGGTGCTCTCGGGCTGAGGGCGTGAAGCTCATTTGGCCCAAAGGAGCTGGAGGCCCCTTGGCCTGCAGTGCATGCTGGGCCCCATGGAGCTGGAGGACTTGCAGCTCTCCTTGCAGTGCCACCAGGATGAACGCCGGGAGCTGCTGGAGAAGCTGCTGGAGCTGGAGCAGGCTTGCGGGCTTCTGCGAGCAGCCAGCTGCCAGCTGGAAGACGGGTGTGCATGGCTGCGTGCTGCTTGGGGCTGAGACTCAGGTCGCGGGGGCTGTGCGCAGCACCTGCACGCCTGGGCCCTTGATGGGGCTTCCTGCGGGGCTGGGTGGAGGTGGGGGGCCCTGCCACCAGTCCTGGAGGGCTCTGTGCACTCCCTGCCTGCCTGGGTGCCTCATCTCTGCCCTGGGGGTCTGCACTCAGCAGTCTCCCATCCCCTCAATCCTGCAGGCTGCAGTGCTCCGGGGAGGTGCCTGAGGAGCCCCATGTGGGGCTGAGGGAGGAGCTCGGTGCCCTCCTGGGCTGCCTGAAGGAGAGCGAGCGTGAGGCAGCTGCAACGCAGGAGCAGCTCAGGTGCTTGGTAGGTGTTGGCGATGCCCGGGCATGTGCAGAGGGGGCTCCAAGCCCTGCTCTCCACCACTGTCCCCATGCCTGCAGGAGAGGGAGAAAGAGGAGCTGCGCACCACCCTGCAGGAGCTCACCACTGAGGTACCGAGACCCCCATGCCCACACCTGCTTGGACACACCTCTGGCTGCCCCATGAGCACCCCACGGTTGGCACTCACCCCTGTCTCATCTCCGCAGCGCCTGACCCTGGCAGCGCAGCATGCCCAGAGCTCCCAGCAGCTGGAGAGCACCGGAGAAGTCCTCACGCAGCTCCAGGTGAGGCAGATGCTCTGCTCCGCACCTGGCCCCCAGGCCTGCTGCTCTTGTGGGTCTGACAGGCACCATGACAGAAGGGTTGGGGGTGGGCATGTTGGGGCACCCGCAGGGTGCCTGGAATGGCGGGGGGACCCTGATGTGGGTCTGCAGGCTCCCCAGAAGGGTTGTGGGGGAGCAAAGTGGGTTGGGGAACCCTCCCGGGTGTCTGGGCACATCATGTGTGACAGGCACCCTGATGGGGGCGGGCAGCTGTGTGGTTTGGGGACGCCCGGTCTCAGCCAGGGCATTGGGCCTTGAGCCCATGCTGGTTTCATGCTGCTCCTCCAGCCGCCCCCACTGAGATGCTCTCGCTGCCTCTTCTCTCCCAGGCAGAGCTGACTGAGGTGAAGGCAGAGGGAGATGCAGCCCTGAAGGAGCTCCACCAGGTCTGTGACCCACATGAAAATACCGCTTAGGTGGGCAGAGCTGCTGCATGTGGTGCCAGCTCCCAAGGATGCCAGTGTCCCTGCCTCCCGGGCCCTGGCTGGCCTCACAGTGCCCTGGAGACTGACTGCGGATCCCCAGGCCCACCTGGGCCCCTTGTAATGCGCCCCCGTTGCTTTGCAGGAGAAGCAGTCAGCAGTCAAGCTGGCAGAGGCCCTGCAGGAGCAGGCCGAGATCGAGAAGGTACTAGGCACAGGAGGCACGGTGGCACAAGGTCTTTGTATGGGGAAAGCCCCCTCAGAGCGGGCACGGGAGTGGACTACTAACCAGGGCCCTTCCTTTGCGCAGGTCCTGAGGAAAGAACACAGGCACCTCAGGGAGAGACGCAAGGGTCTGCAACGGCAAACAGCTGGGTGAGTGGTGACAGGCACCCGAGCCCAACCTGTGGGGGTGGAGCTCTGTGCAGCTCCCAGGGATCTGTGTCCCCAGGGCCGGCTTGGCAAGGTCTGTGCCAATGTTGGACAACAGAGCCGCTGATCTAATACTCCTCTGATGACATCTAAGCTGCTCCCAAGCCCACTAGAATGCCTCTGGAGCACTCCCAACTGCCTGCATGGCTCTAAATTACCTCTAAACAGCAGTCGACCACTCGCGCAAGCTCTAAAATCCTTTAAGGAGTGCTGAGCCGCTCTGCACAGCCCTAAGTGGCTCTAGGACACCTTTCAGCTTTCCCTTCCCTTCTCTGAAGAGCCCGTTGCCTTTTGCAAAGCAGCTCATGAAAAAAAAAAAAAAAAGAAAAGAAAAAAAAAATCCCCAAACGCCGCTTGGCTCTTTGAAGCAGCTCTGAAGAGCTCCAAGCCTCTCCTAAATGCCCTTGGAGCCTGAGGCGGGAAGGGAGTAGAGGGCAGGGTCTTTTCAATGCTGGCACCCTGCGGCGCCTTGCCTCAGCCCCAGCAGAGCCTGCCCAGCACCTTGGCTCCCTGTTCGCCATGTGGCGGTCCCAGTGCTGAGCGAGCTCTCTCCTCACAGCCCAAACACCTGCGGTGCCCACAACAGGCGGAAGACGGAGCAGGCCGCCAGGCTGTCCACGTCCCTTATGCAGGAGATGGTGGCTGTGAAGCTGGTAGGTCAGAGAAGCCCGATGCGAGACTTGGGGAAGAGAGGGTCTGCAGGGTAGCCATCGGCTTTGGGGGCGCTGATATCAGTGGGGATGAGGGCGGGGGTCTGAGCCCCCAAGGCCCAACAGTCTTGCCCACACCAATGCATGTCCCTGCTGTGCATTGACCTGCAGGAGGAGCAGCTGGTGGCAAAGAGGCGTGGGATCAGTTTTTGGCTGCAGTGAGTTGCCCTGTGGGGCTCGGCGTGCCAGGGCTTATTTGTGGGTGGTGGGATGTCCGGGCTAGTGGTCCCAAGGCATCCGTCAGCTTTTAGCTTCTCAGCACTGACTTTGCTCAGGATCCCTTTTGCCTGGGTTGTGGGGTGGTGCTTGTTTGTGGGCCCAGCAGGGAGATGAAGAGCAGATCTGAGCTGCCGGGGCCCTTAACCTGAGGCCCAGGAGCGGGGCAGGGGGTGGTGTGGCCAGCATGATGCAGGGTGCCAGCGCTGGCCTGGCGGTGTCTGCAGATGATGTCTGGAAAGAGATGAGGCAGATTTTTCCCGTCCTGTGTCTTAATCTTCTCCTGGCCTGCAGGAGGCAGTTTCTGCTCCTTGCCTGCCTGCAGCTGGTGTTGCTGCTCTGCCTGGTCCTGCTCAAGAGCGACAGCGTCAGCTGGGACCTGCCGTGCAGGCTGGCGTCCGCCTTTGGGAGCTGCCCAGCACGGCCGCCACCCTTCTGATACGCCTGGCCTTGCACCGTGTGGGGTAGAGAGCGACAGGAAGACTGGGCGCCGTGCAGACAGGCAAACATCCGACTGTACAGCACCACCCTTTTCCGGGGGCACCACTGCGCACATCTGGAATGGCATGTGCAGGCACACTGTGTGTCCAGCCGCGACTACACCTTGCTGTGGGGGATGTTTGCCTGCTGAATACTTGCCACTAAGCTCACCCTCTCTTTAACAATATAAAGGACAACTGAGAACCCCGACTCCTCAGTCTGTGATTTTTCCTTGGAAAGAGACTGACTTGGTCAAGGAATTTCAGGTGGCTGATACAGCACTGACGGCTGGTGCCAGTGCGATGCTATGATTGTCCAAACTCCGTTTTTCAACTGTAGCTTAAAAGTTGCCATTACTTGTTAATATGTCTGTCAATAGACTTACCTGCCTCTAGCAAAGACTTACCCTGGCCAAGAAACACTCTAACACCCTGCTCTGCTCACTTACCCTGGCCAAGAAACACTCTAACACCCTGCTCTGCTCTTCCTGGGAAATGAAATGTGACCTGTAGTTACCTGGAAGTGTGCTGAACAAGTGATGCTGTGTTCAGTGACTTTCAACTCTTCCTGTCGTATGCATTACTCTACCTCAAACACTCCATGCTTCAGATCTTTTCCGAAAGCAAGGTATTCATTCACAACTTCTAGCTTTGAAACCAGCCTTCAGAAAGGAGATGAAAAGGGAGAACAAGTTTTTCCCAGATTCCTCGTAAACGCAGTACGTAAAGTTGAGTACACTCTTTTTTGCTGCAAAGAAATGAAAAACGGAAAGGTGAAATCTGTCAATAATTCGGTATATCGAACCACACCGAGAAGGCAGAGGCCCTCAGTGCTTTCTTTGCCTGGGTTTTTACCGGTAAAAATTTCCCTCAGGGGACATAGACAGAGCTGGCGGGTGAGGGGTGAGTGTGTGTGCTACCTCCTGTCCCATTCGGCACCACCCCCGCCACCACCCCCCCCATTAATTGTCTGTGGGATTTCAGCAAGAAGACATGTAGAGAGAGAGGGATTGAGGGAGGAGTTAGTGATGGGATGAAGACAGAAATCGCAGAAAGGGCCTGGGTGAGACTGGGAGCAGAGGGGAGCATTTGGAGGAAACACTGCTGCTGGAGTTATGAACGGCACTGAAGAGTGAGGCTGTGGGGCAGGAGAGATGGCAGGAGGAGCAGAGGCCCAGGTCGTCTCATCTCTGTTTCCAGGTGTGAGTTCTCCCGGCTCTTCTGTCCGTCCAGCTCAGCCCCCCTGCCATGGCATGGTATAGATCATGTTGCGGACCCATCTGGCAGAGAAGGGGAAGTTCCACAGGGGATAGGAACCCTGGGAGCTGCTCTGTGAGCAGCACCAGGCATCTGACTCAGGGGCCTACAGGGTCCTGAGGGGATGCCTCTGAAGGGACAGAGTTATGTACCTCGTAAGCCGGAGGCCAAGGGCTGGATGATCACGTCAGGGGTGATGTCTTCTGCCTTGGTGTCCCTGTGCCAACCCTGCCCTCTGTTCCCAAGCTCTGGGAGATGTTGGGCGCCTTCTCTGAGGCCATGTGATCTCCACTGCAGTCCGATGTGGGAGAAGTAGGCAAGGTTTGGTCCCTCAGGTTGGTGTGGGTCACCGCTGAAAAGTAGCCCATCAGAAGGGCCCGCTCCCACTGTGACACAGGGCTGGAGGCATGCAGTAGGCAGGCCAGCAGTCGCTGCAATGCTGGGGCTGCAGAGTCTGTGGCGAGAGCAGCCCAATCCTGGACTCAGGAGAGAAGCTTCCTCCTCACCAGCTCTGCCCATACCAGCCCTGGGGACAGCTCTTCTCTGCCTGCCCCCTTCTACACCCCTGCGTTGTAAGCAAGGGGGTGAGGGCAGCGACTGTCCTGGGACAGCTCTGCAAGGCGGTTTGACACTGCCTTTGTCCCTCGGCAGCAGAATGAGTCACATGCCTTCCTCCCCACAAGTCCCTGCTCTGCGGTCTCCCCTCCGCTCCTCCTTTCTCCAGGCTCCTCGTCAGAGGGCTTCGTGGCAAAGCTGCAGTCTGACCTGGGGACAGCAGCAGGTAATGGAGGGGCAGGCAGAGTAAGGGGCTTGATCTTTCCTCCCATTAGATGTGTGACAGTGGTGTCATCACCTGCGCTGAGGAGGAAATCACCCTCTGCCTCCTCCCCTTGTTTGGCTGCGGAGGGAAACTCCTTCCAGACTCTGACCATGACCCTTTAATCATCCTCTGGAGCCAGCCTTCACCAGGCAGCCACAGTGACCACGTGTCATAGCAGGCAGCAGAAGACATCTGGGGCAGTGCTGCTGTTCGTGGGCCCTGGGGGCTGTGCTGGCAGAGATGTTCAGGAAATCCTTGGATGCCACCCCCACCCCAGGCCTCCAGCACTCCCTGAGCAGTCTGACCTTGCTGCTCCTTTTCTGCAGATCCACACAGCTGTGTGCCCGGGAGCCAGACACACTGCCAGGACCCTGCAGGGTCCTAGTTGCTCCATGCTAGAGGAACTGAACAGCAAGAACACAAAGCAAGTTTGCTCTCCAGGGGAAACAAGGTCTTACTCCTTGCTGCAGATCGGGGACAAGCGTCAAGGCTGAGAGTGCTGAAACTTGCCCCTCTCTTGTCAGTCTGTGCAGAGCACTCCTTCCAAGCCGGCAGTTGTGTTGGTGCCCAAATTACTCTTTCTCCTCCTCCTATTTCCGAACAGAGCTAGTGCTTTTCCTAGCCCCTCTCTTTTGGCATAATACCCTGAAATGTCCATATTCAGGACTAATGTACAGGACACTTAGGTTCATCGGCCAGTTCCTGGCACGCGGAAACTGGGCATTTGTTGCACACACTCCTCCTTCCCTGTTGTCATATCAAGATGTCTCCCTTATGAACCCCATTTGTTTCCCCAGTCTTACCTTTTCGCAAGCCCACACTGGAGATTTCAGCCCACTTTTCACACGGTTCAACCTGCCCACGATCGCTCATTACGAGATCGCTCATTACTAGGGCTCCTTACTAGAAGCACCTCTCGGGGACATTTGGGGCTTTGAGAGCTGTACGGAGCAGGCAGAGGGGAGACATGCCCATGTGAGCTGGTGGATTGGACTCACTTTGTGTTCAGTGGAGCCAAAAGAAACTTCCAGAGCAGAGAAGTGTTTTGTTTGAGGACTGACTTGTCTCCCCAGTGAAGATGCAGTCACACAGAGAAGAGCCTGGCAGTTGGTCTGGGTGCTATTTTCATCTCTCGGAAGTAAATGGAGAGTATTCCCACTGGCTCACTAGACCAAATCCCCTTCACTCAGCTCAGGGCATCCGGTCCCTGTAACCCCCACCAAATACCTGCCCTACAAGAGGATTAATGGGCGGGCGGCCCCTGTTCCTTATGGCACGCTCAAACAGCATAAGCCAGAGCTCAGTCAAAGGAGCTGACCAAAGGCCCTGCTGGTAAGGAGAAAGGAAACGTAGAGGGTGTCTATGAGAAATGGAATGGATTTTGCTCAGAGGACCCTGTTGGAACTTGGTAATGCCTTTTCCTCCTTGGACAGTCCCCCATGCCCAGAAGGAGAAAATGTCCAGCAGCAGCTCCTTGACCGAGTTCCCCCTCCTGGCATTTGCAGACATGTGCGAGTGCAGCTCTTGCACTTCTCACTGCTCCTGGGCATCTACCTGGCTGCCCTCCTGGGCAATGCCCTCATCATCATGGCTGCAGTCTGCAACCACCTCCTCCGCACACCCGTGTACTCCTTCCTCCTCAGTCTATCTGCCCATTCTGGACCTTGGCTCCATCTTCTCCACTCTCCCCAAGTCCACGGCCAGTTCCCTGTGCAACACGAAGGCCATTTCCCATTGGGGATGAGCTGCCCAAGTCTTTCTTTCTCTTTTTCTCATTTTCCGCAGGTATTCTCTTCTCACAGTTATGGTCTTTGACTGCTCTACGGCCATCTGCCAACCCCTGCGCTCTGAGACACTCAGGGACAAGAGGGCTTGCATCAAAACTGCAGCAGCTGCCTGGGGCACCACTTTTGTCTAGGCTGCAGTACACACTGCTAATACGTTTTCAATACCATTCATACCAATGCTGTGGACCAGTTTTTCCGTGAAATTCCCCAGCTTCTCAAGCAAGGAGCAAGTCTGAGCAGGAAAGCTCAGACTCCTACGTCAGGGAAGGTGGGGTTCTTGTGGGGTTCTTAGTCTTTGCTTAGCTTTGGGTTTGTTTTGTTTTGTTTTACATTGTTCTGTTCTATGTGCAGCTCTTCAAGGCTGTTCTGAGGATCCCCTCTGGGCGGGGACAGCACAGAGCCTTTTCCACATGCCTCCCTCACCTTGCTGTGGTCTCCCTGTTTATCAGAAGTGCAGTGTTTGCCTACGCGAAGCCCCACTCTGTCTCCTCCCCATCCCTGGATGTGGTGGTGGCAGTTCTGTACTCAGTGGTGCCTCCAGCAATGAACACTCTCATCTACAGCATGAGGAACGAGGAAGTCAGAGATGCACTGGGAAAACTTATATCACAAATTTTATTTCAGCAGCCATAACCTGCCCTCCTCTTCCCACTCATAAGTCCCAGGGTATTTGAGGCCAGGTCTCCTCCCCTTTCCTCTCTTCCTTGCTTCCTTGTCTCCTTCCATCCTTCCCTCCCTCCCTCCCTCCCTCTCTTTCTTTCTTTCTCCGGTATTCACGTTCAAAGACAAATGTTTGGATTCATTCCACTTTTCCTCAGGCATCTATCTACCTCTTGAAGTTGACCCAGAGGCCTTGTGTGAGCAAGGAGTCAGTGCTACCCTGTCAGCAGGAGAGGGAGGAATCTGCAGAGGCTGTTCCTCGGAGCTGCCTTGGGTGCCTTTACTGGAACGAGCAGAATTTCCCTCTGGCAGTATTTGTTGTAGCACTGATACCGAGGGAGCTCAGGGTGACAGAATCAGGCTCAGACATGTGGAAGACTGGTAGGAGCAAGGTATGAGGAATGCCAGGGTCCACATGTCCTTTAGGATTTCTTAGCTCCTCTGTTGACAGTAGGGATGTGTCCTGGCACATCTCTTCTGTGGTGGAGGAAGCAAGCTGTCCTTGTGCTCTGATGCCTTCCTTCTGCACTGTACCAGTACTCAGAGCTGCTTTGAGGAGAACAGCAGTTCCAGCCTGGGCTCTCCCCTCCCACAAAGAGCAGCATGTCTCTGGAGCCAAAGCAGCAGCACCAGTGTGCAGAGGAGATGCAGAGAGGGAAAGTCCAGCCACAGCATGCAGGAACAGTCCTAGTGCCTGTCAGGAAAGTCCCCTCACTGCCATGGCAGGCACTTCCTTACCACAGTAGTTGAGTCTGAACTGCTGCTTTCCTGGAGCTACGGTCATTTCCTGACCTTCCTCTCGAGCTCTTGTGTGCGCATAAGGCCAAAATGCTACTGTAACATTGCATGTACTGCTGTGTCTATGTGTTCAGGACCAGACAATGTGCACCTCTGGGCCGGAGCTGGCCTCCATAACAGCAGCGCTGTAATAAAATGGTCGGTGCTGATTCCAGTGCCAAAGGGTGGGCTTTTCTTCCAAAGCTGGAGTCAGGAGCAGGACCAAGGGACTGCAGCTCTAAAAGGCCTGCTGCTTTGTTTGGGTTCTGCCTGGGCTCAGCAGGACGAGATCAGAGCCGCAGCGTGATCTCAAAGAGTGAGGGCTGCATTTAGCACTCACTGGTCGGTCAGCGGCCAGTGCCAGTGGAGATGGTGAATGGTCTTCTTGTAGTTACCTGCCTGCGGCTGTCCCACATGTAACAGGGCTAATGGCAGATGCCCAGCCTTATGGAGGGGAATCTGGACATCATCAGGAGAGCTCAGGGAGTCTGCGGGGACACCATGTGCCTAGTGGTGGGTAAGGATTTGGAGCCTCACAAAAAGAGAGACCCTTCAAGTTGAACTCACTCAGAGGTAAAGTGTGAAATGTAGCTATCCACAGGTAAGCCAGGGCTCTGCAACCCCAGGGGAGGCAGTGAGGACCAAAGAGACGCAAGGAAGAGAGACTGGAGAGTCATTTGTGTCACGCTGAATGAAATGCTTCAGGCTGGATCTGGCTGCACACCCAAGCACACCTCAGGCCATTGGAAATGCCCCATGATCCTTTCAAGTATCATCCTCAGCCACAGAGCCAGTGGAAGGTGGCAGAGTATTTGTGAGTTCCTTCCAGCTGGGTCTGCTCCCTGCCCTCACCATCACTGCCAGTGCAAGTCACCCCTTCACCTGGGGCACTACAAACATGGGGCTGTTGCAGGGAGCACATGGCAGGGGGTCCAGGAGCAGCATGGATGTCAGGCCAGCATGGATGCACTTCCCTGGGGAAAGCCTCTGTGTGCAGCAGTGACCTTCCTGGAGAAGAGCAGAGGATTGTGTGCGTGTGCATGTGGTGAGAAAGAATGAGAAAGAGTAACCGGCGAGAAATCAGCAGTTTCTGCAGGTGCCAGCTCAGGGCAGTCTGCTCTGTCGCTGGGCAGCAGAAGCTGCCCGAGGAATCCCAAGGCCAGGACTCCTGTGCCCTTCTTGTTGTCTTTGACACCCGTTGCCAGATTAAACTGCCCGGGTCTGTGACCCACAGGAAAATAAAGCTTAGGTGGCCACAGCTGCTGGGCATGGTGCCAGCCCCAGAGCATGCCTGTGTCCCTGCCCTGCTCGTCCCCAAACCCCTGCGGTGCCCACCACAGGTGGGAGACAGAGCAGGCAGCCAGGCTGTCCGCATCACTTGTGCAGGAGATGGTGGCTGTGAAGCCGGTAGGACAGAGAAGATCTCAGTGGGGATGAGGGTGGCGGTCTGAGCCCCCAAAGCCCAGCAGTCTTGCCCACACCAATGCATGGCCCTGCTGTGCGTTGACCTGCAGGAGGAGCAGATATCCGCTAGGAACATGATTGCCTCATGGGCCTCTCGTAGTTCCCTGACACATCTGCCATTTCGTACATAGCGGTGGGACTCGGGCGGTGCTTAGCACAGCCCTCTGGAACTTGCAGCGCCCTCTGGAAGAGCCCTGCACAAGCCTGGGGTGTAGTGCAGCCCTGCGGCTTGGTGTCTAGGTGGCGGTGTGTAGACAGCGCTGGATGGGGCTGAGGCGTGTGCAACCCTCGGCTGCCCCTTGTGCTCCAGCAGCCACACGCAGGCACAGCAGTGCTGTCAGAGAAGGGCAGTGAGGTCAGAGAAGAGCAGGCATGTCACAATAGCCTGGGGCGGGACGAGGTGGGGTGGGGTGGGGGCAGGCAGTCAGCTTCAGGTGAGGTGGGCTGACATCACAGTGGGGCACATCAGCATCCTTGGCACTTGGGCCACAGAGCTGCCTGCGGCTCCTGGAGGAAGGGTGCTCTCGGGCTGAGGGCGTGAAGCTCATTTGGCCCAAAGGAGCTGGAGGCCCCTTGGCCTGCAGTGCATGCTGGGCCCCATGGAGCTGGAGGACTTGCAGCTCTCCTTGCAGTGCCACCAGGATGAACGCCGGGAGCTGCTGGAGAAGCTGCTGGAGCTGGAGCAGGCTTGCGGGCTTCTGCGAGCAGCCAGCTGCCAGCTGGAAGACGGGTGTGCATGGCTGCGTGCTGCTTGGGGCTGAGACTCAGGTCGCGGGGGCTGTGCGCAGCACCTGCACGCCTGGGCCCTTGATGGGGCTTCCTGCGGGGCTGGGTGGAGGTGGGGGGCCCTGCCACCAGTCCTGGAGGGCTCTGTGCACTCCCTGCCTGCCTGGGTGCCTCATCTCTGCCCTGGGGGTCTGCACTCAGCAGTCTCCCATCCCCTCAATCCTGCAGGCTGCAGTGCTCCGGGGAGGTGCCTGAGGAGCCCCATGTGGGGCTGAGGGAGGAGCTCGGTGCCCTCCTGGGCTGCCTGAAGGAGAGCGAGCGTGAGGCAGCTGCAACGCAGGAGCAGCTCAGGTGCTTGGTAGGTGTTGGCGATGCCCGGGCATGTGCAGAGGGGGCTCCAAGCCCTGCTCTCCACCACTGTCCCCATGCCTGCAGGAGAGGGAGAAAGAGGAGCTGCGCACCACCCTGCAGGAGCTCACCACTGAGGTACCGAGACCCCCATGCCCACACCTGCTTGGACACACCTCTGGCTGCCCCATGAGCACCCCACGGTTGGCACTCACCCCTGTCTCATCTCCGCAGCGCCTGACCCTGGCAGCGCAGCATGCCCAGAGCTCCCAGCAGCTGGAGAGCACCGGAGAAGTCCTCACGCAGCTCCAGGTGAGGCAGATGCTCTGCTCCGCACCTGGCCCCCAGGCCTGCTGCTCTTGTGGGTCTGACAGGCACCATGACAGAAGGGTTGGGGGTGGGCATGTTGGGGCACCCGCAGGGTGCCTGGAATGGCGGGGGGACCCTGATGTGGGTCTGCAGGCTCCCCAGAAGGGTTGTGGGGGAGCAAAGTGGGTTGGGGAACCCTCCCGGGTGTCTGGGCACATCATGTGTGACAGGCACCCTGATGGGGGCGGGCAGCTGTGTGGTTTGGGGACGCCCGGTCTCAGCCAGGGCATTGGGCCTTGAGCCCATGCTGGTTTCATGCTGCTCCTCCAGCCGCCCCCACTGAGATGCTCTCGCTGCCTCTTCTCTCCCAGGCAGAGCTGACTGAGGTGAAGGCAGAGGGAGATGCAGCCCTGAAGGAGCTCCACCAGGTCTGTGACCCACATGAAAATACCGCTTAGGTGGGCAGAGCTGCTGCATGTGGTGCCAGCTCCCAAGGATGCCAGTGTCCCTGCCTCCCGGGCCCTGGCTGGCCTCACAGTGCCCTGGAGACTGACTGCGGATCCCCAGGCCCACCTGGGCCCCTTGTAATGCGCCCCCGTTGCTTTGCAGGAGAAGCAGTCAGCAGTCAAGCTGGCAGAGGCCCTGCAGGAGCAGGCCGAGATCGAGAAGGTACTAGGCACAGGAGGCACGGTGGCACAAGGTCTTTGTATGGGGAAAGCCCCCTCAGAGCGGGCACGGGAGTGGGCTACTAACCAGGGCCCTTCCTTTGTGCAGGTCCTGAGGAAAGAACACAGGCACCTCAGGGAGAGACGCAAGGGTCTGCAACGGCAAACAGCTGGGTGAGTGGTGACAGGCACCCGAGCCCAACCTGTGGGGGTGGAGCTCTGTGCAGCTCCCAGGGATCTGTGTCCCCAGGGCCGGCTTGGCAAGGTCTGTGCCAATGTTGGACAACAGAGCCGCTGATCTAATACTCCTCTGATGACATCTAAGCTGCTCCCAAGCCCACTAGAATGCCTCTGGAGCACTCCCAACTGCCTGCATGGCTCTAAATCACCTCTAAACAGCAGTCGACCACTCGCGCAAGCTCTAAAATCCTTTAAGGAGTGCTGAGCAGCTCTGCACAGCCCTAAGTGGCTCTAGGACACCTTTCAGCTTTCCCTTCCCTTCTCTGAAGAGCCCGTTGCCTTTTGCAAAGCAGCTCATGAAAAAAAAAAAAAAAAGAAAAGAAAAAAAAAATCCCCAAACGCCGCTTGGCTCTTTGAAGCAGCTCTGAAGAGCTCCAAGCCTCTCCTAAATGCCCTTGGAGCCTGAGGCGGGAAGGGAGTAGAGGGCAGGGTCTTTTCAATGCTGGCACCCTGCGGCGCCTTGCCTCAGCCCCAGCAGAGCCTGCCCAGCACCTTGGCTCCCTGTTCGCCATGTGGCGGTCCCAGTGCTGAGCGAGCTCTCTCCTCACAGCCCAAACACCTGCGGTGCCCACAACAGGCGGAAGACGGAGCAGGCCGCCAGGCTGTCCACGTCCCTTATGCAGGAGATGGTGGCTGTGAAGCTGGTAGGTCAGAGAAGCCCGATGCGAGACTTGGGGAAGAGAGGGTCTGCAGGGTAGCCATCGGCTTTGGGGGCGCTGATATCAGTGGGGATGAGGGCGGGGGTCTGAGCCCCCAAGGCCCAACAGTCTTGCCCACACCAATGCATGTCCCTGCTGTGCATTGACCTGCAGGAGGAGCAGCTGGTGGCAAAGAGGCGTGGGATCAGTTTTTGGCTGCAGTGAGTTGCCCTGTGGGGCTCGGCGTGCCAGGGCTTATTTGTGGGTGGTGGGATGTCCGGGCTAGTGGTCCCAAGGCATCCGTCAGCTTTTAGCTTCTCAGCACTGACTTTGCTCAGGATCCCTTTTGCCTGGGTTGTGGGGTGGTGCTTGTTTGTGGGCCCAGCAGGGAGATGAAGAGCAGATCTGAGCTGCCGGGGCCCTTAACCTGAGGCCCAGGAGCGGGGCAGGGGGTGGTGTGGCCAGCATGATGCAGGGTGCCAGTGCTGGCCTGGCGGTGTCTGCAGATGATGTCTGGAAAGAGATGAGGCAGATTTTTCCCGTCCTGTGTCTTAATCTTCTCCTGGCCTGCAGGAGGCAGTTTCTGCTCCTTGCCTGCCTGCAGCTGGTGTTGCTGCTCTGCCTGGTCCTGCTCAAGAGCGACAGCGTCAGCTGGGACCTGCCGTGCAGGCTGGCGTCCGCCTTTGGGAGCTGCCCAGCACGGCCGCCACCCTTCTGATACGCCTGGCCTTGCACCGTGTGGGGTAGAGAGCGACAGGAAGACTGGGCGCCGTGCAGACAGGCAAACATCCGACTGTACAGCACCACCCTTTTCCGGGGGCACCACTGCGCACATCTGGAATGGCATGTGCAGGCACACTGTGTGTCCAGCCGCGACTACACCTTGCTGTGGGGGATGTTTGCCTGCTGAATACTTGCCACTAAGCTCACCCTCTCTTTAACAATATAAAGGACAACTGAGAACCCCGACTCCTCAGTCTGTGATTTTTCCTTGGAAAGAGACTGACTTGGTCAAGGAATTTCAGGTGGCTGATACAGCACTGACGGCTGGTGCCAGTGCGATGCTATGATTGTCCAAACTCCGTTTTTCAACTGTAGCTTAAAAGTTGCCATTACTTGTTAATATGTCTGTCAATAGACTTACCTGCCTCTAGCAAAGACTTACCCTGGCCAAGAAACACTCTAACACCCTGCTCTGCTCACTTACCCTGGCCAAGAAACACTCTAACACCCTGCTCTGCTCTTCCTGGGAAATGAAATGTGACCTGTAGTTACCTGGAAGTGTGCTGAACAAGTGATGCTGTGTTCAGTGACTTTCAACTCTTCCTGTCGTATGCATTACTCTACCTCAAACACTCCATGCTTCAGATCTTTTCCGAAAGCAAGGTATTCATTCACAACTTCTAGCTTTGAAACCAGCCTTCAGAAAGGAGATGAAAAGGGAGAACAAGTTTTTCCCAGATTCCTCGTAAACGCAGTACGTAAAGTTGAGTACACTCTTTTTTGCTGCAAAGAAATGAAAAACGGAAAGGTGAAATCTGTCAATAATTCGGTATATCGAACCACACCGAGAAGGCAGAGGCCCTCAGTGCTTTCTTTGCCTGGGTTTTTACCGGTAAAAATTTCCCTCAGGGGACATAGACAGAGCTGGCGGGTGAGGGGTGAGTGTGTGTGCTACCTCCTGTCCCATTCGGCACCACCCCCGCCACCACCCCCCCCATTAATTGTCTGTGGGATTTCAGCAAGAAGACATGTAGAGAGAGAGGGATTGAGGGAGGAGTTAGTGATGGGATGAAGACAGAAATCGCAGAAAGGGCCTGGGTGAGACTGGGAGCAGAGGGGAGCATTTGGAGGAAACACTGCTGCTGGAGTTATGAACGGCACTGAAGAGTGAGGCTGTGGGGCAGGAGAGATGGCAGGAGGAGCAGAGGCCCAGGTCGTCTCATCTCTGTTTCCAGGTGTGAGTTCTCCCGGCTCTTCTGTCCGTCCAGCTCAGCCCCCCTGCCATGGCATGGTATAGATCATGTTGCGGACCCATCTGGCAGAGAAGGGGAAGTTCCACAGGGGATAGGAACCCTGGGAGCTGCTCTGTGAGCAGCACCAGGCATCTGACTCAGGGGCCTACAGGGTCCTGAGGGGATGCCTCTGAAGGGACAGAGTTATGTACCTCGTAAGCCGGAGGCCAAGGGCTGGATGATCACGTCAGGGGTGATGTCTTCTGCCTTGGTGTCCCTGTGCCAACCCTGCCCTCTGTTCCCAAGCTCTGGGAGATGTTGGGCGCCTTCTCTGAGGCCATGTGATCTCCACTGCAGTCCGATGTGGGAGAAGTAGGCAAGGTTTGGTCCCTCAGGTTGGTGTGGGTCACCGCTGAAAAGTAGCCCATCAGAAGGGCCCGCTCCCACTGTGACACAGGGCTGGAGGCATGCAGTAGGCAGGCCAGCAGTCGCTGCAATGCTGGGGCTGCAGAGTCTGTGGCGAGAGCAGCCCAATCCTGGACTCAGGAGAGAAGCTTCCTCCTCACCAGCTCTGCCCATACCAGCCCTGGGGACAGCTCTTCTCTGCCTGCCCCCTTCTACACCCCTGCGTTGTAAGCAAGGGGGTGAGGGCAGCGACTGTCCTGGGACAGCTCTGCAAGGCGGTTTGACACTGCCTTTGTCCCTCGGCAGCAGAATGAGTCACATGCCTTCCTCCCCACAAGTCCCTGCTCTGCGGTCTCCCCTCCGCTCCTCCTTTCTCCAGGCTCCTCGTCAGAGGGCTTCATGGCAAAGCTGCAGTCTGACCTGGGGACAGCAGCAGGTAATGGAGGGGCAGGCAGAGTAAGGGGCTTGATCTTTCCTCCCATTAGATGTGTGACAGTGGTGTCATCACCTGCGCTGAGGAGGAAATCACCCTCTGCCTCCTCCCCTTGTTTGGCTGCGGAGGGAAACTCCTTCCAGACTCTGACCATGACCCTTTAATCATCCTCTGGAGCCAGCCTTCACCAGGCAGCCACAGTGACCACGTGTCATAGCAGGCAGCAGAAGACATCTGGGGCAGTGCTGCTGTTCGTGGGCCCTGGGGGCTGTGCTGGCAGAGATGTTCAGGAAATCCTTGGATGCCACCCCCACCCCAGGCCTCCAGCACTCCCTGAGCAGTCTGACCTTGCTGCTCCTTTTCTGCAGATCCACACAGCTGTGTGCCCGGGAGCCAGACACACTGCCAGGACCCTGCAGGGTCCTAGTTGCTCCATGCTAGAGGAACTGAACAGCAAGAACACAAAGCAAGTTTGCTGTCCAGGGGAAACAAGGTCTTACTCCTTGCTGCAGATCGGGGACAAGCGTCAAGGCTGAGAGTGCTGAAACTTGCCCCTCTCTTGTCAGTCTGTGCAGAGCACTCCTTCCAAGCCGGCAGTTGTGTTGGTGCCCAAATTACTCTTTCTCCTCCTCCTATTTCCGAACAGAGCTAGTGCTTTTCCTAGCCCCTCTCTTTTGGCATAATACCCTGAAATGTCCATATTCAGGACTAATGTACAGGACACTTAGGTTCATCGGCCAGTTCCTGGCACGCGGAAACTGGGCATTTGTTGCACACACTCCTCCTTCCCTGTTGTCATATCAAGATGTCTCCCTTATGAACCCCATTTGTTTCCCCAGTCTTACCTTTTCGCAAGCCCACACTGGAGATTTCAGCCCACTTTTCACACGGTTCAACCTGCCCACGATCGCTCATTACGAGATCGCTCATTACTAGGGCTCCTTACTAGAAGCACCTCTCGGGGACATTTGGGGCTTTGAGAGCTGTACGGAGCAGGCAGAGGGGAGACATGCCCATGTGAGCTGGTGGATTGGACTCACTTTGTGTTCAGTGGAGCCAAAAGAAACTTCCAGAGCAGAGAAGTGTTTTGTTTGAGGACTGACTTGTCTCCCCAGTGAAGATGCAGTCACACAGAGAAGAGCCTGGCAGTTGGTCTGGGTGCTATTTTCATCTCTCGGAAGTAAATGGAGAGTATTCCCACTGGCTCACTAGACCAAATCCCCTTCACTCAGCTCAGGGCATCCGGTCCCTGTAACCCCCACCAAATACCTGCCCTACAAGAGGATTAATGGGCGGGCGGCCCCTGTTCCTTATGGCACGCTCAAACAGCATAAGCCAGAGCTCAGTCAAAGGAGCTGACCAAAGGCCCTGCTGGTAAGGAGAAAGGAAACGTAGAGGGTGTCTATGAGAAATGGAATGGATTTTGCTCAGAGGACCCTGTTGGAACTTGGTAATGCCTTTTCCTCCTTGGACAGTCCCCCATGCCCAGAAGGAGAAAATGTCCAGCAGCAGCTCCTTGACCGAGTTCCCCCTCCTGGCATTTGCAGACATGTGCGAGTGCAGCTCTTGCACTTCTCACTGCTCCTGGGCATCTACCTGGCTGCCCTCCTGGGCAATGCCCTCATCATCATGGCTGCAGTCTGCAACCACCTCCTCCGCACACCCGTGTACTCCTTCCTCCTCAGTCTATCTGCCCATTCTGGACCTTGGCTCCATCTTCTCCACTCTCCCCAAGTCCACGGCCAGTTCCCTGTGCAACACGAAGGCCATTTCCCATTGGGGATGAGCTGCCCAAGTCTTTCTTTCTCTTTTTCTCATTTTCCGCAGGTATTCTCTTCTCACAGTTATGGTCTTTGACTGCTCTACGGCCATCTGCCAACCCCTGCGCTCTGAGACACTCAGGGACAAGAGGGCTTGCATCAAAACTGCAGCAGCTGCCTGGGGCACCACTTTTGTCTAGGCTGCAGTACACACTGCTAATACGTTTTCAATACCATTCATACCAATGCTGTGGACCAGTTTTTCCGTGAAATTCCCCAGCTTCTCAAGCAAGGAGCAAGTCTGAGCAGGAAAGCTCAGACTCCTACGTCAGGGAAGGTGGGGTTCTTGTGGGGTTCTTAGTCTTTGCTTAGCTTTGGGTTTGTTTTGTTTTGTTTTACATTGTTCTGTTCTATGTGCAGCTCTTCAAGGCTGTTCTGAGGATCCCCTCTGGGCGGGGACAGCACAGAGCCTTTTCCACATGCCTCCCTCACCTTGCTGTGGTCTCCCTGTTTATCAGAAGTGCAGTGTTTGCCTACGCGAAGCCCCACTCTGTCTCCTCCCCATCCCTGGATGTGGTGGTGGCAGTTCTGTACTCAGTGGTGCCTCCAGCAATGAACACTCTCATCTACAGCATGAGGAACGAGGAAGTCAGAGATGCACTGGGAAAACTTATATCACAAATTTTATTTCAGCAGCCATAACCTGCCCTCCTCTTCCCACTCATAAGTCCCAGGGTATTTGAGGCCAGGTCTCCTCCCCTTTCCTCTCTTCCTTGCTTCCTTGTCTCCTTCCATCCTTCCCTCCCTCCCTCCCTCCCTCTCTTTCTTTCTTTCTCCGGTATTCACGTTCAAAGACAAATGTTTGGATTCATTCCACTTTTCCTCAGGCATCTATCTACCTCTTGAAGTTGACCCAGAGGCCTTGTGTGAGCAAGGAGTCAGTGCTACCCTGTCAGCAGGAGAGGGAGGAATCTGCAGAGGCTGTTCCTCGGAGCTGCCTTGGGTGCCTTTACTGGAACGAGCAGAATTTCCCTCTGGCAGTATTTGTTGTAGCACTGATACCGAGGGAGCTCAGGGTGACAGAATCAGGCTCAGACATGTGGAAGACTGGTAGGAGCAAGGTATGAGGAATGCCAGGGTCCACATGTCCTTTAGGATTTCTTAGCTCCTCTGTTGACAGTAGGGATGTGTCCTGGCACATCTCTTCTGTGGTGGAGGAAGCAAGCTGTCCTTGTGCTCTGATGCCTTCCTTCTGCACTGTACCAGTACTCAGAGCTGCTTTGAGGAGAACAGCAGTTCCAGCCTGGGCTCTCCCCTCCCACAAAGAGCAGCATGTCTCTGGAGCCAAAGCAGCAGCACCAGTGTGCAGAGGAGATGCAGAGAGGGAAAGTCCAGCCACAGCATGCAGGAACAGTCCTAGTGCCTGTCAGGAAAGTCCCCTCACTGCCATGGCAGGCACTTCCTTACCACAGTAGTTGAGTCTGAACTGCTGCTTTCCTGGAGCTACGGTCATTTCCTGACCTTCCTCTCGAGCTCTTGTGTGCGCATAAGGCCAAAATGCTACTGTAACATTGCATGTACTGCTGTGTCTATGTGTTCAGGACCAGACAATGTGCACCTCTGGGCCGGAGCTGGCCTCCATAACAGCAGCGCTGTAATAAAATGGTCGGTGCTGATTCCAGTGCCAAAGGGTGGGCTTTTCTTCCAAAGCTGGAGTCAGGAGCAGGACCAAGGGACTGCAGCTCTAAAAGGCCTGCTGCTTTGTTTGGGTTCTGCCTGGGCTCAGCAGGACGAGATCAGAGCCGCAGCGTGATCTCAAAGAGTGAGGGCTGCATTTAGCACTCACTGGTCAGTCAGCGGCCAGTGCCAGTGGAGATGGTGAATGGTCTTCTTGCAGTTACCTGCCTGCGGCTGTCCCACATGTAACAGGGCTAATGGCAGATGCCCAGCCTTATGGAGGGGAATCTGGACATCATCAGGAGAGCTCAGGGAGTCTGCGGGGACACCATGTGCCTAGTGGTGGGTAAGGATTTGGAGCCTCACAAAAAGAGAGACCCTTCAAGTTGAACTCACTCAAAGGTAAAGTGTGAAATGTAGCTATCCACAGGTAAGCCAGGGCTCTGCAACCCCAGGGGAGGCAGTGAGGACCAAAGAGACGCAAGGAAGAGAGACTGGAGAGTCATTTGTGTCACGCTGAATGAAATGCTTCAGGCTGGATCTGGCTGCACACCCAAGCACACCTCAGGCCATTGGAAATGCCCCATGATCCTTTCAAGTATCATCCTCAGCCACAGAGCCAGTGGAAGGTGGCAGAGTATTTGTGAGTCCCTTCCAGCTGGGTCTGCTCCCTGCCCTCACCATCACTGCCAGTGCAAGTCACCCCTTCACCTGGGGCACTACAAACATGGGGCTGTTGCAGGGAGCACATGGCAGGGGGTCCAGGAGCAGCATGGATGTCAGGCCAGCATGGATGCACTTCCCTGGGGAAAGCCTCTGTGTGCAGCAGTGACCTTCCTGGAGAAGAGCAGAGGATTGTGTGCGTGTGCATGTGGTGAGAAAGAATGAGAAAGAGTAACCGGCGAGAAATCAGCAGTTTCTGCAGGTGCCAGCTCAGGGCAGTCTGCTCTGTCGCTGGGCAGCAGAAGCTGCCCGAGGAATCCCAAGGCCAGGACTCCTGTGCCCTTCTTGTTGTCTTTGACACCCGTTGCCAGATTAAACTGCCCGGGTCTGTGACCCACAGGAAAATAAAGCTTAGGTGGCCACAGCTGCTGGGCATGGTGCCAGCCCCAGAGCATGCCTGTGTCCCTGCCCTGCTCGTCCCCAAACCCCTGCGGTGCCCACCACAGGTGGGAGACAGAGCAGGCAGCCAGGCTGTCCGCATCACTTGTGCAGGAGATGGTGGCTGTGAAGCCGGTAGGACAGAGAAGATCTCAGTGGGGATGAGGGTGGCGGTCTGAGCCCCCAAAGCCCAGCAGTCTTGCCCACACCAATGCATGGCCCTGCTGTGCGTTGACCTGCAGGAGGAGCAGATATCCGCTAGGAACATGATTGCCTCATGGGCCTCTCGTAGTTCCCTGACACATCTGCCATTTCGTACATAGCGGTGGGACTCGGGCGGTGCTTAGCACAGCCCTCTGGAACTTGCAGCGCCCTCTGGAAGAGCCCTGCGCAAGCCTGGGGTGTAGTGCAGCCCTGCGGCTTGGTGTCTAGGTGGCGGTGTGTAGACAGCGCTGGATGGGGCTGAGGCGTGTGCAACCCTCGGCTGCCCCTTGTGCTCCAGCAGCCACACGCAGGCACAGCAGTGCTGTCAGAGAAGGGCAGTGAGGTCAGAGAAGAGCAGGCATGTCACAATAGCCTGGGGCGGGACGAGGTGGGGTGGGGTGGGGGCAGGCAGTCAGCTTCAGGTGAGGTGGGCTGACATCACAGTGGGGCACATCAGCATCCTTGGCACTTGGGCCACAGAGCTGCCTGCGGCTCCTGGAGGAAGGGTGCTCTCGGGCTGAGGGCGTGAAGCTCATTTGGCCCAAAGGAGCTGGAGGCCCCTTGGCCTGCAGTGCATGCTGGGCCCCATGGAGCTGGAGGACTTGCAGCTCTCCTTGCAGTGCCACCAGGATGAACGCCGGGAGCTGCTGGAGAAGCTGCTGGAGCTGGAGCAGGCTTGCGGGCTTCTGCGAGCAGCCAGCTGCCAGCTGGAAGACGGGTGTGCATGGCTGCGTGCTGCTTGGGGCTGAGACTCAGGTCGCGGGGGCTGTGCGCAGCACCTGCACGCCTGGGCCCTTGATGGGGCTTCCTGCGGGGCTGGGTGGAGGTGGGGGGCCCTGCCACCAGTCCTGGAGGGCTCTGTGCACTCCCTGCCTGCCTGGGTGCCTCATCTCTGCCCTGGGGGTCTGCACTCAGCAGTCTCCCATCCCCTCAATCCTGCAGGCTGCAGTGCTCCGGGGAGGTGCCTGAGGAGCCCCATGTGGGGCTGAGGGAGGAGCTCGGTGCCCTCCTGGGCTGCCTGAAGGAGAGCGAGCGTGAGGCAGCTGCAACGCAGGAGCAGCTCAGGTGCTTGGTAGGTGTTGGCGATGCCCGGGCATGTGCAGAGGGGGCTCCAAGCCCTGCTCTCCACCACTGTCCCCATGCCTGCAGGAGAGGGAGAAAGAGGAGCTGCGCACCACCCTGCAGGAGCTCACCACTGAGGTACCGAGACCCCCATGCCCACACCTGCTTGGACACACCTCTGGCTGCCCCATGAGCACCCCACGGTTGGCACTCACCCCTGTCTCATCTCCGCAGCGCCTGACCCTGGCAGCGCAGCATGCCCAGAGCTCCCAGCAGCTGGAGAGCACCGGAGAAGTCCTCACGCAGCTCCAGGTGAGGCAGATGCTCTGCTCCGCACCTGGCCCCCAGGCCTGCTGCTCTTGTGGGTCTGACAGGCACCATGACAGAAGGGTTGGGGGTGGGCATGTTGGGGCACCCGCAGGGTGCCTGGAATGGCGGGGGGACCCTGATGTGGGTCTGCAGGCTCCCCAGAAGGGTTGTGGGGGAGCAAAGTGGGTTGGGGAACCCTCCCGGGTGTCTGGGCACATCATGTGTGACAGGCACCCTGATGGGGGCGGGCAGCTGTGTGGTTTGGGGACGCCCGGTCTCAGCCAGGGCATTGGGCCTTGAGCCCATGCTGGTTTCATGCTGCTCCTCCAGCCGCCCCCACTGAGATGCTCTCGCTGCCTCTTCTCTCCCAGGCAGAGCTGACTGAGGTGAAGGCAGAGGGAGATGCAGCCCTGAAGGAGCTCCACCAGGTCTGTGACCCACATGAAAATACCGCTTAGGTGGGCAGAGCTGCTGCATGTGGTGCCAGCTCCCAAGGATGCCAGTGTCCCTGCCTCCCGGGCCCTGGCTGGCCTCACAGTGCCCTGGAGACTGACTGCGGATCCCCAGGCCCACCTGGGCCCCTTGTAATGCGCCCCCGTTGCTTTGCAGGAGAAGCAGTCAGCAGTCAAGCTGGCAGAGGCCCTGCAGGAGCAGGCCGAGATCAAGAAGGTACTAGGCACAGGAGGCACGGTGGCACAAGGTCTTTGTATGGGGAAAGCCCCCTCAGAGCGGGCACGGGAGTGGGCTACTAACCAGGGCCCTTCCTTTGTGCAGGTCCTGAGGAAAGAACACAGGCACCTCAGGGAGAGACGCAAGGGTCTGCAACGGCAAACAGCTGGGTGAGTGGTGACAGGCACCCGAGCCCAACCTGTGGGGGTGGAGCTCTGTGCAGCTCCCAGGGATCTGTGTCCCCAGGGCCGGCTTGGCAAGGTCTGTGCCAATGTTGGACAACAGAGCCGCTGATCTAATACTCCTCTGATGACATCTAAGCTGCTCCCAAGCCCACTAGAATGCCTCTGGAGCACTCCCAACTGCCTGCATGGCTCTAAATCACCTCTAAACAGCAGTCGACCACTCGCGCAAGCTCTAAAATCCTTTAAGGAGTGCTGAGCAGCTCTGCACAGCCCTAAGTGGCTCTAGGACACCTTTCAGCTTTCCCTTCCCTTCTCTGAAGAGCCCGTTGCCTTTTGCAAAGCAGCTCATGAAAAAAAAAAAAAAAGAAAAGAAAAAAAAAATCCCCAAACGCCGCTTGGCTCTTTGAAGCAGCTCTGAAGAGCTCCAAGCCTCTCCTAAATGCCCTTGGAGCCTGAGGCGGGAAGGGAGTAGAGGGCAGGGTCTTTTCAATGCTGGCACCCTGCGGCGCCTTGCCTCAGCCCCAGCAGAGCCTGCCCAGCACCTTGGCTCCCTGTTCGCCATGTGGCGGTCCCAGTGCTGAGCGAGCTCTCTCCTCACAGCCCAAACACCTGCGGTGCCCACAACAGGCGGAAGACGGAGCAGGCCGCCAGGCTGTCCACGTCCCTTATGCAGGAGATGGTGGCTGTGAAGCTGGTAGGTCAGAGAAGCCCGATGCGAGACTTGGGGAAGAGAGGGTCTGCAGGGTAGCCATCGGCTTTGGGGGCGCTGATATCAGTGGGGATGAGGGCGGGGGTCTGAGCCCCCAAGGCCCAACAGTCTTGCCCACACCAATGCATGTCCCTGCTGTGCATTGACCTGCAGGAGGAGCAGCTGGTGGCAAAGAGGCGTGGGATCAGTTTTTGGCTGCAGTGAGTTGCCCTGTGGGGCTCGGCGTGCCAGGGCTTATTTGTGGGTGGTGGGATGTCCGGGCTAGTGGTCCCAAGGCATCCGTCAGCTTTTAGCTTCTCAGCACTGACTTTGCTCAGGATCCCTTTTGCCTGGGTTGTGGGGTGGTGCTTGTTTGTGGGCCCAGCAGGGAGATGAAGAGCAGATCTGAGCTGCCGGGGCCCTTAACCTGAGGCCCAGGAGCGGGGCAGGGGGTGGTGTGGCCAGCATGATGCAGGGTGCCAGTGCTGGCCTGGCGGTGTCTGCAGATGATGTCTGGAAAGAGATGAGGCAGATTTTTCCCGTCCTGTGTCTTAATCTTCTCCTGGCCTGCAGGAGGCAGTTTCTGCTCCTTGCCTGCCTGCAGCTGGTGTTGCTGCTCTGCCTGGTCCTGCTCAAGAGCGACAGCGTCAGCTGGGACCTGCCGTGCAGGCTGGCGTCCGCCTTTGGGAGCTGCCCAGCACGGCCGCCACCCTTCTGATACGCCTGGCCTTGCACCGTGTGGGGTAGAGAGCGACAGGAAGACTGGGCGCCGTGCAGACAGGCAAACATCCGACTGTACAGCACCACCCTTTTCCGGGGGCACCACTGCGCACATCTGGAATGGCATGTGCAGGCACACTGTGTGTCCAGCCGCGACTACACCTTGCTGTGGGGGATGTTTGCCTGCTGAATACTTGCCACTAAGCTCACCCTCTCTTTAACAATATAAAGGACAACTGAGAACCCCGACTCCTCAGTCTGTGATTTTTCCTTGGAAAGAGACTGACTTGGTCAAGGAATTTCAGGTGGCTGATACAGCACTGACGGCTGGTGCCAGTGCGATGCTATGATTGTCCAAACTCCGTTTTTCAACTGTAGCTTAAAAGTTGCCATTACTTGTTAATATGTCTGTCAATAGACTTACCTGCCTCTAGCAAAGACTTACCCTGGCCAAGAAACACTCTAACACCCTGCTCTGCTCACTTACCCTGGCCAAGAAACACTCTAACACCCTGCTCTGCTCTTCCTGGGAAATGAAATGTGACCTGTAGTTACCTGGAAGTGTGCTGAACAAGTGATGCTGTGTTCAGTGACTTTCAACTCTTCCTGTCGTATGCATTACTCTACCTCAAACACTCCATGCTTCAGATCTTTTCCGAAAGCAAGGTATTCATTCACAACTTCTAGCTTTGAAACCAGCCTTCAGAAAGGAGATGAAAAGGGAGAACAAGTTTTTCCCAGATTCCTCGTAAACGCAGTACGTAAAGTTGAGTACACTCTTTTTTGCTGCAAAGAAATGAAAAACGGAAAGGTGAAATCTGTCGATAATTCGGTATATCGAACCACACCGAGAAGGCAGAGGCCCTCAGTGCTTTCTTTGCCTGGGTTTTTACCGGTAAAAATTTCCCTCAGGGGACATAGACAGAGCTGGCGGGTGAGGGGTGAGTGTGTGTGCTACCTCCTGTCCCATTCGGCACCACCCCCGCCACCACCCCCCCCATTAATTGTCTGTGGGATTTCAGCAAGAAGACATGTAGAGAGAGAGGGATTGAGGGAGGAGTTAGTGATGGGATGAAGACAGAAATCGCAGAAAGGGCCTGGGTGAGACTGGGAGCAGAGGGGAGCATTTGGAGGAAACACTGCTGCTGGAGTTATGAACGGCACTGAAGAGTGAGGCTGTGGGGCAGGAGAGATGGCAGGAGGAGCAGAGGCCCAGGTCATCTCATCTCTGTTTCCAGGTGTGAGTTCTCCCGGCTCTTCTGTCCGTCCAGCTCAGCCCCCCTGCCATGGCATGGTATAGATCATGTTGCGGACCCATCTGGCAGAGAAGGGGAAGTTCCACAGGGGATAGGAACCCTGGGAGCTGCTCTGTGAGCAGCACCAGGCATCTGACTCAGGGGCCTACAGGGTCCTGAGGGGATGCCTCTGAAGGGACAGAGTTATGTACCTCGTAAGCCGGAGGCCAAGGGCTGGATGATCACGTCAGGGGTGATGTCTTCTGCCTTGGTGTCCCTGTGCCAACCCTGCCCTCTGTTCCCAAGCTCTGGGAGATGTTGGGCGCCTTCTCTGAGGCCATGTGATCTCCACTGCAGTCCGATGTGGGAGAAGTAGGCAAGGTTTGGTCCCTCAGGTTGGTGTGGGTCACCGCTGAAAAGTAGCCCATCAGAAGGGCCCGCTCCCACTGTGACACAGGGCTGGAGGCATGCAGTAGGCAGGCCAGCAGTCGCTGCAATGCTGGGGCTGCAGAGTCTGTGGCGAGAGCAGCCCAATCCTGGACTCAGGAGAGAAGCTTCCTCCTCACCAGCTCTGCCCATACCAGCCCTGGGGACAGCTCTTCTCTGCCTGCCCCCTTCTACACCCCTGCGTTGTAAGCAAGGGGGTGAGGGCAGCGACTGTCCTGGGACAGCTCTGCAAGGCGGTTTGACACTGCCTTTGTCCCTCGGCAGCAGAATGAGTCACATGCCTTCCTCCCCACAAGTCCCTGCTCTGCGGTCTCCCCTCCGCTCCTCCTTTCTCCAGGCTCCTCGTCAGAGGGCTTCATGGCAAAGCTGCAGTCTGACCTGGGGACAGCAGCAGGTAATGGAGGGGCAGGCAGAGTAAGGGGCTTGATCTTTCCTCCCATTAGATGTGTGACAGTGGTGTCATCACCTGCGCTGAGGAGGAAATCACCCTCTGCCTCCTCCCCTTGTTTGGCTGCGGAGGGAAACTCCTTCCAGACTCTGACCATGACCCTTTAATCATCCTCTGGAGCCAGCCTTCACCAGGCAGCCACAGTGACCACGTGTCATAGCAGGCAGCAGAAGACATCTGGGGCAGTGCTGCTGTTCGTGGGCCCTGGGGGCTGTGCTGGCAGAGATGTTCAGGAAATCCTTGGATGCCACCCCCACCCCAGGCCTCCAGCACTCCCTGAGCAGTCTGACCTTGCTGCTCCTTTTCTGCAGATCCACACAGCTGTGTGCCCGGGAGCCAGACACACTGCCAGGACCCTGCAGGGTCCTAGTTGCTCCATGCTAGAGGAACTGAACAGCAAGAACACAAAGCAAGTTTGCTCTCCAGGGGAAACAAGGTCTTACTCCTTGCTGCAGATCGGGGACAAGCGTCAAGGCTGAGAGTGCTGAAACTTGCCCCTCTCTTGTCAGTCTGTGCAGAGCACTCCTTCCAAGCCGGCAGTTGTGTTGGTGCCCAAATTACTCTTTCTCCTCCTCCTATTTCCGAACAGAGCTAGTGCTTTTCCTAGCCCCTCTCTTTTGGCATAATACCCTGAAATGTCCATATTCAGGACTAATGTACAGGACACTTAGGTTCATCGGCCAGTTCCTGGCACGCGGAAACTGGGCATTTGTTGCACACACTCCTCCTTCCCTGTTGTCATATCAAGATGTCTCCCTTATGAACCCCATTTGTTTCCCCAGTCTTACCTTTTCGCAAGCCCACACTGGAGATTTCAGCCCACTTTTCACACGGTTCAACCTGCCCACGATCGCTCATTACGAGATCGCTCATTACTAGGGCTCCTTACTAGAAGCACCTCTCGGGGACATTTGGGGCTTTGAGAGCTGTACGGAGCAGGCAGAGGGGAGACATGCCCATGTGAGCTGGTGGATTGGACTCACTTTGTGTTCAGTGGAGCCAAAAGAAACTTCCAGAGCAGAGAAGTGTTTTGTTTGAGGACTGACTTGTCTCCCCAGTGAAGATGCAGTCACACAGAGAAGAGCCTGGCAGTTGGTCTGGGTGCTATTTTCATCTCTCGGAAGTAAATGGAGAGTATTCCCACTGGCTCACTAGACCAAATCCCCTTCACTCAGCTCAGGGCATCCGGTCCCTGTAACCCCCACCAAATACCTGCCCTACAAGAGGATTAATGGGCGGGCGGCCCCTGTTCCTTATGGCACGCTCAAACAGCATAAGCCAGAGCTCAGTCAAAGGAGCTGACCAAAGGCCCTGCTGGTAAGGAGAAAGGAAACGTAGAGGGTGTCTATGAGAAATGGAATGGATTTTGCTCAGAGGACCCTGTTGGAACTTGGTAATGCCTTTTCCTCCTTGGACAGTCCCCCATGCCCAGAAGGAGAAAATGTCCAGCAGCAGCTCCTTGACCGAGTTCCCCCTCCTGGCATTTGCAGACATGTGCGAGTGCAGCTCTTGCACTTCTCACTGCTCCTGGGCATCTACCTGGCTGCCCTCCTGGGCAATGCCCTCATCATCATGGCTGCAGTCTGCAACCACCTCCTCCGCACACCCGTGTACTCCTTCCTCCTCAGTCTATCTGCCCATTCTGGACCTTGGCTCCATCTTCTCCACTCTCCCCAAGTCCACGGCCAGTTCCCTGTGCAACACGAAGGCCATTTCCCATTGGGGATGAGCTGCCCAAGTCTTTCTTTCTCTTTTTCTCATTTTCCGCAGGTATTCTCTTCTCACAGTTATGGTCTTTGACTGCTCTACGGCCATCTGCCAACCCCTGCGCTCTGAGACACTCAGGGACAAGAGGGCTTGCATCAAAACTGCAGCAGCTGCCTGGGGCACCACTTTTGTCTAGGCTGCAGTACACACTGCTAATACGTTTTCAATACCATTCATACCAATGCTGTGGACCAGTTTTTCCGTGAAATTCCCCAGCTTCTCAAGCAAGGAGCAAGTCTGAGCAGGAAAGCTCAGACTCCTACGTCAGGGAAGGTGGGGTTCTTGTGGGGTTCTTAGTCTTTGCTTAGCTTTGGGTTTGTTTTGTTTTGTTTTACATTGTTCTGTTCTATGTGCAGCTCTTCAAGGCTGTTCTGAGGATCCCCTCTGGGCGGGGACAGCACAGAGCCTTTTCCACATGCCTCCCTCACCTTGCTGTGGTCTCCCTGTTTATCAGAAGTGCAGTGTTTGCCTACGCGAAGCCCCACTCTGTCTCCTCCCCATCCCTGGATGTGGTGGTGGCAGTTCTGTACTCAGTGGTGCCTCCAGCAATGAACACTCTCATCTACAGCATGAGGAACGAGGAAGTCAGAGATGCACTGGGAAAACTTATATCACAAATTTTATTTCAGCAGCCATAACCTGCCCTCCTCTTCCCACTCATAAGTCCCAGGGTATTTGAGGCCAGGTCTCCTCCCCTTTCCTCTCTTCCTTGCTTCCTTGTCTCCTTCCATCCTTCCCTCCCTCCCTCCCTCCCTCTCTTTCTTTCTTTCTCCGGTATTCACGTTCAAAGACAAATGTTTGGATTCATTCCACTTTTCCTCAGGCATCTATCTACCTCTTGAAGTTGACCCAGAGGCCTTGTGTGAGCAAGGAGTCAGTGCTACCCTGTCAGCAGGAGAGGGAGGAATCTGCAGAGGCTGTTCCTCGGAGCTGCCTTGGGTGCCTTTACTGGAACGAGCAGAATTTCCCTCTGGCAGTATTTGTTGTAGCACTGATACCGAGGGAGCTCAGGGTGACAGAATCAGGCTCAGACATGTGGAAGACTGGTAGGAGCAAGGTATGAGGAATGCCAGGGTCCACATGTCCTTTAGGATTTCTTAGCTCCTCTGTTGACAGTAGGGATGTGTCCTGGCACATCTCTTCTGTGGTGGAGGAAGCAAGCTGTCCTTGTGCTCTGATGCCTTCCTTCTGCACTGTACCAGTACTCAGAGCTGCTTTGAGGAGAACAGCAGTTCCAGCCTGGGCTCTCCCCTCCCACAAAGAGCAGCATGTCTCTGGAGCCAAAGCAGCAGCACCAGTGTGCAGAGGAGATGCAGAGAGGGAAAGTCCAGCCACAGCATGCAGGAACAGTCCTAGTGCCTGTCAGGAAAGTCCCCTCACTGCCATGGCAGGCACTTCCTTACCACAGTAGTTGAGTCTGAACTGCTGCTTTCCTGGAGCTACGGTCATTTCCTGACCTTCCTCTCGAGCTCTTGTGTGCGCATAAGGCCAAAATGCTACTGTAACATTGCATGTACTGCTGTGTCTATGTGTTCAGGACCAGACAATGTGCACCTCTGGGCCGGAGCTGGCCTCCATAACAGCAGCGCTGTAATAAAATGGTCGGTGCTGATTCCAGTGCCAAAGGGTGGGCTTTTCTTCCAAAGCTGGAGTCAGGAGCAGGACCAAGGGACTGCAGCTCTAAAAGGCCTGCTGCTTTGTTTGGGTTCTGCCTGGGCTCAGCAGGACGAGATCAGAGCCGCAGCGTGATCTCAAAGAGTGAGGGCTGCATTTAGCACTCACTGGTCGGTCAGCGGCCAGTGCCAGTGGAGATGGTGAATGGTCTTCTTGCAGTTACCTGCCTGCGGCTGTCCCACATGTAACAGGGCTAATGGCAGATGCCCAGCCTTATGGAGGGGAATCTGGACATCATCAGGAGAGCTCAGGGAGTCTGCGGGGACACCATGTGCCTAGTGGTGGGTAAGGATTTGGAGCCTCACAAAAAGAGAGACCCTTCAAGTTGAACTCACTCAGAGGTAAAGTGTGAAATGTAGCTATCCACAGGTAAGCCAGGGCTCTGCAACCCCAGGGGAGGCAGTGAGGACCAAAGAGACGCAAGGAAGAGAGACTGGAGAGTCATTTGTGTCACGCTGAATGAAATGCTTCAGGCTGGATCTGGCTGCACACCCAAGCACACCTCAGGCCATTGGAAATGCCCCATGATCCTTTCAAGTATCATCCTCAGCCACAGAGCCAGTGGAAGGTGGCAGAGTATTTGTGAGTCCCTTCCAGCTGGGTCTGCTCCCTGCCCTCACCATCACTGCCAGTGCAAGTCACCCCTTCACCTGGGGCACTACAAACATGGGGCTGTTGCAGGGAGCACATGGCAGGGGGTCCAGGAGCAGCATGGATGTCAGGCCAGCATGGATGCACTTCCCTGGGGAAAGCCTCTGTGTGCAGCAGTGACCTTCCTGGAGAAGAGCAGAGGATTGTGTGCGTGTGCATGTGGTGAGAAAGAATGAGAAAGAGTAACCGGCGAGAAATCAGCAGTTTCTGCAGGTGCCAGCTCAGGGCAGTCTGCTCTGTCGCTGGGCAGCAGAAGCTGCCCGAGGAATCCCAAGGCCAGGACTCCTGTGCCCTTCTTGTTGTCTTTGACACCCGTTGCCAGATTAAACTGCCCGGGTCTGTGACCCACAGGAAAATAAAGCTTAGGTGGCCACAGCTGCTGGGCATGGTGCCAGCCCCAGAGCATGCCTGTGTCCCTGCCCTGCTCGTCCCCAAACCCCTGCGGTGCCCACCACAGGTGGGAGACAGAGCAGGCAGCCAGGCTGTCCGCATCACTTGTGCAGGAGATGGTGGCTGTGAAGCCGGTAGGACAGAGAAGATCTCAGTGGGGATGAGGGTGGCGGTCTGAGCCCCCAAAGCCCAGCAGTCTTGCCCACACCAATGCATGGCCCTGCTGTGCGTTGACCTGCAGGAGGAGCAGATATCCGCTAGGAACATGATTGCCTCATGGGCCTCTCGTAGTTCCCTGACACATCTGCCATTTCGTACATAGCGGTGGGACTCGGGCGGTGCTTAGCACAGCCCTCTGGAACTTGCAGCGCCCTCTGGAAGAGCCCTGCGCAAGCCTGGGGTGTAGTGCAGCCCTGCGGCTTGGTGTCTAGGTGGCGGTGTGTAGACAGCGCTGGATGGGGCTGAGGCGTGTGCAACCCTCGGCTGCCCCTTGTGCTCCAGCAGCCACACGCAGGCACAGCAGTGCTGTCAGAGAAGGGCAGTGAGGTCAGAGAAGAGCAGGCATGTCACAATAGCCTGGGGCGGGACGAGGTGGGGTGGGGTGGGGGCAGGCAGTCAGCTTCAGGTGAGGTGGGCTGACATCACAGTGGGGCACATCAGCATCCTTGGCACTTGGGCCACAGAGCTGCCTGCGGCTCCTGGAGGAAGGGTGCTCTCGGGCTGAGGGCGTGAAGCTCATTTGGCCCAAAGGAGCTGGAGGCCCCTTGGCCTGCAGTGCATGCTGGGCCCCATGGAGCTGGAGGACTTGCAGCTCTCCTTGCAGTGCCACCAGGATGAACGCCGGGAGCTGCTGGAGAAGCTGCTGGAGCTGGAGCAGGCTTGCGGGCTTCTGCGAGCAGCCAGCTGCCAGCTGGAAGACGGGTGTGCATGGCTGCGTGCTGCTTGGGGCTGAGACTCAGGTCGCGGGGGCTGTGCGCAGCACCTGCACGCCTGGGCCCTTGATGGGGCTTCCTGCGGGGCTGGGTGGAGGTGGGGGGCCCTGCCACCAGTCCTGGAGGGCTCTGTGCACTCCCTGCCTGCCTGGGTGCCTCATCTCTGCCCTGGGGGTCTGCACTCAGCAGTCTCCCATCCCCTCAATCCTGCAGGCTGCAGTGCTCCGGGGAGGTGCCTGAGGAGCCCCATGTGGGGCTGAGGGAGGAGCTCGGTGCCCTCCTGGGCTGCCTGAAGGAGAGCGAGCGTGAGGCAGCTGCAACGCAGGAGCAGCTCAGGTGCTTGGTAGGTGTTGGCGATGCCCGGGCATGTGCAGAGGGGGCTCCAAGCCCTGCTCTCCACCACTGTCCCCATGCCTGCAGGAGAGGGAGAAAGAGGAGCTGCGCACCACCCTGCAGGAGCTCACCACTGAGGTACCGAGACCCCCATGCCCACACCTGCTTGGACACACCTCTGGCTGCCCCATGAGCACCCCACGGTTGGCACTCACCCCTGTCTCATCTCCGCAGCGCCTGACCCTGGCAGCGCAGCATGCCCAGAGCTCCCAGCAGCTGGAGAGCACCGGAGAAGTCCTCACGCAGCTCCAGGTGAGGCAGATGCTCTGCTCCGCACCTGGCCCCCAGGCCTGCTGCTCTTGTGGGTCTGACAGGCACCATGACAGAAGGGTTGGGGGTGGGCATGTTGGGGCACCCGCAGGGTGCCTGGAATGGCGGGGGGACCCTGATGTGGGTCTGCAGGCTCCCCAGAAGGGTTGTGGGGGAGCAAAGTGGGTTGGGGAACCCTCCCGGGTGTCTGGGCACATCATGTGTGACAGGCACCCTGATGGGGGCGGGCAGCTGTGTGGTTTGGGGACGCCCGGTCTCAGCCAGGGCATTGGGCCTTGAGCCCATGCTGGTTTCATGCTGCTCCTCCAGCCGCCCCCACTGAGATGCTCTCGCTGCCTCTTCTCTCCCAGGCAGAGCTGACTGAGGTGAAGGCAGAGGGAGATGCAGCCCTGAAGGAGCTCCACCAGGTCTGTGACCCACATGAAAATACCGCTTAGGTGGGCAGAGCTGCTGCATGTGGTGCCAGCTCCCAAGGATGCCAGTGTCCCTGCCTCCCGGGCCCTGGCTGGCCTCACAGTGCCCTGGAGACTGACTGCGGATCCCCAGGCCCACCTGGGCCCCTTGTAATGCGCCCCCGTTGCTTTGCAGGAGAAGCAGTCAGCAGTCAAGCTGGCAGAGGCCCTGCAGGAGCAGGCCGAGATCGAGAAGGTACTAGGCACAGGAGGCACGGTGGCACAAGGTCTTTGTATGGGGAAAGCCCCCTCAGAGCGGGCACGGGAGTGGGCTACTAACCAGGGCCCTTCCTTTGTGCAGGTCCTGAGGAAAGAACACAGGCACCTCAGGGAGAGACGCAAGGGTCTGCAACGGCAAACAGCTGGGTGAGTGGTGACAGGCACCCGAGCCCAACCTGTGGGGGTGGAGCTCTGTGCAGCTCCCAGGGATCTGTGTCCCCAGGGCCGGCTTGGCAAGGTCTGTGCCAATGTTGGACAACAGAGCCGCTGATCTAATACTCCTCTGATGACATCTAAGCTGCTCCCAAGCCCACTAGAATGCCTCTGGAGCACTCCCAACTGCCTGCATGGCTCTAAATTACCTCTAAACAGCAGTCGACCACTCGCGCAAGCTCTAAAATCCTTTAAGGAGTGCTGAGCAGCTCTGCACAGCCCTAAGTGGCTCTAGGACACCTTTCAGCTTTCCCTTCCCTTCTCTGAAGAGCCCGTTGCCTTTTGCAAAGCAGCTCATGAAAAAAAAAAAAAAAAGAAAAGAAAAAAAAAATCCCCAAACGCCGCTTGGCTCTTTGAAGCAGCTCTGAAGAGCTCCAAGCCTCTCCTAAATGCCCTTGGAGCCTGAGGCGGGAAGGGAGTAGAGGGCAGGGTCTTTTCAATGCTGGCACCCTGCGGCGCCTTGCCTCAGCCCCAGCAGAGCCTGCCCAGCACCTTGGCTCCCTGTTCGCCATGTGGCGGTCCCAGTGCTGAGCGAGCTCTCTCCTCACAGCCCAAACACCTGCGGTGCCCACAACAGGCGGAAGACGGAGCAGGCCGCCAGGCTGTCCACGTCCCTTATGCAGGAGATGGTGGCTGTGAAGCTGGTAGGTCAGAGAAGCCCGATGCGAGACTTGGGGAAGAGAGGGTCTGCAGGGTAGCCATCGGCTTTGGGGGCGCTGATATCAGTGGGGATGAGGGCGGGGGTCTGAGCCCCCAAGGCCCAACAGTCTTGCCCACACCAATGCATGTCCCTGCTGTGCATTGACCTGCAGGAGGAGCAGCTGGTGGCAAAGAGGCGTGGGATCAGTTTTTGGCTGCAGTGAGTTGCCCTGTGGGGCTCGGCGTGCCAGGGCTTATTTGTGGGTGGTGGGATGTCCGGGCTAGTGGTCCCAAGGCATCCGTCAGCTTTTAGCTTCTCAGCACTGACTTTGCTCAGGATCCCTTTTGCCTGGGTTGTGGGGTGGTGCTTGTTTGTGGGCCCAGCAGGGAGATGAAGAGCAGATCTGAGCTGCCGGGGCCCTTAACCTGAGGCCCAGGAGCGGGGCAGGGGGTGGTGTGGCCAGCATGATGCAGGGTGCCAGTGCTGGCCTGGCGGTGTCTGCAGATGATGTCTGGAAAGAGATGAGGCAGATTTTTCCCGTCCTGTGTCTTAATCTTCTCCTGGCCTGCAGGAGGCAGTTTCTGCTCCTTGCCTGCCTGCAGCTGGTGTTGCTGCTCTGCCTGGTCCTGCTCAAGAGCGACAGCGTCAGCTGGGACCTGCCGTGCAGGCTGGCGTCCGCCTTTGGGAGCTGCCCAGCACGGCCGCCACCCTTCTGATACACCTGGCCTTGCACCGTGTGGGGTAGAGAGCGACAGGAAGACTGGGCGCCGTGCAGACAGGCAAACATCCGACTGTACAGCACCACCCTTTTCCGGGGGCACCACTGCGCACATCTGGAATGGCATGTGCAGGCACACTGTGTGTCCAGCCGCGACTACACCTTGCTGTGGGGGATGTTTGCCTGCTGAATACTTGCCACTAAGCTCACCCTCTCTTTAACAATATAAAGGACAACTGAGAACCCCGACTCCTCAGTCTGTGATTTTTCCTTGGAAAGAGACTGACTTGGTCAAGGAATTTCAGGTGGCTGATACAGCACTGACGGCTGGTGCCAGTGCGATGCTATGATTGTCCAAACTCCGTTTTTCAACTGTAGCTTAAAAGTTGCCATTACTTGTTAATATGTCTGTCAATAGACTTACCTGCCTCTAGCAAAGACTTACCCTGGCCAAGAAACACTCTAACACCCTGCTCTGCTCACTTACCCTGGCCAAGAAACACTCTAACACCCTGCTCTGCTCTTCCTGGGAAATGAAATGTGACCTGTAGTTACCTGGAAGTGTGCTGAACAAGTGATGCTGTGTTCAGTGACTTTCAACTCTTCCTGTCGTATGCATTACTCTACCTCAAACACTCCATGCTTCAGATCTTTTCCGAAAGCAAGGTATTCATTCACAACTTCTAGCTTTGAAACCAGCCTTCAGAAAGGAGATGAAAAGGGAGAACAAGTTTTTCCCAGATTCCTCGTAAACGCAGTACGTAAAGTTGAGTACACTCTTTTTTGCTGCAAAGAAATGAAAAACGGAAAGGTGAAATCTGTCAATAATTCGGTATATCGAACCACACCGAGAAGGCAGAGGCCCTCAGTGCTTTCTTTGCCTGGGTTTTTACCGGTAAAAATTTCCCTCAGGGGACATAGACAGAGCTGGCGGGTGAGGGGTGAGTGTGTGTGCTACCTCCTGTCCCATTCGGCACCACCCCCGCCACCACCCCCCCCATTAATTGTCTGTGGGATTTCAGCAAGAAGACATGTAGAGAGAGAGGGATTGAGGGAGGAGTTAGTGATGGGATGAAGACAGAAATCGCAGAAAGGGCCTGGGTGAGACTGGGAGCAGAGGGGAGCATTTGGAGGAAACACTGCTGCTGGAGTTATGAACGGCACTGAAGAGTGAGGCTGTGGGGCAGGAGAGATGGCAGGAGGAGCAGAGGCCCAGGTCATCTCATCTCTGTTTCCAGGTGTGAGTTCTCCCGGCTCTTCTGTCCGTCCAGCTCAGCCCCCCTGCCATGGCATGGTATAGATCATGTTGCGGACCCATCTGGCAGAGAAGGGGAAGTTCCACAGGGGATAGGAACCCTGGGAGCTGCTCTGTGAGCAGCACCAGGCATCTGACTCAGGGGCCTACAGGGTCCTGAGGGGATGCCTCTGAAGGGACAGAGTTATGTACCTCGTAAGCCGGAGGCCAAGGGCTGGATGATCACGTCAGGGGTGATGTCTTCTGCCTTGGTGTCCCTGTGCCAACCCTGCCCTCTGTTCCCAAGCTCTGGGAGATGTTGGGCGCCTTCTCTGAGGCCATGTGATCTCCACTGCAGTCCGATGTGGGAGAAGTAGGCAAGGTTTGGTCCCTCAGGTTGGTGTGGGTCACCGCTGAAAAGTAGCCCATCAGAAGGGCCCGCTCCCACTGTGACACAGGGCTGGAGGCATGCAGTAGGCAGGCCAGCAGTCGCTGCAATGCTGGGGCTGCAGAGTCTGTGGCGAGAGCAGCCCAATCCTGGACTCAGGAGAGAAGCTTCCTCCTCACCAGCTCTGCCCATACCAGCCCTGGGGACAGCTCTTCTCTGCCTGCCCCCTTCTACACCCCTGCGTTGTAAGCAAGGGGGTGAGGGCAGCGACTGTCCTGGGACAGCTCTGCAAGGCGGTTTGACACTGCCTTTGTCCCTCGGCAGCAGAATGAGTCACATGCCTTCCTCCCCACAAGTCCCTGCTCTGCGGTCTCCCCTCCGCTCCTCCTTTCTCCAGGCTCCTCGTCAGAGGGCTTCATGGCAAAGCTGCAGTCTGACCTGGGGACAGCAGCAGGTAATGGAGGGGCAGGCAGAGTAAGGGGCTTGATCTTTCCTCCCATTAGATGTGTGACAGTGGTGTCATCACCTGCGCTGAGGAGGAAATCACCCTCTGCCTCCTCCCCTTGTTTGGCTGCGGAGGGAAACTCCTTCCAGACTCTGACCATGACCCTTTAATCATCCTCTGGAGCCAGCCTTCACCAGGCAGCCACAGTGACCACGTGTCATAGCAGGCAGCAGAAGACATCTGGGGCAGTGCTGCTGTTCGTGGGCCCTGGGGGCTGTGCTGGCAGAGATGTTCAGGAAATCCTTGGATGCCACCCCCACCCCAGGCCTCCAGCACTCCCTGAGCAGTCTGACCTTGCTGCTCCTTTTCTGCAGATCCACACAGCTGTGTGCCCGGGAGCCAGACACACTGCCAGGACCCTGCAGGGTCCTAGTTGCTCCATGCTAGAGGAACTGAACAGCAAGAACACAAAGCAAGTTTGCTGTCCAGGGGAAACAAGGTCTTACTCCTTGCTGCAGATCGGGGACAAGCGTCAAGGCTGAGAGTGCTGAAACTTGCCCCTCTCTTGTCAGTCTGTGCAGAGCACTCCTTCCAAGCCGGCAGTTGTGTTGGTGCCCAAATTACTCTTTCTCCTCCTCCTATTTCCGAACAGAGCTAGTGCTTTTCCTAGCCCCTCTCTTTTGGCATAATACCCTGAAATGTCCATATTCAGGACTAATGTACAGGACACTTAGGTTCATCGGCCAGTTCCTGGCACGCGGAAACTGGGCATTTGTTGCACACACTCCTCCTTCCCTGTTGTCATATCAAGATGTCTCCCTTATGAACCCCATTTGTTTCCCCAGTCTTACCTTTTCGCAAGCCCACACTGGAGATTTCAGCCCACTTTTCACACGGTTCAACCTGCCCACGATCGCTCATTACGAGATCGCTCATTACTAGGGCTCCTTACTAGAAGCACCTCTCGGGGACATTTGGGGCTTTGAGAGCTGTACGGAGCAGGCAGAGGGGAGACATGCCCATGTGAGCTGGTGGATTGGACTCACTTTGTGTTCAGTGGAGCCAAAAGAAACTTCCAGAGCAGAGAAGTGTTTTGTTTGAGGACTGACTTGTCTCCCCAGTGAAGATGCAGTCACACAGAGAAGAGCCTGGCAGTTGGTCTGGGTGCTATTTTCATCTCTCGGAAGTAAATGGAGAGTATTCCCACTGGCTCACTAGACCAAATCCCCTTCACTCAGCTCAGGGCATCCGGTCCCTGTAACCCCCACCAAATACCTGCCCTACAAGAGGATTAATGGGCGGGTGGCCCCTGTTCCTTATGGCACGCTCAAACAGCATAAGCCAGAGCTCAGTCAAAGGAGCTGACCAAAGGCCCTGCTGGTAAGGAGAAAGGAAACGTAGAGGGTGTCTATGAGAAATGGAATGGATTTTGCTCAGAGGACCCTGTTGGAACTTGGTAATGCCTTTTCCTCCTTGGACAGTCCCCCATGCCCAGAAGGAGAAAATGTCCAGCAGCAGCTCCTTGACCGAGTTCCCCCTCCTGGCATTTGCAGACATGTGCGAGTGCAGCTCTTGCACTTCTCACTGCTCCTGGGCATCTACCTGGCTGCCCTCCTGGGCAATGCCCTCATCATCATGGCTGCAGTCTGCAACCACCTCCTCCGCACACCCGTGTACTCCTTCCTCCTCAGTCTATCTACCCATTCTGGACCTTGGCTCCATCTTCTCCACTCTCCCCAAGTCCACGGCCAGTTCCCTGTGCAACACGAAGGCCATTTCCCATTGGGGATGAGCTGCCCAAGTCTTTCTTTCTCTTTTTCTCATTTTCCGCAGGTATTCTCTTCTCACAGTTATGGTCTTTGACTGCTCTACGGCCATCTGCCAACCCCTGCGCTCTGAGACACTCAGGGACAAGAGGGCTTGCATCAAAACTGCAGCAGCTGCCTGGGGCACCACTTTTGTCTAGGCTGCAGTACACACTGCTAATACGTTTTCAATACCATTCATACCAATGCTGTGGACCAGTTTTTCCGTGAAATTCCCCAGCTTCTCAAGCAAGGAGCAAGTCTGAGCAGGAAAGCTCAGACTCCTACGTCAGGGAAGGTGGGGTTCTTGTGGGGTTCTTAGTCTTTGCTTAGCTTTGGGTTTGTTTTGTTTTGTTTTACATTGTTCTGTTCTATGTGCAGCTCTTCAAGGCTGTTCTGAGGATCCCCTCTGGGCGGGGACAGCACAGAGCCTTTTCCACATGCCTCCCTCACCTTGCTGTGGTCTCCCTGTTTATCAGAAGTGCAGTGTTTGCCTACGCGAAGCCCCACTCTGTCTCCTCCCCATCCCTGGATGTGGTGGTGGCAGTTCTGTACTCAGTGGTGCCTCCAGCAATGAACACTCTCATCTACAGCATGAGGAACGAGGAAGTCAGAGATGCACTGGGAAAACTTATATCACAAATTTTATTTCAGCAGCCATAACCTGCCCTCCTCTTCCCACTCATAAGTCCCAGGGTATTTGAGGCCAGGTCTCCTCCCCTTTCCTCTCTTCCTTGCTTCCTTGTCTCCTTCCATCCTTCCCTCCCTCCCTCCCTCCCTCTCTTTCTTTCTTTCTCCGGTATTCACGTTCAAAGACAAATGTTTGGATTCATTCCACTTTTCCTCAGGCATCTATCTACCTCTTGAAGTTGACCCAGAGGCCTTGTGTGAGCAAGGAGTCAGTGCTACCCTGTCAGCAGGAGAGGGAGGAATCTGCAGAGGCTGTTCCTCGGAGCTGCCTTGGGTGCCTTTACTGGAACGAGCAGAATTTCCCTCTGGCAGTATTTGTTGTAGCACTGATACCGAGGGAGCTCAGGGTGACAGAATCAGGCTCAGACATGTGGAAGACTGGTAGGAGCAAGGTATGAGGAATGCCAGGGTCCACATGTCCTTTAGGATTTCTTAGCTCCTCTGTTGACAGTAGGGATGTGTCCTGGCACATCTCTTCTGTGGTGGAGGAAGCAAGCTGTCCTTGTGCTCTGATGCCTTCCTTCTGCACTGTACCAGTACTCAGAGCTGCTTTGAGGAGAACAGCAGTTCCAGCCTGGGCTCTCCCCTCCCACAAAGAGCAGCATGTCTCTGGAGCCAAAGCAGCAGCACCAGTGTGCAGAGGAGATGCAGAGAGGGAAAGTCCAGCCACAGCATGCAGGAACAGTCCTAGTGCCTGTCAGGAAAGTCCCCTCACTGCCATGGCAGGCACTTCCTTACCACAGTAGTTGAGTCTGAACTGCTGCTTTCCTGGAGCTACGGTCATTTCCTGACCTTCCTCTCGAGCTCTTGTGTGCGCATAAGGCCAAAATGCTACTGTAACATTGCATGTACTGCTGTGTCTATGTGTTCAGGACCAGACAATGTGCACCTCTGGGCCGGAGCTGGCCTCCATAACAGCAGCGCTGTAATAAAATGGTCGGTGCTGATTCCAGTGCCAAAGGGTGGGCTTTTCTTCCAAAGCTGGAGTCAGGAGCAGGACCAAGGGACTGCAGCTCTAAAAGGCCTGCTGCTTTGTTTGGGTTCTGCCTGGGCTCAGCAGGACGAGATCAGAGCCGCAGCGTGATCTCAAAGAGTGAGGGCTGCATTTAGCACTCACTGGTCGGTCAGCGGCCAGTGCCAGTGGAGATGGTGAATGGTCTTCTTGCAGTTACCTGCCTGCGGCTGTCCCACATGTAACAGGGCTAATGGCAGATGCCCAGCCTTATGGAGGGGAATCTGGACATCATCAGGAGAGCTCAGGGAGTCTGCGGGGACACCATGTGCCTAGTGGTGGGTAAGGATTTGGAGCCTCACAAAAAGAGAGACCCTTCAAGTTGAACTCACTCAGAGGTAAAGTGTGAAATGTAGCTATCCACAGGTAAGCCAGGGCTCTGCAACCCCAGGGGAGGCAGTGAGGACCAAAGAGACGCAAGGAAGAGAGACTGGAGAGTCATTTGTGTCACGCTGAATGAAATGCTTCAGGCTGGATCTGGCTGCACACCCAAGCACACCTCAGGCCATTGGAAATGCCCCATGATCCTTTCAAGTATCATCCTCAGCCACAGAGCCAGTGGAAGGTGGCAGAGTATTTGTGAGTCCCTTCCAGCTGGGTCTGCTCCCTGCCCTCACCATCACTGCCAGTGCAAGTCACCCCTTCACCTGGGGCACTACAAACATGGGGCTGTTGCAGGGAGCACATGGCAGGGGGTCCAGGAGCAGCATGGATGTCAGGCCAGCATGGATGCACTTCCCTGGGGAAAGCCTCTGTGTGCAGCAGTGACCTTCCTGGAGAAGAGCAGAGGATTGTGTGCGTGTGCATGTGGTGAGAAAGAATGAGAAAGAGTAACCGGCGAGAAATCAGCAGTTTCTGCAGGTGCCAGCTCAGGGCAGTCTGCTCTGTCGCTGGGCAGCAGAAGCTGCCCGAGGAATCCCAAGGCCAGGACTCCTGTGCCCTTCTTGTTGTCTTTGACACCCGTTGCCAGATTAAACTGCCCGGGTCTGTGACCCACAGGAAAATAAAGCTTAGGTGGCCACAGCTGCTGGGCATGGTGCCAGCCCCAGAGCATGCCTGTGTCCCTGCCCTGCTCGTCCCCAAACCCCTGCGGTGCCCACCACAGGTGGGAGACAGAGCAGGCAGCCAGGCTGTCCGCATCACTTGTGCAGGAGATGGTGGCTGTGAAGCCGGTAGGACAGAGAAGATCTCAGTGGGGATGAGGGTGGCGGTCTGAGCCCCCAAAGCCCAGCAGTCTTGCCCACACCAATGCATGGCCCTGCTGTGCGTTGACCTGCAGGAGGAGCAGATATCCGCTAGGAACATGATTGCCTCATGGGCCTCTCGTAGTTCCCTGACACATCTGCCATTTCGTACATAGCGGTGGGACTCGGGCGGTGCTTAGCACAGCCCTCTGGAACTTGCAGCGCCCTCTGGAAGAGCCCTGCGCAAGCCTGGGGTGTAGTGCAGCCCTGCGGCTTGGTGTCTAGGTGGCGGTGTGTAGACAGCGCTGGATGGGGCTGAGGCGTGTGCAACCCTCGGCTGCCCCTTGTGCTCCAGCAGCCACATGCAGGCACAGCAGTGCTGTCAGAGAAGGGCAGTGAGGTCAGAGAAGAGCAGGCATGTCACAATAGCCTGGGGCGGGACGAGGTGGGGTGGGGTGGGGGCAGGCAGTCAGCTTCAGGTGAGGTGGGCTGACATCACAGTGGGGCACATCAGCATCCTTGGCACTTGGGCCACAGAGCTGCCTGCGGCTCCTGGAGGAAGGGTGCTCTCGGGCTGAGGGCGTGAAGCTCATTTGGCCCAAAGGAGCTGGAGGCCCCTTGGCCTGCAGTGCATGCTGGGCCCCATGGAGCTGGAGGACTTGCAGCTCTCCTTGCAGTGCCACCAGGATGAACGCCGGGAGCTGCTGGAGAAGCTGCTGGAGCTGGAGCAGGCTTGCGGGCTTCTGCGAGCAGCCAGCTGCCAGCTGGAAGACGGGTGTGCATGGCTGCGTGCTGCTTGGGGCTGAGACTCAGGTCGTGGGGGCTGTGCGCAGCACCTGCACGCCTGGGCCCTTGATGGGGCTTCCTGCGGGGCTGGGTGGAGGTGGGGGGCCCTGCCACCAGTCCTGGAGGGCTCTGTGCACTCCCTGCCTGCCTGGGTGCCTCATCTCTGCCCTGGGGGTCTGCACTCAGCAGTCTCCCATCCCCTCAATCCTGCAGGCTGCAGTGCTCCGGGGAGGTGCCTGAGGAGCCCCATGTGGGGCTGAGGGAGGAGCTCGGTGCCCTCCTGGGCTGCCTGAAGGAGAGCGAGCGTGAGGCAGCTGCAACGCAGGAGCAGCTCAGGTGCTTGGTAGGTGTTGGCGATGCCCGGGCATGTGCAGAGGGGGCTCCAAGCCCTGCTCTCCACCACTGTCCCCATGCCTGCAGGAGAGGGAGAAAGAGGAGCTGCGCACCACCCTGCAGGAGCTCACCACTGAGGTACCGAGACCCCCATGCCCACACCTGCTTGGACACACCTCTGGCTGCCCCATGAGCACCCCACGGTTGGCACTCACCCCTGTCTCATCTCCGCAGCGCCTGACCCTGGCAGCGCAGCATGCCCAGAGCTCCCAGCAGCTGGAGAGCACCGGAGAAGTCCTCACGCAGCTCCAGGTGAGGCAGATGCTCTGCTCCGCACCTGGCCCCCAGGCCTGCTGCTCTTGTGGGTCTGACAGGCACCATGACAGAAGGGTTGGGGGTGGGCATGTTGGGGCACCCGCAGGGTGCCTGGAATGGCGGGGGGACCCTGATGTGGGTCTGCAGGCTCCCCAGAAGGGTTGTGGGGGAGCAAAGTGGGTTGGGGAACCCTCCCGGGTGTCTGGGCACATCATGTGTGACAGGCACCCTGATGGGGGCGGGCAGCTGTGTGGTTTGGGGACGCCCGGTCTCAGCCAGGGCATTGGGCCTTGAGCCCATGCTGGTTTCATGCTGCTCCTCCAGCCGCCCCCACTGAGATGCTCTCGCTGCCTCTTCTCTCCCAGGCAGAGCTGACTGAGGTGAAGGCAGAGGGAGATGCAGCCCTGAAGGAGCTCCACCAGGTCTGTGACCCACATGAAAATACCGCTTAGGTGGGCAGAGCTGCTGCATGTGGTGCCAGCTCCCAAGGATGCCAGTGTCCCTGCCTCCCGGGCCCTGGCTGGCCTCACAGTGCCCTGGAGACTGACTGCGGATCCCCAGGCCCACCTGGGCCCCTTGTAATGCGCCCCCGTTGCTTTGCAGGAGAAGCAGTCAGCAGTCAAGCTGGCAGAGGCCCTGCAGGAGCAGGCCGAGATCGAGAAGGTACTAGGCACAGGAGGCACGGTGGCACAAGGTCTTTGTATGGGGAAAGCCCCCTCAGAGCGGGCACGGGAGTGGACTACTAACCAGGGCCCTTCCTTTGCGCAGGTCCTGAGGAAAGAACACAGGCACCTCAGGGAGAGACGCAAGGGTCTGCAACGGCAAACAGCTGGGTGAGTGGTGACAGGCACCCGAGCCCAACCTGTGGGGGTGGAGCTCTGTGCAGCTCCCAGGGATCTGTGTCCCCAGGGCCGGCTTGGCAAGGTCTGTGCCAATGTTGGACAACAGAGCCGCTGATCTAATACTCCTCTGATGACATCTAAGCTGCTCCCAAGCCCACTAGAATGCCTCTGGAGCACTCCCAACTGCCTGCATGGCTCTAAATTACCTCTAAACAGCAGTCGACCACTCGCGCAAGCTCTAAAATCCTTTAAGGAGTGCTGAGCAGCTCTGCACAGCCCTAAGTGGCTCTAGGACACCTTTCAGCTTTCCCTTCCCTTCTCTGAAGAGCCCGTTGCCTTTTGCAAAGCAGCTCATGAAAAAAAAAAAAAAAAGAAAAGAAAAAAAAAATCCCCAAACGCCGCTTGGCTCTTTGAAGCAGCTCTGAAGAGCTCCAAGCCTCTCCTAAATGCCCTTGGAGCCTGAGGCGGGAAGGGAGTAGAGGGCAGGGTCTTTTCAATGCTGGCACCCTGCGGCGCCTTGCCTCAGCCCCAGCAGAGCCTGCCCAGCACCTTGGCTCCCTGTTCGCCATGTGGCGGTCCCAGTGCTGAGCGAGCTCTCTCCTCACAGCCCAAACACCTGCGGTGCCCACAACAGGCGGAAGACGGAGCAGGCCGCCAGGCTGTCCACGTCCCTTATGCAGGAGATGGTGGCTGTGAAGCTGGTAGGTCAGAGAAGCCCGATGCGAGACTTGGGGAAGAGAGGGTCTGCAGGGTAGCCATCGGCTTTGGGGGCGCTGATATCAGTGGGGATGAGGGCGGGGGTCTGAGCCCCCAAGGCCCAACAGTCTTGCCCACACCAATGCATGTCCCTGCTGTGCATTGACCTGCAGGAGGAGCAGCTGGTGGCAAAGAGGCGTGGGATCAGTTTTTGGCTGCAGTGAGTTGCCCTGTGGGGCTCGGCGTGCCAGGGCTTATTTGTGGGTGGTGGGATGTCCGGGCTAGTGGTCCCAAGGCATCCGTCAGCTTTTAGCTTCTCAGCACTGACTTTGCTCAGGATCCCTTTTGCCTGGGTTGTGGGGTGGTGCTTGTTTGTGGGCCCAGCAGGGAGATGAAGAGCAGATCTGAGCTGCCGGGGCCCTTAACCTGAGGCCCAGGAGCGGGGCAGGGGGTGGTGTGGCCAGCATGATGCAGGGTGCCAGTGCTGGCCTGGCGGTGTCTGCAGATGATGTCTGGAAAGAGATGAGGCAGATTTTTCCCGTCCTGTGTCTTAATCTTCTCCTGGCCTGCAGGAGGCAGTTTCTGCTCCTTGCCTGCCTGCAGCTGGTGTTGCTGCTCTGCCTGGTCCTGCTCAAGAGCGACAGCGTCAGCTGGGACCTGCCGTGCAGGCTGGCGTCCGCCTTTGGGAGCTGCCCAGCACGGCCGCCACCCTTCTGATACGCCTGGCCTTGCACCGTGTGGGGTAGAGAGCGACAGGAAGACTGGGCGCCGTGCAGACAGGCAAACATCCGACTGTACAGCACCACCCTTTTCCGGGGGCACCACTGCGCACATCTGGAATGGCATGTGCAGGCACACTGTGTGTCCAGCCGCGACTACACCTTGCTGTGGGGGATGTTTGCCTGCTGAATACTTGCCACTAAGCTCACCCTCTCTTTAACAATATAAAGGACAACTGAGAACCCCGACTCCTCAGTCTGTGATTTTTCCTTGGAAAGAGACTGACTTGGTCAAGGAATTTCAGGTGGCTGATACAGCACTGACGGCTGGTGCCAGTGCGATGCTATGATTGTCCAAACTCCGTTTTTCAACTGTAGCTTAAAAGTTGCCATTACTTGTTAATATGTCTGTCAATAGACTTACCTGCCTCTAGCAAAGACTTACCCTGGCCAAGAAACACTCTAACACCCTGCTCTGCTCACTTACCCTGGCCAAGAAACACTCTAACACCCTGCTCTGCTCTTCCTGGGAAATGAAATGTGACCTGTAGTTACCTGGAAGTGTGCTGAACAAGTGATGCTGTGTTCAGTGACTTTCAACTCTTCCTGTCGTATGCATTACTCTACCTCAAACACTCCATGCTTCAGATCTTTTCCGAAAGCAAGGTATTCATTCACAACTTCTAGCTTTGAAACCAGCCTTCAGAAAGGAGATGAAAAGGGAGAACAAGTTTTTCCCAGATTCCTCGTAAACGCAGTACGTAAAGTTGAGTACACTCTTTTTTGCTGCAAAGAAATGAAAAACAGAAAGGTGAAATCTGTCAATAATTCGGTATATCGAACCACACCGAGAAGGCAGAGGCCCTCAGTGCTTTCTTTGCCTGGGTTTTTACCGGTAAAAATTTCCCTCAGGGGACATAGACAGAGCTGGCGGGTGAGGGGTGAGTGTGTGTGCTACCTCCTGTCCCATTCGGCACCACCCCCGCCACCACCCCCCCCATTAATTGTCTGTGGGATTTCAGCAAGAAGACATGTAGAGAGAGAGGGATTGAGGGAGGAGTTAGTGATGGGATGAAGACAGAAATCGCAGAAAGGGCCTGGGTGAGACTGGGAGCAGAGGGGAGCATTTGGAGGAAACACTGCTGCTGGAGTTATGAACGGCACTGAAGAGTGAGGCTGTGGGGCAGGAGAGATGGCAGGAGGAGCAGAGGCCCAGGTCATCTCATCTCTGTTTCCAGGTGTGAGTTCTCCCGGCTCTTCTGTCCGTCCAGCTCAGCCCCCCTGCCATGGCATGGTATAGATCATGTTGCGGACCCATCTGGCAGAGAAGGGGAAGTTCCACAGGGGATAGGAACCCTGGGAGCTGCTCTGTGAGCAGCACCAGGCATCTGACTCAGGGGCCTACAGGGTCCTGAGGGGATGCCTCTGAAGGGACAGAGTTATGTACCTCGTAAGCCGGAGGCCAAGGGCTGGATGATCACGTCAGGGGTGATGTCTTCTGCCTTGGTGTCCCTGTGCCAACCCTGCCCTCTGTTCCCAAGCTCTGGGAGATGTTGGGCGCCTTCTCTGAGGCCATGTGATCTCCACTGCAGTCCGATGTGGGAGAAGTAGGCAAGGTTTGGTCCCTCAGGTTGGTGTGGGTCACCGCTGAAAAGTAGCCCATCAGAAGGGCCCGCTCCCACTGTGACACAGGGCTGGAGGCATGCAGTAGGCAGGCCAGCAGTCGCTGCAATGCTGGGGCTGCAGAGTCTGTGGCGAGAGCAGCCCAATCCTGGACTCAGGAGAGAAGCTTCCTCCTCACCAGCTCTGCCCATACCAGCCCTGGGGACAGCTCTTCTCTGCCTGCCCCCTTCTACACCCCTGCGTTGTAAGCAAGGGGGTGAGGGCAGCGACTGTCCTGGGACAGCTCTGTTACAGGTAAACGCGACAAATTGACAACCACTCGGGCCGGGTTGCATAAATTCCAATTTAATAAAATAATTGAGCAAGTTACAAGTAAGCAAAACAGCGCTGGGCGGGCGGGGAGTCTCCTGCTCCACCAACGGCGCGCGCGATCCCCCCCTCACAGTCTCCTTATATGCGATTCCAGCCCCGGGTATATGTGGCACTTCCTGTAACTTCTGCGGTTGCGCCGGCTGTTGCTAGGGGGTCTTCTTCAGCCCTCTGCATTGTGAGTGGTGACCCTCAGGTCACGCATATATTTTACAACTTTCGAAGTCGTGCTATATTTCACAGTTGTGTGACATCGCCATCACCATATTAGGCTATCTAAACTAACATTGCCGCTTTGCTATCTCAACTCCCTTATCTCAGGCAGGGTACATGCCCCCACCACAGGATGTAGGATGTTCCCACAGATGTTTCCAAGGCTGTTTCTTACTTTGATGTAACCAATTAGCACACATCACAGTCCAGGCTGTTTCAAGGCTGTTTCTCAATTTGATGTAACAAATTAGCACATATCACAATCACCCCTTTTTGTTTTGGTCCCTTCTAATTTGTTCATCAAATCGAGCAACAACCTCCTGTGCCAGGGAGAGCATAGGGTTATGCTTACTCTCATCTTCATTTAGTTGTTCATATTGACTTCTTATCAACAGTAGGTGGGCAGCTTCGAGTCTGCTTTTTGCTAAGTTAATTATTTTATTTACTATACACGGTCCAAAGGTCAACACTAGTACTAGTAAAGCCAATGGGCCCGCGATGGTAGACAATAAGGTTGTTAGCCAGGGAGAATGACTGAACCATGATTCATACCACCCTTGCTGGGCTTCTCTTTCCTTTTTACGTTTTTCAAGGCCTTCTCTCAATTTCGCCATAGTATCCCTGACAACTCCTGTATGATCCGCGTAAAAACAACATTCTTCTCCTAGGGCTGCACACAATCCTCCCTGTTGCAAAAATAAGAGGTCCATCCCTCTTCTGTTCTGTAAAACTACTTCTGATAGCGATGTCGACGATTTTTCTAAGGCTGTAATGGATTTTTCTATTCGTTCTAAGTCCTCATCCACTGCTGCTCGTAGGGTGCTAAGGCTCTGCTGCTGCACCACTAAGGAGGAGATTCCAGTTCCCGCTCCTACTGCCCCTAGGCCCAGTAAGGTGGCTATGGTAATTGCGGTGATTGGTTCTCTCTTTACTCGGACCGGATGAGGGGTGTCCCAATGGTCGTACATCACATTTTCTGGGTGGTACAAGATCCTGGGAACTACCTCTATTTGTATATAATATTCTTGGGACTCACCAAGTACCCTTAGGGAGACACAGGGAGTTAGGCCCGTTTTTGAACATATCCACCTAGCTCTTTGGGTGGGAATAATCCATCCAATTTCGGAGGTGTAGGTTTGCAGTGTCACAGACCCACACAGCTTTTTCTTTGATTTTGGTATTTTACCAATACACATTCCCATTCCCGTAACTTGCTCCATGGTCAACCCCTTCTTCTTATCTTCCCATTGACACTGTGAGCCGGGATCATTGCTCACAGTATATGTCATATTTACTCCTATTGCTTCATAAAAAGGGGTCTTATGTCGTAGCATAACCAGCAATGGGTGGTTATACTAGGGGTTGTAGCATTTAATACTTTGTAGGTTGCCTGTACAATCTTCCACAGAGGATTGTCTACCCCCTCTGTGGCTTTACTTTCTGAGATTACAACAGTATCTTTCGGGGTGGGGTGGCTCATAGGAATACTTGTCAAATTCATTATCGCAGCCGTTGGTTTGATTCTTAATTTTGCTCCTTTAACGGCTAGATTCGGCCCTATTGCTTGAGGAGCAGGTTGCACACTTTCTTTCTTTATGAAAATCAATCCACCCCTATCGGTCCCGGGCTCCCAGTACCGGACTCCCCAGGTCTTTCCCAAAAACCACCCTGGATCTTCAGGACGGGTGATATTTATCATTAAATGTTTACAGTCCGAATGGGAGGACGGACGCGTACCTCCAGAAGAGTCTCGTTTGGGGGGTGTACAACCATAGGGTCCCCACTGGGTCTGAATAAACTTATCTGATCCTGCGCCGGCTGTCCAATCAGAGGCTATAGTTTCACATCCCCAATAAGCACAATAATAAGAGTTTGGGTAGTTACAGTATCCTCGCCCAGGATTAGAACTAGGGCAAAAGTAAAACCCCTTTAGATTTAAACATGGCTCAATGGGTACCAATTCACACAAGGTAGGTGTGAATGTAGGGTTCCCGGGTACGCTTCGTACTTGGATCACTGTTTGATCTTCCCATCTCATTAATGACCATTTAAAGGGTTGGTGTACATTATGTTCCCCTTGGATTCGTCTTCCTAATAAGCCCAGCACAATCATCTTCCAGAGGAGTAGTGGACCCATGGCTTGGTCAACGGATATTTTACGAACCCTTAATGCCTTGGAGGGGCGGTCCGTGATGCCAAGTGTCTCTGGGACTTTAAAGAGTCTGGGTCTTACAATTTTGGGTATTCCTGCTTAGGAGGTGGCTTATCGGCCTCGATCCCCACAAGTTCTATACGTCTCTGCCTCCCCTGCCTACTCTTTTGCTTCAGAGCAGCAGGGTGTACCGTCTTCTTGGCAGCAGCCGTATTCTTCAGGGGAACCTCCTGTATGAGCCTTTTAGATTTTTTTAAAGGCTTCCCAGTTCCCAAGAGTGACACTCAACATACGGCGCGGTCCGCCTATAATTGGTGTTTTCAATTTTAGCCTTATGTGATTTGGGGTGGTTGGCGTGGGTACAACCTTTCTCTGGTTGTACTCCTTTTAACAAAGGCTTCCCACCGTTCTACCGATCTTTTCTTAAGATCTTTTAATGTCCAATAAGTCAATTTTGTCGTAACAAGGGCGGCAAATGCCGTTAGGGAGATACCCGTACTAACAATGAGTCCACTACTTCCCTTTACAAACCCTACATGCATAACACACAAAGGGATAACAAATACAATGTGGGGTTATAACAAATACTATGTTAGGTTTTACAAAAGGTGGTCTCACTTATCGAGGTTTCCAGGTTTCTTCTTAAAGGTTACTTTTAAATTGTCCGGGTTTCCAAAGGCTTCCCACGATGATTCTGAAATCGGTCCTTTAATTCTGCTAGCATGTGTCCATCCTCGCTCTGCGGTACGAATAGCAGTGTCTGTGGTAAGCAAAACAAGGAAAGGTCCCTCCCAGCGGGGAGTCAAGGATGAGTCTTTCCAGGTTTTAATTAAAACCTTGTCTCCAGGGTTAACTCGGTGAATGGCTACATCTAGTGGAGGTCTCTGTGCTATTAGTCCTTTCTTTATCAATTCTTGTCTTCTCTTCATAAGCTCTGTAATATATTTCTGTAATAATCTCTCTTCTACTTTAGGATGTTCTTTTGGTATTTCTAAATCATATGGCATCCCATATAACATTTCAAAAGGGGAGACTCCTGTGTCAGTTCTGGGCTGAGTTCGTATATTCAACAAAGCTAAGGGTTAACACTTGATCCAATTCATCTGGGTTTCCATCATTAGCTTTGTTAACTGTTTTTTTATTTCCCCATTCATCCTTTCTACCTTTCCTGAACTTTGAGGATGCCAGGGAGTGTGATACTCCCACTTGATTCCTAAAGGATCTAATGTTTCTTTAATGACCTTGGATGTAAAATGTGGCCCCCTGTCCGAGTCTATGACCAATACATTCCCATACCGGGGTATGATATTTTCTAACAATATCTTGGCTACCGATTTCGCAGTTGCTCGGGCTACGGGAAAAGCTTCTACAAAGTAAGTTAAATGATCTACTATAACTAATAGGTATTTATACCTGCCCACTTCTAGGAGTTCTGTAAAGTCAACCTGTATTTTCTCAAATGGTCTCCTGGCTATGGATCGTCCCCCTGGGACCTTTTTTCTGAGGTGCTGCTTGTTAACCTTCTGACAGGTCAAACATTCTCCCACTAGTTTTTTTGCTATGTCATATATTCCAATGCACATATATTTAGTTCCAAACTGGTCTACTAATGCTTGCACTCCCCAGTAAGTCTGTCGGTGGAATTCTTTCATGATTCTCCAAGCTACGCCTTTGGATACAATTTCTCTATCATCGGGCAGCACCCATTTACCTTCTTTTTCTAGGGCTCCTATCTGTCGTAATTTATCTATTTCCTGTTTAGTAAAACTCATCCTGGTATCTAGTTTATCTTGGCCCTCTTTTCCTTCAGTCAATAGGTGTAAAGCTGCTTTTTTTGCTTCTTCATCTGCTAGATTATTTCCCCTTATGTGGTAAAATGTGCCTTTTTGATGGCCCCTAACATGTACTACTGCGATTCTCCGAGGTCCCCTCAGAGCTTCTAAAGTTTTTCTGATTAATTTTTCGTGCACTAAATTCTTCCCTTGTGAATTAATCAGTCCCCTTTCTTCCCACATTTTCCCAAATGTGTGTACTACTCCATAAGCATATTTAGAGTCGGTGTATATAGTCCCTATTTTGCCCTTTAAAATTTCTAAGGCTCTAAAAACTGCATACAATTCACAAGCCTGGGCCGACCAAGTTTTGTGTAGGGGCCCTGATTCTATTAACTCTAGAGACTTTCCATCTACAATAGCATACCCTGATCTGCGTTTCCCTTCAACTACGCGAGAGGATCCGTCCACAAAGAATTTAGTCCTCTCTGGTAACTCTTCTTCTTCTAAATCTTCTCTTATTTTAGTTTGGTATTCTATTAGACGCATGTAATCATGTCTTAATTGACCACTGGGTTCCCCATACAGGAACTGGGCTGGATTCTGCAAGCTTGTAGTCTCAATTTCCAACTTTGGAGAATGGATTAAAATGCCCTCGTATTTTAATAGTCTGGCATCGGTTATCCATTTTTCGGCTTTTTGTTGTAATACTCCTCGTATATTATGAGGGGTATATATTTTTAATTCTCCTCCAAAGGTTATCTTTTTAGCCTCTTCTACTAATAAGGCTGTAGCTACAATGGCTTGTAGGCAAGTGGGCCATCCCCGACTGACGGGGTCTAGCAATTTTGAAAAATACCCTATAGGTTTCTTTTTCCCTGCCCATTCCTGTGTTAGGACTCCAAAGGCTGTTCCTTCCTGTGTATTAATAAACATGTAGAATGGTCTCTTAATATCTGGTAAACTCAAAACAGGTGCATTCACCAAGTCAGCCTTCAATTCTTCGAGGCTTTGATTATCGGTTTGAGTCCATTTTATTAGCCCATCTACTATTAGTTTTTTTATATAAAAATTTTACTTTATTGCTATAATTTTCAATCCATTGTCTGCAATACCCTAATAACCCCAGCAATTGTCGGACCTGTCTTTTGCTCTTCGGGGGTCTTATTGACAGTATACCATTTACCCTTTCAGGGTCCAATTTTTTTGTGCCCTTGCTAAGCCAATGTCCCAAATACTTCACCTCTTCTTCCGTAAATTGCAACTTTGATTTCGATACTTTCAATCCCTTTAAACTTAGGAAATTTAACAACTTAATACTCTCACATCTAACTTCCTCCTGTGTTTTTCCTGCTAAAAGCAAATCATCCACATATTGTGTTAAAGTAATTTGAGGATTAGTTTCGTAAGTACTTAGAACCTGCTCCAGGGCTTGCCCAAACAAATTAGGGGATTCTGTAAACCCTTGTGGTAAAACGGTCCATCGGAGTTGTTGTTTCCTATGGGTATCTGGGTCTTCCCACTCGAAGGCAAAAAAGTCTCTACATTCTTCTTTAAGGGGGCATGCCCAAAATGCATCTTTCAGGTCTATAACCGTATACCATTTAGCCTCAGGTGACAGCTGACTAAGTATGGTATCGGGGTTAGCTACAATTGGGAACCTGGTAATTGTTCTTTTGTTTATTTCTCTTAAATCTTGTACCAATCTATAAGTACCGTCTGGTTTCTTTACGGGCAGTATGGGGGTATTATAGGGAGACATACAAGGCTCCAGTAACCTTTGATTTATTAGCCTCTGGATTACTGGTCGGAGTCCTTGCCTCCCTTCCTGTGACATTGGATATTGTTTGACTCTAACAGGGATTTCTGGATTCCGTATGCTCACTTCAAAAGGAGCAATATCTAGTTTTCCTACTGATTCTGGGGTATACCAAACTTCAGGGTTGATTTTGGCCTCATCTTCAATAGTAAGGGTGCATAATTTTATAACTAATTCTTGATTCTCTACTTCTAAATTGACTCCTAATTCAACCATCATATCTCGGCCCAGTAAATTATATTCAGCTTCGGGAACTAATAAAAAGGATCCAACACTTAATCGAGAGTCTGATTCTATTTCCACATTTTTAATTACTGGGACCTTAAAGGGCTCTCCCTTAGCTCCTATCACTTATAAGTTCTCTGGGGATGGTTTACACCCCCAGGGTACCGTTTGGACAGTAGATCTTTCTGCCTCAGAATCCACAAGGAATTCTACTTCTTGTCGCTGGGGACCTAATTTCAATTTTATCAAGGGCTCGGTTCCTTTATGAGTCCCCAGCAGATAGAGCCCCTGACCCCCCTAATCTTCTTGGAACATTTGCTCATCCTGCATTCGCTTCCTACAATTCCTCTTCAGATGCCCTTTTTTCTGGCAATAAAAACACTCCACCTGCCTCAAGTCCCTCGTCACAACTTCTCTGGGTTGTCCTTCTTGGTGAAGTGGCTTTCTTTTAGGTCTGTTATACGACCTAGGGGGTTGTGCCTGGATTCCTCTCTGCCCTTCTCGGACTGCTGCCATCAGAATCTTTGCCTGCCGCCGATGGGTTTCCTCTTCCCTTCGCACATGCACTTTCTGAGCTTCCCTCAGCAATTCGTCCAGCCCCCTATCTTGCCAATCATCTAACTTCTCTAGCTTTCTTCTAATATCTGGAAAGGCCTTTGCTACAAACTGTGTTTTCAATAGAGCCTGTCCCACAGGGGTACTGGGGTCTACCCCAGAATAAAGTTGCAGATTTTTTTCTAAGTCTCTCGAGCCACTCTGTTGGTGTCTCATCCTTCTTTTGTTGTTCCATGAAGGCCTTACTAATATTTTGCCCCCTGGGAACAGATTCCCTGATTCCCTGAACTATTATGGCTCTCAGATCGGACATATGTGTCCAATGCTCAGCATTCTGATTGTCCCAGTCCGGCCGTTGGGTGGGCCATTTAATATCTGCAGCGGGACCTTGTTGGTGTTGTTGATCCCAAATCCGCATCCCAGCCCTACGGATCATTTCCCTTTCTTCCGCTGTAAATAATATGCTTAAGATGGATTGTAATTCCTCCCATGTATAAAGGCTTGGACCTAAAAACTGATCTAATTTCTCAGCCACCCCTAAAGGGTCTTCTAATAAATTCCCCATTTCTTTCTTAAAATCCCGTACGTCCCCTGAACTCAGGGGCACAGACACAAATCCCATCCCCGGCTGCGGTCCTCCCATGGGGAGTTCTCGCAAGGGGTACAGCTGATCAGGTCGCCCACCTCCCCTCGTTTGACTCCTCGTGACCCTTCGGGTTTCTTCTGGGGAACTAGGAGGGTCTAGATCCCGGTCTGGGGTCGTCGGAGAGGGGCTATGAGGAGGGGCTGGTGTTGGGTTTTGAGCCGGAGCTGAGGGAATATAGGGGGGAGGAGAAACGGGAAGTTCCTCCAGTGTTTTGCTTTTCTTCCTCGAACCCTTCTCTTTCAAGGTAAATATCATGGTCCGAGTATCTGGTCTTATCCATAAACTAGCATACTCACTTTCTTCTAAACTAAAGGGCTCCTTTGAATTCACATATATAGTTAGAGCCTGACATATCCAATTTTCAAAAGACCCGTATACTGGCCAATAAAGGGGGTCTCCTCTAATCTGCTTCCCACCCCATACTTGCATACAGTAATGTACCATATATATATATTTTTTTTTCTCGACTTTTGCCTTTTCTGAAGGGCCTATCGTTCCAATACTTAATCATTAATCCTAAAGGGCTATCGGGCGGTATATCTGGTAACTGTACCGTAGAGCCCTCTATGGGATCAGAAGACTTGCTCTTTTTCTGTCCCATCTTCCGGAGCACCCACCCCAGTCACTCTCTTTCTTTCCGCAGGGGACCGCACTCACACCACCCGAGTCTTTAACTGCTAGGACGGTTGTCCCTTCGCAGCGGGCGGCCCAGTCGGCCGACGGGTGCCCCGTTTCGGTCCCCTATTACAACTCTCTCTCTCCGCAGGGGACCGCACTCACACCACCCGAGTCTTTAACTGCTAGGACGGTTGTCCCTTCGCAGTGGGCGGCCCAGTCGGCCGACGGGTGCCCCGTTTCGGTCCCCTGTTACACAATCACCCTCATGGAGGGTCCGCACTCACTCCGTCCCCTGTTACACAAGGACCCCCTCTCCTGGAGGGTCCGCACTCCCCTGGGGACTTCTCACGTGCTCCGGGTATCCCACCCCAACCGAACGGAACCGCATACATATACTCACTCAGTCCTGAGTCTTCGTTCGGATCTTCGTGCACAAAGTTTACGGGGTACTGCAGTTCTTTTGCTTACTTGTCCTGATTTAGGGTTCGGAAATACAGGTTCTGGTAGGGGAACTACCCACTCAGGGGCCATCCGAAGATGGGATGGGGCGCCTCCCCTGAGTCAGAGTCCCGAAACCAGGGAAGCCTGTATCCGAGTCACGGCACCAAATTGTTACAGGTAAACGCGACAAATTGACAACCACTCGGGCCGGGTTGCATAAATTCCAATTTAATAAAATAATTGAGCAAGTTACAAGTAAGCAAAACAGCGCTGGGCGGCCGGGGAGTCTCCTGCTCCACCAACGGCGCGCGCGATCCCCCCCTCACAGTCTCCTTATATGCGATTCCAGCCCCGGGTATATGTGGCACTTCCTGTAACTTCTGCGGTTGCGCCGGCTGTTGCTAGGGGGTCTTCTTCAGCCCTCTGCATTGTGAGTGGTGACCCTCAGGTCACGCATATATTTTACAACTTTCGAAGTCGTGCTATATTTCACAGTTGTGTGACATCGCCATCACCATATTAGGCTATCTAAACTAACATTGCCGCTTTGCTATCTCAAGCTCTGCAAGGCGGTTTGACACTGCCTTTGTCCCTCGGCAGCAGAATGAGTCACATGCCTTCCTCCCCACAAGTCCCTGCTCTGCGGTCTCCCCTCCGCTCCTCCTTTCTCCAGGCTCCTCGTCAGAGGGCTTCATGGCAAAGCTGCAGTCTGACCTGGGGACAGCAGCAGGTAATGGAGGGGCAGGCAGAGTAAGGGGCTTGATCTTTCCTCCCATTAGATGTGTGACAGTGGTGTCATCACCTGCGCTGAGGAGGAAATCACCCTCTGCCTCCTCCCCTTGTTTGGCTGCGGAGGGAAACTCCTTCCAGACTCTGACCATGACCCTTTAATCATCCTCTGGAGCCAGCCTTCACCAGGCAGCCACAGTGACCACGTGTCATAGCAGGCAGCAGAAGACATCTGGGGCAGTGCTGCTGTTCGTGGGCCCTGGGGGCTGTGCTGGCAGAGATGTTCAGGAAATCCTTGGATGCCACCCCCACCCCAGGCCTCCAGCACTCCCTGAGCAGTCTGACCTTGCTGCTCCTTTTCTGCAGATCCACACAGCTGTGTGCCCGGGAGCCAGACACACTGCCAGGACCCTGCAGGGTCCTAGTTGCTCCATGCTAGAGGAACTGAACAGCAAGAACACAAAGCAAGTTTGCTGTCCAGGGGAAACAAGGTCTTACTCCTTGCTGCAGATCGGGGACAAGCGTCAAGGCTGAGAGTGCTGAAACTTGCCCCTCTCTTGTCAGTCTGTGCAGAGCGCTCCTTCCAAGCCGGCAGTTGTGTTGGTGCCCAAATTACTCTTTCTCCTCCTCCTATTTCCGAACAGAGCTAGTGCTTTTCCTAGCCCCTCTCTTTTGGCATAATACCCTGAAATGTCCATATTCAGGACTAATGTACAGGACACTTAGGTTCATCGGCCAGTTCCTGGCACGCGGAAACTGGGCATTTGTTGCACACACTCCTCCTTCCCTGTTGTCATATCAAGATGTCTCCCTTATGAACCCCATTTGTTTCCCCAGTCTTACCTTTTCGCAAGCCCACACTGGAGATTTCAGCCCACTTTTCACACGGTTCAACCTGCCCACGATCGCTCATTACGAGATCGCTCATTACTAGGGCTCCTTACTAGAAGCACCTCTCGGGGACATTTGGGGCTTTGAGAGCTGTACGGAGCAGGCAGAGGGGAGACATGCCCATGTGAGCTGGTGGATTGGACTCACTTTGTGTTCAGTGGAGCCAAAAGAAACTTCCAGAGCAGAGAAGTGTTTTGTTTGAGGACTGACTTGTCTCCCCAGTGAAGATGCAGTCACACAGAGAAGAGCCTGGCAGTTGGTCTGGGTGCTATTTTCATCTCTCGGAAGTAAATGGAGAGTATTCCCACTGGCTCACTAGACCAAATCCCCTTCACTCAGCTCAGGGCATCCGGTCCCTGTAACCCCCACCAAATACCTGCCCTACAAGAGGATTAATGGGCGGGCGGCCCCTGTTCCTTATGGCACGCTCAAACAGCATAAGCCAGAGCTCAGTCAAAGGAGCTGACCAAAGGCCCTGCTGGTAAGGAGAAAGGAAACGTAGAGGGTGTCTATGAGAAATGGAATGGATTTTGCTCAGAGGACCCTGTTGGAACTTGGTAATGCCTTTTCCTCCTTGGACAGTCCCCCATGCCCAGAAGGAGAAAATGTCCAGCAGCAGCTCCTTGACCGAGTTCCCCCTCCTGGCATTTGCAGACATGTGCGAGTGCAGCTCTTGCACTTCTCACTGCTCCTGGGCATCTACCTGGCTGCCCTCCTGGGCAATGCCCTCATCATCATGGCTGCAGTCTGCAACCACCTCCTCCGCACACCCGTGTACTCCTTCCTCCTCAGTCTATCTGCCCATTCTGGACCTTGGCTCCATCTTCTCCACTCTCCCCAAGTCCACGGCCAGTTCCCTGTGCAACACGAAGGCCATTTCCCATTGGGGATGAGCTGCCCAAGTCTTTCTTTCTCTTTTTCTCATTTTCCGCAGGTATTCTCTTCTCACAGTTATGGTCTTTGACTGCTCTACGGCCATCTGCCAACCCCTGCGCTCTGAGACACTCAGGGACAAGAGGGCTTGCATCAAAACTGCAGCAGCTGCCTGGGGCACCACTTTTGTCTAGGCTGCAGTACACACTGCTAATACGTTTTCAATACCATTCATACCAATGCTGTGGACCAGTTTTTCCGTGAAATTCCCCAGCTTCTCAAGCAAGGAGCAAGTCTGAGCAGGAAAGCTCAGACTCCTACGTCAGGGAAGGTGGGGTTCTTGTGGGGTTCTTAGTCTTTGCTTAGCTTTGGGTTTGTTTTGTTTTGTTTTACATTGTTCTGTTCTATGTGCAGCTCTTCAAGGCTGTTCTGAGGATCCCCTCTGGGCGGGGACAGCACAGAGCCTTTTCCACATGCCTCCCTCACCTTGCTGTGGTCTCCCTGTTTATCAGAAGTGCAGTGTTTGCCTACGCGAAGCCCCACTCTGTCTCCTCCCCATCCCTGGATGTGGTGGTGGCAGTTCTGTACTCAGTGGTGCCTCCAGCAATGAACACTCTCATCTACAGCATGAGGAACGAGGAAGTCAGAGATGCACTGGGAAAACTTATATCACAAATTTTATTTCAGCAGCCATAACCTGCCCTCCTCTTCCCACTCATAAGTCCCAGGGTATTTGAGGCCAGGTCTCCTCCCCTTTCCTCTCTTCCTTGCTTCCTTGTCTCCTTCCATCCTTCCCTCCCTCCCTCCCTCCCTCTCTTTCTTTCTTTCTCCGGTATTCACGTTCAAAGACAAATGTTTGGATTCATTCCACTTTTCCTCAGGCATCTATCTACCTCTTGAAGTTGACCCAGAGGCCTTGTGTGAGCAAGGAGTCAGTGCTACCCTGTCAGCAGGAGAGGGAGGAATCTGCAGAGGCTGTTCCTCGGAGCTGCCTTGGGTGCCTTTACTGGAACGAGCAGAATTTCCCTCTGGCAGTATTTGTTGTAGCACTGATACCGAGGGAGCTCAGGGTGACAGAATCAGGCTCAGACATGTGGAAGACTGGTAGGAGCAAGGTATGAGGAATGCCAGGGTCCACATGTCCTTTAGGATTTCTTAGCTCCTCTGTTGACAGTAGGGATGTGTCCTGGCACATCTCTTCTGTGGTGGAGGAAGCAAGCTGTCCTTGTGCTCTGATGCCTTCCTTCTGCACTGTACCAGTACTCAGAGCTGCTTTGAGGAGAACAGCAGTTCCAGCCTGGGCTCTCCCCTCCCACAAAGAGCAGCATGTCTCTGGAGCCAAAGCAGCAGCACCAGTGTGCAGAGGAGATGCAGAGAGGGAAAGTCCAGCCACAGCATGCAGGAACAGTCCTAGTGCCTGTCAGGAAAGTCCCCTCACTGCCATGGCAGGCACTTCCTTACCACAGTAGTTGAGTCTGAACTGCTGCTTTCCTGGAGCTACGGTCATTTCCTGACCTTCCTCTCGAGCTCTTGTGTGCGCATAAGGCCAAAATGCTACTGTAACATTGCATGTACTGCTGTGTCTATGTGTTCAGGACCAGACAATGTGCACCTCTGGGCCGGAGCTGGCCTCCATAACAGCAGCGCTGTAATAAAATGGTCGGTGCTGATTCCAGTGCCAAAGGGTGGGCTTTTCTTCCAAAGCTGGAGTCAGGAGCAGGACCAAGGGACTGCAGCTCTAAAAGGCCTGCTGCTTTGTTTGGGTTCTGCCTGGGCTCAGCAGGACGAGATCAGAGCCGCAGCGTGATCTCAAAGAGTGAGGGCTGCATTTAGCACTCACTGGTCGGTCAGCGGCCAGTGCCAGTGGAGATGGTGAATGGTCTTCTTGCAGTTACCTGCCTGCGGCTGTCCCACATGTAACAGGGCTAATGGCAGATGCCCAGCCTTATGGAGGGGAATCTGGACATCATCAGGAGAGCTCAGGGAGTCTGCGGGGACACCATGTGCCTAGTGGTGGGTAAGGATTTGGAGCCTCACAAAAAGAGAGACCCTTCAAGTTGAACTCACTCAGAGGTAAAGTGTGAAATGTAGCTATCCACAGGTAAGCCAGGGCTCTGCAACCCCAGGGGAGGCAGTGAGGACCAAAGAGACGCAAGGAAGAGAGACTGGAGAGTCATTTGTGTCACGCTGAATGAAATGCTTCAGGCTGGATCTGGCTGCACACCCAAGCACACCTCAGGCCATTGGAAATGCCCCATGATCCTTTCAAGTATCATCCTCAGCCACAGAGCCAGTGGAAGGTGGCAGAGTATTTGTGAGTCCCTTCCAGCTGGGTCTGCTCCCTGCCCTCACCATCACTGCCAGTGCAAGTCACCCCTTCACCTGGGGCACTACAAACATGGGGCTGTTGCAGGGAGCACATGGCAGGGGGTCCAGGAGCAGCATGGATGTCAGGCCAGCATGGATGCACTTCCCTGGGGAAAGCCTCTGTGTGCAGCAGTGACCTTCCTGGAGAAGAGCAGAGGATTGTGTGCGTGTGCATGTGGTGAGAAAGAATGAGAAAGAGTAACCGGCGAGAAATCAGCAGTTTCTGCAGGTGCCAGCTCAGGGCAGTCTGCTCTGTCGCTGGGCAGCAGAAGCTGCCCGAGGAATCCCAAGGCCAGGACTCCTGTGCCCTTCTTGTTGTCTTTGACACCCGTTGCCAGATTAAACTGCCCGGGTCTGTGACCCACAGGAAAATAAAGCTTAGGTGGCCACAGCTGCTGGGCATGGTGCCAGCCCCAGAGCATGCCTGTGTCCCTGCCCTGCTCGTCCCCAAACCCCTGCGGTGCCCACCACAGGTGGGAGACAGAGCAGGCAGCCAGGCTGTCCGCATCACTTGTGCAGGAGATGGTGGCTGTGAAGCCGGTAGGACAGAGAAGATCTCAGTGGGGATGAGGGTGGCGGTCTGAGCCCCCAAAGCCCAGCAGTCTTGCCCACACCAATGCATGGCCCTGCTGTGCGTTGACCTGCAGGAGGAGCAGATATCCGCTAGGAACATGATTGCCTCATGGGCCTCTCGTAGTTCCCTGACACATCTGCCATTTCGTACATAGCGGTGGGACTCGGGCGGTGCTTAGCACAGCCCTCTGGAACTTGCAGCGCCCTCTGGAAGAGCCCTGCGCAAGCCTGGGGTGTAGTGCAGCCCTGCGGCTTGGTGTCTAGGTGGCGGTGTGTAGACAGCGCTGGATGGGGCTGAGGCGTGTGCAACCCTCGGCTGCCCCTTGTGCTCCAGCAGCCACATGCAGGCACAGCAGTGCTGTCAGAGAAGGGCAGTGAGGTCAGAGAAGAGCAGGCATGTCACAATAGCCTGGGGCGGGACGAGGTGGGGTGGGGTGGGGGCAGGCAGTCAGCTTCAGGTGAGGTGGGCTGACATCACAGTGGGGCACATCAGCATCCTTGGCACTTGGGCCACAGAGCTGCCTGCGGCTCCTGGAGGAAGGGTGCTCTCGGGCTGAGGGCGTGAAGCTCATTTGGCCCAAAGGAGCTGGAGGCCCCTTGGCCTGCAGTGCATGCTGGGCCCCATGGAGCTGGAGGACTTGCAGCTCTCCTTGCAGTGCCACCAGGATGAACGCCGGGAGCTGCTGGAGAAGCTGCTGGAGCTGGAGCAGGCTTGCGGGCTTCTGCGAGCAGCCAGCTGCCAGCTGGAAGACGGGTGTGCATGGCTGCGTGCTGCTTGGGGCTGAGACTCAGGTCGCGGGGGCTGTGCGCAGCACCTGCACGCCTGGGCCCTTGATGGGGCTTCCTGCGGGGCTGGGTGGAGGTGGGGGGCCCTGCCACCAGTCCTGGAGGGCTCTGTGCACTCCCTGCCTGCCTGGGTGCCTCATCTCTGCCCTGGGGGTCTGCACTCAGCAGTCTCCCATCCCCTCAATCCTGCAGGCTGCAGTGCTCCGGGGAGGTGCCTGAGGAGCCCCATGTGGGGCTGAGGGAGGAGCTCGGTGCCCTCCTGGGCTGCCTGAAGGAGAGCGAGCGTGAGGCAGCTGCAACGCAGGAGCAGCTCAGGTGCTTGGTAGGTGTTGGCAATGCCCGGGCATGTGCAGAGGGGGCTCCAAGCCCTGCTCTCCACCACTGTCCCCATGCCTGCAGGAGAGGGAGAAAGAGGAGCTGCGCACCACCCTGCAGGAGCTCACCACTGAGGTACCGAGACCCCCATGCCCACACCTGCTTGGACACACCTCTGGCTGCCCCATGAGCACCCCACGGTTGGCACTCACCCCTGTCTCATCTCCGCAGCGCCTGACCCTGGCAGCGCAGCATGCCCAGAGCTCCCAGCAGCTGGAGAGCACCGGAGAAGTCCTCACGCAGCTCCAGGTGAGGCAGATGCTCTGCTCCGCACCTGGCCCCCAGGCCTGCTGCTCTTGTGGGTCTGACAGGCACCATGACAGAAGGGTTGGGGGTGGGCATGTTGGGGCACCCGCAGGGTGCCTGGAATGGCGGGGGGACCCTGATGTGGGTCTGCAGGCTCCCCAGAAGGGTTGTGGGGGAGCAAAGTGGGTTGGGGAACCCTCCCGGGTGTCTGGGCACATCATGTGTGACAGGCACCCTGATGGGGGCGGGCAGCTGTGTGGTTTGGGGACGCCCGGTCTCAGCCAGGGCATTGGGCCTTGAGCCCATGCTGGTTTCATGCTGCTCCTCCAGCCGCCCCCACTGAGATGCTCTCGCTGCCTCTTCTCTCCCAGGCAGAGCTGACTGAGGTGAAGGCAGAGGGAGATGCAGCCCTGAAGGAGCTCCACCAGGTCTGTGACCCACATGAAAATACCGCTTAGGTGGGCAGAGCTGCTGCATGTGGTGCCAGCTCCCAAGGATGCCAGTGTCCCTGCCTCCCGGGCCCTGGCTGGCCTCACAGTGCCCTGGAGACTGACTGCGGATCCCCAGGCCCACCTGGGCCCCTTGTAATGCGCCCCCGTTGCTTTGCAGGAGAAGCAGTCAGCAGTCAAGCTGGCAGAGGCCCTGCAGGAGCAGGCCGAGATCGAGAAGGTACTAGGCACAGGAGGCACGGTGGCACAAGGTCTTTGTATGGGGAAAGCCCCCTCAGAGCGGGCACGGGAGTGGGCTACTAACCAGGGCCCTTCCTTTGTGCAGGTCCTGAGGAAAGAACACAGGCACCTCAGGGAGAGACGCAAGGGTCTGCAACGGCAAACAGCTGGGTGAGTGGTGACAGGCACCCGAGCCCAACCTGTGGGGGTGGAGCTCTGTGCAGCTCCCAGGGATCTGTGTCCCCAGGGCCGGCTTGGCAAGGTCTGTGCCAATGTTGGACAACAGAGCCGCTGATCTAATACTCCTCTGATGACATCTAAGCTGCTCCCAAGCCCACTAGAATGCCTCTGGAGCACTCCCAACTGCCTGCATGGCTCTAAATTACCTCTAAACAGCAGTCGACCACTCGCGCAAGCTCTAAAATCCTTTAAGGAGTGCTGAGCAGCTCTGCACAGCCCTAAGTGGCTCTAGGACACCTTTCAGCTTTCCCTTCCCTTCTCTGAAGAGCCCGTTGCCTTTTGCAAAGCAGCTCATGAAAAAAAAAAAAAAAAGAAAAGAAAAAAAAAATCCCCAAACGCCGCTTGGCTCTTTGAAGCAGCTCTGAAGAGCTCCAAGCCTCTCCTAAATGCCCTTGGAGCCTGAGGCGGGAAGGGAGTAGAGGGCAGGGTCTTTTCAATGCTGGCACCCTGCGGCGCCTTGCCTCAGCCCCAGCAGAGCCTGCCCAGCACCTTGGCTCCCTGTTCGCCATGTGGCGGTCCCAGTGCTGAGCGAGCTCTCTCCTCACAGCCCAAACACCTGCGGTGCCCACAACAGGCGGAAGACGGAGCAGGCCGCCAGGCTGTCCACGTCCCTTATGCAGGAGATGGTGGCTGTGAAGCTGGTAGGTCAGAGAAGCCCGATGCGAGACTTGGGGAAGAGAGGGTCTGCAGGGTAGCCATCGGCTTTGGGGGCGCTGATATCAGTGGGGATGAGGGCGGGGGTCTGAGCCCCCAAGGCCCAACAGTCTTGCCCACACCAATGCATGTCCCTGCTGTGCATTGACCTGCAGGAGGAGCAGCTGGTGGCAAAGAGGCGTGGGATCAGTTTTTGGCTGCAGTGAGTTGCCCTGTGGGGCTCGGCGTGCCAGGGCTTATTTGTGGGTGGTGGGATGTCCGGGCTAGTGGTCCCAAGGCATCCGTCAGCTTTTAGCTTCTCAGCACTGACTTTGCTCAGGATCCCTTTTGCCTGGGTTGTGGGGTGGTGCTTGTTTGTGGGCCCAGCAGGGAGATGAAGAGCAGATCTGAGCTGCCGGGGCCCTTAACCTGAGGCCCAGGAGCGGGGCAGGGGGTGGTGTGGCCAGCATGATGCAGGGTGCCAGTGCTGGCCTGGCGGTGTCTGCAGATGATGTCTGGAAAGAGATGAGGCAGATTTTTCCCGTCCTGTGTCTTAATCTTCTCCTGGCCTGCAGGAGGCAGTTTCTGCTCCTTGCCTGCCTGCAGCTGGTGTTGCTGCTCTGCCTGGTCCTGCTCAAGAGCGACAGCGTCAGCTGGGACCTGCCGTGCAGGCTGGCGTCCGCCTTTGGGAGCTGCCCAGCACGGCCGCCACCCTTCTGATACGCCTGGCCTTGCACCGTGTGGGGTAGAGAGCGACAGGAAGACTGGGCGCCGTGCAGACAGGCAAACATCCGACTGTACAGCACCACCCTTTTCCGGGGGCACCACTGCGCACATCTGGAATGGCATGTGCAGGCACACTGTGTGTCCAGCCGCGACTACACCTTGCTGTGGGGGATGTTTGCCTGCTGAATACTTGCCACTAAGCTCACCCTCTCTTTAACAATATAAAGGACAACTGAGAACCCCGACTCCTCAGTCTGTGATTTTTCCTTGGAAAGAGACTGACTTGGTCAAGGAATTTCAGGTGGCTGATACAGCACTGACGGCTGGTGCCAGTGCGATGCTATGATTGTCCAAACTCCGTTTTTCAACTGTAGCTTAAAAGTTGCCATTACTTGTTAATATGTCTGTCAATAGACTTACCTGCCTCTAGCAAAGACTTACCCTGGCCAAGAAACACTCTAACACCCTGCTCTGCTCACTTACCCTGGCCAAGAAACACTCTAACACCCTGCTCTGCTCTTCCTGGGAAATGAAATGTGACCTGTAGTTACCTGGAAGTGTGCTGAACAAGTGATGCTGTGTTCAGTGACTTTCAACTCTTCCTGTCGTATGCATTACTCTACCTCAAACACTCCATGCTTCAGATCTTTTCCGAAAGCAAGGTATTCATTCACAACTTCTAGCTTTGAAACCAGCCTTCAGAAAGGAGATGAAAAGGGAGAACAAGTTTTTCCCAGATTCCTCGTAAACGCAGTACGTAAAGTTGAGTACACTCTTTTTTGCTGCAAAGAAATGAAAAACGGAAAGGTGAAATCTGTCAATAATTCGGTATATCGAACCACACCGAGAAGGCAGAGGCCCTCAGTGCTTTCTTTGCCTGGGTTTTTACCGGTAAAAATTTCCCTCAGGGGACATAGACAGAGCTGGCGGGTGAGGGGTGAGTGTGTGTGCTACCTCCTGTCCCATTCGGCACCACCCCCGCCACCACCCCCCCCATTAATTGTCTGTGGGATTTCAGCAAGAAGACATGTAGAGAGAGAGGGATTGAGGGAGGAGTTAGTGATGGGATGAAGACAGAAATCGCAGAAAGGGCCTGGGTGAGACTGGGAGCAGAGGGGAGCATTTGGAGGAAACACTGCTGCTGGAGTTATGAACGGCACTGAAGAGTGAGGCTGTGGGGCAGGAGAGATGGCAGGAGGAGCAGAGGCCCAGGTCATCTCATCTCTGTTTCCAGGTGTGAGTTCTCCCGGCTCTTCTGTCCGTCCAGCTCAGCCCCCCTGCCATGGCATGGTATAGATCATGTTGCGGACCCATCTGGCAGAGAAGGGGAAGTTCCACAGGGGATAGGAACCCTGGGAGCTGCTCTGTGAGCAGCACCAGGCATCTGACTCAGGGGCCTACAGGGTCCTGAGGGGATGCCTCTGAAGGGACAGAGTTATGTACCTCGTAAGCCGGAGGCCAAGGGCTGGATGATCACGTCAGGGGTGATGTCTTCTGCCTTGGTGTCCCTGTGCCAACCCTGCCCTCTGTTCCCAAGCTCTGGGAGATGTTGGGCGCCTTCTCTGAGGCCATGTGATCTCCACTGCAGTCCGATGTGGGAGAAGTAGGCAAGGTTTGGTCCCTCAGGTTGGTGTGGGTCACCGCTGAAAAGTAGCCCATCAGAAGGGCCCGCTCCCACTGTGACACAGGGCTGGAGGCATGCAGTAGGCAGGCCAGCAGTCGCTGCAATGCTGGGGCTGCAGAGTCTGTGGCGAGAGCAGCCCAATCCTGGACTCAGGAGAGAAGCTTCCTCCTCACCAGCTCTGCCCATACCAGCCCTGGGGACAGCTCTTCTCTGCCTGCCCCCTTCTACACCCCTGCGTTGTAAGCAAGGGGGTGAGGGCAGCGACTGTCCTGGGACAGCTCTGCAAGGCGGTTTGACACTGCCTTTGTCCCTCGGCAGCAGAATGAGTCACATGCCTTCCTCCCCACAAGTCCCTGCTCTGCGGTCTCCCCTCCGCTCCTCCTTTCTCCAGGCTCCTCGTCAGAGGGCTTCATGGCAAAGCTGCAGTCTGACCTGGGGACAGCAGCAGGTAATGGAGGGGCAGGCAGAGTAAGGGGCTTGATCTTTCCTCCCATTAGATGTGTGACAGTGGTGTCATCACCTGCGCTGAGGAGGAAATCACCCTCTGCCTCCTCCCCTTGTTTGGCTGCGGAGGGAAACTCCTTCCAGACTCTGACCATGACCCTTTAATCATCCTCTGGAGCCAGCCTTCACCAGGCAGCCACAGTGACCACGTGTCATAGCAGGCAGCAGAAGACATCTGGGGCAGTGCTGCTGTTCGTGGGCCCTGGGGGCTGTGCTGGCAGAGATGTTCAGGAAATCCTTGGATGCCACCCCCACCCCAGGCCTCCAGCACTCCCTGAGCAGTCTGACCTTGCTGCTCCTTTTCTGCAGATCCACACAGCTGTGTGCCCGGGAGCCAGACACACTGCCAGGACCCTGCAGGGTCCTAGTTGCTCCATGCTAGAGGAACTGAACAGCAAGAACACAAAGCAAGTTTGCTCTCCAGGGGAAACAAGGTCTTACTCCTTGCTGCAGATCGGGGACAAGCGTCAAGGCTGAGAGTGCTGAAACTTGCCCCTCTCTTGTCAGTCTGTGCAGAGCACTCCTTCCAAGCCGGCAGTTGTGTTGGTGCCCAAATTACTCTTTCTCCTCCTCCTATTTCCGAACAGAGCTAGTGCTTTTCCTAGCCCCTCTCTTTTGGCATAATACCCTGAAATGTCCATATTCAGGACTAATGTACAGGACACTTAGGTTCATCGGCCAGTTCCTGGCACGCGGAAACTGGGCATTTGTTGCACACACTCCTCCTTCCCTGTTGTCATATCAAGATGTCTCCCTTATGAACCCCATTTGTTTCCCCAGTCTTACCTTTTCGCAAGCCCACACTGGAGATTTCAGCCCACTTTTCACACGGTTCAACCTGCCCACGATCGCTCATTACGAGATCGCTCATTACTAGGGCTCCTTACTAGAAGCACCTCTCGGGGACATTTGGGGCTTTGAGAGCTGTACGGAGCAGGCAGAGGGGAGACATGCCCATGTGAGCTGGTGGATTGGACTCACTTTGTGTTCAGTGGAGCCAAAAGAAACTTCCAGAGCAGAGAAGTGTTTTGTTTGAGGACTGACTTGTCTCCCCAGTGAAGATGCAGTCACACAGAGAAGAGCCTGGCAGTTGGTCTGGGTGCTATTTTCATCTCTCGGAAGTAAATGGAGAGTATTCCCACTGGCTCACTAGACCAAATCCCCTTCACTCAGCTCAGGGCATCCGGTCCCTGTAACCCCCACCAAATACCTGCCCTACAAGAGGATTAATGGGCAGGTGGCCCCTGTTCCTTATGGCACGCTCAAACAGCATAAGCCAGAGCTCAGTCAAAGGAGCTGACCAAAGGCCCTGCTGGTAAGGAGAAAGGAAACGTAGAGGGTGTCTATGAGAAATGGAATGGATTTTGCTCAGAGGACCCTGTTGGAACTTGGTAATGCCTTTTCCTCCTTGGACAGTCCCCCATGCCCAGAAGGAGAAAATGTCCAGCAGCAGCTCCTTGACCGAGTTCCCCCTCCTGGCATTTGCAGACATGTGCGAGTGCAGCTCTTGCACTTCTCACTGCTCCTGGGCATCTACCTGGCTGCCCTCCTGGGCAATGCCCTCATCATCATGGCTGCAGTCTGCAACCACCTCCTCCGCACACCCGTGTACTCCTTCCTCCTCAGTCTATCTACCCATTCTGGACCTTGGCTCCATCTTCTCCACTCTCCCCAAGTCCACGGCCAGTTCCCTGTGCAACACGAAGGCCATTTCCCATTGGGGATGAGCTGCCCAAGTCTTTCTTTCTCTTTTTCTCATTTTCCGCAGGTATTCTCTTCTCACAGTTATGGTCTTTGACTGCTCTACGGCCATCTGCCAACCCCTGCGCTCTGAGACACTCAGGGACAAGAGGGCTTGCATCAAAACTGCAGCAGCTGCCTGGGGCACCACTTTTGTCTAGGCTGCAGTACACACTGCTAATACGTTTTCAATACCATTCATACCAATGCTGTGGACCAGTTTTTCCGTGAAATTCCCCAGCTTCTCAAGCAAGGAGCAAGTCTGAGCAGGAAAGCTCAGACTCCTACGTCAGGGAAGGTGGGGTTCTTGTGGGGTTCTTAGTCTTTGCTTAGCTTTGGGTTTGTTTTGTTTTGTTTTACATTGTTCTGTTCTATGTGCAGCTCTTCAAGGCTGTTCTGAGGATCCCCTCTGGGCGGGGACAGCACAGAGCCTTTTCCACATGCCTCCCTCACCTTGCTGTGGTCTCCCTGTTTATCAGAAGTGCAGTGTTTGCCTACGCGAAGCCCCACTCTGTCTCCTCCCCATCCCTGGATGTGGTGGTGGCAGTTCTGTACTCAGTGGTGCCTCCAGCAATGAACACTCTCATCTACAGCATGAGGAACGAGGAAGTCAGAGATGCACTGGGAAAACTTATATCACAAATTTTATTTCAGCAGCCATAACCTGCCCTCCTCTTCCCACTCATAAGTCCCAGGGTATTTGAGGCCAGGTCTCCTCCCCTTTCCTCTCTTCCTTGCTTCCTTGTCTCCTTCCATCCTTCCCTCCCTCCCTCCCTCCCTCTCTTTCTTTCTTTCTCCGGTATTCACGTTCAAAGACAAATGTTTGGATTCATTCCACTTTTCCTCAGGCATCTATCTACCTCTTGAAGTTGACCCAGAGGCCTTGTGTGAGCAAGGAGTCAGTGCTACCCTGTCAGCAGGAGAGGGAGGAATCTGCAGAGGCTGTTCCTCGGAGCTGCCTTGGGTGCCTTTACTGGAACGAGCAGAATTTCCCTCTGGCAGTATTTGTTGTAGCACTGATACCGAGGGAGCTCAGGGTGACAGAATCAGGCTCAGACATGTGGAAGACTGGTAGGAGCAAGGTATGAGGAATGCCAGGGTCCACATGTCCTTTAGGATTTCTTAGCTCCTCTGTTGACAGTAGGGATGTGTCCTGGCACATCTCTTCTGTGGTGGAGGAAGCAAGCTGTCCTTGTGCTCTGATGCCTTCCTTCTGCACTGTACCAGTACTCAGAGCTGCTTTGAGGAGAACAGCAGTTCCAGCCTGGGCTCTCCCCTCCCACAAAGAGCAGCATGTCTCTGGAGCCAAAGCAGCAGCACCAGTGTGCAGAGGAGATGCAGAGAGGGAAAGTCCAGCCACAGCATGCAGGAACAGTCCTAGTGCCTGTCAGGAAAGTCCCCTCACTGCCATGGCAGGCACTTCCTTACCACAGTAGTTGAGTCTGAACTGCTGCTTTCCTGGAGCTACGGTCATTTCCTGACCTTCCTCTCGAGCTCTTGTGTGCGCATAAGGCCAAAATGCTACTGTAACATTGCATGTACTGCTGTGTCTATGTGTTCAGGACCAGACAATGTGCACCTCTGGGCCGGAGCTGGCCTCCATAACAGCAGCGCTGTAATAAAATGGTCGGTGCTGATTCCAGTGCCAAAGGGTGGGCTTTTCTTCCAAAGCTGGAGTCAGGAGCAGGACCAAGGGACTGCAGCTCTAAAAGGCCTGCTGCTTTGTTTGGGTTCTGCCTGGGCTCAGCAGGACGAGATCAGAGCCGCAGCGTGATCTCAAAGAGTGAGGGCTGCATTTAGCACTCACTGGTCGGTCAGCGGCCAGTGCCAGTGGAGATGGTGAATGGTCTTCTTGCAGTTACCTGCCTGCGGCTGTCCCACATGTAACAGGGCTAATGGCAGATGCCCAGCCTTATGGAGGGGAATCTGGACATCATCAGGAGAGCTCAGGGAGTCTGCGGGGACACCATGTGCCTAGTGGTGGGTAAGGATTTGGAGCCTCACAAAAAGAGAGACCCTTCAAGTTGAACTCACTCAGAGGTAAAGTGTGAAATGTAGCTATCCACAGGTAAGCCAGGGCTCTGCAACCCCAGGGGAGGCAGTGAGGACCAAAGAGACGCAAGGAAGAGAGACTGGAGAGTCATTTGTGTCACGCTGAATGAAATGCTTCAGGCTGGATCTGGCTGCACACCCAAGCACACCTCAGGCCATTGGAAATGCCCCATGATCCTTTCAAGTATCATCCTCAGCCACAGAGCCAGTGGAAGGTGGCAGAGTATTTGTGAGTCCCTTCCAGCTGGGTCTGCTCCCTGCCCTCACCATCACTGCCAGTGCAAGTCACCCCTTCACCTGGGGCACTACAAACATGGGGCTGTTGCAGGGAGCACATGGCAGGGGGTCCAGGAGCAGCATGGATGTCAGGCCAGCATGGATGCACTTCCCTGGGGAAAGCCTCTGTGTGCAGCAGTGACCTTCCTGGAGAAGAGCAGAGGATTGTGTGCGTGTGCATGTGGTGAGAAAGAATGAGAAAGAGTAACCGGCGAGAAATCAGCAGTTTCTGCAGGTGCCAGCTCAGGGCAGTCTGCTCTGTCGCTGGGCAGCAGAAGCTGCCCGAGGAATCCCAAGGCCAGGACTCCTGTGCCCTTCTTGTTGTCTTTGACACCCGTTGCCAGATTAAACTGCCCGGGTCTGTGACCCACAGGAAAATAAAGCTTAGGTGGCCACAGCTGCTGGGCATGGTGCCAGCCCCAGAGCATGCCTGTGTCCCTGCCCTGCTCGTCCCCAAACCCCTGCGGTGCCCACCACAGGTGGGAGACAGAGCAGGCAGCCAGGCTGTCCGCATCACTTGTGCAGGAGATGGTGGCTGTGAAGCCGGTAGGACAGAGAAGATCTCAGTGGGGATGAGGGTGGCGGTCTGAGCCCCCAAAGCCCAGCAGTCTTGCCCACACCAATGCATGGCCCTGCTGTGCGTTGACCTGCAGGAGGAGCAGATATCCGCTAGGAACATGATTGCCTCATGGGCCTCTCGTAGTTCCCTGACACATCTGCCATTTCGTACATAGCGGTGGGACTCGGGCGGTGCTTAGCACAGCCCTCTGGAACTTGCAGCGCCCTCTGGAAGAGCCCTGCGCAAGCCTGGGGTGTAGTGCAGCCCTGCGGCTTGGTGTCTAGGTGGCGGTGTGTAGACAGCGCTGGATGGGGCTGAGGCGTGTGCAACCCTCGGCTGCCCCTTGTGCTCCAGCAGCCACATGCAGGCACAGCAGTGCTGTCAGAGAAGGGCAGTGAGGTCAGAGAAGAGCAGGCATGTCACAATAGCCTGGGGCGGGACGAGGTGGGGTGGGGTGGGGGCAGGCAGTCAGCTTCAGGTGAGGTGGGCTGACATCACAGTGGGGCACATCAGCATCCTTGGCACTTGGGCCACAGAGCTGCCTGCGGCTCCTGGAGGAAGGGTGCTCTCGGGCTGAGGGCGTGAAGCTCATTTGGCCCAAAGGAGCTGGAGGCCCCTTGGCCTGCAGTGCATGCTGGGCCCCATGGAGCTGGAGGACTTGCAGCTCTCCTTGCAGTGCCACCAGGATGAACGCCGGGAGCTGCTGGAGAAGCTGCTGGAGCTGGAGCAGGCTTGCGGGCTTCTGCGAGCAGCCAGCTGCCAGCTGGAAGACGGGTGTGCATGGCTGCGTGCTGCTTGGGGCTGAGACTCAGGTCGCGGGGGCTGTGCGCAGCACCTGCACGCCTGGGCCCTTGATGGGGCTTCCTGCGGGGCTGGGTGGAGGTGGGGGGCCCTGCCACCAGTCCTGGAGGGCTCTGTGCACTCCCTGCCTGCCTGGGTGCCTCATCTCTGCCCTGGGGGTCTGCACTCAGCAGTCTCCCATCCCCTCAATCCTGCAGGCTGCAGTGCTCCGGGGAGGTGCCTGAGGAGCCCCATGTGGGGCTGAGGGAGGAGCTCGGTGCCCTCCTGGGCTGCCTGAAGGAGAGCGAGCGTGAGGCAGCTGCAACGCAGGAGCAGCTCAGGTGCTTGGTAGGTGTTGGCGATGCCCGGGCATGTGCAGAGGGGGCTCCAAGCCCTGCTCTCCACCACTGTCCCCATGCCTGCAGGAGAGGGAGAAAGAGGAGCTGCGCACCACCCTGCAGGAGCTCACCACTGAGGTACCGAGACCCCCATGCCCACACCTGCTTGGACACACCTCTGGCTGCCCCATGAGCACCCCACGGTTGGCACTCACCCCTGTCTCATCTCCGCAGCGCCTGACCCTGGCAGCGCAGCATGCCCAGAGCTCCCAGCAGCTGGAGAGCACCGGAGAAGTCCTCACGCAGCTCCAGGTGAGGCAGATGCTCTGCTCCGCACCTGGCCCCCAGGCCTGCTGCTCTTGTGGGTCTGACAGGCACCATGACAGAAGGGTTGGGGGTGGGCATGTTGGGGCACCCGCAGGGTGCCTGGAATGGCGGGGGGACCCTGATGTGGGTCTGCAGGCTCCCCAGAAGGGTTGTGGGGGAGCAAAGTGGGTTGGGGAACCCTCCCGGGTGTCTGGGCACATCATGTGTGACAGGCACCCTGATGGGGGCGGGCAGCTGTGTGGTTTGGGGACGCCCGGTCTCAGCCAGGGCATTGGGCCTTGAGCCCATGCTGGTTTCATGCTGCTCCTCCAGCCGCCCCCACTGAGATGCTCTCGCTGCCTCTTCTCTCCCAGGCAGAGCTGACTGAGGTGAAGGCAGAGGGAGATGCAGCCCTGAAGGAGCTCCACCAGGTCTGTGACCCACATGAAAATACCGCTTAGGTGGGCAGAGCTGCTGCATGTGGTGCCAGCTCCCAAGGATGCCAGTGTCCCTGCCTCCCGGGCCCTGGCTGGCCTCACAGTGCCCTGGAGACTGACTGCGGATCCCCAGGCCCACCTGGGCCCCTTGTAATGCGCCCCCGTTGCTTTGCAGGAGAAGCAGTCAGCAGTCAAGCTGGCAGAGGCCCTGCAGGAGCAGGCCGAGATCGAGAAGGTACTAGGCACAGGAGGCACGGTGGCACAAGGTCTTTGTATGGGGAAAGCCCCCTCAGAGCGGGCACGGGAGTGGACTACTAACCAGGGCCCTTCCTTTGCGCAGGTCCTGAGGAAAGAACACAGGCACCTCAGGGAGAGACGCAAGGGTCTGCAACGGCAAACAGCTGGGTGAGTGGTGACAGGCACCCGAGCCCAACCTGTGGGGGTGGAGCTCTGTGCAGCTCCCAGGGATCTGTGTCCCCAGGGCCGGCTTGGCAAGGTCTGTGCCAATGTTGGACAACAGAGCCGCTGATCTAATACTCCTCTGATGACATCTAAGCTGCTCCCAAGCCCACTAGAATGCCTCTGGAGCACTCCCAACTGCCTGCATGGCTCTAAATTACCTCTAAACAGCAGTCGACCACTCGCGCAAGCTCTAAAATCCTTTAAGGAGTGCTGAGCAGCTCTGCACAGCCCTAAGTGGCTCTAGGACACCTTTCAGCTTTCCCTTCCCTTCTCTGAAGAGCCCGTTGCCTTTTGCAAAGCAGCTCATGAAAAAAAAAAAAAAAAGAAAAGAAAAAAAAAATCCCCAAACGCCGCTTGGCTCTTTGAAGCAGCTCTGAAGAGCTCCAAGCCTCTCCTAAATGCCCTTGGAGCCTGAGGCGGGAAGGGAGTAGAGGGCAGGGTCTTTTCAATGCTGGCACCCTGCGGCGCCTTGCCTCAGCCCCAGCAGAGCCTGCCCAGCACCTTGGCTCCCTGTTCGCCATGTGGCGGTCCCAGTGCTGAGCGAGCTCTCTCCTCACAGCCCAAACACCTGCGGTGCCCACAACAGGCGGAAGACGGAGCAGGCCGCCAGGCTGTCCACGTCCCTTATGCAGGAGATGGTGGCTGTGAAGCTGGTAGGTCAGAGAAGCCCGATGCGAGACTTGGGGAAGAGAGGGTCTGCAGGGTAGCCATCGGCTTTGGGGGCGCTGATATCAGTGGGGATGAGGGCGGGGGTCTGAGCCCCCAAGGCCCAACAGTCTTGCCCACACCAATGCATGTCCCTGCTGTGCATTGACCTGCAGGAGGAGCAGCTGGTGGCAAAGAGGCGTGGGATCAGTTTTTGGCTGCAGTGAGTTGCCCTGTGGGGCTCGGCGTGCCAGGGCTTATTTGTGGGTGGTGGGATGTCCGGGCTAGTGGTCCCAAGGCATCCGTCAGCTTTTAGCTTCTCAGCACTGACTTTGCTCAGGATCCCTTTTGCCTGGGTTGTGGGGTGGTGCTTGTTTGTGGGCCCAGCAGGGAGATGAAGAGCAGATCTGAGCTGCCGGGGCCCTTAACCTGAGGCCCAGGAGCGGGGCAGGGGGTGGTGTGGCCAGCATGATGCAGGGTGCCAGTGCTGGCCTGGCGGTGTCTGCAGATGATGTCTGGAAAGAGATGAGGCAGATTTTTCCCGTCCTGTGTCTTAATCTTCTCCTGGCCTGCAGGAGGCAGTTTCTGCTCCTTGCCTGCCTGCAGCTGGTGTTGCTGCTCTGCCTGGTCCTGCTCAAGAGCGACAGCGTCAGCTGGGACCTGCCGTGCAGGCTGGCGTCCGCCTTTGGGAGCTGCCCAGCACGGCCGCCACCCTTCTGATACGCCTGGCCTTGCACCGTGTGGGGTAGAGAGCGACAGGAAGACTGGGCGCCGTGCAGACAGGCAAACATCCGACTGTACAGCACCACCCTTTTCCGGGGGCACCACTGCGCACATCTGGAATGGCATGTGCAGGCACACTGTGTGTCCAGCCGCGACTACACCTTGCTGTGGGGGATGTTTGCCTGCTGAATACTTGCCACTAAGCTCACCCTCTCTTTAACAATATAAAGGACAACTGAGAACCCCGACTCCTCAGTCTGTGATTTTTCCTTGGAAAGAGACTGACTTGGTCAAGGAATTTCAGGTGGCTGATACAGCACTGACGGCTGGTGCCAGTGCGATGCTATGATTGTCCAAACTCCGTTTTTCAACTGTAGCTTAAAAGTTGCCATTACTTGTTAATATGTCTGTCAATAGACTTACCTGCCTCTAGCAAAGACTTACCCTGGCCAAGAAACACTCTAACACCCTGCTCTGCTCACTTACCCTGGCCAAGAAACACTCTAACACCCTGCTCTGCTCTTCCTGGGAAATGAAATGTGACCTGTAGTTACCTGGAAGTGTGCTGAACAAGTGATGCTGTGTTCAGTGACTTTCAACTCTTCCTGTCGTATGCATTACTCTACCTCAAACACTCCATGCTTCAGATCTTTTCCGAAAGCAAGGTATTCATTCACAACTTCTAGCTTTGAAACCAGCCTTCAGAAAGGAGATGAAAAGGGAGAACAAGTTTTTCCCAGATTCCTCGTAAACGCAGTACGTAAAGTTGAGTACACTCTTTTTTGCTGCAAAGAAATGAAAAACAGAAAGGTGAAATCTGTCAATAATTCGGTATATCGAACCACACCGAGAAGGCAGAGGCCCTCAGTGCTTTCTTTGCCTGGGTTTTTACCGGTAAAAATTTCCCTCAGGGGACATAGACAGAGCTGGCGGGTGAGGGGTGAGTGTGTGTGCTACCTCCTGTCCCATTCGGCACCACCCCCGCCACCACCCCCCCCATTAATTGTCTGTGGGATTTCAGCAAGAAGACATGTAGAGAGAGAGGGATTGAGGGAGGAGTTAGTGATGGGATGAAGACAGAAATCGCAGAAAGGGCCTGGGTGAGACTGGGAGCAGAGGGGAGCATTTGGAGGAAACACTGCTGCTGGAGTTATGAACGGCACTGAAGAGTGAGGCTGTGGGGCAGGAGAGATGGCAGGAGGAGCAGAGGCCCAGGTCATCTCATCTCTGTTTCCAGGTGTGAGTTCTCCCGGCTCTTCTGTCCGTCCAGCTCAGCCCCCCTGCCATGGCATGGTATAGATCATGTTGCGGACCCATCTGGCAGAGAAGGGGAAGTTCCACAGGGGATAGGAACCCTGGGAGCTGCTCTGTGAGCAGCACCAGGCATCTGACTCAGGGGCCTACAGGGTCCTGAGGGGATGCCTCTGAAGGGACAGAGTTATGTACCTCGTAAGCCGGAGGCCAAGGGCTGGATGATCACGTCAGGGGTGATGTCTTCTGCCTTGGTGTCCCTGTGCCAACCCTGCCCTCTGTTCCCAAGCTCTGGGAGATGTTGGGCGCCTTCTCTGAGGCCATGTGATCTCCACTGCAGTCCGATGTGGGAGAAGTAGGCAAGGTTTGGTCCCTCAGGTTGGTGTGGGTCACCGCTGAAAAGTAGCCCATCAGAAGGGCCCGCTCCCACTGTGACACAGGGCTGGAGGCATGCAGTAGGCAGGCCAGCAGTTGCTGCAATGCTGGGGCTGCAGAGTCTGTGGCGAGAGCAGCCCAATCCTGGACTCAGGAGAGAAGCTTCCTCCTCACCAGCTCTGCCCATACCAGCCCTGGGGACAGCTCTTCTCTGCCTGCCCCCTTCTACACCCCTGCGTTGTAAGCAAGGGGGTGAGGGCAGCGACTGTCCTGGGACAGCTCTGTTACAGGTAAACGCGACAAATTGACAACCACTCGGGCCGGGTTGCATAAATTCCAATTTAATAAAATAATTGAGCAAGTTACAAGTAAGCAAAACAGCGCTGGGCGGGCGGGGAGTCTCCTGCTCCACCAACGGCGCGCGCGATCCCCCCCTCACAGTCTCCTTATATGCGATTCCAGCCCCGGGTATATGTGGCACTTCCTGTAACTTCTGCGGTTGCGCCGGCTGTTGCTAGGGGGTCTTCTTCAGCCCTCTGCACTGTGAGTGGTGACCCTCAGGTCACGCATATATTTTACAACTTTCGAAGTCGTGCTATATTTCACAGTTGTGTGACATCGCCATCACCATATTAGGCTATCTAAACTAACATTGCCGCTTTGCTATCTCAACTCCCTTATCTCAGGCAGGGTACATGCCCCCACCACAGGATGTAGGATGTTCCCACAGATGTTTCCAAGGCTGTTTCTTACTTTGATGTAACCAATTAGCACACATCACAGTCCAGGCTGTTTCAAGGCTGTTTCTCAATTTGATGTAACAAATTAGCACATATCACAATCACCCCTTTTTGTTTTGGTCCCTTCTAATTTGTTCATCAAATCGAGCAACAACCTCCTGTGCCAGGGAGAGCATAGGGTTATGCTTACTCTCATCTTCATTTAGTTGTTCATATTGACTTCTTATCAACAGTAGGTGGGCAGCTTCGAGTCTGCTTTTTGCTAAGTTAATTATTTTATTTACTATACACGGTCCAAAGGTCAACACTAGTACTAGTAAAGCCAATGGGCCCGCGATGGTAGACAATAAGGTTGTTAGCCAGGGAGAATGACTGAACCATGATTCATACCACCCTTGCTGGGCTTCTCTTTCCTTTTTACGTTTTTCAAGGCCTTCTCTCAATTTCGCCATAGTATCCCTGACAACTCCTGTATGATCCGCGTAAAAACAACATTCTTCTCCTAGGGCTGCACACAATCCTCCCTGTTGCAAAAATAAGAGGTCCATCCCTCTTCTGTTCTGTAAAACTACTTCTGATAGCGATGTCGACGATTTTTCTAAGGCTGTAATGGATTTTTCTATTCGTTCTAAGTCCTCATCCACTGCTGCTCGTAGGGTGCTAAGGCTCTGCTGCTGCACCACTAAGGAGGAGATTCCAGTTCCCGCTCCTACTGCCCCTAGGCCCAGTAAGGTGGCTATGGTAATTGCGGTGATTGGTTCTCTCTTTACTCGGACCGGATGAGGGGTGTCCCAATGGTCGTACATCACATTTTCTGGGTGGTACAAGATCCTGGGAACTACCTCTATTTGTATATAATATTCTTGGGACTCACCAAGTACCCTTAGGGAGACACAGGGAGTTAGGCCCGTTTTTGAACATATCCACCTAGCTCTTTGGGTGGGAATAATCCATCCAATTTCGGAGGTGTAGGTTTGCAGTGTCACAGACCCACACAGCTTTTTCTTTGATTTTGGTATTTTACCAATACACATTCCCATTCCCGTAACTTGCTCCATGGTCAACCCCTTCTTCTTATCTTCCCATTGACACTGTGAGCCGGGATCATTGCTCACAGTATATGTCATATTTACTCCTATTGCTTCATAAAAAGGGGTCTTATGTCGTAGCATAACCAGCAATGGGTGGTTATACTAGGGGTTGTAGCATTTAATACTTTGTAGGTTGCCTGTACAATCTTCCACAGAGGATTGTCTACCCCCTCTGTGGCTTTACTTTCTGAGATTACAACAGTATCTTTCGGGGTGGGGTGGCTCATAGGAATACTTGTCAAATTCATTATCGCAGCCGTTGGTTTGATTCTTAATTTTGCTCCTTTAACGGCTAGATTCGGCCCTATTGCTTGAGGAGCAGGTTGCACACTTTCTTTCTTTATGAAAATCAATCCACCCCTATCGGTCCCGGGCTCCCAGTACCGGACTCCCCAGGTCTTTCCCAAAAACCACCCTGGATCTTCAGGACGGGTGATATTTATCATTAAATGTTTACAGTCCGAATGGGAGGACGGACGCGTACCTCCAGAAGAGTCTCGTTTGGGGGGTGTACAACCATAGGGTCCCCACTGGGTCTGAATAAACTTATCTGATCCTGCGCCGGCTGTCCAATCAGAGGCTATAGTTTCACATCCCCAATAAGCACAATAATAAGAGTTTGGGTAGTTACAGTATCCTCGCCCAGGATTAGAACTAGGGCAAAAGTAAAACCCCTTTAGATTTAAACATGGCTCAATGGGTACCAATTCACACAAGGTAGGTGTGAATGTAGGGTTCCCGGGTACGCTTCGTACTTGGATCACTGTTTGATCTTCCCATCTCATTAATGACCATTTAAAGGGTTGGTGTACATTATGTTCCCCTTGGATTCGTCTTCCTAATAAGCCCAGCACAATCATCTTCCAGAGGAGTAGTGGACCCATGGCTTGGTCAACGGATATTTTACGAACCCTTAATGCCTTGGAGGGGCGGTCCGTGATGCCAAGTGTCTCTGGGACTTTAAAGAGTCTGGGTCTTACAATTTTGGGTATTCCTGCTTAGGAGGTGGCTTATCGGCCTCGATCCCCACAAGTTCTATACGTCTCTGCCTCCCCTGCCTACTCTTTTGCTTCAGAGCAGCAGGGTGTACCGTCTTCTTGGCAGCAGCCGTATTCTTCAGGGGAACCTCCTGTATGAGCCTTTTAGATTTTTTTAAAGGCTTCCCAGTTCCCAAGAGTGACACTCAACATACGGCGCGGTCCGCCTATAATTGGTGTTTTCAATTTTAGCCTTATGTGATTTGGGGTGGTTGGCGTGGGTACAACCTTTCTCTGGTTGTACTCCTTTTAACAAAGGCTTCCCACCGTTCTACCGATCTTTTCTTAAGATCTTTTAATGTCCAATAAGTCAATTTTGTCGTAACAAGGGCGGCAAATGCCGTTAGGGAGATACCCGTACTAACAATGAGTCCACTACTTCCCTTTACAAACCCTACATGCATAACACACAAAGGGATAACAAATACAATGTGGGGTTATAACAAATACTATGTTAGGTTTTACAAAAGGTGGTCTCACTTATCGAGGTTTCCAGGTTTCTTCTTAAAGGTTACTTTTAAATTGTCCGGGTTTCCAAAGGCTTCCCACGATGATTCTGAAATCGGTCCTTTAATTCTGCTAGCATGTGTCCATCCTCGCTCTGCGGTACGAATAGCAGTGTCTGTGGTAAGCAAAACAAGGAAAGGTCCCTCCCAGCGGGGAGTCAAGGATGAGTCTTTCCAGGTTTTAATTAAAACCTTGTCTCCAGGGTTAACTCGGTGAATGGCTACATCTAGTGGAGGTCTCTGTGCTATTAGTCCTTTCTTTATCAATTCTTGTCTTCTCTTCATAAGCTCTGTAATATATTTCTGTAATAATCTCTCTTCTACTTTAGGATGTTCTTTTGGTATTTCTAAATCATATGGCATCCCATATAACATTTCAAAAGGGGAGACTCCTGTGTCAGTTCTGGGCTGAGTTCGTATATTCAACAAAGCTAAGGGTTAACACTTGATCCAATTCATCTGGGTTTCCATCATTAGCTTTGTTAACTGTTTTTTTATTTCCCCATTCATCCTTTCTACCTTTCCTGAACTTTGAGGATGCCAGGGAGTGTGATACTCCCACTTGATTCCTAAAGGATCTAATGTTTCTTTAATGACCTTGGATGTAAAATGTGGCCCCCTGTCCGAGTCTATGACCAATACATTCCCATACCGGGGTATGATATTTTCTAACAATATCTTGGCTACCGATTTCGCAGTTGCTCGGGCTACGGGAAAAGCTTCTACAAAGTAAGTTAAATGATCTACTATAACTAATAGGTATTTATACCTGCCCACTTCTAGGAGTTCTGTAAAGTCAACCTGTATTTTCTCAAATGGTCTCCTGGCTATGGATCGTCCCCCTGGGACCTTTTTTCTGAGGTGCTGCTTGTTAACCTTCTGACAGGTCAAACATTCTCCCACTAGTTTTTTTGCTATGTCATATATTCCAATGCACATATATTTAGTTCCAAACTGGTCTACTAATGCTTGCACTCCCCAGTAAGTCTGTCGGTGGAATTCTTTCATGATTCTCCAAGCTACGCCTTTGGATACAATTTCTCTATCATCGGGCAGCACCCATTTACCTTCTTTTTCTAGGGCTCCTATCTGTCGTAATTTATCTATTTCCTGTTTAGTAAAACTCATCCTGGTATCTAGTTTATCTTGGCCCTCTTTTCCTTCAGTCAATAGGTGTAAAGCTGCTTTTTTTGCTTCTTCATCTGCTAGATTATTTCCCCTTATGTGGTAAAATGTGCCTTTTTGATGGCCCCTAACATGTACTACTGCGATTCTCCGAGGTCCCCTCAGAGCTTCTAAAGTTTTTCTGATTAATTTTTCGTGCACTAAATTCTTCCCTTGTGAATTAATCAGTCCCCTTTCTTCCCACATTTTCCCAAATGTGTGTACTACTCCATAAGCATATTTAGAGTCGGTGTATATAGTCCCTATTTTGCCCTTTAAAATTTCTAAGGCTCTAAAAACTGCATACAATTCACAAGCCTGGGCCGACCAAGTTTTGTGTAGGGGCCCTGATTCTATTAACTCTAGAGACTTTCCATCTACAATAGCATACCCTGATCTGCGTTTCCCTTCAACTACGCGAGAGGATCCGTCCACAAAGAATTTAGTCCTCTCTGGTAACTCTTCTTCTTCTAAATCTTCTCTTATTTTAGTTTGGTATTCTATTAGACGCATGTAATCATGTCTTAATTGACCACTGGGTTCCCCATACAGGAACTGGGCTGGATTCTGCAAGCTTGTAGTCTCAATTTCCAACTTTGGAGAATGGATTAAAATGCCCTCGTATTTTAATAGTCTGGCATCGGTTATCCATTTTTCGGCTTTTTGTTGTAATACTCCTCGTATATTATGAGGGGTATATATTTTTAATTCTCCTCCAAAGGTTATCTTTTTAGCCTCTTCTACTAATAAGGCTGTAGCTACAATGGCTTGTAGGCAAGTGGGCCATCCCCGACTGACGGGGTCTAGCAATTTTGAAAAATACCCTATAGGTTTCTTTTTCCCTGCCCATTCCTGTGTTAGGACTCCAAAGGCTGTTCCTTCCTGTGTATTAATAAACATGTAGAATGGTCTCTTAATATCTGGTAAACTCAAAACAGGTGCATTCACCAAGTCAGCCTTCAATTCTTCGAGGCTTTGATTATCGGTTTGAGTCCATTTTATTAGCCCATCTACTATTAGTTTTTTTATATAAAAATTTTACTTTATTGCTATAATTTTCAATCCATTGTCTGCAATACCCTAATAACCCCAGCAATTGTCGGACCTGTCTTTTGCTCTTCGGGGGTCTTATTGACAGTATACCATTTACCCTTTCAGGGTCCAATTTTTTTGTGCCCTTGCTAAGCCAATGTCCCAAATACTTCACCTCTTCTTCCGTAAATTGCAACTTTGATTTCGATACTTTCAATCCCTTTAAACTTAGGAAATTTAACAACTTAATACTCTCACATCTAACTTCCTCCTGTGTTTTTCCTGCTAAAAGCAAATCATCCACATATTGTGTTAAAGTAATTTGAGGATTAGTTTCGTAAGTACTTAGAACCTGCTCCAGGGCTTGCCCAAACAAATTAGGGGATTCTGTAAACCCTTGTGGTAAAACGGTCCATCGGAGTTGTTGTTTCCTATGGGTATCTGGGTCTTCCCACTCGAAGGCAAAAAAGTCTCTACATTCTTCTTTAAGGGGGCATGCCCAAAATGCATCTTTCAGGTCTATAACCGTATACCATTTAGCCTCAGGTGACAGCTGACTAAGTATGGTATCGGGGTTAGCTACAATTGGGAACCTGGTAATTGTTCTTTTGTTTATTTCTCTTAAATCTTGTACCAATCTATAAGTACCGTCTGGTTTCTTTACGGGCAGTATGGGGGTATTATAGGGAGACATACAAGGCTCCAGTAACCTTTGATTTATTAGCCTCTGGATTACTGGTCGGAGTCCTTGCCTCCCTTCCTGTGACATTGGATATTGTTTGACTCTAACAGGGATTTCTGGATTCCGTATGCTCACTTCAAAAGGAGCAATATCTAGTTTTCCTACTGATTCTGGGGTATACCAAACTTCAGGGTTGATTTTGGCCTCATCTTCAATAGTAAGGGTGCATAATTTTATAACTAATTCTTGATTCTCTACTTCTAAATTGACTCCTAATTCAACCATCATATCTCGGCCCAGTAAATTATATTCAGCTTCGGGAACTAATAAAAAGGATCCAACACTTAATCGAGAGTCTGATTCTATTTCCACATTTTTAATTACTGGGACCTTAAAGGGCTCTCCCTTAGCTCCTATCACTTATAAGTTCTCTGGGGATGGTTTACACCCCCAGGGTACCGTTTGGACAGTAGATCTTTCTGCCTCAGAATCCACAAGGAATTCTACTTCTTGTCGCTGGGGACCTAATTTCAATTTTATCAAGGGCTCGGTTCCTTTATGAGTCCCCAGCAGATAGAGCCCCTGACCCCCCTAATCTTCTTGGAACATTTGCTCATCCTGCATTCGCTTCCTACAATTCCTCTTCAGATGCCCTTTTTTCTGGCAATAAAAACACTCCACCTGCCTCAAGTCCCTCGTCACAACTTCTCTGGGTTGTCCTTCTTGGTGAAGTGGCTTTCTTTTAGGTCTGTTATACGACCTAGGGGGTTGTGCCTGGATTCCTCTCTGCCCTTCTCGGACTGCTGCCATCAGAATCTTTGCCTGCCGCCGATGGGTTTCCTCTTCCCTTCGCACATGCACTTTCTGAGCTTCCCTCAGCAATTCGTCCAGCCCCCTATCTTGCCAATCATCTAACTTCTCTAGCTTTCTTCTAATATCTGGAAAGGCCTTTGCTACAAACTGTGTTTTCAATAGAGCCTGTCCCACAGGGGTACTGGGGTCTACCCCAGAATAAAGTTGCAGATTTTTTTCTAAGTCTCTCGAGCCACTCTGTTGGTGTCTCATCCTTCTTTTGTTGTTCCATGAAGGCCTTACTAATATTTTGCCCCCTGGGAACAGATTCCCTGATTCCCTGAACTATTATGGCTCTCAGATCGGACATATGTGTCCAATGCTCAGCATTCTGATTGTCCCAGTCCGGCCGTTGGGTGGGCCATTTAATATCTGCAGCGGGACCTTGTTGGTGTTGTTGATCCCAAATCCGCATCCCAGCCCTACGGATCATTTCCCTTTCTTCCGCTGTAAATAATATGCTTAAGATGGATTGTAATTCCTCCCATGTATAAAGGCTTGGACCTAAAAACTGATCTAATTTCTCAGCCACCCCTAAAGGGTCTTCTAATAAATTCCCCATTTCTTTCTTAAAATCCCGTACGTCCCCTGAACTCAGGGGCACAGACACAAATCCCATCCCCGGCTGCGGTCCTCCCATGGGGAGTTCTCGCAAGGGGTACAGCTGATCAGGTCGCCCACCTCCCCTCGTTTGACTCCTCGTGACCCTTCGGGTTTCTTCTGGGGAACTAGGAGGGTCTAGATCCCGGTCTGGGGTCGTCGGAGAGGGGCTATGAGGAGGGGCTGGTGTTGGGTTTTGAGCCGGAGCTGAGGGAATATAGGGGGGAGGAGAAACGGGAAGTTCCTCCAGTGTTTTGCTTTTCTTCCTCGAACCCTTCTCTTTCAAGGTAAATATCATGGTCCGAGTATCTGGTCTTATCCATAAACTAGCATACTCACTTTCTTCTAAACTAAAGGGCTCCTTTGAATTCACATATATAGTTAGAGCCTGACATATCCAATTTTCAAAAGACCCGTATACTGGCCAATAAAGGGGGTCTCCTCTAATCTGCTTCCCACCCCATACTTGCATACAGTAATGTACCATATATATATATTTTTTTTTCTCGACTTTTGCCTTTTCTGAAGGGCCTATCGTTCCAATACTTAATCATTAATCCTAAAGGGCTATCGGGCGGTATATCTGGTAACTGTACCGTAGAGCCCTCTATGGGATCAGAAGACTTGCTCTTTTTCTGTCCCATCTTCCGGAGCACCCACCCCAGTCACTCTCTTTCTTTCCGCAGGGGACCGCACTCACACCACCCGAGTCTTTAACTGCTAGGACGGTTGTCCCTTCGCAGCGGGCGGCCCAGTCGGCCGACGGGTGCCCCGTTTCGGTCCCCTATTACAACTCTCTCTCTCCGCAGGGGACCGCACTCACACCACCCGAGTCTTTAACTGCTAGGACGGTTGTCCCTTCGCAGTGGGCGGCCCAGTCGGCCGACGGGTGCCCCGTTTCGGTCCCCTGTTACACAATCACCCTCATGGAGGGTCCGCACTCACTCCGTCCCCTGTTACACAAGGACCCCCTCTCCTGGAGGGTCCGCACTCCCCTGGGGACTTCTCACGTGCTCCGGGTATCCCACCCCAACCGAACGGAACCGCATACATATACTCACTCAGTCCTGAGTCTTCGTTCGGATCTTCGTGCACAAAGTTTACGGGGTACTGCAGTTCTTTTGCTTACTTGTCCTGATTTAGGGTTCGGAAATACAGGTTCTGGTAGGGGAACTACCCACTCAGGGGCCATCCGAAGATGGGATGGGGCGCCTCCCCTGAGTCAGAGTCCCGAAACCAGGGAAGCCTGTATCCGAGTCACGGCACCAAATTGTTACAGGTAAACGCGACAAATTGACAACCACTCGGGCCGGGTTGCATAAATTCCAATTTAATAAAATAATTGAGCAAGTTACAAGTAAGCAAAACAGCGCTGGGCGGCCGGGGAGTCTCCTGCTCCACCAACGGCGCGCGCGATCCCCCCCTCACAGTCTCCTTATATGCGATTCCAGCCCCGGGTATATGTGGCACTTCCTGTAACTTCTGCGGTTGCGCCGGCTGTTGCTAGGGGGTCTTCTTCAGCCCTCTGCATTGTGAGTGGTGACCCTCAGGTCACGCATATATTTTACAACTTTCGAAGTCGTGCTATATTTCACAGTTGTGTGACATCGCCATCACCATATTAGGCTATCTAAACTAACATTGCCGCTTTGCTATCTCAAGCTCTGCAAGGCGGTTTGACACTGCCTTTGTCCCTCGGCAGCAGAATGAGTCACATGCCTTCCTCCCCACAAGTCCCTGCTCTGCGGTCTCCCCTCCGCTCCTCCTTTCTCCAGGCTCCTCGTCAGAGGGCTTCATGGCAAAGCTGCAGTCTGACCTGGGGACAGCAGCAGGTAATGGAGGGGCAGGCAGAGTAAGGGGCTTGATCTTTCCTCCCATTAGATGTGTGACAGTGGTGTCATCACCTGCGCTGAGGAGGAAATCACCCTCTGCCTCCTCCCCTTGTTTGGCTGCGGAGGGAAACTCCTTCCAGACTCTGACCATGACCCTTTAATCATCCTCTGGAGCCAGCCTTCACCAGGCAGCCACAGTGACCACGTGTCATAGCAGGCAGCAGAAGACATCTGGGGCAGTGCTGCTGTTCGTGGGCCCTGGGGGCTGTGCTGGCAGAGATGTTCAGGAAATCCTTGGATGCCACCCCCACCCCAGGCCTCCAGCACTCCCTGAGCAGTCTGACCTTGCTGCTCCTTTTCTGCAGATCCACACAGCTGTGTGCCCGGGAGCCAGACACACTGCCAGGACCCTGCAGGGTCCTAGTTGCTCCATGCTAGAGGAACTGAACAGCAAGAACACAAAGCAAGTTTGCTGTCCAGGGGAAACAAGGTCTTACTCCTTGCTGCAGATCGGGGACAAGCGTCAAGGCTGAGAGTGCTGAAACTTGCCCCTCTCTTGTCAGTCTGTGCAGAGCGCTCCTTCCAAGCCGGCAGTTGTGTTGGTGCCCAAATTACTCTTTCTCCTCCTCCTATTTCCGAACAGAGCTAGTGCTTTTCCTAGCCCCTCTCTTTTGGCATAATACCCTGAAATGTCCATATTCAGGACTAATGTACAGGACACTTAGGTTCATCGGCCAGTTCCTGGCACGCGGAAACTGGGCATTTGTTGCACACACTCCTCCTTCCCTGTTGTCATATCAAGATGTCTCCCTTATGAACCCCATTTGTTTCCCCAGTCTTACCTTTTCGCAAGCCCACACTGGAGATTTCAGCCCACTTTTCACACGGTTCAACCTGCCCACGATCGCTCATTACGAGATCGCTCATTACTAGGGCTCCTTACTAGAAGCACCTCTCGGGGACATTTGGGGCTTTGAGAGCTGTACGGAGCAGGCAGAGGGGAGACATGCCCATGTGAGCTGGTGGATTGGACTCACTTTGTGTTCAGTGGAGCCAAAAGAAACTTCCAGAGCAGAGAAGTGTTTTGTTTGAGGACTGACTTGTCTCCCCAGTGAAGATGCAGTCACACAGAGAAGAGCCTGGCAGTTGGTCTGGGTGCTATTTTCATCTCTCGGAAGTAAATGGAGAGTATTCCCACTGGCTCACTAGACCAAATCCCCTTCACTCAGCTCAGGGCATCCGGTCCCTGTAACCCCCACCAAATACCTGCCCTACAAGAGGATTAATGGGCGGGCGGCCCCTGTTCCTTATGGCACGCTCAAACAGCATAAGCCAGAGCTCAGTCAAAGGAGCTGACCAAAGGCCCTGCTGGTAAGGAGAAAGGAAACGTAGAGGGTGTCTATGAGAAATGGAATGGATTTTGCTCAGAGGACCCTGTTGGAACTTGGTAATGCCTTTTCCTCCTTGGACAGTCCCCCATGCCCAGAAGGAGAAAATGTCCAGCAGCAGCTCCTTGACCGAGTTCCCCCTCCTGGCATTTGCAGACATGTGCGAGTGCAGCTCTTGCACTTCTCACTGCTCCTGGGCATCTACCTGGCTGCCCTCCTGGGCAATGCCCTCATCATCATGGCTGCAGTCTGCAACCACCTCCTCCGCACACCCGTGTACTCCTTCCTCCTCAGTCTATCTGCCCATTCTGGACCTTGGCTCCATCTTCTCCACTCTCCCCAAGTCCACGGCCAGTTCCCTGTGCAACACGAAGGCCATTTCCCATTGGGGATGAGCTGCCCAAGTCTTTCTTTCTCTTTTTCTCATTTTCCGCAGGTATTCTCTTCTCACAGTTATGGTCTTTGACTGCTCTACGGCCATCTGCCAACCCCTGCGCTCTGAGACACTCAGGGACAAGAGGGCTTGCATCAAAACTGCAGCAGCTGCCTGGGGCACCACTTTTGTCTAGGCTGCAGTACACACTGCTAATACGTTTTCAATACCATTCATACCAATGCTGTGGACCAGTTTTTCCGTGAAATTCCCCAGCTTCTCAAGCAAGGAGCAAGTCTGAGCAGGAAAGCTCAGACTCCTACGTCAGGGAAGGTGGGGTTCTTGTGGGGTTCTTAGTCTTTGCTTAGCTTTGGGTTTGTTTTGTTTTGTTTTACATTGTTCTGTTCTATGTGCAGCTCTTCAAGGCTGTTCTGAGGATCCCCTCTGGGCGGGGACAGCACAGAGCCTTTTCCACATGCCTCCCTCACCTTGCTGTGGTCTCCCTGTTTATCAGAAGTGCAGTGTTTGCCTACGCGAAGCCCCACTCTGTCTCCTCCCCATCCCTGGATGTGGTGGTGGCAGTTCTGTACTCAGTGGTGCCTCCAGCAATGAACACTCTCATCTACAGCATGAGGAACGAGGAAGTCAGAGATGCACTGGGAAAACTTATATCACAAATTTTATTTCAGCAGCCATAACCTGCCCTCCTCTTCCCACTCATAAGTCCCAGGGTATTTGAGGCCAGGTCTCCTCCCCTTTCCTCTCTTCCTTGCTTCCTTGTCTCCTTCCATCCTTCCCTCCCTCCCTCCCTCCCTCTCTTTCTTTCTTTCTCCGGTATTCACGTTCAAAGACAAATGTTTGGATTCATTCCACTTTTCCTCAGGCATCTATCTACCTCTTGAAGTTGACCCAGAGGCCTTGTGTGAGCAAGGAGTCAGTGCTACCCTGTCAGCAGGAGAGGGAGGAATCTGCAGAGGCTGTTCCTCGGAGCTGCCTTGGGTGCCTTTACTGGAACGAGCAGAATTTCCCTCTGGCAGTATTTGTTGTAGCACTGATACCGAGGGAGCTCAGGGTGACAGAATCAGGCTCAGACATGTGGAAGACTGGTAGGAGCAAGGTATGAGGAATGCCAGGGTCCACATGTCCTTTAGGATTTCTTAGCTCCTCTGTTGACAGTAGGGATGTGTCCTGGCACATCTCTTCTGTGGTGGAGGAAGCAAGCTGTCCTTGTGCTCTGATGCCTTCCTTCTGCACTGTACCAGTACTCAGAGCTGCTTTGAGGAGAACAGCAGTTCCAGCCTGGGCTCTCCCCTCCCACAAAGAGCAGCATGTCTCTGGAGCCAAAGCAGCAGCACCAGTGTGCAGAGGAGATGCAGAGAGGGAAAGTCCAGCCACAGCATGCAGGAACAGTCCTAGTGCCTGTCAGGAAAGTCCCCTCACTGCCATGGCAGGCACTTCCTTACCACAGTAGTTGAGTCTGAACTGCTGCTTTCCTGGAGCTACGGTCATTTCCTGACCTTCCTCTCGAGCTCTTGTGTGCGCATAAGGCCAAAATGCTACTGTAACATTGCATGTACTGCTGTGTCTATGTGTTCAGGACCAGACAATGTGCACCTCTGGGCCGGAGCTGGCCTCCATAACAGCAGCGCTGTAATAAAATGGTCGGTGCTGATTCCAGTGCCAAAGGGTGGGCTTTTCTTCCAAAGCTGGAGTCAGGAGCAGGACCAAGGGACTGCAGCTCTAAAAGGCCTGCTGCTTTGTTTGGGTTCTGCCTGGGCTCAGCAGGACGAGATCAGAGCCGCAGCGTGATCTCAAAGAGTGAGGGCTGCATTTAGCACTCACTGGTCGGTCAGCGGCCAGTGCCAGTGGAGATGGTGAATGGTCTTCTTGCAGTTACCTGCCTGCGGCTGTCCCACATGTAACAGGGCTAATGGCAGATGCCCAGCCTTATGGAGGGGAATCTGGACATCATCAGGAGAGCTCAGGGAGTCTGCGGGGACACCATGTGCCTAGTGGTGGGTAAGGATTTGGAGCCTCACAAAAAGAGAGACCCTTCAAGTTGAACTCACTCAGAGGTAAAGTGTGAAATGTAGCTATCCACAGGTAAGCCAGGGCTCTGCAACCCCAGGGGAGGCAGTGAGGACCAAAGAGACGCAAGGAAGAGAGACTGGAGAGTCATTTGTGTCACGCTGAATGAAATGCTTCAGGCTGGATCTGGCTGCACACCCAAGCACACCTCAGGCCATTGGAAATGCCCCATGATCCTTTCAAGTATCATCCTCAGCCACAGAGCCAGTGGAAGGTGGCAGAGTATTTGTGAGTCCCTTCCAGCTGGGTCTGCTCCCTGCCCTCACCATCACTGCCAGTGCAAGTCACCCCTTCACCTGGGGCACTACAAACATGGGGCTGTTGCAGGGAGCACATGGCAGGGGGTCCAGGAGCAGCATGGATGTCAGGCCAGCATGGATGCACTTCCCTGGGGAAAGCCTCTGTGTGCAGCAGTGACCTTCCTGGAGAAGAGCAGAGGATTGTGTGCGTGTGCATGTGGTGAGAAAGAATGAGAAAGAGTAACCGGCGAGAAATCAGCAGTTTCTGCAGGTGCCAGCTCAGGGCAGTCTGCTCTGTCGCTGGGCAGCAGAAGCTGCCCGAGGAATCCCAAGGCCAGGACTCCTGTGCCCTTCTTGTTGTCTTTGACACCCGTTGCCAGATTAAACTGCCCGGGTCTGTGACCCACAGGAAAATAAAGCTTAGGTGGCCACAGCTGCTGGGCATGGTGCCAGCCCCAGAGCATGCCTGTGTCCCTGCCCTGCTCGTCCCCAAACCCCTGCGGTGCCCACCACAGGTGGGAGACAGAGCAGGCAGCCAGGCTGTCCGCATCACTTGTGCAGGAGATGGTGGCTGTGAAGCCGGTAGGACAGAGAAGATCTCAGTGGGGATGAGGGTGGCGGTCTGAGCCCCCAAAGCCCAGCAGTCTTGCCCACACCAATGCATGGCCCTGCTGTGCGTTGACCTGCAGGAGGAGCAGATATCCGCTAGGAACATGATTGCCTCATGGGCCTCTCGTAGTTCCCTGACACATCTGCCATTTCGTACATAGCGGTGGGACTCGGGCGGTGCTTAGCACAGCCCTCTGGAACTTGCAGCGCCCTCTGGAAGAGCCCTGCGCAAGCCTGGGGTGTAGTGCAGCCCTGCGGCTTGGTGTCTAGGTGGCGGTGTGTAGACAGCGCTGGATGGGGCTGAGGCGTGTGCAACCCTCGGCTGCCCCTTGTGCTCCAGCAGCCACATGCAGGCACAGCAGTGCTGTCAGAGAAGGGCAGTGAGGTCAGAGAAGAGCAGGCATGTCACAATAGCCTGGGGCGGGACGAGGTGGGGTGGGGTGGGGGCAGGCAGTCAGCTTCAGGTGAGGTGGGCTGACATCACAGTGGGGCACATCAGCATCCTTGGCACTTGGGCCACAGAGCTGCCTGCGGCTCCTGGAGGAAGGGTGCTCTCGGGCTGAGGGCGTGAAGCTCATTTGGCCCAAAGGAGCTGGAGGCCCCTTGGCCTGCAGTGCATGCTGGGCCCCATGGAGCTGGAGGACTTGCAGCTCTCCTTGCAGTGCCACCAGGATGAACGCCGGGAGCTGCTGGAGAAGCTGCTGGAGCTGGAGCAGGCTTGCGGGCTTCTGCGAGCAGCCAGCTGCCAGCTGGAAGACGGGTGTGCATGGCTGCGTGCTGCTTGGGGCTGAGACTCAGGTCGCGGGGGCTGTGCGCAGCACCTGCACGCCTGGGCCCTTGATGGGGCTTCCTGCGGGGCTGGGTGGAGGTGGGGGGCCCTGCCACCAGTCCTGGAGGGCTCTGTGCACTCCCTGCCTGCCTGGGTGCCTCATCTCTGCCCTGGGGGTCTGCACTCAGCAGTCTCCCATCCCCTCAATCCTGCAGGCTGCAGTGCTCCGGGGAGGTGCCTGAGGAGCCCCATGTGGGGCTGAGGGAGGAGCTCGGTGCCCTCCTGGGCTGCCTGAAGGAGAGCGAGCGTGAGGCAGCTGCAACGCAGGAGCAGCTCAGGTGCTTGGTAGGTGTTGGCAATGCCCGGGCATGTGCAGAGGGGGCTCCAAGCCCTGCTCTCCACCACTGTCCCCATGCCTGCAGGAGAGGGAGAAAGAGGAGCTGCGCACCACCCTGCAGGAGCTCACCACTGAGGTACCGAGACCCCCATGCCCACACCTGCTTGGACACACCTCTGGCTGCCCCATGAGCACCCCACGGTTGGCACTCACCCCTGTCTCATCTCCGCAGCGCCTGACCCTGGCAGCGCAGCATGCCCAGAGCTCCCAGCAGCTGGAGAGCACCGGAGAAGTCCTCACGCAGCTCCAGGTGAGGCAGATGCTCTGCTCCGCACCTGGCCCCCAGGCCTGCTGCTCTTGTGGGTCTGACAGGCACCATGACAGAAGGGTTGGGGGTGGGCATGTTGGGGCACCCGCAGGGTGCCTGGAATGGCGGGGGGACCCTGATGTGGGTCTGCAGGCTCCCCAGAAGGGTTGTGGGGGAGCAAAGTGGGTTGGGGAACCCTCCCGGGTGTCTGGGCACATCATGTGTGACAGGCACCCTGATGGGGGCGGGCAGCTGTGTGGTTTGGGGACGCCCGGTCTCAGCCAGGGCATTGGGCCTTGAGCCCATGCTGGTTTCATGCTGCTCCTCCAGCCGCCCCCACTGAGATGCTCTCGCTGCCTCTTCTCTCCCAGGCAGAGCTGACTGAGGTGAAGGCAGAGGGAGATGCAGCCCTGAAGGAGCTCCACCAGGTCTGTGACCCACATGAAAATACCGCTTAGGTGGGCAGAGCTGCTGCATGTGGTGCCAGCTCCCAAGGATGCCAGTGTCCCTGCCTCCCGGGCCCTGGCTGGCCTCACAGTGCCCTGGAGACTGACTGCGGATCCCCAGGCCCACCTGGGCCCCTTGTAATGCGCCCCCGTTGCTTTGCAGGAGAAGCAGTCAGCAGTCAAGCTGGCAGAGGCCCTGCAGGAGCAGGCCGAGATCGAGAAGGTACTAGGCACAGGAGGCACGGTGGCACAAGGTCTTTGTATGGGGAAAGCCCCCTCAGAGCGGGCACGGGAGTGGACTACTAACCAGGGCCCTTCCTTTGTGCAGGTCCTGAGGAAAGAACACAGGCACCTCAGGGAGAGACGCAAGGGTCTGCAACGGCAAACAGCTGGGTGAGTGGTGACAGGCACCCGAGCCCAACCTGTGGGGGTGGAGCTCTGTGCAGCTCCCAGGGATCTGTGTCCCCAGGGCCGGCTTGGCAAGGTCTGTGCCAATGTTGGACAACAGAGCCGCTGATCTAATACTCCTCTGATGACATCTAAGCTGCTCCCAAGCCCACTAGAATGCCTCTGGAGCACTCCCAACTGCCTGCATGGCTCTAAATTACCTCTAAACAGCAGTCGACCACTCGCGCAAGCTCTAAAATCCTTTAAGGAGTGCTGAGCAGCTCTGCACAGCCCTAAGTGGCTCTAGGACACCTTTCAGCTTTCCCTTCCCTTCTCTGAAGAGCCCGTTGCCTTTTGCAAAGCAGCTCATGAAAAAAAAAAAAAAAAGAAAAGAAAAAAAAAATCCCCAAACGCCGCTTGGCTCTTTGAAGCAGCTCTGAAGAGCTCCAAGCCTCTCCTAAATGCCCTTGGAGCCTGAGGCGGGAAGGGAGTAGAGGGCAGGGTCTTTTCAATGCTGGCACCCTGCGGCGCCTTGCCTCAGCCCCAGCAGAGCCTGCCCAGCACCTTGGCTCCCTGTTCGCCATGTGGCGGTCCCAGTGCTGAGCGAGCTCTCTCCTCACAGCCCAAACACCTGCGGTGCCCACAACAGGCGGAAGACGGAGCAGGCCGCCAGGCTGTCCACGTCCCTTATGCAGGAGATGGTGGCTGTGAAGCTGGTAGGTCAGAGAAGCCCGATGCGAGACTTGGGGAAGAGAGGGTCTGCAGGGTAGCCATCGGCTTTGGGGGCGCTGATATCAGTGGGGATGAGGGCGGGGGTCTGAGCCCCCAAGGCCCAACAGTCTTGCCCACACCAATGCATGTCCCTGCTGTGCATTGACCTGCAGGAGGAGCAGCTGGTGGCAAAGAGGCGTGGGATCAGTTTTTGGCTGCAGTGAGTTGCCCTGTGGGGCTCGGCGTGCCAGGGCTTATTTGTGGGTGGTGGGATGTCCGGGCTAGTGGTCCCAAGGCATCCGTCAGCTTTTAGCTTCTCAGCACTGACTTTGCTCAGGATCCCTTTTGCCTGGGTTGTGGGGTGGTGCTTGTTTGTGGGCCCAGCAGGGAGATGAAGAGCAGATCTGAGCTGCCGGGGCCCTTAACCTGAGGCCCAGGAGCGGGGCAGGGGGTGGTGTGGCCAGCATGATGCAGGGTGCCAGTGCTGGCCTGGCGGTGTCTGCAGATGATGTCTGGAAAGAGATGAGGCAGATTTTTCCCGTCCTGTGTCTTAATCTTCTCCTGGCCTGCAGGAGGCAGTTTCTGCTCCTTGCCTGCCTGCAGCTGGTGTTGCTGCTCTGCCTGGTCCTGCTCAAGAGCGACAGCGTCAGCTGGGACCTGCCGTGCAGGCTGGCGTCCGCCTTTGGGAGCTGCCCAGCACGGCCGCCACCCTTCTGATACGCCTGGCCTTGCACCGTGTGGGGTAGAGAGCGACAGGAAGACTGGGCGCCGTGCAGACAGGCAAACATCCGACTGTACAGCACCACCCTTTTCCGGGGGCACCACTGCGCACATCTGGAATGGCATGTGCAGGCACACTGTGTGTCCAGCCGCGACTACACCTTGCTGTGGGGGATGTTTGCCTGCTGAATACTTGCCACTAAGCTCACCCTCTCTTTAACAATATAAAGGACAACTGAGAACCCCGACTCCTCAGTCTGTGATTTTTCCTTGGAAAGAGACTGACTTGGTCAAGGAATTTCAGGTGGCTGATACAGCACTGACGGCTGGTGCCAGTGCGATGCTATGATTGTCCAAACTCCGTTTTTCAACTGTAGCTTAAAAGTTGCCATTACTTGTTAATATGTCTGTCAATAGACTTACCTGCCTCTAGCAAAGACTTACCCTGGCCAAGAAACACTCTAACACCCTGCTCTGCTCACTTACCCTGGCCAAGAAACACTCTAACACCCTGCTCTGCTCTTCCTGGGAAATGAAATGTGACCTGTAGTTACCTGGAAGTGTGCTGAACAAGTGATGCTGTGTTCAGTGACTTTCAACTCTTCCTGTCGTATGCATTACTCTACCTCAAACACTCCATGCTTCAGATCTTTTCCGAAAGCAAGGTATTCATTCACAACTTCTAGCTTTGAAACCAGCCTTCAGAAAGGAGATGAAAAGGGAGAACAAGTTTTTCCCAGATTCCTCGTAAACGCAGTACGTAAAGTTGAGTACACTCTTTTTTGCTGCAAAGAAATGAAAAACGGAAAGGTGAAATCTGTCAATAATTCGGTATATCGAACCACACCGAGAAGGCAGAGGCCCTCAGTGCTTTCTTTGCCTGGGTTTTTACCGGTAAAAATTTCCCTCAGGGGACATAGACAGAGCTGGCGGGTGAGGGGTGAGTGTGTGTGCTACCTCCTGTCCCATTCGGCACCACCCCCGCCACCACCCCCCCCATTAATTGTCTGTGGGATTTCAGCAAGAAGACATGTAGAGAGAGAGGGATTGAGGGAGGAGTTAGTGATGGGATGAAGACAGAAATCGCAGAAAGGGCCTGGGTGAGACTGGGAGCAGAGGGGAGCATTTGGAGGAAACACTGCTGCTGGAGTTATGAACGGCACTGAAGAGTGAGGCTGTGGGGCAGGAGAGATGGCAGGAGGAGCAGAGGCCCAGGTCATCTCATCTCTGTTTCCAGGTGTGAGTTCTCCCGGCTCTTCTGTCCGTCCAGCTCAGCCCCCCTGCCATGGCATGGTATAGATCATGTTGCGGACCCATCTGGCAGAGAAGGGGAAGTTCCACAGGGGATAGGAACCCTGGGAGCTGCTCTGTGAGCAGCACCAGGCATCTGACTCAGGGGCCTACAGGGTCCTGAGGGGATGCCTCTGAAGGGACAGAGTTATGTACCTCGTAAGCCGGAGGCCAAGGGCTGGATGATCACGTCAGGGGTGATGTCTTCTGCCTTGGTGTCCCTGTGCCAACCCTGCCCTCTGTTCCCAAGCTCTGGGAGATGTTGGGCGCCTTCTCTGAGGCCATGTGATCTCCACTGCAGTCCGATGTGGGAGAAGTAGGCAAGGTTTGGTCCCTCAGGTTGGTGTGGGTCACCGCTGAAAAGTAGCCCATCAGAAGGGCCCGCTCCCACTGTGACACAGGGCTGGAGGCATGCAGTAGGCAGGCCAGCAGTCGCTGCAATGCTGGGGCTGCAGAGTCTGTGGCGAGAGCAGCCCAATCCTGGACTCAGGAGAGAAGCTTCCTCCTCACCAGCTCTGCCCATACCAGCCCTGGGGACAGCTCTTCTCTGCCTGCCCCCTTCTACACCCCTGCGTTGTAAGCAAGGGGGTGAGGGCAGCGACTGTCCTGGGACAGCTCTGCAAGGCGGTTTGACACTGCCTTTGTCCCTCGGCAGCAGAATGAGTCACATGCCTTCCTCCCCACAAGTCCCTGCTCTGCGGTCTCCCCTCCGCTCCTCCTTTCTCCAGGCTCCTCGTCAGAGGGCTTCATGGCAAAGCTGCAGTCTGACCTGGGGACAGCAGCAGGTAATGGAGGGGCAGGCAGAGTAAGGGGCTTGATCTTTCCTCCCATTAGATGTGTGACAGTGGTGTCATCACCTGCGCTGAGGAGGAAATCACCCTCTGCCTCCTCCCCTTGTTTGGCTGCGGAGGGAAACTCCTTCCAGACTCTGACCATGACCCTTTAATCATCCTCTGGAGCCAGCCTTCACCAGGCAGCCACAGTGACCACGTGTCATAGCAGGCAGCAGAAGACATCTGGGGCAGTGCTGCTGTTCGTGGGCCCTGGGGGCTGTGCTGGCAGAGATGTTCAGGAAATCCTTGGATGCCACCCCCACCCCAGGCCTCCAGCACTCCCTGAGCAGTCTGACCTTGCTGCTCCTTTTCTGCAGATCCACACAGCTGTGTGCCCGGGAGCCAGACACACTGCCAGGACCCTGCAGGGTCCTAGTTGCTCCATGCTAGAGGAACTGAACAGCAAGAACACAAAGCAAGTTTGCTCTCCAGGGGAAACAAGGTCTTACTCCTTGCTGCAGATCGGGGACAAGCGTCAAGGCTGAGAGTGCTGAAACTTGCCCCTCTCTTGTCAGTCTGTGCAGAGCACTCCTTCCAAGCCGGCAGTTGTGTTGGTGCCCAAATTACTCTTTCTCCTCCTCCTATTTCCGAACAGAGCTAGTGCTTTTCCTAGCCCCTCTCTTTTGGCATAATACCCTGAAATGTCCATATTCAGGACTAATGTACAGGACACTTAGGTTCATCGGCCAGTTCCTGGCACGCGGAAACTGGGCATTTGTTGCACACACTCCTCCTTCCCTGTTGTCATATCAAGATGTCTCCCTTATGAACCCCATTTGTTTCCCCAGTCTTACCTTTTCGCAAGCCCACACTGGAGATTTCAGCCCACTTTTCACACGGTTCAACCTGCCCACGATCGCTCATTACGAGATCGCTCATTACTAGGGCTCCTTACTAGAAGCACCTCTCGGGGACATTTGGGGCTTTGAGAGCTGTACGGAGCAGGCAGAGGGGAGACATGCCCATGTGAGCTGGTGGATTGGACTCACTTTGTGTTCAGTGGAGCCAAAAGAAACTTCCAGAGCAGAGAAGTGTTTTGTTTGAGGACTGACTTGTCTCCCCAGTGAAGATGCAGTCACACAGAGAAGAGCCTGGCAGTTGGTCTGGGTGCTATTTTCATCTCTCGGAAGTAAATGGAGAGTATTCCCACTGGCTCACTAGACCAAATCCCCTTCACTCAGCTCAGGGCATCCGGTCCCTGTAACCCCCACCAAATACCTGCCCTACAAGAGGATTAATGGGCGGGCGGCCCCTGTTCCTTATGGCACGCTCAAACAGCATAAGCCAGAGCTCAGTCAAAGGAGCTGACCAAAGGCCCTGCTGGTAAGGAGAAAGGAAACGTAGAGGGTGTCTATGAGAAATGGAATGGATTTTGCTCAGAGGACCCTGTTGGAACTTGGTAATGCCTTTTCCTCCTTGGACAGTCCCCCATGCCCAGAAGGAGAAAATGTCCAGCAGCAGCTCCTTGACCGAGTTCCCCCTCCTGGCATTTGCAGACATGTGCGAGTGCAGCTCTTGCACTTCTCACTGCTCCTGGGCATCTACCTGGCTGCCCTCCTGGGCAATGCCCTCATCATCATGGCTGCAGTCTGCAACCACCTCCTCCGCACACCCGTGTACTCCTTCCTCCTCAGTCTATCTACCCATTCTGGACCTTGGCTCCATCTTCTCCACTCTCCCCAAGTCCACGGCCAGTTCCCTGTGCAACACGAAGGCCATTTCCCATTGGGGATGAGCTGCCCAAGTCTTTCTTTCTCTTTTTCTCATTTTCCGCAGGTATTCTCTTCTCACAGTTATGGTCTTTGACTGCTCTACGGCCATCTGCCAACCCCTGCGCTCTGAGACACTCAGGGACAAGAGGGCTTGCATCAAAACTGCAGCAGCTGCCTGGGGCACCACTTTTGTCTAGGCTGCAGTACACACTGCTAATACGTTTTCAATACCATTCATACCAATGCTGTGGACCAGTTTTTCCGTGAAATTCCCCAGCTTCTCAAGCAAGGAGCAAGTCTGAGCAGGAAAGCTCAGACTCCTACGTCAGGGAAGGTGGGGTTCTTGTGGGGTTCTTAGTCTTTGCTTAGCTTTGGGTTTGTTTTGTTTTGTTTTACATTGTTCTGTTCTATGTGCAGCTCTTCAAGGCTGTTCTGAGGATCCCCTCTGGGCGGGGACAGCACAGAGCCTTTTCCACATGCCTCCCTCACCTTGCTGTGGTCTCCCTGTTTATCAGAAGTGCAGTGTTTGCCTACGCGAAGCCCCACTCTGTCTCCTCCCCATCCCTGGATGTGGTGGTGGCAGTTCTGTACTCAGTGGTGCCTCCAGCAATGAACACTCTCATCTACAGCATGAGGAACGAGGAAGTCAGAGATGCACTGGGAAAACTTATATCACAAATTTTATTTCAGCAGCCATAACCTGCCCTCCTCTTCCCACTCATAAGTCCCAGGGTATTTGAGGCCAGGTCTCCTCCCCTTTCCTCTCTTCCTTGCTTCCTTGTCTCCTTCCATCCTTCCCTCCCTCCCTCCCTCCCTCTCTTTCTTTCTTTCTCCGGTATTCACGTTCAAAGACAAATGTTTGGATTCATTCCACTTTTCCTCAGGCATCTATCTACCTCTTGAAGTTGACCCAGAGGCCTTGTGTGAGCAAGGAGTCAGTGCTACCCTGTCAGCAGGAGAGGGAGGAATCTGCAGAGGCTGTTCCTCGGAGCTGCCTTGGGTGCCTTTACTGGAACGAGCAGAATTTCCCTCTGGCAGTATTTGTTGTAGCACTGATACCGAGGGAGCTCAGGGTGACAGAATCAGGCTCAGACATGTGGAAGACTGGTAGGAGCAAGGTATGAGGAATGCCAGGGTCCACATGTCCTTTAGGATTTCTTAGCTCCTCTGTTGACAGTAGGGATGTGTCCTGGCACATCTCTTCTGTGGTGGAGGAAGCAAGCTGTCCTTGTGCTCTGATGCCTTCCTTCTGCACTGTACCAGTACTCAGAGCTGCTTTGAGGAGAACAGCAGTTCCAGCCTGGGCTCTCCCCTCCCACAAAGAGCAGCATGTCTCTGGAGCCAAAGCAGCAGCACCAGTGTGCAGAGGAGATGCAGAGAGGGAAAGTCCAGCCACAGCATGCAGGAACAGTCCTAGTGCCTGTCAGGAAAGTCCCCTCACTGCCATGGCAGGCACTTCCTTACCACAGTAGTTGAGTCTGAACTGCTGCTTTCCTGGAGCTACGGTCATTTCCTGACCTTCCTCTCGAGCTCTTGTGTGCGCATAAGGCCAAAATGCTACTGTAACATTGCATGTACTGCTGTGTCTATGTGTTCAGGACCAGACAATGTGCACCTCTGGGCCGGAGCTGGCCTCCATAACAGCAGCGCTGTAATAAAATGGTCGGTGCTGATTCCAGTGCCAAAGGGTGGGCTTTTCTTCCAAAGCTGGAGTCAGGAGCAGGACCAAGGGACTGCAGCTCTAAAAGGCCTGCTGCTTTGTTTGGGTTCTGCCTGGGCTCAGCAGGACGAGATCAGAGCCGCAGCGTGATCTCAAAGAGTGAGGGCTGCATTTAGCACTCACTGGTCGGTCAGCGGCCAGTGCCAGTGGAGATGGTGAATGGTCTTCTTGCAGTTACCTGCCTGCGGCTGTCCCACATGTAACAGGGCTAATGGCAGATGCCCAGCCTTATGGAGGGGAATCTGGACATCATCAGGAGAGCTCAGGGAGTCTGCGGGGACACCATGTGCCTAGTGGTGGGTAAGGATTTGGAGCCTCACAAAAAGAGAGACCCTTCAAGTTGAACTCACTCAGAGGTAAAGTGTGAAATGTAGCTATCCACAGGTAAGCCAGGGCTCTGCAACCCCAGGGGAGGCAGTGAGGACCAAAGAGACGCAAGGAAGAGAGACTGGAGAGTCATTTGTGTCACGCTGAATGAAATGCTTCAGGCTGGATCTGGCTGCACACCCAAGCACACCTCAGGCCATTGGAAATGCCCCATGATCCTTTCAAGTATCATCCTCAGCCACAGAGCCAGTGGAAGGTGGCAGAGTATTTGTGAGTCCCTTCCAGCTGGGTCTGCTCCCTGCCCTCACCATCACTGCCAGTGCAAGTCACCCCTTCACCTGGGGCACTACAAACATGGGGCTGTTGCAGGGAGCACATGGCAGGGGGTCCAGGAGCAGCATGGATGTCAGGCCAGCATGGATGCACTTCCCTGGGGAAAGCCTCTGTGTGCAGCAGTGACCTTCCTGGAGAAGAGCAGAGGATTGTGTGCGTGTGCATGTGGTGAGAAAGAATGAGAAAGAGTAACCGGCGAGAAATCAGCAGTTTCTGCAGGTGCCAGCTCAGGGCAGTCTGCTCTGTCGCTGGGCAGCAGAAGCTGCCCGAGGAATCCCAAGGCCAGGACTCCTGTGCCCTTCTTGTTGTCTTTGACACCCGTTGCCAGATTAAACTGCCCGGGTCTGTGACCCACAGGAAAATAAAGCTTAGGTGGCCACAGCTGCTGGGCATGGTGCCAGCCCCAGAGCATGCCTGTGTCCCTGCCCTGCTCGTCCCCAAACCCCTGCGGTGCCCACCACAGGTGGGAGACAGAGCAGGCAGCCAGGCTGTCCGCATCACTTGTGCAGGAGATGGTGGCTGTGAAGCCGGTAGGACAGAGAAGATCTCAGTGGGGATGAGGGTGGCGGTCTGAGCCCCCAAAGCCCAGCAGTCTTGCCCACACCAATGCATGGCCCTGCTGTGCGTTGACCTGCAGGAGGAGCAGATATCCGCTAGGAACATGATTGCCTCATGGGCCTCTCGTAGTTCCCTGACACATCTGCCATTTCGTACATAGCGGTGGGACTCGGGCGGTGCTTAGCACAGCCCTCTGGAACTTGCAGCGCCCTCTGGAAGAGCCCTGCGCAAGCCTGGGGTGTAGTGCAGCCCTGCGGCTTGGTGTCTAGGTGGCGGTGTGTAGACAGCGCTGGATGGGGCTGAGGCGTGTGCAACCCTCGGCTGCCCCTTGTGCTCCAGCAGCCACATGCAGGCACAGCAGTGCTGTCAGAGAAGGGCAGTGAGGTCAGAGAAGAGCAGGCATGTCACAATAGCCTGGGGCGGGACGAGGTGGGGTGGGGTGGGGGCAGGCAGTCAGCTTCAGGTGAGGTGGGCTGACATCACAGTGGGGCACATCAGCATCCTTGGCACTTGGGCCACAGAGCTGCCTGCGGCTCCTGGAGGAAGGGTGCTCTCGGGCTGAGGGCGTGAAGCTCATTTGGCCCAAAGGAGCTGGAGGCCCCTTGGCCTGCAGTGCATGCTGGGCCCCATGGAGCTGGAGGACTTGCAGCTCTCCTTGCAGTGCCACCAGGATGAACGCCGGGAGCTGCTGGAGAAGCTGCTGGAGCTGGAGCAGGCTTGCGGGCTTCTGCGAGCAGCCAGCTGCCAGCTGGAAGACGGGTGTGCATGGCTGCGTGCTGCTTGGGGCTGAGACTCAGGTCGCGGGGGCTGTGCGCAGCACCTGCACGCCTGGGCCCTTGATGGGGCTTCCTGCGGGGCTGGGTGGAGGTGGGGGGCCCTGCCACCAGTCCTGGAGGGCTCTGTGCACTCCCTGCCTGCCTGGGTGCCTCATCTCTGCCCTGGGGGTCTGCACTCAGCAGTCTCCCATCCCCTCAATCCTGCAGGCTGCAGTGCTCCGGGGAGGTGCCTGAGGAGCCCCATGTGGGGCTGAGGGAGGAGCTCGGTGCCCTCCTGGGCTGCCTGAAGGAGAGCGAGCGTGAGGCAGCTGCAACGCAGGAGCAGCTCAGGTGCTTGGTAGGTGTTGGCGATGCCCGGGCATGTGCAGAGGGGGCTCCAAGCCCTGCTCTCCACCACTGTCCCCATGCCTGCAGGAGAGGGAGAAAGAGGAGCTGCGCACCACCCTGCAGGAGCTCACCACTGAGGTACCGAGACCCCCATGCCCACACCTGCTTGGACACACCTCTGGCTGCCCCATGAGCACCCCACGGTTGGCACTCACCCCTGTCTCATCTCCGCAGCGCCTGACCCTGGCAGCGCAGCATGCCCAGAGCTCCCAGCAGCTGGAGAGCACCGGAGAAGTCCTCACGCAGCTCCAGGTGAGGCAGATGCTCTGCTCCGCACCTGGCCCCCAGGCCTGCTGCTCTTGTGGGTCTGACAGGCACCATGACAGAAGGGTTGGGGGTGGGCATGTTGGGGCACCCGCAGGGTGCCTGGAATGGCGGGGGGACCCTGATGTGGGTCTGCAGGCTCCCCAGAAGGGTTGTGGGGGAGCAAAGTGGGTTGGGGAACCCTCCCGGGTGTCTGGGCACATCATGTGTGACAGGCACCCTGATGGGGGCGGGCAGCTGTGTGGTTTGGGGACGCCCGGTCTCAGCCAGGGCATTGGGCCTTGAGCCCATGCTGGTTTCATGCTGCTCCTCCAGCCGCCCCCACTGAGATGCTCTCGCTGCCTCTTCTCTCCCAGGCAGAGCTGACTGAGGTGAAGGCAGAGGGAGATGCAGCCCTGAAGGAGCTCCACCAGGTCTGTGACCCACATGAAAATACCGCTTAGGTGGGCAGAGCTGCTGCATGTGGTGCCAGCTCCCAAGGATGCCAGTGTCCCTGCCTCCCGGGCCCTGGCTGGCCTCACAGTGCCCTGGAGACTGACTGCGGATCCCCAGGCCCACCTGGGCCCCTTGTAATGCGCCCCCGTTGCTTTGCAGGAGAAGCAGTCAGCAGTCAAGCTGGCAGAGGCCCTGCAGGAGCAGGCCGAGATCGAGAAGGTACTAGGCACAGGAGGCACGGTGGCACAAGGTCTTTGTATGGGGAAAGCCCCCTCAGAGCGGGCACGGGAGTGGGCTACTAACCAGGGCCCTTCCTTTGTGCAGGTCCTGAGGAAAGAACACAGGCACCTCAGGGAGAGACGCAAGGGTCTGCAACGGCAAACAGCTGGGTGAGTGGTGACAGGCACCCGAGCCCAACCTGTGGGGGTGGAGCTCTGTGCAGCTCCCAGGGATCTGTGTCCCCAGGGCCGGCTTGGCAAGGTCTGTGCCAATGTTGGACAACAGAGCCGCTGATCTAATACTCCTCTGATGACATCTAAGCTGCTCCCAAGCCCACTAGAATGCCTCTGGAGCACTCCCAACTGCCTGCATGGCTCTAAATTACCTCTAAACAGCAGTCGACCACTCGCGCAAGCTCTAAAATCCTTTAAGGAGTGCTGAGCAGCTCTGCACAGCCCTAAGTGGCTCTAGGACACCTTTCAGCTTTCCCTTCCCTTCTCTGAAGAGCCCGTTGCCTTTTGCAAAGCAGCTCATGAAAAAAAAAAAAAAAAGAAAAGAAAAAAAAAATCCCCAAACGCCGCTTGGCTCTTTGAAGCAGCTCTGAAGAGCTCCAAGCCTCTCCTAAATGCCCTTGGAGCCTGAGGCGGGAAGGGAGTAGAGGGCAGGGTCTTTTCAATGCTGGCACCCTGCGGCGCCTTGCCTCAGCCCCAGCAGAGCCTGCCCAGCACCTTGGCTCCCTGTTCGCCATGTGGCGGTCCCAGTGCTGAGCGAGCTCTCTCCTCACAGCCCAAACACCTGCGGTGCCCACAACAGGCGGAAGACGGAGCAGGCCGCCAGGCTGTCCACGTCCCTTATGCAGGAGATGGTGGCTGTGAAGCTGGTAGGTCAGAGAAGCCCGATGCGAGACTTGGGGAAGAGAGGGTCTGCAGGGTAGCCATCGGCTTTGGGGGCGCTGATATCAGTGGGGATGAGGGCGGGGGTCTGAGCCCCCAAGGCCCAACAGTCTTGCCCACACCAATGCATGTCCCTGCTGTGCATTGACCTGCAGGAGGAGCAGCTGGTGGCAAAGAGGCGTGGGATCAGTTTTTGGCTGCAGTGAGTTGCCCTGTGGGGCTCGGCGTGCCAGGGCTTATTTGTGGGTGGTGGGATGTCCGGGCTAGTGGTCCCAAGGCATCCGTCAGCTTTTAGCTTCTCAGCACTGACTTTGCTCAGGATCCCTTTTGCCTGGGTTGTGGGGTGGTGCTTGTTTGTGGGCCCAGCAGGGAGATGAAGAGCAGATCTGAGCTGCCGGGGCCCTTAACCTGAGGCCCAGGAGCGGGGCAGGGGGTGGTGTGGCCAGCATGATGCAGGGTGCCAGTGCTGGCCTGGCGGTGTCTGCAGATGATGTCTGGAAAGAGATGAGGCAGATTTTTCCCGTCCTGTGTCTTAATCTTCTCCTGGCCTGCAGGAGGCAGTTTCTGCTCCTTGCCTGCCTGCAGCTGGTGTTGCTGCTCTGCCTGGTCCTGCTCAAGAGCGACAGCGTCAGCTGGGACCTGCCGTGCAGGCTGGCGTCCGCCTTTGGGAGCTGCCCAGCACGGCCGCCACCCTTCTGATACGCCTGGCCTTGCACCGTGTGGGGTAGAGAGCGACAGGAAGACTGGGCGCCGTGCAGACAGGCAAACATCCGACTGTACAGCACCACCCTTTTCCGGGGGCACCACTGCGCACATCTGGAATGGCATGTGCAGGCACACTGTGTGTCCAGCCGCGACTACACCTTGCTGTGGGGGATGTTTGCCTGCTGAATACTTGCCACTAAGCTCACCCTCTCTTTAACAATATAAAGGACAACTGAGAACCCCGACTCCTCAGTCTGTGATTTTTCCTTGGAAAGAGACTGACTTGGTCAAGGAATTTCAGGTGGCTGATACAGCACTGACGGCTGGTGCCAGTGCGATGCTATGATTGTCCAAACTCCGTTTTTCAACTGTAGCTTAAAAGTTGCCATTACTTGTTAATATGTCTGTCAATAGACTTACCTGCCTCTAGCAAAGACTTACCCTGGCCAAGAAACACTCTAACACCCTGCTCTGCTCACTTACCCTGGCCAAGAAACACTCTAACACCCTGCTCTGCTCTTCCTGGGAAATGAAATGTGACCTGTAGTTACCTGGAAGTGTGCTGAACAAGTGATGCTGTGTTCAGTGACTTTCAACTCTTCCTGTCGTATGCATTACTCTACCTCAAACACTCCATGCTTCAGATCTTTTCCGAAAGCAAGGTATTCATTCACAACTTCTAGCTTTGAAACCAGCCTTCAGAAAGGAGATGAAAAGGGAGAACAAGTTTTTCCCAGATTCCTCGTAAACGCAGTACGTAAAGTTGAGTACACTCTTTTTTGCTGCAAAGAAATGAAAAACGGAAAGGTGAAATCTGTCAATAATTCGGTATATCGAACCACACCGAGAAGGCAGAGGCCCTCAGTGCTTTCTTTGCCTGGGTTTTTACCGGTAAAAATTTCCCTCAGGGGACATAGACAGAGCTGGCGGGTGAGGGGTGAGTGTGTGTGCTACCTCCTGTCCCATTCGGCACCACCCCCGCCACCACCCCCCCCATTAATTGTCTGTGGGATTTCAGCAAGAAGACATGTAGAGAGAGAGGGATTGAGGGAGGAGTTAGTGATGGGATGAAGACAGAAATCGCAGAAAGGGCCTGGGTGAGACTGGGAGCAGAGGGGAGCATTTGGAGGAAACACTGCTGCTGGAGTTATGAACGGCACTGAAGAGTGAGGCTGTGGGGCAGGAGAGATGGCAGGAGGAGCAGAGGCCCAGGTCATCTCATCTCTGTTTCCAGGTGTGAGTTCTCCCGGCTCTTCTGTCCGTCCAGCTCAGCCCCCCTGCCATGGCATGGTATAGATCATGTTGCGGACCCATCTGGCAGAGAAGGGGAAGTTCCACAGGGGATAGGAACCCTGGGAGCTGCTCTGTGAGCAGCACCAGGCATCTGACTCAGGGGCCTACAGGGTCCTGAGGGGATGCCTCTGAAGGGACAGAGTTATGTACCTCGTAAGCCGGAGGCCAAGGGCTGGATGATCACGTCAGGGGTGATGTCTTCTGCCTTGGTGTCCCTGTGCCAACCCTGCCCTCTGTTCCCAAGCTCTGGGAGATGTTGGGCGCCTTCTCTGAGGCCATGTGATCTCCACTGCAGTCCGATGTGGGAGAAGTAGGCAAGGTTTGGTCCCTCAGGTTGGTGTGGGTCACCGCTGAAAAGTAGCCCATCAGAAGGGCCCGCTCCCACTGTGACACAGGGCTGGAGGCATGCAGTAGGCAGGCCAGCAGTCGCTGCAATGCTGGGGCTGCAGAGTCTGTGGCGAGAGCAGCCCAATCCTGGACTCAGGAGAGAAGCTTCCTCCTCACCAGCTCTGCCCATACCAGCCCTGGGGACAGCTCTTCTCTGCCTGCCCCCTTCTACACCCCTGCGTTGTAAGCAAGGGGTGTAAGCCTAGCCCAGTGGTCCCCAGTAAGGATGTTAGGAGTAGTCAGAGGTAGGGTTAATCTTGCCTCAGTTCAGGTGGGTACAGTGAAGGCAGAGGTCAAGTCTATTTATCAAAGGATTCAACTTCAGCCCTTAGAAGAGAATGTGAAGGGGAGGACTATTTGCAGACTTCAACTACTTGTTGTAAAGGTTGTAAAGATGAAGTCAGACTCTTAGAGATGCACAGAGAAAGGACAAGAGGCAACAGGAACAAACTGCAGCAAGGGCAATTCCAACTAGAGATAAGAAACAAATTCACCAGCGTGCTACAACACTGGAAGCAGTGCCCAGAGAGGTAGTGGCCTCTTCATCCTTGGAGCTGTTCCTAACTCAGTTAGACAAGGCCCTGAGCAACCCAATATGGCTTGGAAGATAGCCCTTTTCTGAACAGGGACTTGGAATACAGACCTCTAGAAGTCCTTTCAGCTTCAATTATGTCATGATGCTAATATCGTCAAAGGAGGTTAGATGACTAGCTGAAACTAGAGACCTAATGTTTACATGAAGTAATGCTAGTGCAGAGGAATCCCACCCCCAGTAATCGCTGGAAGGGATGGTGTACCCAGAATGCATTCTGTTCTTTCGGCTTTATCTGGTGGGATACAAAATGGAATATATAATCCAGTATCTGATAAAAGACTTCACTTCTTCCTATAAATTTTGCCCTGTAGACTTTCATAACAACAGTATTATCACTTTTAGGATCTACTCAGACATTTAATTTTTTCCCCTCTCCCAGTGCATAGAAGTCTAGGCAGACTTGGCATTGAAGGATCTTTCCGTATACCTTGCATTACTATATTAAACAGTAACTCAGTACTTGCAGGAATGACTTACACACTGGTTCTATAGCAAGAACTCGCAAGAATATTCTAGCTGAATCTTATGCAGGACATTCTTTACTGATAACCATTCTAGCAATTCATTACTATGATCAGCCAAGTCGTTTGCACTCCCTGGCCAACACCCAAGGAACACAGGCAAAAAAGAAAGTCTTATTCACATCCTTATTTTGAAATCTGGATCACAATGATGACATGGTGTAAACAACATAATACATTGTCACTTGTAAGAGATACAAAGGATCAACATAAAATAGGTAACTATGATACCCAGTCTAAAACAGGGTCATCTCTTGCCTCTCCTTCTCCTAGAAGCTTATTTCCAGCTTGAAAAGGACTAAGGTCAGACCTGAAAAATACCATAAGAAATGTTTTAGTCAGCAGGAACACATGGTGCTTTAAACCACAGCATCACGTATTCTTAAAATGGGGAACTTATTCAGGTCACATACAATGGAAAATTAACACAGAAATACTCACTGCTACAAGGAATTCATTACTGGTAATATACACTGATCTGTATCTCCAGAAAATGTAACTGTCCTTTTCTTCTTTCTTTCCACACCTGATAAGAATATCTTCACAGGACAGAAAAATTATTTCACTGCTGACTTAGGAAACATCAATCTGTTAAGCAAGTGGTCAATTCAGATTTGGCAACATAGGAATATTCATACAGACATCCATAAATATTGGCAAAATCGCTTGCTTGATTGCGAGAGCAAGTGTCTCTTTTTTTTAACGTGGTTTCATAAACATGTGCTGAGGATAGTATCTGGGGAGGATTGTCTATGAGGCTTTCTTGGATGCTCTCTTTATTGGGTATGGGAGGCTTTTTCAGAATAAAAGTATGTCATCATCCTGAATCCTTTGGTTCCTAGGACTTTCACATTCTAGGATCTTTCTATAGGTGGTTTGGAACTTAAGTCTACTCTTAGGAAAAGGAAAGACACAGTGTCTTTTTCCTTAGGTCCTATAACTGCCTCATGGGCCCTTCCAGGCTACCAAAGTTTCATATCTCAAGAGAGTCCACCGTTTTAAATGACTTCTTTACAGTAAGCTACAGCCTTAAGAAGGCTTGATCCCAAATGGTTTTTTAAACCAGTTTCTCTTGGTGTGAAGTCTGAAATCAATCACTTGCACAGATTCGGCCAAAATAAATGCGGCAACAGCTCCCCAGCAAAGGAGCATACCTTAGGAAAGAGCAGTGGTAACACATACATTCAGAGTCTCTTTGCAGAGTAAAGAGCAGAGCCTGAATGACTGCTGTGGAAGTGTTGGAATGGCTTTGCAAGGACAGCTAGCACAGCATCCTCCAAACTCCTTCTGTGTTGACTTTATGGACAATATCTGATTCTTTCACAGGAGCAACCTTTTAATTTTGTATAGGCCCTCCAGAAATGACAAAAGGTAAACCACTTGTGAAATCCATGCACTACCTGAAGTGCACGTGTACCCAGGCATAAGAATGAACACAAATTACCAGCACTACTTCGGAGAACAATCAATAATCCCACTCTTGTTCCAGGAAGCATCCATGCATTTATTTATTGCAATGCCACTTTCCCTCTGGATGCACAGCTTGGTGTATATGTTACTGTTCCAACACTACCAACCAATAACTTTTGCAGTGTTAACATGGATAATATCATTTATCAATCACTCCTAAAGCCTCTTCTCTATGTTTGCAGTGTGTGCCTCTTACAAAATTAAGACTCCCATGTATATGTTAGAAGATATGCTGGTATTCTCCAAGGATTACCAAACACAGGTCTACCCTATGCAATGCTTGCATAGACCTTCGGCTGGAATAAATGCATGAGGTCCAGTTCTCTTTGTGTGTACTGCAGTAAGCCCTAGGACCATCAGAAATCACGTATCCCATGAAGTTTTGAAACAGAGAATGGAGCTAGTCATTATGTAATAAACCCAACAGATGCCAGAAATAGACACAGTGAACAGATGCATTTCATGTGTGCCCAGGAGTAGAACTAGGGCTGTGCCCTTCCATCTTCCCAAACTGGCTTAATGTGCTCTCCACTAGCTGAAAACTTTCTGGGTTACCCATCTTTTGTTGGACAGCCACAAGAGGGCAATACTTCAAACAAAATCTCTCTGTGATACACGGCTCCAAAATACAGTGCTGTACGGATAGTCAAGTGACGATGTGCTAATACTAGCCAAACGAATGCACCTCCTGCCTGTGAGATGCTCCCTTTCTGGAACTTCTAACCTGAGACCTTACATCTAGATCCCAGTGCTGATAATCCAATCCTGTCACAATGCAATGTCTGGCATTCTGCTAAACCATACATTGCTAGCCATCAGCATGAAGTACGTGGTAAAGCTAACTATCTCATCAAAATGCACACGTCTAAAAGGTAGTGGTGTAGTTGTATGTAAAAGTATAAACAAGTTCAAGGAGAGTTTCACGTCATGTATCTTAGAAATCTCTTTTAGGTTGGGATGCATTGCCCTTTCAAGGTGAGAGTCTCCCATGACTATGGAGAGAGCTTTGGGCTGCTGGCTCTCAGTGACACCTCTAGTTTTCAGATGTGTCATTGTAGGCATATTCTTAGTTGTACCGGGTAATTAAAAGTAGAAACATAGGACAGTATCTGAGATATGTTCTTAGCCATATCTAATGAGGCCTTCCAACTAACCAGGTTGGTTGTGATGTTGTTAGCCCAAGACTACAAAGGTCTAGGCTTGTGAATATGATGTTACTGATCCTCAAGATGCTTGTGAACTGTATGTGCCACTATTATGTACCAAATGCAAATGCCGACTTTAAGGCCTTAGGAAAATATCAGCAATTACCAAAAGCGTCCTCAGCTGTGTCTGTATTATGCTGTTCTTTTTATCAGCTTTGTCATACGGTTACCAAGGCCTAGTGAATTTTACCTAAGTAGAGAAATATTTCATAAGAATAGCATTACTAGCCTCTCTCTATTCTAGATACTGAAATATTCAGTCCGTATGCAATAATTGCAGTACTTGTGAAGTATTACTCAGGAAAAAAAAAGAGGCCTTTAGCCCAGTTGCAAGTAGATGTTACATATTGCTTGTAAAAAGGATATTCGTTCGCCCAGCAAAAAAAAAAAAAAAATCTCAGGAGTCTATCTGGAGAATACATGCATGCACTAGTTGATGTTATGCTGGGCCCAAATAATCCCAGGCCTGTTGGGGGAGCAATTTAAATAAAAAGTTTTGAACATGCATCTCTGAATTCAGTGAGTCCTTGGAAAAATAGTTCTTCCTTTGAGCCCTGCTTTCCAGGTCAACACCTCTCAGTGGCATTTTTGGTCGCAGAAAACTCAGCCCTGGCCCTCTTGGCCCACCAGGAGAGTCTCTCTCCCTCTGTCACTTCAGAGGCCTCGCTCTGGCCAAGTCCTGCAACTCTCAGTTGTCTCTAATCTGCATTCAAACTGCAGATTCCCTACCAAACTCCTGCCCTGCCAAAGGCACTTGCTCTCCAAAAGGCTCTCAAAGGTCAGGATGTTTGGGGCAACTGAAATCTTCTGGAGTTTCATCTCGATCCACAGTGCAGCGACCAGGACAAGACAAATAAGCAGCCATTCCCCCTGGTGCCCAGCCACACGATTTTACATCTATACACTCATTATTATCACAATTTCCTGGCTGTTTTGTTTTTCTTTTTCTAGTTTTTGAATCCTAGCTTTGGATCTCAAAGCAAATAGAAAGCTCGGAAGGAGAGGAAAAGTCTTTTTATGCATGCCATACTGCTGTTGAGATTTGTTTAGGCCTCTTCTTTGCACTGTGCATGCTACTGCATTGTGTAACCCTGCAGACTGGTGCTTCCACCGAGGGTTGTCGGCCTTATAGCTGAGGAGCTGTCACTATGGGGTTTATGTAGGCAGCAGAGGGGCAAGTGTTTGTCTGGAGAAGGGCTTTGTTCAGCCCTCTCATGCCACACCAGGACTATGTTCCTGGAGTAACGCGATCAAAGCAATCTGATTGTGACTAATAGTGGGATTAATGAGCTTTGTCAGGTCTTGAGCTGTCCAACTAAGGATGCTCGTTATGACCCCAGGCCAATTACAGACTTAGCTGCTGCCTTCAGACATGGGGCTGAGAACAATCCTTTTTTCTTTCATGGCCATTTGTGTTTCAGACATAGAGACAAGATGCTCTGAGGTAGTTCTGTTGCAAGGGAATAATCCCTCGCTGCAGCTGACATTGCAGGTGGGCTCCATCCTCCCTGCTAGGCTCCCTCAGAATGTTCTTTATTCTAAAATTAAATTAAAAACTGGGTTTCTAATGAAAACTTTGTCCCCTACTTTCCAGGTTCTGCAAAGGAGATGGAGTAGCAAGAAGAAATCTGCAGAGTAGGAGGCCTGGGACAGCAGAAGAAGACAGGGAAACTTGTGAATTGGCCTTATCTTTGCCAGAAACCATTTCTGAGTTTACTGCCTTTGCTATGTAGACCAAATTGGTCAGTCAGCTGTGTATCATCCCAGCAAAAAACGAGTAGTTCAAAACCAGCTCAGTCCAGGCAGTTTTAAAGCTGCAGCCCTACTAGTTCAATGCAGGCAGCTCTGTTTGACCCATCATCTTTAAATGAAATAGATCACACCAGGGTCTCTGTGGGTTTTTGGAGATACAGCAAAAGCATTGTAGAGATCCTGCCAGTTTTCACAGGCTGCTTTTCCTTCAAGGCGGTCTCTCACTGTCCCTAGATTAGAGCAATAATAAAGTCTGACTGTAAGATGAGAGAGCTGCTAATTTCAAGGAGTGAAAGAACTTGAGATTTTAATGATGCACACTGGAGCCAATTTAAACACACTCGCAAACTCACTTGCCAAGTTGCATCATTGCAATTTGTCAGGCACAAGTTTCTTAACTGTACCTACGGAGACCTTACTAAAATCATCCTAAGTCATTTCCTGGAAAGACAACCAAATATATTAAATTGCTTGCCTTGAGTCCTTAGACACAGGCTCCTTAAAGCTGTAACCTACCTGGAATTTGCATTTGGCTTCCTTGTCAAAGTCAGAGTGATTAGTTCAAATCAATACATGTAATAATCTGCATAGTGTTTCCTCAGAGAAAAGCAAAGGAAATCACAGACATTTCCCTTGGAGGAAAGGTAAAGCTTAAAAAAAGAAACTAGGAAATTACAGTTTCACAATTACAGATGAAGCAATTAAAAAAAAATCTGAAATTCCATGGTTTTGTTCTTATGGCTATGTTAACATCCATCAAATATTACTAGTCATCAGTTAATAAGTTTCAGCCAGACGTGCCTGTTTTCCACAGTCTCTCCATTTTGCCTCACCAGCACAAAATGTCGTCTTAAAGGCATACATCTTAATGCTGAGAGAAATCAAACTGGCAACTGAGGAATCCAGTGCTGAAGTCCATCACTGCCACAGGTTATGAAACAGGTTGCCCCTTCCGGAAAAAAAAAAAAAAGAAAAGAACTTTAATAATAAAATAATTGAAATTTGACAGTATACATAATCCAGCCCAACTTGTTCTCTCTCCTGCCACCTCTCTCAGGTTATTAGGCAGAGCAGAGGGGTTGCCTTGGGCAGCAGATTAGTAATGGCAGCAAAATTGCCAAGACCCCAACAGAGCAGAATCCTGGAAAATTTCAGTGGGGCATAAATGGAGGTGGTCACTGAAGGAGTGGGGCAGGGAGGGAAGAACAGCCCCCTCCCCAAACTGGCAACCGTGTCCTTGTTTTCTTCTGTATCCTTAGCAGCGGGTAGTAAATTCCAGCTCTTCAGGGCTGTCCCTGCACAACTCTGTGGCCTCCTTTCACGTTTGGCAACAAAATTCAACTGCCGAGAAGCCTGTCAGCCAACCCTTCAAGTCTACCAGTGCAACTCTCATCCTAAACCTTACCCAACAAGCACCCCATAGTTCCATTAAGAATCCCAAATCCTATTTTCCACTGCCATGTTCCCTACGAGATCCAAGATCAAGAATACCTCCAGCCCACCTCTGCCATATGTGTCAACTCACATACCCAAGCGAGGGCTGCTACCTACAGACTTGGAAATAGAGAGTTCAGTCCCCTGTCCTGCAAAGACCTTTGGCATCCCAGATGGTTTTCACACAATGTCAGACCATGCAGACATACCACTTGCCCCCACCCGTGAACATGAGCTCTAACCTTATTATAGTGCAATGCCTTTCAAACTGAAGAACTCAGCACTGAGGATAAGCTGGCTGCTGTTGCAAGGCCATGGCTGAAGAAGGTAGAGTCCAGGGGGTGGGGGAACCTGGATGTGTTGGTGGCCAACACTGAGGGGGTCTGTGAAGTAAGTGCCAAGGTCTGGCTGAGCTCCTGGAGCAAGTGACTCAGCTGAGGAAGACTCCAGGGGCTGTTTGGGGAAAGAATGGTCCCACTGTGGTGGCCTGGTTAGGTTGTGTGTGAGGACGCTGACTCTGGATGGAGGGAAGGCAAAGGAAGGGAGGAGAGGACTAAAAGGAGACATGGCTCAGAGTAACAGGAGGAGAATAAATGAGTAATTGGAGCAAGTGACAGAAGCGAGCGTGAGAAGTGCAGTTTAGGGCACTACCTAGATAAGCTCAAGCAGCTGGAAGTCCAGACTGGCACTCAACCTAGCCTCCACAGGTAACGACACATACTGTGAATGCTCGTAATGGCAGAACTGAGCTGAGGCCAGGGTTTACCTTGTTTCAAGAAATGACAGGCTGTGAGGCGATCAGAAATTGCAAAAAAGTCATTTGCGCATCCTCTGCAGACATGTCCCTCGTTTGTAGCTGGCTAACTCTGCTCCTAAATTCACTGTTTCCACCATTCTTTTATTTCTCCCTGAAGTCCAGCTGAGCCCCTTCAGTTTTGGGCCATAGCCACCTGCTGCTATTTCAGTCTGCCCTCACCCCCATGCATATCTGAAGACCTCTTTCCCAAAAGCTGTTCCTGTGAGGTAATTACATACTCAGTTATTTCCAGCTGATAAGCCTCGTGTGCTTAGAGATGCATGCGATGGACACACATGCAGCATTACCACTACCTTAATAGCCCCGGTATTCCTCCACACATACCACAGTGCCTCCATCTTCCCACAGGTCCCCTTCCCGCTTCCAGCACAACATCTCCCAAGGAAAAATAAATAAATAAATAAATAAATAAATCATCTCTGTAAGTGCTCCTATTCCCAGGTTTTTAGCGCTTCCTTTTAAACCAACTGCCCAGCTAGTCAGCTGGTATAGTTTGACTTTGATCCATTGTTACATCTGAGATGGAGAAGCACTTCCAGTTTCCAAAGCATTTTTCATACCTACTTTCTTCTCTAGCTTCATTTAATTCAAAACACACTCTGTTATTACATACTATATGACTGTATTGCAATGTCTATGGTATACATTCTGAAATATCTAAAAATTTCTTTATTGAAATTAAATGATTCAAAATGATCAAAATGAAGCATTTGATTTTTCTCAATTGAAATTTAGCATAATTGACCCAGAAGACATTTCAGTGTTTCAACATTGCTCTCTCATGCAAAAGGAAGATTAGATAAGTAGGAATTCACCATTGAAGAGAAACACTGTTTGCCCAAAGATGGGAGATCTTTGGAGAGCAGCCTCCACCAGGAATATCAATGACTCCCCCACTGCTTCTGACCTTCCTTCTCTTTCTGCAGGGGTGGGAGTGAGGGCAAATTTAAGATAGCATTTAAAATACCAGCAGGAAATTAGTGGAAATGGAAAGGTCCCACGTCCATGTAAGGTGAGTTTGCAAGAGAGAGATGATGAATTATCTTCTTGAACGGCCTGTCTCCTTCCTTTACTACAAAGGCAGTTTAGACAACTAGATTAGATTTAGTCACCTAACTTTTAAATAGCTTAACTGCAGGGAGATGAATCCCATCTGCTGTATAGACATGTGGCATGTGCTCAAGATCCATGATGGGTCTGGATCTACTGCACAGCTATGTCCAGGAGATGCATTTCACATTCTCTGAAATATCACACTGAGCTGCACCGTGTGCTGTTCTGACTGTCTTTATGTGCACAGTAAACTATGCACATCCCAAAATCTGGGATGCATGGAGCCTAATCAACATGACATGGAGAAAGCATGTGTGAAATTGCACGTGCATGTGTTAAAAAAAAAAAAAAAAATCCTGCCCCGGAAATCCACCAGCCTTACCCTCCCAAGCCTGCAGTTCTGCGCCATGCCATCACACTGTATTTCCATACCACAGCAATGCAGGAGGCCAGGCTCCATGATTACTCTTTCAAATGCTCATAGGTGTGAAACACTTGGGGAAAACATACAGGAAGACTTCCTTACTGAGCTTTAGCTGTATGCAAGTGACCTATTTAAAGCTAATCAGGCTTCCTCTGTGTTCATCAGAAAGAAGTTAGCATCTTCACAGAGGGCTTCTTCCTTAGGGTGGGTTGAATCATCTCCAGGAGCTGCCTGTCTCTCTCCATTGAGTACAGAGGGGGTTTAGATGACTAGATTAGATTCAGACAAAGCTTTTACATACTTCCTGGTAGATGACATGAGCGTTTTCACCCACAGTCCTCCCTAATTTCTCCCTTTTATCTCTACTGAGAGATCTCAAACCACCTAGGCACCAGCATGAGGTACTTCAGTAGGATGCCTGAATTTAGGCGAGATGAACTGAATCCTACGAGTCAGTTACTCTAACACAAACAGATAATGTAACTCCCTGTATTTCTCTTGTTGGCAGATGTTGAACTTTTGACGTATTTGGTGACATAATTAATACATTCATAATGGATAATTTGCTGAAGGAGCACAGTAACTTAATTACTGCAAGGTGGAAGTTTCACAGTTATTCGATTCACCTCACAGAAGAAAATCCTCTTGTCTTCCCTTTACTCTGCTTCCCAAAATACTTGTGCTGCCTCCCCAGCTATAATACTGGATTGTGTCACTTCCTCCTTTACCTATGGATGTCCCCTTGCATGATTTTTCTTAATTAACTTGTGCAGGAGAATTATGACAATTTTCAGAAAAGTTTTTTAAAATATAGCGCCCTACTATGGCTAAAGAAAATCCAACAAATAAAATAGCCATCTTCAACTTACCGGAAAACATCAGCACCAGTGTATACACATTTATATACACTCAGGTTTGTGCCTTCGCCATCTGGTGGCAAAGCACGATCATAGCGTGTCCACAGAGCTGAGAAAGTTTTTGGACCATATATATTTGTTTGAAAATGGGGATTCTAAATAAGTAAGATGGTTGAGAAAGTTTCCGTTTTTCAATGTTTGTTGATAATACCATCAGTTATATATATATATACATCATTTGGAGAGCTTCTATTTTGTAAATAGGTGATACTTATTGTTTACTGCTGCTACTTGTTTTAATGTATTATCTTGTATTATCTTGTACTGAACAACATTGCATTGCATCATATCTGAGTGTTGTGGCACAAAAATATCCGACATGCTCTTTTGAGATAGTTGACTATGCATCTAGTCATAGGCTTGAGCAAAAGGCTGTCCCAGCTTATTCCAGTCATAGGTGGGCGCATTGATTTATCTTACCCAAATTTAAACCTCTGCAGCAGATTTGAGTCCATCTGACCTCACCAATCTAATCTTCCTTTAAGGTTAATTAAAAAAAAAAAAAGGCAAAAAAAAAGCACTTCTTGGGCGCTGTTCATCTTTTCTTAGAAGAGACATCTTCATAGCCCGGGATCCATGAATCTTCTTTGTAAACTATGAAGAACACGAGATGCAGAGCTTAGGTGAAGGCGATTACTTCTGAGATCATATATCTTACATCATAGACAGCCAAAGCACAGACAGCAAAAACCTCACATCTTGTCCTTCCAATTGGGGAATCCAAGTCACTGAGTGTAATTATAACCCGGTTACTTTCTCACGTATCCTGAAATATTGGAGCTGAGAAAGATATCTGAGCCATATTACATACTAAGATCAAATTAAAAAAAAAAAGTACTTCTCTTTTTCTTTTTTCTAACTCTTACATTGCATAGGAGGGAATTTACTAGTTGCACTGGATAGTATGAAATTTGCATTTTCCTGGCCTTAGAAATTAGTAGCTGAAAGATCTATTTCCCATCTCTAGTTTCTTTGCTATGAAGTATGGCCATTCATTTTCTTACACCCACTGCTTAATCCTGCCTGCTATAACACTCGATTTCAACACAGATGGAGTTGCTTGCTTTCTCAACTGGGAAGTAACATCTGTGTTCACTTTGGAAGTTCTTGTATGATCCAAGCATAAGTTGCTATGTAATTGCTTGCAAGTCTTCTTTTTTTTTTTTTTTTCAGTAAGGACTGGATTATTTACCAGATTTGCTTATAGACCCTTGATTTCCAGATGTCTATACATACATATAGAAGCTCCATCGTTAACCAGATGAAAGCCTGTTCAGATCTCCTTATTTTTCAGAGTGCTGGGTATTACCAAGAGTGGAATAAATCCAAATCTTCTCAACATTTTGGAAAGAGACCATCTCTGTTATACAAAACAGAAATAACAGAGATAAAGTCTGTTTCTATTTAAAAGTAGACTGAAATTTAGCAAAACATCATTTCAGGACAATGTGGAACTAGAATGTTACAGTCTAGGAATCCTAGAATAGCCTCATTTTCACACGTGTTCTTTGTGGCTTGTATGTCCAATTTATTGATAGAATTGATACAGCAGCAGCAGATTGTAGTGATGTATTCTTCTGTGCAAACAAATTGCAGTTACTTACCTTTGGTTTAATAAAGACATGATAAATGAAAAAGAATATGAATTTAACTCTTTTCGTAGTCGTGGAGTTTAAGTGCAGTTGACATCTACTATGGAATATCATTGTAATCCCATGCAGACAAATGCATTTGAAACCTTCATTTCAGGATGTGTAGAATGATAAGGTCAGGATGCTCCAGCCAGGGCCTGTCCCTCTGGCCCTGAGCCAGGTGGGCAGAGAAGACCTAGAGATGGCAGCCAAGTTCAACCAAGAATCCAGATGACCAGGAGAGTTCACAGTGATGAAGCAGGTATGAGGTCAAGCTGAGAAGTCAGCCTGCGGGTCAGAGCCAGGATCAGGTAACCAGGGACAGAGACAGTCCAGTGACTACTGGGCAGGCCCAAAGTGACAAGATAGGTCCAGGGTCAAGCTGGGAAGTCAGTCCACAGGGCAGGGTCCAGAGCAATGGAGTCTGCACGCTGAGCTGAGCTGAGCTGAGCTGGAGATCAGTGCTCCTCTAGGGTAGCTCAGAAGAAACTGAAGGCCCAGGGTTGAGCTTAAATGGGGCTCCTGGGCCCATGGGCAGGAGGTGCAAGTGGATGCCTCAGGCGAGGATGATCAAGCCCATCAAGGCCTATTAGTGCCCTCAGACCCTGGAAACAGTAGTAATTGAAATGCTCACTAGCATAGGTAATTTTGATTTAAGAATTCAAAGAACTGGGAAATGTTACTACCTCTTTAAGATCTGTCAGAGACTATTTCTTCTGTTTCCAGTCTCATTTAGCCTACTTCCCACTAACAGCTCTTGAACATTGATACCTATGTATTTCCCCTTATTAGACTGTGACTTAGTGGCATTCATAGTGCTCCAGCTTCACACTGGAACAATCTAGGTAGATAATGTATGTTACAGCTGGTTTGGGATAACACAGACAAGTGATTACATTTCAGAATGGCATGTTGGATGAAATCAGTATTGTCCTCATTGACCAAAGGAAGTAAGCTGTTCACTGCTAGCGGGAGCATATGATCATGATCAGTTTTTGCCAGTTGTTCTCCAGAGTGTATCAAGACAAGATTGCTTACCTAATGTGAACAAATATCTGAGCAAAACGGCAGGAGAAAATTACACCACAGTAGCTGAGTTCCTCCTCCCAGAGGTCTTAGACCTCTGCTGCTCAGTCATCACCCCCAGGACTGTGGCCAGTCTCTTAGCAGAGAGCAAAGCTGTCTCGTTTGGTGGCTGTGCTGCCCAGATGTACTGTTTCTCTACATTTTGCACCAACGAATGTTTCATTCTGGCTGTGATGGCATATGATCAGCTGGAAACCACTGCTGTACAAAGCCGTCATGTCATGAAGTCTCAGCATCCAGCTGTGACTTGGTTCTTATTCTTGTGGGTCTCTAATCTCAATGATACACAGCAGCTGTGCCTTTTGGGTGTCCTTCTGCCATTCCAGCATCACCAGTCACTTCTGTGGTGTGGTACCCCTGATTAGCCTCTCCTGCTCTGACTTCGGGGTTAACAAGATCATCCTCACAGCATTTTGCATCTTAGGTGACATCTTTGTCATACTGGAGGTACGCATTTTGCTACATCTACATCATCTCTGCCATCCTGAGGTGTCACTCCAGCGAGGGAAGGCACAAAGCCTTCTCCACCTGTGCATCCTGTGCACTTGATAGTTTTTGCCATATCCTTTGGCACTCCAGCTACACACCCCACAGCTCTGGCTCCTTGTCTGACCAAGACCAGGTGATATCTGTGTTTTATACAATGGTAAGCCCCACAGTCTACAGCTTGAGGACCAAGGAGGTAAATGAGGCACTGAACAGACTGTTACATGGAGAAAATTGTTTGTCAGTCAATAAAACCTCCAAAGGAGTTGGAACAGGTGCTTAAAAAATTAAAATGATGAGTACAGCTGTTCATGGATGAATTTACTCTGAAATAATTGCTCGTTATGCAACAGAAGTAGGAGAAAAGTGAATGCAGAAGTGAAGAAAGAAATAACTGTAACATTAAAATCTTTTCTGTAATAGCAAGAGCTACAGCTTTACTGTGAGAAAGTACAATTGTGACACTTTTGAAGGTGATTAGTTTCACCTAAGTTTTTACTTTCAAGTTTGATGCCTTGAAGACATCCCAGCTTTGTTTTCAACTGTTGCTAACTAGTACCAGTTCAGCAGTATCGCTTCCATGTTCTGTTTCCATTCCCTTACCTCATACATCCTTGTAGTCTTTTTTTTCCTGACTCCCAGTCTGAAGGTGATCATTAACCTTTCAGTAAAACCAGGTCACATTCATCAGGCACCTTAAACTGTTTACAGTATTAGTGATGTGGGCGACTCGAGTCTTCCATGCAAGAACAAAGTTACCACACAGCAGGTGGTCCTGAGGGACAGCCTACCCTCTTTTGTTGTGGGTGAATATCCTTGAACCAATTCACATGCATTGCAGGCTAAAAATGTGCACACAGAAGAATTTTTTACAAATGCTGAGGCTGGGATTCATCCTACTTAAGTTTAGACTTCTGTTAATGAGCTGCCAAAGCATAAACCAAACTTGTAGGCTCTTTCTATAGCTCATGAAGGCAAATAAAAGTCTGTTTGCCTCCATAGTTTGATCACACCTGTCTCTGTCTCCCTTGAAAGGTATATACTTATATCTATGAATTACAGGAAGAGTGTAGAGTGACCAGCTCAGGTTTATGGAATTATTTCAAGTCCACGTTAATGCAGCTTAATGCTGCCCTGAGTTCTGGTTTTGGATCACATTCCATCTGACTCAGGGAGCTGGCTCTTAGAGAACAAAAAGCCACTGGCTTCAGTAGAGAAAGACTTCAGTCACATGGCCATGGAAGTAGCACAGAGAAGGAAACGGAATCTGCCATAACACTGCCTCAATACACAGAGTTATTAGACAAATGGGTGTAAGACCATTTTTCCCTATCCTTCGGAAGGACTGCAAGTAAAGGTGCCATAAAAAGCTACACTCCCTCTCACTGGGGGTCATCACTCAGAGCAACCCATTCTGCCCATCCTGAACCACTTAGAGCCCTTAATGTGTAAACGTAGTGTCTGAGGAAGAAATATGTTCCACTCTTCCATATCCATAGCTTTATCATTAAGACTGACAGGTGTTATTAAACAATAACCAGTCAGTTCCCAGAGCAACACTGGCAGGATCTAGAAGTACAAATTTTCTGCAAGCAAACATTTTCATGCTTCCTAGAATACCATGGAGGTTTCAGATATTCCTGACTAAACTCTGAGAGAGGACTACAGCAAAGAAAGATAAATAACCCAGACAAGCAATACCTGTTGATCCACTTTTAACCCAGCTATCTCCTGAACACCACGGCTTTCACGTAGTCTAGACGAGAACTCCGGAAGCCATTACATTGCCAGTCTAATCCAGTCTGGAAGAGGACTCGGTCCAATGCAAATACATTGCAGACCTCATGGTGCAGCCCAAAGAGACGAGCTTCCCTCACTCATCATCTTACACATGGCACTGCACATTCATTGTCCCAGGAGTCGCCCTCACTCCACAACACGAGCAGCCACTGTAAGCACAGTCTAACCGGGGCTGCGTTACCTGGGACATTTCTGCCTGCCTAAGCCCCACTGATGACTTTCCCTGCTAGGGACAGTCAGAGCAGATCACTCTTCAGCTGAGTAACCCAATTCAGCTCTCTGCTCTGAAGGCCAACAGTTTGTCGAACAACCTCAAAGCCCTCGAAGTAGCACAAATAAGCTAGCTTTTCTGGCAGGTAGAGATGTCCTTAAACTCATGCCAGAATCAGGGGAAGGGTCTTTGTTCGTATGTCTCAAAGGCTCCTCAGCTTCCCAGAACAGCTTTCTTCATCATCTTATCGTAAAGTAATTTCAATAAGTGCCAAGTGATATTGCAAGAACAGAGAGAGGTTAATGGCAAACTGTTTACTAAAGCACGATATCTATGTCAACATCTTCCAATAGACCATTATTTTTCTTTTCTTCAAAAGAGTTAATTATTCAAGGACCTTAGAAGAAAAATATATGTGGGATTAGGTGCCAGTGCAAAGGCAGTGTTAAGGCAGAGGCACCAGAACTCTAAGCAAATCACCAGCGATTACCTACTTGAAGAATTTTCTATCTGCATTTGAAGAAAAATCTACCCCGATGGATGGACACAGAATCTGAGCCTGGATGGTCCACAGATGAACAGGTTATCACAGCAAAATATATGCTCCACAGATGAGCAGGCTGCCTGAAACTAGATGGTCCATGAGCCAAAGAGGTTATCTAACAAAGGACACGAGTCCAAGGGTAGATGTGTTATTAGAGACAACAGGAGTTTTCTGTGGAAAAACCAGCTAACTGTGTATCAGGACTGTGCATTTTAATGAGAGGAAGAATTATCAAGTTTGATCATAATTAATAACAGAGGTGGATTCACATTCAGATGGCATACTTAAACTCCATGGAGTTGCACTGCAGTTCTTCAGAATCAGATAAGCAGAACTGATTACTCTGATATCTTACACTGTACTGCTATTTACATGAATATGGTCTTATTATTATTAAAAGAATTTATATTAAAGTTTGCAGTCTAAAGCTTTGTTAAGCTTTGTTTGTGAGTTGATAGGGACAGACCAGGGTTCCCTGAATTTGCTAGGATACTTATGTCATCAGTTTCACTAGTAAAAAGTACTAAGGGCAGGAATGAGATGGGCATGTCCTATAATCAATGACAACAAAGACACCCTTAGAGGATGATTCCTTCTGCTTCTCACACTTATCTTAAGATGGGATGAATTGTCCTCTGAAGGTGACATTGCTTCCTTTGTCTATAGGGGGAGCCTAGAATAGATGTTGACTGGACCCCTAACCAAGGGCAGGGGAAATTAGTTCACAGAAAGATTCTTCATTACAGTGCATCTGCTGAGACTCCTAATTAAGGCCTGGTGTCTTGCAGGAGATCTAATTTACAGACATTAAACTGCATCGAGAGTCATAAATACACCAAGTACTTCAGTAACACCATTTTTCTGAAGAAAGAATTCCAAAGCGGCAAGCTGAGTGTTAGAATATCACATTTAGAATATCACATTTCATACTGAAGTTGTTTCTCAGCGTGTCACTCCACTAATGTTTCACAACGCCCAGGCTGCAGGTCAGCTGCAACATATAGGGAAAAGAAGGAGCTGTTGCTCCAAAGGCAGTACTGAATTGCATAGTTCTGCAAACATCGAAGCAAAGAACATTTATCTGGGCATTTGTCTGGAGCAGGGAGGGGCTCTATTGCAAGTTTGAAGTCCTAAAGTTTTTCTATTTAGATAAATCTTCTGATTTGTTTCAGTAAGATGTCTTTGAAGCGAAGAAGGAAGCTACTCACTATTACGAAGGTACATGAAATGTTTGTAGCTTTTGAAATAAGAGTTTATTTCTGGGGTCAATATGGCATAAAATATCTTGCACCTTCATGCAAGGAAGGTAGGCCTATTTCTTCATTTTAGAGATCAAAAAGATCGTTTTCAATCTGCAGATAGAATCATAGAATAATTTAGGTTGGGAAGGGTTTCTGGAGGTCATCAAGTCCAACCTCCTCCTCAAAGTGCTGAGTTACGAGTGCTGAGGGAGCTGGTGGACGTTATTGCTAAGCCACTCTCCATCATCTTTGAAAGGTCATGGAGAACAGGAGAGGTGCCTGAAGACTGGAAGAAAGCCAATGTCACCCCAGTCTTCAAAAAGGGCAAGAAGGAGGACCCGGGGAACTACAGGCCAGTCAGCCTCACCTGCATCCCTGGAAAGGTGATGGAGCAGCTCATGCTGAAGGCCATCTCCAAGCATGTGGAGGAAAAGAAGGTGATCAGGAGTAGTCAGCATGCTTAAGCTTCACCAAGGGGAAATCATGCTTAAGCAATCTGATAGCCTTCTACAATGGGATGACTGCCTGGGTAGATGAGGGGAGAGCAGTGGATGTTGTCTCCCTTGACTTCAGCAAGGCTTTTGATGCTGTCTCCCATAACATCCTCATAGACAAGCTCAGGAAGTGTGGGTTAGATGAGTGGACAGGGAGGTGGATTGAGAACTGGCTGAATGGCAGAGCTCAGAGGGTTGTGATCAGTGGCGCAGAGTCTAGTCGGAGGCCTGTAGCTAGTGGTGTCCCCCAGGGGTCAGTAGTGGGTCCAGTCTTGTTCAACTTCTTCATCAATGACCTGGATGAAGGCACAGAGTGCACCCTCAGCCAGTTTGCCTACGATCCAAAACTGGGAGGAGTGGCCTATACACCAGAGGGCTGTGCTGCCATTCAGAGAGACCTGGACAGGCTGGAGAGGTGGGTGGAGAGAAACCTCATGAAGTTCAACAAAGGCAAGTGCAGGGTCCTGCACCTAGGGAGGAATAACCCCATGCAGCAGTACAGGTTGGGGGCTGACCTGCTGGAAAGCAGCTATGTCGAGAAGGACCTGGGAGTGCTGGTGGACACCAAGTTAAGCATGAGACAGCAATGTGCCCTTGTGGCCAAGAAGGCCAATGGTATCCTGGGCTGCATCAGGAAGAGTGTTGCCAGCAGGTGGAGGGAGGTGATCCTCCCCCTCTACTCAGCCCTGCTGAGGCCACATCTGGAGTACTGTGTCCAGTTCTGGGCTCCCCAGTACAAGAGGGATGTGGCACTACTGGAGCAAGTCCAGCGAAGGGCTACAAAGATGATTAGGGGACTGGAGCATCTCTCTTATGAGGAAAGACTGAGAGAGCTGGGCCTGTTTAGCCTGGAGAAGAGTAGGCTGAGAGGAGATCTTATCAACGTGTACAAGTATCTGAAGGGAGGGTGTCAAGACGATGGAGCCAGACTCTTTTCAGTGTTGCCGAGCGACAGGACACGAGGCAACGGGCACAAACTGAAACACAGACAGTTTCATCTGAACATGAGGAAAAACTTCTTCACTGTGAGGGTGACAGAGCACTGGAACAGGTTGCCACGAGAGGTGGTGGAGTCTCTATTTCTGGAGATATTCAAAAGCCACCTGGACGCGGTCCTGTGCAATGTGCTCTAGGTGACCCTGCTTGAGCAGGGGGGTTGGACTAGATGATCTCCAGAGGTCCCTTCCAACCTCAACTATTCTGTGATTCTGTGAAAGCAGGTTCAGTCAGATCAGATTGCTCCAGCCTGATCCTGTTGAATTTTAAATATCAGCACAGATGGAGATTCTACAAATTTGCACCTAATCCAGTGTTTGATCACTCACATTGGGGCAGGAGAGGGAAATTTCTTCCTTCAGTTTCCCAAGTAGTCCATGGAAGAGAGCAACCTGTTGATAGCAAGCTCATTGAAGCCCTTTTCTGAAAATTAACTGGGCTAGTTGCTGTGCTTTAGGGCAGAAAATGTTGGGTAGGTTGGAGGTAAACAACAGCCAACTATGCAAAGACAACTCAGTGTGTAAAGGCAGTCTGGTCTTTTGTGCAACTAAGCAGGGTAAGCATTTTCCTCACTTAAACTGTGTACCTAACCATTATAGGTTGGTTTTAATCCTGCTGTTTGCTTCTTGAAATGGGCAAGTACTTCTGAAGATTTGGCTCAAGGGGGGAATAAACTGGTTTGGTACCTACAGTATCTTCTCTTGCCTTTCTGGATGAAACAGGTCAGTAAGAGAATAGTTTTGTACATATGCAATACCTTGAAGCCTATGCTAGAAACAGACCTCAGCTGCCGCGCTCCACGGCTGCTCAGCAGGACTTTACTGCAGCACAGAGCAGAAGCAGCCTGTTCCCACACCGCATCCAGGAACCCCAGGCACGCTGCAGCTCTTGAAGCACCTAAGCTCGTGTTGTTCCCAATTGCCTTTTTTTTTTTTTTAATGTCTAAACTTGACAGTTATTACGACGACAGGCTCGCAGGAGGCAGCATATGAATGGAGGATGAACCGAAACCTCATGCTACCTGCCAGGTGCCTCCACTTTGCTGTGACTTAGCCCTGGAGGCAGTGATACCGCGGAGACAGCAGAGCGGACGTGCAAAAAAAGAGGCTGCGCCTAGAGGACCGGCTTGGCGGCAGCTAAAACCAACCGTGCGCGCTAGTGTGGCGGTTTCCATACCGCGCCACCGCAGGCTGCCGCGGCCCCGCTGGGCATCTCGGGGTGCGTTGCTGCAGGGCCGGCGATGGGGCGCAGGGCTCCCTCCATGAGGCTGCCCAGATCTTTCCACATGGGCATCCCAAAAGAGGATCTGAATCTCATCAGATTTTCATACAGCAGAAACCCGAATGGGGTGGTTCTACTTTTTCTCTTTTTCTTTTTTCTTTTTTAAAGACAACTTAGCAGCCAGAATCCGTTTTACGCAGAATCCGCTCCCCTCACCCCACTTTCTTGCAGGTGTTTTTTGCCACTAGGGTTGTTTTCACTATCAGCCCCATGACTCTGAGGCGGCAGCAAACTTTGCACTGACCCTCAGGCACCCGAAAAGACCCTTCCTCCAGCAGCGTCAAAGTCAGGCTATGTCAGCGCTCAGTGGTCCCCCTGGCTCCACGGCCGGCCACTGCCCCAGGCATGAGCCCTGCCGGGCAGCTCGGGGCAGCCCTCCCCTCCGTCCCCCCAGCCCAGATGCATGCAGAGCTCATTTTAAATTATTTAAATTATGCAATAGAGGCTTTTCTTCATCTTCTTTAATTTCTTTTCTCTCTCCTGGCTCTCCAGTCAAAGCACCACTGGCAGCGTGGACACGTGCACCCCTCCCACCCTTCTGCAGCGGCATAGCTGGGGCAATGGGAGGCAAAATGCTTTTGCACTGACCCTGCTGCTGCAAAACCCTTGGCTCGATCCCACTGTGAACAGCAGAGCCTGGACAGCCCGGTTCAGACAGTCCCCGATTTCTCCTGGGTTCGAAGACCCCCCCCAGGCTCTGTTTCCCTCTGATCTAAAGCAATGAAGTTCTGTGCTGCAAAGAAGTGGAAAACTCAATCTGCGTCCCACCTGAGGGCAGATTTGGGGGGCAAAAGGCTGGAGTTTGTGCTGCACCTTCCCCTGCTCGCTTTGGCCTGCGTCTCCTCCTTCACAATGTCCATCAGCCCGAGGAGCCAGAACCCCCAATCTGCCCCCGCGAGGCCTCCCCTTCCTTATTCATGGAAACACATGCACAGCCCATACAGCTCTCCCCAGCGTGCCACATGCTGCATTTAATACTCTTCCAGGAGAAAAAGCAAAATCCATAGCAGAAAATCTTTTAATTCCTCTGCTGCCGCTCCAAACCAGGTCCCTGCTGCCGAGAGCCCCCCTGAGCTGCCGGCGGGATCCCAGAGGCCAGGGGTCCCCATCGCCTCGCAGCTCCAGGGGGTTTCTCCAGGCTTGGCCGGGCTTTCGCACGCTCCCTGCAGGCAGGAGGATAAACGGGAGCGGTGAGCGGCTGCACGGGGACGAAGCCATCCGGCTCCGAGTGCCACGGAGCATCCTACCTGCCGAAAGCCTCATCTGCCGGACACGGTAGCCGTGGGTCCTCCAGCAGTGCCTCCCACTGGCTCCGAGCTTGGACAGCATCTTGGTGATCTACTTTGGGAAGCAGAGGGATGGCAGGAGCTTGGCTCACGCTCGCCCCGCGGGAGTGGGTACTCTGGAGGCCGGAGAGCCTGTGCCACCACCTGTGTGCAGCTGGGGGAACTCAGCACTGCAATTTCTGGGCGTTTAGAGGGGGAAAAGTGACTTACCAGCGAAACCACAGCCTGCTTTTGGACCAGGTGATGCTTCGCTTGCAATTGCCTGTCAAGAGGGGGAGAAAATCAGCAAGGAGCAAGGCAAGCAGGAGACTTGCATCCCCCTCTCCCAGAGGCACAGGGCACAATCCTGCCATCCCAGCTTCCCCCCCAGGGTCCCCTGCAGCATGGTGTGAGGGAGGATTAAAGCCGAGCACCAAAGGCAGCTCAGCGTTTCCCTGGCTCCCGGAGAGCCTGGAGATCTCTCCCTTCATCTGTGGAGGCACAGAAAGGTCCCCCAGGATGGTGGTGTCATCCCACTGGAGTTGTCTCCGTCTCTCCTGGCCTCCTGCCTCGCAGCCCCTTGCAGCCAAACCCCATCCCGCCAGGAGAGATGGGACTCGGCACAAACAAAAGAGCGGCAAACGAGCCCAGGGGGAGGGCACGTATCGCGCATCTCCAGCAGGTGCCCAGCAGCGGAGAGGCAGGAGGCAACGGCTACCGCCCTGGGGGCTCCCGCGCCACCGCGCACCACCTACTTCTCCAAAACGCCCCAGATCTGCACCTCCATCTGCAGAGCCTCCACGGCCGCGGCCACGCTCTGCTGGACGGACTGTGGGGAGATGCGGGGCAGGGCTCGGCGGGGCGAGCGGTGGCGCGGCCCTGGCTTTACCAGCAGTGGCTCGGCGTGCAGCCGCTCCAGCAGCGCCGCCTGTGCCTCGTCCTCCAGGCGCTCCCAGCGGAGGGGCTCACGCCCCAGCAGCCGCAGCAGGTTGGCAGTGTCAGCGCGGGCATGCAGGGCGCTGCTGAGCGCCAGCAGCAAGTCCACGCTCTGCATGGGGCCTCTGTCCCACAGGTGCCCAAGCACCTCTTCCAGCACCACCGCCGCCGCCAGGCAGCCTGCGCCGGGGGCACCGTGAGGGATAATGCGCCTTGGCCAGCAGAGCCCCCTGGCATGGGGACCACATGGGATGGGACGGGACAGGATGGGACGGGACAGGCTCGCCCAGGCGGACGAGGCTCCGGGTGACTTCATACTGCACCGGCGCTCTGCTGCATCTGCGCAGCTGGAACAAAAAACAACCGGCAGAGCCCGGTGGCACCCAAGCCCCCAGCACCCGGCGGCTCTGCCACCGCCCTCCACACCACCCCCTTCTCCCCGTAACCCAACTGTGGGCTGATCCCGCAGCCCGGGGTCTCCACCGGCACCAAGCAGGCGGAAACCCCCCTAAAGCACATCAGGGACGGGTGCTGCCGCCAGCACTACGTACGTGTTCAGTAGAGTGGCCAGGACGGGCTTCTCCGTACTCCCAAGGCAGCCGAGGGCCTGGGGGGCAGAGCCGGCAAGAGGGGGGTCGGAGCGGGGCTGGGCCGGTGCAAAGAAGAAAGCCCGGGCCGGGGTGCCCAGCTGGGGTGGCAGCAGGCGAAGCCCTTCCCTCCTCCCTGTCCCGGCTGCAAAGCAGGGCAGCGCAACCAGGGGCCTCGCCACCCCCCCACGATGCTCCGCCGCCCCCTCGCCTGCACCGCGCAGACCTGCACCTGCTGCGCCGGTGAAGCCAGGCCCTCAGTGAGCTCCTGCGAGGCACAAATTCGCCGCCAGGGACTGGAGGTCCTGGCCAGGTGAGGGGGCAGCGAAGGCATCACACCTGACCGAGGACCACCCCCCCCCCCCGCTTTAAACCACCCTTCAGGTCCTCGGCCAGGTGCGACAGGTGGGGGCTGCCACTGGGGTCGCCCCACCAGATGCGGGCCTGGGCCCGGCCAGGGGGAGATGGGCCGGCTTAGCGCCCTGATAGCTGGAGAAAGAGCCCGCCGGTGGCTCCGCACCTGGTCACCCACGCCTCCTTTGCAGCGCCTTCCCACAGGATCCCTGGCGGCAGGACGGGCACTGGCGGCGGCTGCATGGCGGTGCCCCAGGGGACAGGTTTCCACCCCATGGGGTCTGAAAGGGGAGAACAGAGCCCGGTAAAATCCCAAGCGGCTGCGCGCAGCGGCGGGGCATCAGGTGCTGGTACCTGGTGGCAGGAGGGCTGGGGCAGCTGCGAGGGCCGGCCCCGGGGTGCGTCGCAGGTGCCGGCGGGCATTTCAGGCTCCCAGCCCGTGCTGGGAAGCCCAGGGGCTCTGGGCGGCGCTCAGCAGCCGGCACCTCGAGGTGCCACTGCGCCCTGCGGTGCACCCCGGCATGGAAGCTGGGAGCAGAACTGGGGTGATGTCAGAAGGAGCTGTTACACTGTCACGCTATGAAGGTTCCACAGCAACGACTGAGACAATAGCATAATAATAGTAAAAAAATGTTTATTTCCTCACACAAATTATTAGATTAGTAACATCCATTAAAATAATGCGATTGCTAATTTAGAAAGGATAACACAAACCCCTCTGTTACTAATTTAGAAAGGATAACCCGAAACCGCCGATTACTGCGCTCTTCATTGGAAGGACTGCTTATTCCTGCTTGAAAGCTTTCTTGTTCACTCTCTTAGTGAGAGGACTCTCAGCCTCGAGGAGTTCCCTTAACCCAGTGTCCCAGGAAAAGGGGAGGAGGGGGAATACTCACGGTCCAGCTGGAGAGGATGGTCAGGTCACGTTCCCGTCCCTGCTCAGACTCTCCTCGCTCCCAAGTCTCTTTTTATACGGCTGGGGCTTTGGGCAAACAACACTTTTGCTGATCTCTGAGAGTTTCACAATCCCAGGACTGTTTGTCTGCTTGGGAGGACCCTGCTAGCGAGGCAAGACCACAGGACCTCCGTATTGTTTCTTCCCTCCCTGGGGGGGTCCATGCACATTCCAGGTGGCAAACTTCTTCAGTCTTGTTAATGCTTCCAATCTGCAGCCTTGCGCATATCAATCCTTGTGCATATCGGTTGGTAGACTTCTTTAGTCCTGTTAACTCCTCTGTTCAACAGCTTTGCATGCATCAGTACTTGTGCATATCAGTTCTTTTGCATATCAGTTGCCAAACTTCAGTCCTGTTAATTCTTCGCTCGCCCGTCAGGAGCGGCTATGATGATGTCAGAACCCCCAATTACATTGTCCTCCCCCTCCGCAAGAGCGGAGGGAGGCAGGGGCCCCCGGTGCAGCCAGGGAGCGCGCCGAGACCCGCATGCTGCCCTGGCGGCCCCACGCGCAACGCGTGTGTCCGTGCACTGCCCCCCACGCATGTGCCCAGGCCCCCCCCCCCACACCAATGCACCTGCACAAACACCAGTTCGCACGTAGTCCCGCACCCCAGCGCACACACGTCCATGTGCCTGCTCACGCATGCGCCCACCCCCATGCACATGCTTATGTGCGCACACACACACTCCAGCACGCACAGGCATGCACACGGCCCCCTCCATGCACACATGCATGTGTACACATGCATGCCAGTGCACACATGCACACCCCTGTGCACATATAGACATGCCTGCTTGCATCCCACACACCCCCAGTGCACACATGCATACACATACGTACACCCCGGTGCACACACCCACATACATATGCACATGCCCACCCCTGCGCACATGTGCACCCCAGCACATGCTACCAAAAGGCCCAGACAAGAAAGAGTCTCAAAGGGAAGGGGGGGGGAAATGGGGGAACTGTTACCAGCTCGGACAAGAAGGAGTCTCAACAGGAGCCTCAGACAAACATACCCAAGGACACAGGTGCAGCTGGCACTGATACATCCTGAGAAAGTACAGGTAAACCAGCAGAAGCCAGTTGGAGCCAAAATTAGGACCAAGACAGCTTTTCTCAGACAAGGAAGCAGGCCAAGCTGAGACCCTGTATGGAAAAGTAGAGCAAAGTTCATGGCAAGATGCTGAGTGACACCTCTTCTGACACCACTAGGGACCACCAGAGACCCCCACAGAAGACCCCCAGAGAGTCAGACCACGTGCATAAGGATTATGTAAATGTAATAATTAGTTCTAGGAAATAGAATGAATATGTATAATAATTCCTGGAAATTTAATGCATATACATATGACAGAGCAATAGAAACTTTAGATGATGAGGCACACAGGGTGCACGTTGGGTGGAGCTATGCCCCGTGCACCCAGTGCCATAATAAAGAGAATGTCTGCTTCTTAATGCTACGTTGGTGTAGCATTTTCTCCCGATTTTGGTGACACACACATGCACATGAAAGCATATGCTGCAATGCACACATGTACAAGCACATGCATGCACCAGTGCACATGTGCACCCTAGCACACACATGCACATGAAGGGCACCCACTATGAACAAGCACATACACAGCCCAGCACACACATGCAGCAAACACACATGCCAGTGCGCACACACACACGAACTTGCACATCCCAGCGGACACAGGCACATAAGAAACACACATGTTCCCCCCCCAGCACACATATACACATGCAGGCATGCACAGACACCCCAGTGCACATGCACACACACACACCCCATCATGCACTTGCACAAACACACTCTAGTGCACACATGCCTGCATATAACACAGCATACACATGCACACACACGCCCCTTCATGCACATGAACACACACCAGCACACACGTGCACATGTGCACACATGCACACTCCAACATGCAGATGCACGCACACCCCTTCATGCACACATTTACATGCACGCACACCCCTTCATGCACATGCACACATGTAGCCCAGCACACACACATGCACATGTGCACTGCCCCCCCGCCCCAAAGCAACCCTAGCCCCAAAACAACCCTAAACCTAACCCTGCCCCCTATTTATGGGGGGGGGAATGATTGACTCACAGTCATATTTGCATACTAGACAGGCCTTAGTTGGCACATGCTCAACTAGCCCCTACATATGTGCTGTTTACAGGGAAATCAGGTTGAGGGGGACAGAGCACATCAGTGGTGGTGGGGGAAAGCAGCACACCGTCACAGAGCCCTCCACACTACACTCACTGTCAGCACTCACACACACACATGCGCGCACACACAGAGTCAAGACACACCAACACCTATGGCCTCTCAGCTTAGCTTCTACAGTGCTCCGGGTCACCATCTGTCTTCAAGAGGCATCCTCAATGGCAGCTGCATCCTCTCTAATCTTCCTCTGGTCACCACATTCACCTTCATCACCTGCCAAAACAGAGCACAAGCAGTCACCCCCAGGCCAGTCAGCTCCAGCCTCATCCGCAAGAGTGCCCACCACCAAAGCTCCATGGGCGCTCCGCTCACCTGCACCGCACCGATCCTGAACTCCAACATTGTGCTTGGGGGGACACCCGCAGCACCTTGAAAAAGCAAAACAAAATGACTCTTCTGCCAGGCGATACTCACCAATCCCACAACACCCATCAGGAATCTGCTCACCTGACATCCTCAGCCATGCCTGGGAAAGGCCCACACAGGACCTGAAAAAGCAGAGCAAGAGACATCACCGACAGGCAGCCCAGCACTACCCACCGCACAAGAAACCTCTGACCCAACAAGCGCCCCCCTCTCACCTGCTCAGGCTCTTGTCAACGCTCAGCTTTGCCTCTCCACAACTTCCTGCAAAACTTGCAAACACAAACAGAAAGCAGGCGCTCGGGTCACACCTGCAAAACCACAGCCCACCCACATCAACCATTTGCTCCCACACCTTCACCTGCTCTGCTCGCCCATCCCAACTACCATGCAACCGGCCGCCACGCCAAGGCCTGTCATGCACCTGTAAAACCAGAACAGCAGTGGGCAATGGGGACAGCACCAATGAGACAACAGCCCTATGCTAGGCTCTGCCACCGCTCTCAGACCGACACTCACCTTGCCGTGCTCCTCCTGCACGCGAACGACCCGCTCTCCACATTCCTCCACGCCTACAAGCACAAAGCAAAAATTAACCAGGGAACCGCTGACCGCAATACTCTGCTTTCAGCAACAAATCTCTAGCTCACCTTCCTAGGGCATGACCCTTTCTTCCTCCATCTCCCTCCGGCCCGCTGGGAATGCTGCGCCACATCTACAAAAAAACAACATAAGGTGGAACACGCAGAAGCTGACCAATCACCATTCTAGTTCATCACTGCCACACTCTGCACGCTACCATTGCTAACACCCACAGGCAAGGCAGCTCCAGCCCCACACAGACAGACATACACACAAATATCAAACACAAACATGGAGAAGAGCCCCACACAAAAAGAACTACTCCTACACATAAGACGCTGCCAGACAGAAAGCCCTACAATGCTAAAACCATGCGGCTCTGATGCTCTGGACAAGCCCAGAAGAGAGTCAAACGCCACCACCCATGATGGAAAGGGGCTGGCAAAGTCAGGAATATTGATGCACAAGAGGCCAGCAAGAAAGACCTGAGTTCATGACAACACAGGGAAGAAAACCCTGAAAGAACACCAGAAACACACGGAAGAAGAACGGCCAAGAGGATCTCAAAGATGGCTGCAAAGATGACTGGCAACAAATAGCTACAATGCAAAGCCAGTGGGACAGACCGCTGCTTTTAGCTGACTGCACAGAAAGGGACACAATCCATTGGCACAAAGCTGATGAGTCAGACCAAGCAAAAGTCAACGGATGCCTACCGCGCTAGTGCTGCACAGTGTGGGCTGTGCTCCCTGAGCACGAGGAACAAGAGCAACATCAAGACCTGAGCAAAAGATAGCACAGCTACAACACACACCACACAGACTACAGAACAACACAGACACAGGTTGGAGCTGCCCTGCCTAGCACACCCTCACCTTCTGCCATGCACACCCCACCGCCTCTGTCTCACACACAGCACTCATCCAGAAGAGCCCATACTACACTGAGTCTTGGCTGTGTGTGCGCTGACATCAACACCCTTTGCCCCTCAACTTAGTTTCTGCAGTGCTCTAGGTCAGCATTTGTCCTCAATGGCAGCCACATCCTCTCTGATCTTCCTTCAGTCACTTCATTCGCCATCATCACCTGCCAAACCAGAGCGCAAGCAGTCACCCCGCAGGCCAGTCAGCTCCAGCCTCGTCTGCAAGAGCACCCTACATCAAAGCCCCATGGGCACTCTGCTCACCTGCGCCGTGCCAATTCCAAACTCCAACATTGGGGCTGGGGGGACGCCCACGGCACCTGGAAAAACAAAACAAAGTTTCTGTGCTGCCAGGCAGCACTGACCAGCCCTAGAACAACTGAAACACCATTCTGATCACCCATTCTACCTCACCTGAAATCCTCAACCATTCCTGCAAAAGGCCCACACACTACCTGAAAAAGCAAAGCATACAGCCCCAAAAGCCAGGGTAGGCGTCAGAAGCAGAGCCACAGAAGAGCACGTGGCAGTGGGTTCAGGGGCACGGACATAACAAAGGAGCTGGCAGGCAAGACTGCCAATGGTTTCCTTGTGGTCCAGAGAAGTCCAGCAGTTTCTTCCCTCTCAGCACTGAGGCTTGGGCAGGAAAAGAGGTGAGCTTGTTAGTTGTTTGTAGGTTAGTTTCTGAGCTCTTGGGGCACATGCACTTACTCACAGTTGCGTTTGGTGTCCAATGATGTGACTTCCTTTCTCATCGTACTGCACTTGCAGGGTGGAAGGGTGCTTTCTTTCCTCTTCAGATAAAGTCAGGACTCTTCTACAAGTCTACATACCACAAAAAAACCACACAGTTTCTCCCTGAACACAGCTGACAATATTTCTGAGGAGCAGCAAAACATCCAGCAAGCAAGCCAGAAACCAGACTAGCTGATGAGAGTGATACCTCACCTCCCCCCCCAATTGCTGGAGATACTACAAAAAAACAAACAAAAAACCCCCACACACCTAGGGTGTAAATGTAGGAGGAAATGTTTTCCCAGGACCTCTGCTGTCTCCACTTGTCTGCAGTCCAGGAGAGGGACAAACAACTCCTCAAGTGTGATCATCTTGGAAGAGTCCAGTGATGAAGCTCCATCCCTTCCACAGTAAACACAGAAACACCAGAAAACAATACTGACAGGTAACAGAAGATACAACTGGAGACTCAGAAGCCCTCTCTCACCCCTGAACACCCCCACACCAAGATATTGACCCAAGAAAAAGACTGTCTGCTACAAGCAGCTGTCTAGCATGCTCACAACTCCAGCTTGAGCCATCCCCTTGCTCTTACATTAAGGAATGGCCTTTACTTCTCCAAATGCAGCAATAAATCTTCCTGGGTAGCTTCACTTCCTCAAATGCTGTTATTTGCCAAGGCAATTCCAGACCACTGCTCCCATAGCAGAACAAAAGCAGAATGAACTCCCTGGCCCCAGACCCTGGGTTTATGTAACCCTAATCCCACCCACTGACCCACCCACAAGCCCTTGGAAGGGGAGGGGCAAACCAATGGCACCCATAAATACACAGGGCTAGGCAGAAACAAGGCTTTTTCTTCCACTCAGTATCTAGAACGGAGAGCATAGAAAGGATAAACAGACCTCTTTGATGAAATGGACCATCTACTTGGTTACTGAGACTTCATGTACTGTATCCATAATATCAGGAGATATGTTAACTTTTTACCCTAACTAGCACTAGCCTTTGCATTAAAAACTAGAAATCACTTCTGCTTATGCTTAGGAAGAAAGCTACAACATTCCACATAACCTATAAAGGGCACACTATACCACACTCCTGTAATTGGTTCAGGCCTGCAGATAGCACAGCTGTTCTAGCAGGGCAGCATTTCCTGTAGGGTAAAGCAAGATATCAAAATAAACTCCTGGAACATGTATGCTTCTGTAATGTGAGTACTTCCAAAGACAGATGTTTCCTATATAGCACCTAGAGTAATTAGAAAAAGTGATTAGTGAGCAGAATGGGTAGATCTCCAGGGGGACACGAGCTCTGTTTCTCTAGATGAATGAGACACACAAGGAGACAAGAGGGGTGCTAAGAGGACTGGAGAACCAACACGGGGCTCTAGGGCACAAAAAAGGCTTCCAAAAGAGGTTCTGAAGGCACTAGAGGGGTCCTACAAGGTCTAAAGGGCCAAAACAGAGCTTGGGAACAAAAGAAAGGCTGAAAGAATAGTCCAAAGTAAAATAAAGGGGCTCCTCAGGGCTCTACAGGACAAACAGAGATCTGTGCAGAACAACAAAGCTCTAAAGAGGAATCCAGAACAGATCAGACATCTCTTATGGAGACTAGAGAGCAACTAAAAGAAGCCAGAAGAAGACAACCAAGGCCTCCCAAGGGGCCCAGAGGAAAACAGGGGTGCTCAGGCAACTGAACGATGAAAAGAGCACTCTAGGGCATAAAAAAGGCCTCAGGAACAATTCTGAGAACACTACAGAAGTCCTAAAGGAGCTAGAAACCAAAAGACAACTCTAGGGAACAAGAAAGGCCAAAAGAGTAGTCTGGAACACCCTAGAGGGGTCCTGGGGCACTAGATGGCCAAAAAAGTAAAAACTGGGGAGCAAGGAAGACCTGTGGAGGTGGTCTGAGGGGACAAGAGAGGTTCTGCAGGGTGTGGAGGGCCAGAAGACAGCTCTGGGGCACAACCAAGGTCTCCGGAGGGGTTCTGGGGGAACAAGAGGGGTTCAAAGGGGTCTAGAGGGCCAAGATAGAGCTCTGGGGCAGAAGGAAGCTGAAAGAGTAGTCCAGAATGCACTAGAAGGGTGCTAAGCGCTCTACACGGCCAAAACATGACTCTGGGGAACAAGGAAGAAACCTGGAAGGCTTCTGAGGAGACTAGAGGGTTCTGAAGGGGGCTGGGGGGGGGCCAGCAGACAGCTCTGGGGCACAACAAGCACCGCACGGGGGGTTCTGAGCAGACCAGAGGGCTCCTAAGGAGACTACATGGCCAAGACATAAAAACAGGGCAACAAGAAAGATCTCCAGAAGTGCTCTGAGGGGACAGAAGAGGTCCTATGGAATGTGGGTGGCCAAAAGAGGGCTCCGGGGCACAACAAGGACGTCAGGAGGGGTTCTGAGCAGTCTAGACGGGTCCTAAGGGGCCACAAGGGCCACAAGACAGCTTTAGGGCATGACAAAGGCCTTTGGAAGGATTCCAAGTGGACTAGAGAGGTGCTAAGGGGTCTAGAGGGCCAAGAGAGGTCTGCAGGGGGAACTAAAAGGCCAAAGGAGGAGCCAAAGCAGAATAGAAGGCTGCTTAAAGGGGCTGGAGGGCCAACAGAGGGCTCCAGGGGATGAAGAAGAGCTCCAGAGGAATTCTGAGGGGACTGGAGAGGTACTAAGGGATCTAGAGTGCCAAGATACAGCTCTGGGAAACAAGGAAGGCCCAAAGTATAGTCCAGAACACACTAGAGTGCTCCTAATGGGACTAGATGGCCAAAAAATGAAAACTGGGTAACAAGAAAGACCTCCAATGGCGCTCTGAGGGGACAGAAGAGGTCCTATGGGATGTGGATGGCCAAAGAGGGCTCCGGGGCACAACAAAGGCCTCCAGAGGAGTTCCGAGCAGACTACATGGGTTCTAAGGGGACTCAAGGACCACAAGATAGCTTTGGGGCATGACAAAGGCCTTTGGAAGGGTTCTGAGGGGACTAGAGTGGTGCTAAGGGGTCTAGAGGGCCAAGAGAGGTCTGTGGGTGGAAACTAAAAGGCCAAAGGAGGGGGCCAAAGCAGAATAGAGGGCTGCTAAAGGGGCTGGAGGGCCAACAGAGGGCTCCCAGGCATGAAGAAGGGCTCCAGAGGGATCCTTGTAATCTTGCAGGATCTAGAGAGAAACAAAGACTTCTTAAGGGACAAGAGAACAAATGTAGTGCCTTAGAGCACACCTAAAGGCAAATGGATAGGTCCTGAGGGAACTAGGGAGCAAATGTGTGAGTCCTGGGAAGACAAGGGGGAAAACTGAAGATTCTGGGGCATTAACTCTCCCACCATAATCTTCCAGTTTGGATCCTGTCTCTTACCTCTGAGAAGTTGGCCTTTGCTTTCATTCCACAGGCAGCCGTCAGCTGCTGTGTAGTCTTGGCAGACAAGTTGGGGATCACTGCCCAGGCAGTCATGACCTGCAACACCACATGCTCAGAACAGTTCTCAGGAAGTCATGCAGATTCATAACCTGAAGGGCAAAAAGCAAATATCTCTTAAGAACAGTTTTTATTTCATCATAGGAGCAATTTTTCCCTCTCTTCTCCATTGTACTGCCTCTAACAACACATCTTCCTCATCACCATTTTCCCTCATTACTTCTACTCTTCTCAGTTGCCCCTGTTGCATCTCAGTTGCATCTTAGTCCTCTAAAGCAGCTGTTTCTCATCCGCATGTACTTTCATTTCCTGTCACCGATTCCCCTTCCTGTTTGTCCTATAGCAGGCAGCCGAGACGCCCTGGCCTGGTGTTTAGCCGCACACCCCTTTTGCTCTGGCCAGCAGCTGAGACAGAGCAGAGGGCAGGAAGAAGGGTGGCTCTGAACAGAGTAGACCTGGGCACCGAGCAACACAGAAGCAGCAGCAAGGCATCAAAGAGATCGTATCTTTGTAAAGAAAATACTTATAGTTCCAGGTCCTTAGAGGCAACTGGGGATTCTCTGTATCCGTGCCCAGGCCTCCTGCAGGCTCTTTCCGCATGGTTAAAGGTACCTGAATGCAGTGACCTTGGGAGGCAGTGACACAGTGTCCCTGGGGCTGCTGTGGGGTACCTGTGGCTGTTCCAGGGTCTCTCAGGCTTTTCTAGGGTCCTTGGAGAGAAACAGTGCTGATCACATTTCCTTGAGGACTTTCCCTTGTTATAGGTAAACGTGACAAATTGACAACCACTCGGGCCGGGTTGCATAAATTCCAATTTATAAAATAATTGAGCAAGTCACAAGTAAGCAAAACAGCGCTGGGCGGCCGGGGGGGAGTCTCCTGCTCCACCAACGGCGCGCACAACCCCCCCTCACAGTCTCCTTATATGTGATTCCAGTTCCGGGTATACGGGGCACCTCCTGTAACTTCTGCGGTTGCGCCGGCTGTTGCTAGGGGGTCTTCTTCAGCCCTCTGGTGGTCGTGGGGATGAAGGCTGGAGTCTTCCTCTGCATTGTGTGCCATATTAGGCTATCTAAACTAACATTGCCGCTTCGCTAGCTCAGCTCAATTTTCTCAGGCGGGGTACATGCCCCCCCCCCACAGGCTGTAGGATGTTCCCACAGATGTTCCCAAGGCTGTTTCTCGCTGATGTAACAAATTAGTACATACCACAATACAAGATGTTCCCAAGGCTGTTTCTCACTTTGATGCAACAAATTAGCACATATCACACCCTTGTGCTGCATAACAGGACAGCTCTGCACCGAGCCCTCCCAGTGCTGCTGCTCCTCATAGCTGATGCCTAACTAGCCTCAGTTCTGAGCAAAGCTATGACTACCAGTCCACACAGGCCCTCAGACTCTCCTTGCCCTCCCCGTTACTGAGAGGAACAGTCCCAGCCCCTGGGGACAACCCTGCCTGGTCACACCAGAGATGGAAAACACTTCCTGTCCTGTACCACCAGGGAAAAATAGGGAAATTCCACTGTCCCCGATGACCTACGGGGACTCTCGCATGAGCGAAACATGTCCAGTAAGGACCAAACACAACAGGCCACTGCTGCGGGGCGGAGAAGGCGCAGGCACCTGCAACTACAGCTACTGGCCTGCCACAGAGCACAACACGGCCGGCACAACATGGTCTCCCAGAAGCCCAGGATGGGAAGACTACACTTCCCAGCATGCCCTGCAGAGTTAAAATGGCCACCGGACAAACCATTGCCAAAAGACTATACCTCCCAGCGTGCCGTGCAGGCTAAAATGGCCGCCCGGAAGCCTGATGACAGAAGACTACTACTCCCGGCATGCCGTGCAGGCTAAAATGGCCACCCGGAAGCCCAGTACTGGAAGACTACTGCTCCCGGCATGCCGGGGGGGTGTAGCACTCCGTGAGGTTTAACCCTGTGGCGACTCCGTTCCATCCCGCCCTTTTCCCCCGCCCCTCCGCCCGCCCTCGGGACCCCTCAAGCACTGGGTGCCTCTCAGCGACCTGTGGGTGCTGTGTGGGAAGGACGAGGCAGCGTGCGGCTGTGAAGATGAGGAGGACGTTTTTGGCCTCAAATGCACCAATTCCCTCGTCCTGGTCTGGACCACCAAGGTCTGCGTGGTCACCTTCCGGTGAGTCTTGGGGGCGCGTCCAGGGCTGGGGGGGTGCAGGGCACCGTGCTCGCCTTCAGTCCTCTCCGGGCTTGCTGGGGCTCAGCCCCGGCTGCGGCAGAGAAAGCAGAGGCCCCGCTGCGCTTTCAGACGCACCCACGGGCACCTCCAGGCGTGCACAAGCCACCCGCCACTGCCGCCACGACCCTGCAGCTCTGCTCAGCCCAGCGACACTGTGGGGGGACACCGAGCGGGGGCTCTGCTGCATGGCGGTGTGGAGCGGTGCCAAGCAGGCCAGCTGTGTCTGGGGCCCTGTGCCACTCCCCAGCAGCAGCAGCAGCAGCAGCAGCAGCAGGAGCGGGCTCTGAGGCTGTTTCTCCTTCTCGCTGCAGGTCGCAGGAGGTGAAGGAGCGGTGGCTGAACACCATGCTCAGGTGAGCCCTGCCGGGGAACTCAGCCTGCCTGCGGCGGCGTCAAGGCTGCAGGCGGTGCAGAGCTGCCGGGGCAGCTGCCCGCAGCACAGCAGCACGGGAGGTGGGGGAAAGGGACGCCGCCTGCGCGGGGCAGCTCTGGGGCCGAGCGGCAGCAGCTGCTTCGCCTTGGCACGGCAAACGAACAGCAGCGCCCTGGAGCTGGCCCCACAGCTCCTGGCTTGCGTGGATGGGGAGCCCGAGCTGCCGCTGCCCCTTTCCCGACGCAAGAGGCCCGGAGGCAGCGGGGCCGGGGGCGCTGCAGAGCGGTGCTGCCAGCCAGCGCCGCACGAAGCTCTGCTGTGCCAGGGTGGCGTGGGGGTGCGGGGCTGGTGTCGGGGCAGCGAGCAGAGGGGGCTGCCTGTGACCGAGCTCTGCCTTCGTCCCTGCGCTGTGCCCAGGCAAAGCCCAGGAGCCCAGGAGACCCGGCTCAGCCGCCTGCCCTGCCTTCGGCTCCTCATCAAGTCCGTCGGCTTCGACGCTCCCGTAAGTGTCCCGGGGGTTTCCGCTGCGCCCCGAGCGCCACGGGGCTTTGGGGAAGGGCCCCCGCCACCAGCTGCTCACGTGGCTTCTCTGCTCTCTTGCCTAGTCGGGGTCGCCGACTGCCCGCAGCGTGGAGGCCTTGACTGCGGCGGAGGTGAGTAGGGGCTGCCTCTGCCCCGGCCCTGGCTGGGTGCTGGCGGGAGGCATCGGAGCTTCGGGAGGGCACGTGGCAGGGCCCGAAGCCCTGCAGACACCGGTCGGTCGCTGCTGCATGGGGCCATTCCTGCAGCCCAGCATCTCCTTCACAGGAGTGTGACGGCCTCGGCTCTTCGCTGCAGCTGCTCACAGCTCTCTGTGCGCCTGAAGCAGCTCCGGAGGCACCCGAGCACACGGGCAGCTCCGCAGGTAGGACGATGCACTGAGCATTGGCACCGAGCAGGGCTGCTGGTGCCAGTTGTGCAGCGGGAGATCGCAAGGCGCCTGTGGCCATGCCGAGGGGGGCAGAGGGCTCGAGACCTTCTGGCAGTGCTTGCCTCCTGCCACACTTCCCAGAAGTTCACAATGACAAGACTCACTGCACAAAAGGCATCGCACGTGCTGAACCTCTGTAGCCCTCTGCTCTTCACAGCGCTGCTCACTAGGGACTGCAGCTGCACTCCCCGGGCAGGATACTGCCCCCGCGGGCACTTGGCTCTCCTCCTGAACTGCTCCTCACCTCCATAGCTGCTAAGGTTGCCCCTTGCCATGTGCCATGTGCCATGTGCGGGGCTGCGTGCTCCCACCGGGAAAGTGCCCTTTTGGCCCTTCAGAGGCCCAGGAAAAAGGAGCTGACAGCCTCTTTCTCCCCACAGCACACCCAGGTGCTGCTCTGGAGGACGCCTCTGCCCTCCACAGCCCAGAGGCTGAAGCTGCCTGCGGCCCCCCAACCGCTGAGACGCAGCAGCCCAGAGGCAGAAGCCCCAGCGGGAGGCGCAGAAATGCCGCTTGCGTCTCTGCTCCTCCGCTGCCTGCTCAGAGCAAGGAGCTCGGCACGCTGCGCAGGAGCCTCTCGGAGGCAGCCCTGTCCTTCCCGGGCCGCTGGCGAGGCTGCAGAAGGCGCCAGAGGGGCACCAGCCGGGTGCCCAGTGTTGCGGATGGTCAGCAACAGCTGGGCATGGAGAAGGGGGCCCTGGAAAAGCCACCTGCCATGGAGGCGGCACCACTCTCGGCTGCCTCTGCACCCGCACCGTCCTCCAGGTGCTCCCTGGAGAGCTGCCGGGCTGCTTCGCAGGGCCCCTCCATAAGCCTCCTGGGAGCTGCTGCCATTCCCGCTTGCTGCTTGCCGGCGGCGAGAGCTGCGAGAAAGAGAAGGAGATGGAGGAGGAGACAGAGAAGGAAAAGAAGAAGGAGAGAGAGAAGGAGAAAGAGGGAGACAAAGAGAAGGCGAAAGAGAAGGCGAAAGAGAAGGAGAAGGCGAAGGCAAAAGCAAAGGAGAAGGAGAAGAAGAGAGAAAGAAAGAGAAGGAGGAAGAGAAAGGGAAAGGGAAGGAGAAGGAGAAGAAATGGAGAGCAAATAAAGGGAGGAGAAAAGAAAGAAAGAAAAGAGATGGAGAGAAAACCAAGAGAAAGAAAAGAAATGGCGTAAAAAGAAATGGAGAGAAAAGAAAGGGAAAGAAAAGGAAGGGGTAGGGCAAGAAAGTGAAGAGAGAAAAGCGGGGAGAAAAAAGGTGTAGAAAGGAAGGGGGAGAGAAAAGTGAGGGCAAAAAAGGGGGAGAAAAGGGAGAAGAAGCAAAGGGAGCAAAGAAGATGGAGCTAAGAGAAGAGGAGAAAGAGGAGGGAGAAAAGGAAGAGGGAGAAAAAAGGAAGAGGGAGAAAAAAGGGGGGGGGGAGAAAGAAAGGGGAGCAAAAGGGTGAAAAAAGCGGCCAAATGAAGGGGTGCTAGAAAAGGGGAGGAAAGGGAGAGGGAGAAAAGGGAAGAAGAAGAGAGGGGGAGAAAAAGAGTGAGAAAAGGGAGAAGAAAAGGAGGGGAAGGGGAAATAAGCAAGAGAGAAGCAAAGGGGGACTAAAAAAGGAGGGTGGAAATGGGAGAGAAAGGGGAACAAAGAGAGGAGGAAGAAAGGGGAGAAAAACGGAGGGAGATAAGCAAGCGAGGGAAAAAATGGAGAGAGAAGAAGAAGGGAGAAGAAGGGGGAGGTAAGAAAGCGTGAGAAAAGAGGTGTCAGGAAAAAAGGGGGAGAAAAGAGTGAAGAGAAATGGGGAGAAAAAGCAAAGGGAGAAGAAAGGAGGAGAAAAAAGGGGGAAGAAAAATGGGGAGAAAGGAGGGGGAAATAGCAAAAAGGCGGGGGGGAGAAATAAAAGGGGGAGAAAAGAAAGGCAGAGAGAAAAATGAGGAGAAAAAAGGGGTGGGAGAGGGGAGCTAAGAAAAGAGGGAAGAAAAGAGGGGAAGCTAAAAGGGGAGAAAAGCGGGGAGAGAGGCAGAGCAAAAAGGGGGGAGAGAAAAAAGGGGGAAGGAAAAAGGGTAGGAAAAGAGGGGAGAGAAAAAAGGGGGAGAAAGCCTGAGGAGGAAAAAGAGGGAGAGAAAAGGGAAGAGGAGAGGGGAGAGGAAAAAGGAGGAGGGGCAAGGGGGCAAGAAGCGGAGGGGAAAGGGCAAAGGGAGAAGAAAGGGGGAGAAAGAAGGGGGAAGGAAAAGGGGAAGGAAAGAAGGGAAAGGAATAGAAAAAAGGGGGAGAGAAATGGGAGAAATCAAAGGGGTAGAAAAGGAAGGCAGAGCAAAGACGGGGAGAAAAAGGGGGTGGAAAGGAGGAGCTAAGAAAAGAGGGAAGAAAAAAGGGGAAGGAAAAGGGGTAGAGAAAAAGGGGGAGAGAAATGGGAGGAAAAGGGGAGAGAAAAGGGGGAAGAAAGAAGGGGGGAGAAAAGAAAGCAGGAGAAAAAGAGGGGGAGAGAGAAAGGAGGAGGAAAGGGTGAGAGAAAAAGGGGGAGCAAAGAAGAGGGGGACCAAAAGCAGGGGAGAAAAGGGGGGAGAAAAAAGGTGGGGAAAAATGGAGAGAAAAGAAAGGAGGGGAGAAAAAGAAGGGAGATAAAAGGTGGAGAAAAAAGGGAGGGAGGGAGGGAGAAGGGGGAGAGGAAAAGGCGGAGAAGAAAGGGGGAGAGGAAAAGGCGGAGAAGAAAGGGTGAGAAAAGCGGGGAGAGAAACAGGGGGTGAAAAAAAAGGGGGGAGAAAAAAGGGAGAAAATAAGCGAAGGCAGAAGAAAAATGGGAGACAAAGGGGAGGAAAATGGTGGGAAAGGGGGAGAAAAGAAAAGAGGGAAGAAAAGAGGGGAAGATGAAAGGGGAGGAAAAAGGGGGAGATAAGAAAGCAAGAGAAAAAAGGGGGAGAGAAAAAAGAGGTAGAAAAAATGGAGAAAAGAATGGAGAAAAAGGGAGAGAGGGAAAAGGGGGAGAGCAACTGAGGAGAAAAAAGGGGGAGAAGAAAAAGGGGGAGGAAGGGGGAGAAAAGGGGGGAGAAGAAAAGGGGGAGAAAGAAGAAAGGGAGAAAAAAGGGAAGAAAGAAGGGGGAAAAGAGGGGGGGAGGAAGAGAAAAGGGGGAGAAAAGAAAGGCAGAGAAAAGGTGGGGGGAAAGGGGGGCTGGAAAGGGGGAGATGAGAAAAGAGGGAAGAGCAAAGGGGAAGAGAAGGGAGGACAGGAATGGGAGAAAAAAGGGGGAGAAAAGGTGGAGAGGAAAGGGGGCAGGAAAGCAGGGGGAACAAAAAGGGAGGAGAAAAAGGTGAGGAAAAATGGGGAGAACATCAAAGAAGGGAGAAAAGGAGCTAAAAGGGGGAGAAAAACGGGGGGAAGGGGGAGAAAAGAGGGAAGAAAAGGGGAAGAAAAAGTGGGAAGAGGAGAAGGGGGACAAAGATGGGAGAAAAAAGGGGGAAGATGATAAAAGGGGGGGAAGGGAGGAAAGGTGAGAAAAAAAGGGAGGAGAAGGGAAGGGAAAAAAGGGGAAGAAAAAATGGGGAGAAGACCTGGTGAGAAAAGCGGGGAGAAAAGAAACGGGGAGATGAGCAAGGCGGATAAGGGGGGAGATTAGCAAGGGGGAGATAAGGAAGCAGGGAGAAAAAGGAGGGGAAGAGAAGGAGGGGAAGCAAAGGAAGGGGAAGAAAAGCGGGGGAAGAAAAGAAAGGGGCCAAAGAAGAAAGGGAAAAAAAGGACAGGGAAAAGGGAAAGGAAAGAGAAAAAAGGAAAGACAAAAGGAAAGACAAAAGGGACGAAGGAAAGGAAAGGAAAAAGGAGAAGGTAAAAAGGAACGAAAAAAAGGAGAGAACAAAAAGGAAAGGAACCCCTCCCCCCCCCCAACCCCGCCTTTGGCGGCATCCTCATCCCCTTGTAACAGCGGGAAGCCTGCCGGGACGGGCAGTGTGCTTCTACCTGTGGGAACTTGTCTGTGGTTAGCACTGACCTCCCCGCTGAGGGCCCCGGGGAGCCTCGGACCAGGAGCAGGGGGACTTTGGATTTACGCCCGTGTAACTTCTCTGCAATAAAGCCCTTTTCCGCAGGACGATTTGACGGCTCCTTGTCTCTCCCTGCAACACTCGGGCGCCAAATGTCCTCCACCGACTTTGGGATGGTTCTGCAGGTGCGGCGGGGCTGTTTGCATGCCCTGGCGTGCACATCGCCGTAGCAGCAGGGCAAGGCACTGAGCAGCGGTAGCACTGCTGCTGCTGCTGCTGCTGCTGCTGTTGTGGGAGAGGGCAAGGGAGATTTGGGGAAGCAATGCCTCTGTGCCAGGGAGTCAAGGGCCACCGCCGAGCGCAGCAGTCCCCAGGGAGGGGCAGAGAGAAGCTGCTGAGAGGTGATGCTGCTCCAGAAGGGGCGTCCGAGAGAAGGCGGCCACGGGCACGGCAGGGCTGCTGCTTCCCGGGTGCGGCTGTTGCCCGGACACTGAGGAAAGGGGCAGGAGAGCACCTGGCCTGGCAGGAGCCGCGAGCGGCAGAAGCCGCATGCTGACAGGCTGCAGCTAGGGAAGGTGCCCCCTCCGTCGGCCCCTGTCGGCAGGGGCACTCTCCTCGCAAGGCAGCCGAAGGAGAGGGGCCCGCTGCCACTTGCAAAAGGCATTGGCCATCCTTGGCCATCTGCAGCTCTTCCGTCGCGTGGCGTTCAGCTCTTCCTTGCAGAAACCAGAAGCATTTTGTCCTGCTGGCACGCGTGGGCAGGAAGAGACGGCCCATGCCGTTGGTGCAGAGGAAAGACCCAAAGGCCACAGAAGCCTCCAACTGCCTCTAAGCAGAAACACAAGGATTTCTTTGGCAGGGGCTGGCTCACTGCAGTATGGGACTGTGAGCAGCCTGGGGGTGCCAGGAAGAGGACGTGCCCGTTTCCTGGCCTCTAAGCAGCCCAGACAACCCAGGGAGGAGGAGCCCAGGCACTTGCCCAGAGAGGAAGGGGGTCTCTCTTTGGGCCCAAGGGGGTGGCCCAGGGCCGACGGGACAGTGATGCTCAGCAAGCTTAGCCGGGCTCCCAATACTCAGCACACATGGGCCTGAACCTTCCCACTTCCAGCTTCTGGCTAAGAAAAGAGGCCTTGGTCCTCTGGGAGCCTCTTTCCAGGCACTTGCAGCACGCCGAAGGAAAGCAAGAGAGGGGCACCAAACGCAGAGGAGCTCTACACATCGGTCACAAGCAAGGGCTAGGGGGAAGGAGTTGCCTAAAACTGTGCTCCAGCCCCTCTCAGCTTGCTCTTGCAAGTGCAAGAAGCACCACGATCGAACAAGACCTAAATGGAAACGTACCCCACAGGAGATGTAGCCCCTCCCTCCTCTCCAGAGAGCCTTTGTCTCCCTCCATCTCTTTCCTTAAGGACTTGCCCTGTCAGTCCACCTGTCCCTTTACACAGGTGACCTCCAGACACGCACTTGGCAGGCCTCCAAAGACTAGAAGCACACAGAAAGCAGAGGGCTTTGCTTTAGTGCGCCACGTTCTGCCTTCAGCTCGGAAAACTGCTTTACCCAGCTACCAGAGCGCCCGACCACAAGCACGGGGCCAGCCCAGCCCTCCTGGCCTCCAAGGCTAAGGCCCCCGAACCACTGTAGCCAACAGGGGAATTCTCTGGGGGCCTTTGCCAAAGCTGCCTTTGGCTCCCTAGCCACAAAGACCAAAAGCCCTTTGACCAACAGCTGCATCGACGGGAGCTGCCTTTGGGCACAGGAGCCAAGTGATGTCGGCGAGGCCCCTCTGCTCCTTGGGATACTCCATGACGACTATTGCACCCCATGCTTTGCACATCCTGTTACCAAAGGCCCCAGGCAGGGGCAGAGGGACACCCTGGGGGGCGGAAGCACACAATGGTGTGCAAAGGAAGCAGAGGGGTGCAATGGGGGGCAGAGAGGTCAGGGAAGTGCCATGGGGTGGCAGAAGGGTGCAACAGGGTGCAAAGTGGGCAGAGGGGGCACAGGGGTATCATGGGGGGCAGTAGATGCCATTTGGTGCAATGGGGTGCAATGGGAGGCGGTGGGGGCAGAAGCCTGTAATGGGGTACCATAGGGGCAGATGGGTGCCATGGGGGGCTGAGGGCTGCAAAGTGGTGCCATGGGAGCAGAGTGGTGCCGTGGCGGGCAGTGGGGGTAGAAGAGTGCAGTGGGGTGCCATGGGGGACAGAGGGGTGCAATGAGCTGCCATGGGGGGCAGAGAGGGCAGAGGGGTGCAATGGAGTGATTTGGGGGGCAATGGGGTGCAATGGAAGCACAAGGGGAGCAGAGAGGTGTCATGGGGGCAAAGGGGGCAGAGGGGTGTCGTCAGGGGTAGAGGGGGCTGAGGAGGGCAATGGAGTGCAATGGTGAATAAATATATAAATATGTATAAATATGTATAAGTATTGACTTTTTCCCTTTAGACAGTTCTAAGGCTCGAGTTAAGGCAATAATTTCTGCTTTCTGGGCAGACGTATTTGCGGGGAAAGCGGATGATTCTATCTCTCCTTGCAAAGTCACCACTGCATATCTGGCCTTCCATTCTCCCCTTACTGTAAAGCTGCTTCCATCCGTAAACAGTTCCCATTCAGGATTTGTCAGGGGCTCATCTTTCAGGTCAGGCCGGCTGGAATAAACTTCCTCAATAGCCTGCAAACAGTCATGTTCCAATTCTCCTTCCTGGTTTATCGGGAGCAATGTAGCAGGATTCAAAACGGAAGACGCTTTTAAAGAAACATCATCCTGTTCAATTAAGGCGGCTTGATACTGAAGCAATCTACTTGGTGAAAGCCAGGGATGTCCTTTTTGTTCCAATACTGCTAAAATGGCATGAGGTACCTATACGGTGATGGGTTGTCCTAAGGGCAATTTCTGTGCCTCTTTAATCAATAATACTGTTGCACCAACTGCTCGGAGGCATGCCGGCCATCCTTTACTCACATCATTCAGTTGTTCAGAAAAGTAGGCCACTGCTTATGCAGAAATGGTTAAGCGAGAGAGGGTATGATCTGATTGGGATGAGCAATCCCGTTCTCAGGGTAAGGGAAGGAATGTAGGCCAAGGCAAGCGATCCTTGCAGCGGCCTTGAGCACTACAAAAGAGGGTATTCACAAAACTGGTAAACAAGTCTGGAAGGAACTAGGTTCCATAAATGTCGACGGAGCGTGGACAGCAACCTTGCACCAATCATATATCCGCTTTATGCGTGTGGACAGAAACTGTAGCCAATCCTGTAACTATTGCTAGCACATGCGTATTGCTTGTCGATATATATACTTTGTGTAAGCTCTAATAAAGGGAGAACGACCATACTCATATTGAGATTCCGTCGTTACTCCGGGCCCGTCCCCCCACTCCGACAATCCATCTGGGGAGAAAGGGGTGGGAAAAGAGCCTCTGGACAGGTGACACTCTGTGAAAGGGAAAAGGGGGCCTTGTGCTCCATGGGGGACTGAGGTGATTCCCACAGGCACAATGGCTGTGTGACCTGGGAACAGTGAGGGACACATTTCCCAGGGAGGTACGTCTGCTTGGGGAGCAGCAAGCGCCTGCCAGGCTTTGGGGAGACTCTCCCATCAGTTGCATTTTTCTCCTGACTAGGAATTAGAGCCTCATTTTGTGTGTCTGTCTCTCTCCCCCTCGCTTTGTGGATTTCAGCGCCTGGAGTCGCATATCACAGAATCACAGAATCGCAGAATCACAGAATGGTTGAGGTTGGAAGGTCCCTCTGGAGATCATCTAGTCCAACCCCCCTGCTCAAGCAGGATCACCTAGAGCACATTGTACAGGATTGTGTCCAGGCAGGTTTTGAATATCTCCAGGGAAGGAAACTCCACAACCTCTCTGGGCAACCTGTGCCAGTGCTCTCTCACCCTCACGCTAAAGAAGTTTTTCCTTCTGTTCAGATGGAACTTCCTGTGTTTCAGGAACTCCCAGGATGCCAGCATGAGCCTTTCTCAAGACAGCAGTGTTTGGCTCCTCACTTAGGACAGGCACAGCTGCAGAGCCCTTCTCTTACAACTCTGGAGCTCACTCCTCTGAGGCACAAACAGTCCCTTCTCTTCGCAGCACGGCTTGGGGAGAGTCTCTTCCTTGGCAGAAGGCCAGCCCTCTTTCAAGGAGGATGCTCAGGGCTGCCGCTGACACCAGGGGGCAGGAGTACAGCCAAGGCCCACAGCAGCGATGCGCTCAGAAGGAAGAGGTCCACACGCTGCAGATGTCACCCCAAGAACGTGTGCCAGCTCCAGCAAAGGCCAGAGACTGTCAAGTTTCCATGATGCCCCTGCGCGATCCAGAATCACATCCCTGAGGCCAGGGCTTCACTGTGCCTCCTCTCATTGCTCCTGGCATGGGAACGACCTGGCTGACACCCTCATGCTAGGCACCTCCCTGCAGCCCCAAGCACCTCCCGGCACTTCATCCCCAGGGGAAGGGGCTCTGGGTAACCCTGGCACGGCAGGTGCACGGCTGTGGGAGGCAGGGGGGCTCAGCCAGGGCGTGAGAACGAGTTTGTGCCTGCTGTTGCAGCTGCTTTTCAAATGCTTGCAGGCAGATTTGACAAGAGGTAGCGATGTGTGCAGCCCAGCTGGAAACATGGAGGAAGGCTGAGATGCGCACACAGATGAGAAATGACCCCATGCAGTCGCTTGGACAAATACCACCAAGAATGGATGGGCTTTCCCCTCTCCCACAAAGCCCCTCCTTCCTCTCCCTGCAGCACCCAGGGCAAAGAGGGTTTTTCTCATGCAGCCTTCGCTGGAGGGAGAGCAGCAGCCTCTGCAGTCTGTGCTTGCGGATCAGACACTCCTTTATTCACAGAGCTGGTGCGGGGCACTGGGAGTAAGATTGCAAGATGGGGCACGGGTGCCTGAGGAGGAAAGGACTGCACCGGTGTTTGGCTCTATCTTTTCCAGACAGAGGGTCATCTCTCCTGCAAGGAAGGACCAAGAGAGCTGGGACTCTTCAGCCTGGAGATGAGAAGGCTGAAGGGGGATCGTATCAATGTGTTTAAATATCTGAAGGGAGGGTGTTGAGAGGATGGGGCCAGGCTCTTTTCAGTGCTGCCCGGGCAAACCCGCGGGTCTGCGGGGCACAGAGCTGTGAAAACGGAGGCCCCCGGGACGCCTAGAGCCAAACGGAGGTGCCCAGGGTACGCCAAAAAGAGGACGGAGCACCCGGGAGGGCACGAAAACACACGTGTGCACGTGGGGGGCACTAAAAGGCAGCTGTAGGGCCCCAGGGAGACCCAAAAACCAAGTGCAGAGCTCGGGGACGCCGAAACCAAACTGAGGGGCCTGGGGCGCGCCAGAGGCGCAAGGGCAGCCGCGGCCGTTGGGAGGGGAGAGAGCACAAAATGGCGGCTTTGGGGGCAGGGCCGGGGCCCTCGGGGGCGGGTCCTGGGGAGGGGGAGATCCGCCCCATCCCGCTCACCAGGGGGCGCCGGCGTCCCGCCTCTGCGCAGCCCCGCAGCGCTGATTGGAGGGGCCATGGGGGAGCCGTGCGCTGATTGGCCAGCAGGCGGGGCTGTGGGGGCCAGGCCCAGGCGCTGGCGGGCAGCAGCGTGGGGCAGCGGGGCTGGCGAGCTGCTGGCGGCCCCTCGTGCCCCGGCAGCGCGGGGACCCCCGTGCCGGCCCCGGCCTTGGCAGCGCCATGGAGCAGAGCGGAGGGGAGGGGAGCGGAGCGGAGGGGAGAGGAGGCGGCGGCGGCGCTCCCGGGCCCCCACCTCGCCGCTGTTGTGTCTCGTGTATGGGTCAAACGTTCAACTTGCTTCTCCCATGTAAGGGAATAGAAGCATAGACCAGCGTACTGTTGAAAGCAGGTATGTATGAAATAAAAGGAGGGAGCGTTAAGGCAATTTCCACTCTGCTCGAGTTTTGCAGAGGAACTGCTGCTGTTCGTTACAAAAGAGAGCAGAGAGTTTTATCGCTGGTGTTGGTGGGGGGGCTGTGCTGCGGCTGGTGGGCAGCAGGGGCGTCGTGCCGGGCCAGGCCTCCCCCGAGAGTTATCAGTTTGGAGGCTGAGCAAAGCATGTCAGCCGGTGGGCACGCTTTGTGCTGGTTCGTGCCCCGTGACTTTGGTGCTGTCTTTGCAAAAGAGCAAAGGCCCAGAGAAGTGCCAAAGCCCGGCTTGGCGCAGAGCTCTGCCCAGGGCAGAGAGGTGTGAGGGCAGGGCTGCAGAAGGCCCTTCAGCAGTGCCGCAGGGGAGAGATTTGTCAGCCTTTGTCAGCGTCTGCAGAGGGTGCGGAAGGATTTATCATCGAGTTTTGGAAACTACCAGGGACGAAGGCAGGTGACTGCTTTCCAGGCGGTGAGGGGCAATGTCTGCGCTCTCTCCCGGGCTATGCCATCTCGGTGGCGCTGAGCTCACGAGCCGGCAGGTGACAGGAGCTGAGCTCACAGTGGGATGTGCCGCATCTCAGGGAGGTCTCCGCGGTGCCCAGCAGTGCCCTCACTTCGCTGCGAGGCCTGGGCGCTGCTGGGCACTGCTGACGCGCTCCCCACGGCTGTGTTGGTTCTCCTGCCTGTCTAGGTGACATGGCACAGCAAAGGCTCTTCAAAACTCTTCAAAGGCGGCCCTGAGAGTGGCCACCTGCCAGCTTCCAATGGGAAGCAGCCCCATCTCCGCTGCTTCTTCTGCAAGCCTGGGAAGTATTGACAGCAGAGGAGGGAGTTCCTTTTAGCCTCTTCTTTCCTCTGAAATGCCATCTTTGTGTCAGGCGCAAGAGAGTGCCAGGCCTAGGGAAATGGCAGGATTGCTTTTCTTAAGTAAGCCCTTGCTCCTTCTTTGACGCTGGCTGCCCAGCAAGAATCTCTTCCCCATCACTAAACACAGTGCCTTATGGAGCACGGAGCAGAAGTGGAAGCAGTGGGCAGGCAGGGTAGAGCAGTAGCTGTAGGAGGCTGTTGTTGCAAAAGCTGCTGCTGCTCTCCTTGGAGCGCAGGAAGAGGGGCATATGCAGGGGCTCTGTGCGCATTGCTGAGGCCACCTTGGTCCCTAGGTGAGTGTTGTAGCTGGGGGTCACCTCTGTTTTTGTTGATGTGACCACGATGAGTGCAGTAGAGCTGCATGTTTGGCAGAAGTGCCTCGTGCTGCAGAGGCAGGGGCCGAGCTTGGGAGCACGGGCCGAAGAACAGCCTGCGCCTGTGCTCATGCAGACTCCTCCTGGTGTTTCTTTGTAGTCTGCTCCCACCGTGTCCAGGAAGCTCCCCCAGGACGAAGGAGGCCGGCAAGCAGCAACCACCTCCTGCTGCCAGCTCCACGGCTGCACTCGCTATTCCCGAAAGCTGTAGGAGAATATTGCAGGTACATGCCATGGGTTGCTGTAATGCCTGTGCTGTTGGAAAGGGTGCAAAAGCCCCGTTGTGCGCATAGCAATTCTGCCAAGATCCCTTAAGAGCTGTTCATGTGACCATTTCCCTTCCTTCCTTCAGATCTCCTTAGTAGGCAGAAGTTGTGCTCTCCCTTTCCAGTGTGTTCTTCCCTCCTGTACTTGCATGAAGCACACAGGGACACTTCCCTGGGGCATTGCTGGCTCTAGCAGCAGGACGTGGTGCATTGTGAGGCTGTGGAAAACGCGCAGGTCTTTTCTAGACGCTGGCTAGTTGAGATCATTGCTCCTCACAGACCGTTCAATTGTGTGTGTAATGAAGTGAGGAGCCTGGCGTAACTTCAGGCCTCGTAGCCTTTGTGGAGGCAAACTCTGTCAACAGGCGGGCTGAAGAGAGAGCCCAGGAGTGAGGGTACGACCTGCAGAAAGCCCTTCCCTCGCAGCAGCTGAGACTAATGCTGTGTGCTGTGGCGTTTCTGTGGCCCTCCAGGAAACTGGCGAGATGTGTGCACAGTGGGACCGAAGGCAGAGCCTGGGCTCCTTGTACAGAGAGCGGCACGAACAAGCAGAGGCAGAACAGGCCGCGTGGGATGCCTGGAGTGCAGGGGAGGGTGCAGAGCAGGCGCAGGTAGTGGCACCATTGGACACCCTTCAGAACAACAGCCATCCTCTGCATCAGGGAGCCGAGGGTGGAAGGTCTGCAGGCGGAGGGGTGAGGGCTGCTGCGCAGTCAAGGGGACACTTTGCAACTGGAGCCCTACTAATTACCACCCGTGGTCCCACAGGTGACTCCCGTGACTCCCACCCAGCTAATACTCAATTGTAATTGGATCTCCCTTCCCTGCCCAGCACTTAGTGTTTCGGGTGCAAGTGGTTCCCTCCTTACTTTGCACACCCCCTCCAAGGTTTTTGAGCACAGACTGATGGGTTTTCCAAGGCTGTCACATGAGCTTGGGTCTGCAGCTCAGCCTCACCACCATCTGTACACATGCACACAGTCACTGTTGGAAGGTGCAGGTAAAACCTGAGGTGAGAAGGGTTCGGATCGCTTGGTGTGCCCTGCCAAAGCCAGGGAGGAACTCGTGGGAAGTTGCTGCCCTGCAAATGGCAATTCCCTCCTGCCCATTTCTGATGGTCTCAGTGATGTCAGAAGGAAAGCGGAGGGACATCTGGGAATTGCAGTGAAGGGCTGCTGCCCCACTGACCTTGCCCTGGGAGCTGGGGTGGAGAGCGTGCTGGTTGCGCAGCTGCTGCTGCAGGGTCCTTGCCAGAGGGCCTCTGGGAAAGGGCTCCTCTCTTTGCCATCTGGTTTGCAGACAGTGTCTCCTTCTTGGCAGGACTTTGGCCATGAAGAGACTTGGGCTCCCCATCCTCCAGCGCAGCCCAGGAGAAAGGAACACAGCGTGAGGTGGAAAAGGCAGGAAAAGTCTCCGCCAGTGGAGGAGAAGAAAGCAGGAGCCAAGGTGGAGACAGTGCAGCCCCGGTAAGTGTGCGCTGACCCCAGCGGCAGCCTGGGGCAGTTGAGCACTCAGGACGCCACCGGGGTGTTCTGGCACCAAATCCCTGAGGCCTGGTGTTGCCTACAAGACCCTGGGCATTCTGGTGCCCCGGGAATGAGCTGGGTTAGGCGTGCCTCCTGCCAGGGGCCTTTCTGCAGTCCACAGGTAAGCCCCCAAAGTGCCCCCAGGTTGAAAGGGGCTGTGGGTGCACACGGGCATGGGTGGGTGCCGGGGCTGGAGCAGGGCCGAGGCAGGAAGGGGCCGAGGCAGGGGGTGAGAGAGTTTTGCCCTGTTGTTGCAGCCACCTTTCCCCTCGAGCGGTGCAGATTCTGAAAAGCTTGGAGCCCTATAAAGCCCGTCGGGAAACATATTGCGGAGAGGAAGAGACAGCAGCAAGCGGAGCAGAAGCAGTGTCCCTGGTAAATATGTGCAAAGAGGGAGGGTGCTTCCCCCTGCTGCAATGCCCATGCTGCCCCTGGTGGCAGCAGGTCACAGAATCACAGAATCGCTGAGGTTGGAAGGGACCTCTGGGGATCATCTAGTCCAACCCCCCTGCTCAAGCAGGGTCATCTAGAGCACATTGCACAGGATTGCATCCAGGCGCATTTTGAATATCTCCAGAGAAGGAGACTCCACCACCTCTCTGGGCAACCTGTTCCAGTGCTCTGTCACCCTCACAGTGAAAAAGTTTTTCCTCATGTTCAGATGGAAGTGTCTATGTTTCAGTTTGTGCCCGTTGCCTCGCGTCCTGTCGCTCGGCACCACTGAAAAGAGTCTGGTCCCATCCTCTCGACACCCTCCCTTCAGATACTTGTACACGTTGATAAGATCTCCTCTCAGCCTTCTCTTCTCTAGGCTAAACAGGCCCAGCTCTCTCAGCCTTTCCTCATAAGAGAGATGCTCCAGTCCCCTAATCATCTTTGTAGCCCTTCGCTGGACTTGCTCCAGTAGTGCCACATCCTTCTTGTACTGGGGAGCTCAGAACTGGACGCAGTACTCCAGATGTGGCCTCAGCAGGGCTGAGTAGAGGGGGAGAATCACCTCCCTCGACCTGCTGGCAACACTCTTCCTGATGCAGCCCAGGATACCATTGGCCTTCTTGGCCACAAGGGCACATTGCTGTCTCATGCTTAACTTGGTGTCCACCAGCACTCCCAGGTCCTTCTCCGCTGCTTTCCAGCGGGTCAACCCCCAACCTGTACTGCTGCATGGGGTTATTCTTCCCTAGGTGCAGGACCCTGCACTTGCCTTTGTTGAACTTCATGAGGTTCCTCTCTGCCCACCTCTCCAGCCTGTCCAAGTCTCTCTGAATGGCAGCACAGCCCTCTAGGTGGGCAAAGGGGCTTTTTCTCGGGCAGCCCTGCGGAGACAGGAGCACGCTGTTGACCCTGGCCTTGAGCTGGATGTCCCTGAAATGCAAGGGACAGCTGTTGGGCACCACCAGAGGTGTTCCAGATGGGCCATGACAGTGCTGCCTGCTGACAAAAGGATCCGTCTGATGTTTGGGCACAAGGGGCCTGTGTCTCATCACAGAGAGCTTGCAACTTCATTGGAAGCAGACAGCCTAAGATTTGGCCTGCATTAGGCCTGCACTGTTTCTCTGCCTTCTCCCTGTTCACCCAGCTGTCCCTCTTTCTCTTTAACTCTCTAGCACTCGGAGAAGCTGCTGGTATGGCACGGCAGGGGGCAGTACAAAGAACGTCGGCGGTGCAAAAGACAGGGGACCAACATGAGCAAGCGCAAAGGCAGGTGCTCGGCCGCTGCCTTGGCAAGTGCCTGGCCCTAAAGCTTGGCCAGCCCCAAGGGACGGCACCTCCCTTGCCGAGTGGAGACGTCTTTGTGTGGGAACTGCTGCTGGTGCTGTCAGTGCCATGGCCTTTGCGGCAGTGGGGCTGTTAGGAAAGGGGATGGGGGGCTTTCCAAATGCAAAAGTCCCCCTAGAAATGCCAAATAAAGAGCAGTGCTGCTGTTCCCAGCTGGAGTGCCCAATGCGTGCCTGGTGATGCCTTGGTGTGCCTGGATTATCGACACCCCATGTGTGGTGCCAGAACTATTTGTAGCAGCGGAAGGGAATCATGTCCATATGTGCCCCCACCTGCGCATCCTAACACGCAGTACAACATGGCGCGTGCACAAACATTCCCCCCAGCACACACGTGAATGCCCCCCCCACACACACACAGACATGCCCCCCCCCCCCCACACACACATATTAGCATATTAGGGAAATCGGAATTATTGTGCATATTAATACAACTATTACACACACACACAGAGCAGAATGATGATAGCAAACATACTTTGTAAAACAAGTTCCATGTCCAAGTATTCCCGAAAACCACAAGGACCAATTGTCACTTTGATGTCATGGGTTTATTCCGACAAGTATTTTCTGAATATCATGGCACGCTTCCTCATCATTTGGGGGTAGAAAGGTACAACATTCTTTACCAATCAGGGTACAAAAAATGCCTTTGACAGCTCGGATGAAATCAAGTGCCATCCGATTTTGCAACACCATTTGCTGTATTGCTGATCCTGCAGCAGTAAGGACTTTTACAGCGTCACTAGCAGGATTGGCTGCTGCTTCAAAAATTAGCGCTAGCTTTTCCCAATAGGTACTTCATCGATCCTGCATTGTGTAATTCTCAATGCAGAGGGTTAAGCAGCACTAATTGGGGGTTTCCTCCTCCTCCTCCTCTTGTTGTCTCCGACCATATCTAAAAGGTTGAGGTAGAAATAGAGAGGCCTCAGAGATGGTCCCGGGCACCCTTGTGTTCTCCTCAATGGGAGGGGCGGCTGCACCCAGGGGCCACCATATACCAAACAGCACCAGCAAGATGTGCATCCATCTAATTGGACTCCGGCCGCTACACTAGGAGACCAGCGGTATCAATCCCTTAATGTTGGAACATCCTGCTGCAGACACCACAAATGTGGCATTGCGCCAAGGTGGTGCTGCACCCGGGGTTCCTTGGGATGTTCACTAACTTAAGGGGAACCGTACCAGAGCAAGGACTCCGGGTGCAGCCCGGCTCTCCATTATATGTATTTTATTGCTCACTCCTACATTGCAATCGTGCAGCGCAATTTGCTATAGCCAAACACTAAAATATTCTGCACATGCTTTGGGTTCGCAACCAAGTTGCTGTCTTAGGGATCCCGATCCTTCGCTGTCCCATCAGTCATGGAGGAATCGCGGTGCAGGCATCCTCTTCCCACCGTGTGGGGTCTTGGGGTCAGTCCAGCTGTCCAGAGCAGGGTCCACACCATGTGGCATGTCAAAACAACTCCCCCTTGTCCCACCTGAAGGTAGCAGCTTAAACCAATCACCAGCTGAAATGTCTTTTTTCCCATGGGGTTTCATTGTTCCCTACAACTCCCTCGTCTGACTTCTTTATCACTCATTTTCCCACTGCTGTGCCAGAGGGCAGCGTTTCTGCACTGCCACCTCCTTTCTCATCCCTCCATTCCCACACAGCCCTGCAGTGTGGTGCCTCAGGCCGTGGACACCCCAGGCGACAGCCAACTGCTGGGACGCACCAGCGCAGCCTGCTGGGATCGCAGCTCTGCTAGCCAGGAGGCCCGCTCTTGCCTGCTGGGCTGCGACACCTGCCCACTCATCACCTTCCACCCCACTGCCACAGGTCTTGAAGAAAAGAGGAAATCCTGAGTGTGCAATGCAGAATCCTCAGGAAGTGCTGTGCAGATGGGCAAAATCCAAGCCCTGTGAGGGGGTGCTCTAGCAGAGAAGGGGGAAAAGGGGGAAAAGTCTTTGTGTCCGTGCTGTGGACTTGTGAAGATGGAGATGCAAGCTGGCAGGAGAGGCATGAAGTCAAGTTCCTGTTGTTTGCGCTTCCTCAAGGCTCCTCAGCAGGTTTTGTAGGAAGGCACATAGGAACCACACCGTTGTGGCCGCAGGCACTTGGCACAGCACCTTCTCCTGTTCCTAAATGCTGGCGTTAGACGCGTCTTTGGTGAAACTCCCTCACCTCATGTCCCTGTGCAATAGATGCCAGAGTCCAGCTGCTTTTCCGGAGAGGGAAAGAGTCTGCTTTGGGGGGCCCAGTCCTACGAGCAGCTGCGCACAGACGCACTCTTGCCTCCACTCGTAGCCCAGGTGACTGAGGCCAGGTGCCCTGGCACCCCATGCATGTGTGCGCAGGATGCTCCTTGGGGGAGGTGCTGCCACCTCCCTGCTGCACGGTCTTTGGCAAGCGCACACTCTGGGAAGCTCTGGCCCACGTTCGTCCCTCCAGTCTTCTAACAATACTGGAACTGACTGTAGCTAACTACACACTAAGACTACTGTCACCAGCTCTAAGCTACCTAGCCTCAAACTACACTGGACCATTAACTGTGCTACAGGAAGAAGAACTATGCCCTTAGTCTGACTAAGAATAACTATAACTAATGCCTATAACTAATGCTAGTAATGATACCAAATAACGATAACTAATAACTTTAACTAATGCTACTAATGATACCGAATAAATATAACTAACAACTATGACTAATGCTACTAATGATACCGAAAGACTATAACTAATAACTATGACTAACGCTACTAATGATACCGAAAAACTATAACTAATAACTATGACTAATGCTACTAATGATACTGAAAGACTATAACTAATAGCTATGGCTAATGCTACTAATACCGAATAACTATAACTAATAACTATGACTAATGCTACTAATGATACTGAACAACTAGAACTAGTAACTATGACTAATGATACCTATAGCAAATAACTGTCGCAAGGGGAACTAAGAACTCTATCCTACTCTTAGCAAAATACCTATGAACTGAGAACCCCCCCAACTGCCCTAAGAATTCTCAAACTAACTGTCACTAACTACTAAAAATGAAATAACTACAACTACACTAATCTTTATGCTCATCCTACTAAATAATCCTAATATATTAATTACACTTTACTCCCTATAACCTAAAGAGAGCCATGGCGGAGTGGTGGGAGCCGTTGGCGGGCGCTGTCTCTGTCCCGCAGCGGAGGCGGGGGGGAGCCCTGGCAGGGACGTGTCCCCGCGGTCGGCCCTGCCTCTGCCGGGCAGATGTTGGTGCCCGGCAGCCAGGGGCGGGCGTGGAGGTGCTGCGCGGACCGGCGATCCTCGGCCTCCCAGCCCAGCGCCTTGGGCTCCGCTGCCCTGGCTGGGGGCGGCACCAGCCTGCTCTTGCTGGGGGGCCGTGCCCCGGCTGGTGGCCACCGGGGGCCTCCTGCCGCGCTAGCGCCTCCTCCTCCTCTTCGGCCCCTGGGGCAGGTCCACGGGGCGTGGGGCGGGCTGCCCCTCCGCAGGGTCCACCTCCATGGGCTCCTCCTCCTCCTCCGCAGGCTCCACCTGCATGGGCTCCGGGACGGCTGCGGCGCTGCGCAGGAGGGCGGCGCGGCGCTCCCAGACACTTGCGCCCACCTTCCTCTTGATGCGCAGCACCGCTTTCCTCCTCGCCCACAGCCGCTCTGGCTGGCCCATGGCGGCAGGGACGGAGAGCTCGCTGCGGGCCCTCTCCCACCACTGGCCTCTCAACGGCTCTGGAACAGCGGCGCTGAGTTCACTGCTGACACGCGCGCGCCATGGTGACGGCATGCCTGGCTTGGTCCCCACGCGCGGGGGCCCTGCCGGGCTCTGCCCCCACGCGCGGGGGGATCCTGGGGGCTGCAGGGGGCCCCGTGGGCAGGGGGCCGCGCGGCTGCGGGCTGCTCTCCTTGGCACCCTTCCCGTGGGCCGGCCTCCTTTCTAGACAGAAACATGGGGGGCGTGTGGCTCCTTCAGGCCTTCCAAGGCCCCAAGGCCCCAGGGCCTGGGACACAGCGCAGGCCGTCATGCAGCTACAGGTTTTGAGGGATGCTGCTGAGGAAAGAAGCCATCTCTTGGGCACCCAACAGGACAAGAAGAGTTACTTTGCCTTGGAAAATGCCTGTTAGTTATTCTCGTGCACTTGCAGTGACTGGCCCCACACCACACTCATTTTTCCTTTCCGAAATGCAGGTGTGGGCAGCAAGCAGCACGACACCCACGCATGATCACAGAATCACAGAATCACTGAGGTTGGAAGGGACCTCTGGAGATCATCTAGTCCAACCCCCCTGCTCAAGCAGGGTCACCTAGAGCACATTGCACAGGATTGCATCCAGGCGTGTTTTGAATATCTCCAGAGAAGGAGACTCCACCACCTCTCGGGGCAACCTGTTCCAGTGCTCTGTCACCCTCACAGTGAAGAAGTTTTTCCTCATGTTAAGATGGAAGTGTCTGTGTTTCAGTTTGTGCCCGTTGCCTCGCGTCCTGTCGCTCGGCACCACTGAAAAGAGTCTGGCCCCATCCTCTCGACACCCTCCCTTCAGATATTTGTACACATTGATAAGACCTCCTCTCAGCCTTCTCTTCTCCAAGCTAAACAGGCCCAGCTCTCTCAGCCTTTCCTCATAAGAGAGATGCTCCAGTCCCCTAATCATCTTTGTGGCCCTTCGCTGGACTTGCTCCAGTAGTGCCACATCCCTCTTGTACTGGGGAGCCCAGAACTGGACGCAGTTGATGACCCCAGCGCTGGGGGGCTTCTGCCACGTCAGCATGAGCAGGACACAAAAGGCATCTCCGGGAGTCACCGTGGCCCTCGCCACCTCCCTCCCAGGTCCAGGAGAGCTGCAGAGCTCCTCCAAGCCCTCCCCGCACACTCCCCCAGACAGCTGGGTGCTGCCTGGCACAAAGCCTTCCTGGTGGTGGGTGAGGGGAGGGAGCTGCTGGTGCCCAGCTCTGGGCTCCAGGGAACAGGCCAGGGCTCGGAGCGGGGAGCTGGCAGCAGGCTCCCGTGAGGCTGCTGCTGGCAGCGCAGCCCCAGCCTGGTCCTTGCCCTGGGGACGTGTGCTGGTGGGAAGGGCCTGGCCAGGAGGGAGCCACGTGCCTGGGGAGGCAGCAGCAGCATTGCCCAGCTCGGTGCAGGAGGGCAGAGCAGGGGCTGCTCTTGCGCTGACTTCAGGAAGGCGCCACGCTGTCTCCCACAAGGTCTTTCTATTGTTTTTATTATTTCTTTTTTTAGGGAAAGCTGATTGAGTGTTTTCAACTGTAACTGTTTGCCCTCTCGTGAGTATGTTGTTGAGTAAAGAATGCTCTGTGGTGCCAGCTGTTTTTCCCAGGGGAAGGGGGGGCCTTCTTCAACAAACGGTGCTTTGACAGAGGTCTCCTGCTGTCGTTTCTTTTGTGGCTGTGCCATTCGGAGAACTCCACTCTATGCTGTTTTCATTCTTTCCCTCTTGCCTGTGGGGTAATGCTTGAAAGTGCACAGTGCACCAGCTTAGTTGAGTTCCAGTACAAGGTTGCAACACGTGTTTAGTCTGCTCTTCCGTGTGTTGTGAGATATGTGGTGCATCTCTTGGATTTTCAGCTGTGATAAGGAATGAGATGAGAAATACAAGCTTAACCGTGGAAATGAGAATTATCATGAGAACTCAATCTCAGCTGAAGAGCTATAGAAGAGGCTTTGCTGAGCTTCTTAATGCTTGTGTAAACTCAGCCAGCGCTGTGGCTTTCTTGGCTCTATTTGGCTTTGGATTCTGTAGCACACGGGTGCACAGTTTGAAAGCGGCCATCCCTAAAAAGGCACTTGGGAGTTTGAAAAGGGAGGAATTGGCTGGCTGATTGGTTGTGTGCACAAAATATCCTTCTTGCACTTTTATGCGTGAGCAAGACTTTTGTCGTTGTGTGCTAGTCGAGCAGTCTGTCCTTACTTGCTCCAATCTGGCTTGGAAAGGACTAGCAAAACAAGGGTTTACTGAAGCCTGCAGAGTAATGCTACAATCTGAGGGAAAAGGGTGGTTTCTGAATTTTGTGAACCCAGCCTCAAGCAAGAAGGAGGTGCTATTGCAGATCAGAGTATTTTATGCTAACAGGCCCATGGTTTCTTTAAGCAGACTTGGATGCCAGCAGCCCTACTGCAGCGAGTCAAACGCCCAGCGTGGACTTCTGATTGCCTGAACTCCCGTGTAGTGATGTCCATTTGCCCTTGTGTTGTCAGCTCTGTTCCCTTTGAAGCTTCAAGTTCTTCCAGGCTCCTGTGTTAGGTGCCTTAGTGTGGAGAATGCCTGCTGCGGTGAGGTTAAAGCTCAGTGTTGTGAGGGCTGCAGCCTGATGTGGGAGAGGAGGCTCTTGCTGTTCTTGTGTTCATTCCTCAGCCGTTTCCTTGTGTTTGCTAGCGCTCATGTTTTCTGTCAGCTTCCTCTCTTGCACCTGTCAGCACTGATATGAAAACAGATTGAAACAACCCTGCCCTTCCAAATTAGGACTCTGAAAGGAAAAAAAACCCCAGGCTGCTGTTGCTAACTGAGCAGCAAACTGAGGAAGCCAGTGATCCGGTGCTCCGAAGCACTCCTGCTGTTTCCAAGCTGTAGCTTGACAGGCTTTGCAAGGCCTTGTTTCAGCTGACTGCTGCGCACAGGTGGTTGTGCTGAGGACTTTGTCTCCTGAGCCCTTTCCCCTGTACCTGTGCTTTTTGCAGGAATGGCGAGAGGGGTCCTTGCTGCATTGGAGGAAGGCAAACCAGAGGAGATGATGAGCAGTGCTGTCAACCTCAGGGTCACCTGTGAGCACATCCACAGGCTAAAGGAGCTTGGCTGGCTGAAGGATGAGGTAAAACTTGCTGCAGTGCAGTGGTGTTCTCCACCAGTATATATTGAAAAATACCCCTTGAGGGTGTATGTGAGTTTCCTTTTCCCAATTCGTTGCTGACCCCCCCCTCCCACTGCAGATCTCCGAAGTATCTGTGTTCAGGTTCTGTTTTCAGCCTCGAAGGGCGCAGTATTTCTGAAAGCACCTGTCCTTCTTCTCTGGTGCTGCTTCCTGGAGTTAGTCCTACTCAAGTCCAGATTGACCGGAGTGGGTGACAAGTGTTCCTAGCAAACTCTGAAGAGGTAACCATGTGCTAAAGTCTGGGAAGAGAAGCTGCGCCTGGAGTTCTCTCAGGCAGCTGCCTGCTGCAGGGTGGCCAGCAGAGAAGTGTTGGTGTACTTTTCCTTTGGTAAAGCAGTGTTGCATTTTTCACCTCAAGCTTTCTTTTTGTTATACAGATCACCAATTGCTACGTGAATCTTGTGGTGTAAAGAAAGAAGAAGGAAGGCTAGCCAGTGGTTCATGCTTTGGGTACTTTGTTCTATCGCAAACTAATTTGTGGGGGCCATGGAGCAGTAAGAAGATGGAGGGGAGGAGTGTACGTCTTCCAAGAGGACCGCATCTTAGTGCCCATTCACTTGAGAACGCCCTGGGCACTGGTGGTGAGTCAAACTGGCTTTTCTTTAGAGTTGGGTAAGGAGCACCAGCAAGTAAGGATAGTCCATTTTGGTTTTATTGTGTGCAGCCCAAGGTTGTGCTGTGTCTCCTTTAACAAGTGTATCTTAATAACGGGTCAGAAAGAAGGCCAGGAAATGCTTTGATGCAATGGGACCAAAAGGCAGCCAGCTTTGTGAAGCTTTGCTGTAAGTAACTGCTCAGTCAGTGCTTTTCTGCTTTGACTCACCAGAAGGATTTGTCAGGTTCTGTCTGTTTAATGCAGGATTAGATGTTGTTGCTTTTCTCTTAGTAGATGCAGACCGTCAATCTTTGTGATTGACTTGCTGCAAGTTGGAGGGAGTGGGACCCGAGTTATTGATCTTGTGTGGCATTGTGCCCTCCGTGCGGGGTCTTGGATGCCGGGGTTCTGCCACCTTCCCAGTATATTCAGAGCCAAAACTTTGCTGTCAAATCCATGGTAGCCTCTGGCACAAATGTGCTAACTTTACAGAGCAATCAGTAAAGCTAGGCTTTTGAGCAGAGGGAAGAATGTCAAGGAAGTGCTTCCTAGTAGCAGCCTGAGTGTAAGAGGAAGCGTGCTATCCATGGGAGGCATTGCGTTCTTCCAAGAGCTTTGTAACTGCTCCCGGCCCCCGCTCTCCCCACTTCAAGAGCAGCTCTTCAGTGTTAGCAAACATTTCTGCGTGTGTTAGCTGGCATAGCACAAATCTCTAGCTCAGCTGACACGCTTGTACGTCTTGGCCCCTGATGCAGAGGTAGTGAAGATGATTACTCCAACAGCTTTAGAGAGCAGGAGCAGAGGGGCCACTGGGTTGAACGAGATGTTGTTTCAGCCTGATACTCTCTTGGCTAGTGTTGAACAGCAGCTGTCGAGGAAGCAGGACCAGAAGAGGGCAGTATATAGTGACTTTTTTTTTCTCCTTAGAGTATTCTTCCAGCAGGCTGTGACGGACCTGGGAGCTTCGTCAGGCAGACGTAGTAGCCCGATGGCCTTGGCTGTATTTGTTCTTCCAGAGGTGCACCCAGTCTTTGGGCTGAAGGCCCTCCATGAGTCCTTGGAAGGGCCTAATGCAATTTCTTGCTTGGGTTCTCTGTTCCTTTTCTAATACCGTTTGCTCTGCTTCTTTTGACCTCTGCAGAGCAAGGAGCATGTCTTTTCCTGGCCATCTCTGTTTGAGTGGTTGGGTCTTCTTGACCAATAACCATTAGGTCACAGCCTGTTGCTGTGCATGTAAAGTTAAGATTTGGGGGTTTTCTCCCCCAGATGCTTTACTTGTCCTGCAGTGACTATCCTCGGACACTTTATTGCCCAGCCAGGCAGTGTCCTTTGATTCTTTCTCTTGGCCTACCATACGGAGATGAGTGAGTGGGTTTTTTTGTGTTTGTTTTTTTGTTTTAAGCAGCTGGAGTCACGTGTATGCGAGCATTACTTGGCTTGGGAAAGGGAATGGAATTCCTCCTCGTAAGGCCTGAACCCGTACTAATGAGCGCAAGCCATTAGAGAAAGGCCAAAGGCATCTCGTCCTGTTCTTAATGGACCAGTTGAGAGGGCAAGTGGGCCAGGCAGCCAAGAGAGAGGCAAATTCTCCCTCTCTTTTCCATTCATTAGGAGATTCCACGACACCTGAATGGAAGTGCCTGTGGGGATTTTTCTGTGCATGTGGGCAGATTGTGTGTCCAGAGACAAAGCAGGTGAAGGAAAGCAGAGACTCGCAGAGGTGAGTGCAGCTCCTCATCAGCTGCAGATGTCTTGCCCAAATGGCAGAAGTGGGGAAGTGGTGTAGGTGTGAAGTGTCTGGGGCAGGGGCTGGGGTTTTGCAGCTCTCTGCATATTTGGTGTGTAGGATGAGGGCTGGGACTTCCAGAGGCCTCTGCAGGTCAGAGCTGTGTTGTCTGTCTGGATTTCTGACACCTGCTTGCCAGCAGAAGCTGTGCACTTCCTCTTGGGCAAAGGCCTGCAGCCAATGGCTTTGTAATGTATGTGGTCTTTGCGTCTTTTGGGGAGAAATGTGTTTAACCCGTTGACCTGTTAAAACAGGAGTTGTTTCGAGGAGCAGCTTTTGCTCAGGGGCTTGCAAGCTGTTGTTAGTGAAGTCGATGTGGTTTTGCTGGGTTGTCCTGTCTTGCACGCATGTAGGAGGGGGATGGGCGAAGCCATGCTGCCCCCAAAGTGGCAGGTGTGGAGTGTTCTTCAGATGAACTTTGTCACCTGAAAGAATTGGCAGCTGAATGCTTAAATTGATTGGAGAGATAGGGAGGCAGGAGGAGGGAAAAAAAAAAAAAAAAGCAAAGGCTTTACTGGCCATCTTCCTGCTCTGATTCTGAATGTGTTTAGATTGTATTTCTTTGTTGGGACAAACATCAAGAGGAACAGAAAACTGATTTTCACTAATAATTTTTCAGCCTAAATATTTAAGGCAGCACTTGACTGCGTGCCCTGGTTCCCTTTTTAGAAATCATTTTGAAGTGAGAACTCTTTTGGCTGGGCAGATGTAGTGGGGTCCCGAAAGACCCAATCTTCCCTCCCTTTCTTCCCTCTCTGCCCCCTGGTCCTTCACTCATAATCTTCCTGAAGTAAGATCAAGTCACAGAGTAAGATCAAGTCACAGAGTAAGTAAGTCAGGTTATTTCCCTTAAGGTGGTTCAAATATGCTGCAAGGAAGGAAGGGCTTGAAAGCCATTTCAGAAGATGACATCTCCAACTACCTCTAACTGCTGAAGGCCAATCCTGGACAAGCAGGATAGGCTTTTCCCTTGCCTTGACTCACAGTTTGATCTTGCGAGGGCAATGATCAGTCATTTCTGTGGACGGTATAAGGGAGGTCTCTCATCACTCCTTTTGAGATGTTAGATGAGAGGGTAGTGACTAGGGTATTCTTCTTTCTGCCCAGTTGTTTCTGCGCTGTCCAGACTGGGAGGAAATACCCACTCATCTTTACAGCACCCATTCCCTAAAGGAATATAACACGCCCTAGAAGGTTTGTACAGGACCCTTCTCTTGCTATCATGTGTCTGTCCTGCAGTGTCTGCGTGACAGTCGTGGAGTACAGGCCTCTCTCAAAGCGAGGAGATTCGTTCTTCTTTTTGAATTGCTTTCCCTTCTCCCCGTCTTTGGATCCAGAGCCCAATGTTATTCCTGTTCCTTCATATCACTGACTGCAGTGCAGACTGTCTTTTCTCTCTTGACAATACCAACAGTCTGGAAAGCCATCAGAGCCCTCCTCATGGCTGGGGTTTCTGCTTAAGCGTAGAAGGCGGTCAGAAAAGCCGGACTTGTGCTGCAGGAAAGCAGGTTTGAGCGTGTTCCCTGTGAAACCTTGGCCGGGGTGGAAGCAAGCAATGAACAGGCTTCAGTTGTGTCCTCCTGCCGCTCTGGGGTACTAGCAAAAATGTTCATGGAGGCCTCTAATCAGAAGGGGAAAATCAGAAAAGAGCAGCACTCCTGACCTTTCTGTGCCGGATAGTTTGTCCTTCCCATGACTTTTTGCCTGCTTTCCGTAATTTAGGGTGTAGAGAGGATGGGGCCAGACTCTTTTCAGTGGTGCCCAGCGATAGGAGGAGAGGCAACGGGCACAAACTGAAACATAGGAAGTTCCGGCTGAACACGAGGAAAAACTTCTTTCCTGTGAGGGTAACAGAGCACTGGAAGAGGTTGCCCAGAGAGGTTTGTGGAGTCTCCTTCCTTGGAGATATTCAGAAGCCGTCTGGACACAATCCTGGGCAGCGTGCTCTAGGTGACCCTGCTTGAGCGGGGAGCTGGACAGGAGGATCTCCAGAGGTCCCTTCCAACCTCAGCCATTCTGTGATTCTGTACTCCAGTGACAGTGGGTGAGGCTTACGTAGGTTTGCTGCTCTTTGTAAGGAAGGATGCTTTCTCCTTTCCTGCTGGGCTTGAGGATGATGCTAGTCAGTGAAGCTGCCTGTGCTCTCTCTGCTCCGTGTAGGCAACCTGCAACATGTTTGGTCAGTCACTGCAGAGTCGCACGTAGATGTTTGGGAGCCTGGCGTGTCGGCATCTCTGAAGTACGGATGTGCTTCTTGGCAAGAGCCTGATCTTCCTAGTAGCAGAATGTCGGCAGGTACTGTGTTACCTTTCAGGGGGATTTCCCCTCAAGTTATGGCAAGGAAGCTTTGTCAGACCTCAGAAATGACAGTGCCATTGCAAGATCCCACAGGGACAAGTTGGCATATACACCTTATGCTGCATTCTCTGAATGCCCTTTCTGTGGGTTTTTTTTTTTTTTTTTTTTGGAATGGACACTCTGTTTACAAACAGCTGTTCCAGGGCCTGCCTTTTTACTCTAAAACTTATCAAAATGATGGCTGGGGTTGCAACGTGCTAAGAGATGGCCTGATGCCTTCCGTTGCATGGGCACAACCAGCTGTTAATGTGTCGTGATTTTCCTCCGCAGTTACTGACTCTTATTGTTCATCATGCACTGAAGAACGATGTGCGCTTGGGAAGTGTGGTTAGCCTACAGGCTAAAAAGGCAGTGTATTGTTTCCTGTGCTTCTCTCTGAAACTCAGGTTTGGATTCCCGTTTGCCTGTTTTTCCTTGACATCTCATCACCTCCCAAAGAATCTCCTGTGTGCGGTAGTTTAGTCACCTGTTACAGGGCAAATGTATCCTAGAATCATTTTCAGAAATGGACTTAAGCTCCCTCGTGAGATTCCCTTGATTGCGAGCTACTTCCAGAATTTTCTTTTCAGGGATTTGAAGCCTTCTCAAATCCAACTACATTTATTGGTGGCAACTTTATGGATGTTTGTTCTTGTGCCAGCATTTCCCGTGAGCTTAAGTGGTTCTCTGTGCCTAGAGCACCTTCGGTTATATGTAACTATCATGTTTCCTCTGTCTTCACTGTGCTCTGTTAGGTTAAATTCTCCTAGTGTCCTTTTGAATGACAGGCACTTCATTTCTGGAGCATATTCACAGCCTGCCTTTGTTGCTTTTTGTTTGAATATAAATTCCCTTTATTTTCCTTTCAGAAGAGACCAGAATTATCCACAATGCTTCATATGATATCTGTCAAGTGCCAGTATGAATACTTCTGTATCCGCTGGTTAAATATGGCTTTTTTTCATGATTCTACTGGTGGATTATTAGTGTGTGATTAGCTGGTGCACTCAGTTTTGTATCTGGATAAGAAATGCATGCTAGCTTCCCCATTTACTGAACCCCAGTTTAGAGCAGAAATTCTTGTGGTCAATCCTGGATGCCAGAATGATGTTCCTGTTCTCTCCTCCTGGGTGCTCTCTGCGGGGATCACTGCCCTGTTCTTCGAGAACTCTAGGATGAAGAAGAAAGAGAGATTCATATACTCCAGGAATCTCTGTGGATGTCCTGCTTTTTGTTTTGCTAATCATTTCTTTTATTAAAATACGCTTCCAACTTCTCACCACTATTAGATGGAAGGCTACAAGCCTAAATTGGAATTTGCCTACTGTGAAAATAAGTAAAACTAGATGGTTGGTTTCCAGGGATTCTTTCTTGCTTTCTGCATAGTGGAACTGTATGCTAATCTTTTGTGTATATGCAGAGCCTTGATAAAGTTCCTATGTAGGCACCAAGTGTGCGTGTCAGATTTTCTGCATGTTTGTGTCTGAGCCGCCTTGTTTCTTGCAATTAGGAAAACCTTGGTACGTACTCCCGAGGAGGAAAGAACAAGAAAGAAACTTAAAGAACGGATGAGGAAATCGCTGACACTCAGGATGGCAGTGTAGGTTTGTTCCGGCTTTCAGTTTTCTTTACCATGTTCCAGCCAGAACCTCATCTTAAAGAAATGAGCTGAACTACTGGATACTCTTCATCTCTTCATATTTCTGTATAGCCAAGGAGCTTAAAAGCCATAGTCATGGACTCCAAGGCGCCGCTAGTAAGCTCAGGACCTAGAGTCCTCAAAAGGAACCAGTCCTTTTCCAAAATGCTTACAACCGAACACAAGAGAAAAGGCTTGTCTGAGGGCAGGTGGGAATACAAGGAAATGGAGAGTACTACTCTGAATGATAAGCACTGCTCTCACTACAGCAGCAGCCTGACAGTTTTTGTGGGTTTTGAGCAGCCCAGCCAGAATATTCAGGAGGTGAGGTAAACTGCCAGATGCATATGAAAAGCTCCTGTGAAGCGTGAAGATGACAGGGGAGAAGAGAATGTGCTTCTGCATTTGTGTGTTGAGCAGGCAGGCAGTTGGAGCTGCTGTCAGGGCCGGCTTGGAATTCAGAGCTGTCCTCTGGGTACTCCGTAGGAAATAATGTAGGAACGAGGCTAAATCGTGAAAAGCCTTAGCAAATTTATGTTTGCTGTGAGAGAAGAAACTTGAAGGGTTTGGGGAGAATGCTCTTTGTGATTAAGGCACTAAGCTCAGAATATGAGCTTTGCAGCACCTTTCTGAAAGGATGTGAGTGGGGCAAGGCTGTATTTCAGGAGAGAAGAGCAGGTTGCAGTAGCTGAGCTGATCAGGCTTTGAGGGAGAGATGCAATACCTCGTGAAGGCGGTTCCTCGCACATGTTCTGCAGGCTGTGCAAAGCTTTGAATGAGGGGAACGAAAACCTACCAAAAAGTTCAAGGCAAACGTGCAGGTATGAGGTCTTAGTTAGCCCTGGGGTAATCTTGTTATTAGTCATTAACAGGCCAGGGAAGAGTGCACGGCCATTTTTTATGCGTTAGTTTAGCCATAGCCTGGGCCACCCAAAGAAGCACGTTGGCATCAGGACTCCTTGTAGAACAGTGAGAGACCATTGAGAGGGAAGGAGGAAGCTAGGGAGGGTGGCGGAAAGAAATGGAGGTAGTAGGGCAAGAGATGCCTAAAAAGAAGCATGGTGAAATGTGCCAAAGGCAGTAGGCTAGTAAGGAAGAATGAGAGTTGACTAATGGTCTGGAAGTCTAATTCAGAAAAGTTACCCTATGATTTCAAGCAGAGTGGCTTCAATACAAGGCCTGGGCGATCTAGAGAGTGGAGCGGTGTGACTTGGTTCAAGTGTGTGGATTTCAGGGAGGTGGATGGGAGAAAGTTGCATAAAGGCACTATAAATAGTGTGTCAAATGGGGGAAAAGAGTACGGGGCGACATTTCGTTAAGGTGCAAAGTGAAAACTGTGGAATTTGAAATGGGGAGAAAAACTGAAGTATGCTTTCCTAGTGGGAAGAGTGCCAGAAGAGAATGCGTGATTACAGGGAAGCATGTGTGAGTGTTGGTGTAAAGGAAGTTAGATGGCATCACTGGACCAAGTGGAGGGATTCAAGGAACAGGAGAGTAAAGAACAGAAGAGGAGAGAAGTTCATGCTGTTGTGATCAAAGAGAAGAGTGCTGGAGGAGTGAGGCGTGGGCTTGGCAGTGCTCACAGACTCATTTCTCAGTTTTCCATGTGCTCTGTCTCTATACTCCATATCATTTATCTTGCATTCAGAAAGCAGGACCAATTTTCTTTTTTTGAGTTTTTTTTTTTTTTTTTACTGAGAAATAATATGAAATTATTCTTAGTTGGCAGGTAGGTAAAGAGAGCGTGTATGTTCCTTTGCTGGCATCTGGCTACTTACTTGAGAAGGTATTATTAAAAGCTGGCTAGATAAGTACACTCAGTGTTTTGCATTCTTGGTGTCATTCCTGAAAGAATTTCAAGTTACTTTGCAGAAGCTAATGGCAAAAGCCTTTCCTGTATGCATCATAATTAATTGAAGCTGTCTCAGGAGCTCCCTTCTTTCCTTTTCCTGCTCTTTTTGGTAACCGCTTTGAACATTAAGTTCAGTGGAAACCAGGGGCAATAGATTCGCAAGCACAATACAGTGCCTTTGCACAGCTCTGGCCTACTGTATGCAAAAGTCAGACTGAACAGAAGTGCAATGTTCTTTTCTAATCCCTCAGCTGCCAATCCTAGTTTCTTCTTGGACTGTTTCTCTGTGGAAGCCTACTTAAACAAGAACAAGTCCAAAAAGAAGCGGTAATGGTGAGTGTGGTGACAGAGGTTGTTTTGCATTCTGTAAGCACTTGGAACTTGGAAAATGCTCTCTGTTGCATGATATGAGCACTTTGTTTAGCATTCTTGAGAGCAGTCCATTTAGGAAAGAAGAGGGGGCCTCAGTTTTGGAAGACAGACTGGTATGTGCAAGTGGCTTATGTTTCAGAGAGTGGATACTTCATGCTCAGTGAAACTGGGTGCTTTCTGTGTCAGTTGCGTTGGAGAAAATGAGCAATTTGAGCTGAATTTTGGTTGCAAACTAGTTAGGCCTTTTGCCTTCCCAGCAAAGACTGAATTTTGCTCTCACAAGGAAAAACATGTAACGCTTTTTGAAATCACATGCCTGAGGAACATAACGGGCTGGACAATTTGTAGATCTCTCTCACAGTGCGTTCCAAGGTAGACTTCTCTTGATTTTTGACATAGTGTGTTCTTAATCTTGTTTGTGTTGTTGTTGTTGACAAGCTGGCAGATGGAAACATGCAGTCTCCTACAGTGATTCCCCCTCCTCCTCTTCTGAGGATGAGGAAGATTTTGCGAGGCGCGGGAAGCGCAGCCCTAGCAGAGCTTTCAGAAGGTGAGTGCGGTTAGAGAAGAGGGGAGGGAGGAATCTGCTGAAGTGGAGGAGCAACTGCGTGGCTGTGAAGTGCTCTCCTCCCTGCTCTTGTACAGATTCTAAATGGTGTCAGCATTGAATCTCTTGGCATAATATTTAATCTCTTGGGACTGGTGACTCTAGCTGGGCTGTCTACACCTGGCCTTTTAGAAGTGATTCTTTAAGAGCAATTGGACTTTGCTGGAGGGGCTGGGAGTAAACTCTAAATGTTTGAATGTAAAATTCTACTGCCCCTCTGCTTTACAGTAGTTTATTCAGAAAGAATACTCCCATAACCCCAAAATTATAAATAGAGGCAATGATGGAGTTTCTTTACCTTTCTTTAACCTGTGGTATGTGTTCTGTTGAATTTATCTTTAGGTGTGGGTGGCCTCTCTGACCAAAGTTCAGATGTAAAAAGAGAGATGGTCATTTTTCCGTTGCTTTATCCAGAGGTCCTATGACAGATCCAAAGTGTGGCGTCCAAGGTAACAGAGACTGTATTACCACTATCCATGCAAACTCAGCTGTTTGCAGGAGAATATTAAATTGAGGAATCAGTACATTTGCGTGCTTAGAAAACTTCTATCAGTATTGAGCTTTTATGGTAGTAATTTCTTAAGGGTGGATAAAAGCTGGAATATATGTAGAATCAAAGCATATGCAATGCCTTCTCATAGCTAAGGGCTTAGTGTCCTGTGTACTACAAGGAGACTGTACTCCGAAAGTGTCCTGGTTTAAAAAGGTGAGTTTGGCGATGTGGGGATTTTTTGAGCATTTTAGGTACACTTGATTAGTTTATGAGCACGACAGGTTTAACTGTTGGAAGTCAATTCTAATTTGCTGCTTGAAAGACCAGGTGTTTCCTTGTATGGGCACAATATCTGTAGATGTAATGATTACCTGTAGCTATTCTCTGTCAGCAAAACTCAACTCACAGTATGATGAAATATGACTTTAAGTTCTTTGCTTTCAGCAAGTTTAAAGGAATTGCAAAGAACAAAACCAAAAGCTTTGAATGATTTTTCTTCTTTATTCCTTGTAATTCTTTTCTAAACACCAGCAGGCTAGCTTTTCTTATTGATACTTAGGTATTATCTGGAGATGCAGAATACCTTTTTCTTTCCCCCAGCTTTAGACTTTCTGCTCAACTCTTGCTGACAAATTCCGGGAGAGAAAATCCAAGAACTTGCATCTTCTTAAAGAGTAACCGAAGGCTTTACTATCAAGTCTTGCCTGTCTGTCTAGAGAGACATCAGATACGTGGCTGAGGGCTGACCTGTGAATGAGCTCAATGAACTGTTAAAGACAGAAATAGAAATGGGAGGAGGCAGATGGGCCACTAGGGGGAAACAGCGGTAGTTTGGGGAGAAGCTGCAAAGTTTTAGATAGCAGGATGGCCTTAGTCATGATATTTCATGCTATCATTTGAAGGAACTGCAAGAATGGCTTCCGGTAGAGACTCCAAGATGTCAGTGTTTGAGGTAGTGCTACTAGGGCTGAAGTGCTTTGTACTCTTTGAGGAGGCCAATATTAACTCTTGTATCCTAACACCATTTTTTGTCATCGTCTTTGGAAAAATAAGGTAGAAACTTAGCACCCTGGCTGCTGGAGTATTCCATGGGAGAGCAACCTGGCTTCTGCAGTCCTGAGGAAATGGAGGACTGTTTCCAGGGACAGCACTGAGCCCTGACCTGGGGGCTTAGGCCTGAACTGCTGGAGCCTTCTGTGAGAAAAGGGAACTGCCTTGATGCCAGCAACTGTTGACATGGCTGGAAGTGCAGTGTTCAATTTAGAAGGAATTTATTAACAGTGGAACAAATTTGTAGAAATTCCAAGTTCCGCTCTTTCAAAGTATTGGACGGTAAGCACACCTAGTCAAGATTTTTGTTTCTGTATTCAGGAGGAAATCGTCAGCATGAGAGTAACCTGTTCGATGTTTTTATCGCCTTCCTTGAACGTGAACTCTCAGAAGTCTAGAAGGCGAAGGATGCATTCCTACTGAAGTCTGCTGATGGGAATTGGTGTAGTTGTCTTGCTAAAGTCCCTGAAACACAAGGTGGAATTGAGCTTCCCAATTTTTCAAGCCTTGGCCTTCATGAAGAAAGAACTGACATCTTGGTTAAGGCATTGAAATGCTAACTGGATTTCTCTTATGAACAATGTAACAACTATATTTTGCAATGGCAGACTGTCAGAAGGTAGGCTTTTGGTGAATGTACTTTGCTTGCCTTTTACATTGCACATATTACATGCACTGAACTCAGGATATAAGTAACTATCTCAAAGTCACGGGAATTCTTCTCCTAGGCAAACTTATACATCTGTCTAATAAGCCTGTGGGGAGGAGGGGGGAAGGCTGGGTCAGCGTGAATCTCTTGAGTCAGAAAACAGTTTAGACAAGTGTTTTCAGTATTGTCTTCTGCCTAAGCAAATTTTAAGAGATTCAGGCAGGGTGTCCTAGTGGTATCAGTATGCATTTGCTTGGGAAAGCACAGCATTCAGGTGCTTAAGAGATCCATAAATGAATCTGAAACTGAAAAAGGAAAACTACCAATGGAAGAGCTCCTTGGGGAGATTTGCATGACGTACATCTGATGTTGCAAGCACCAAAACTGGTGCCTATGCTGGACTGTGCTGTAAAAATGTAGTAAATGTAGCTTCCCGTGAGACTCCAAGAGCCCCCCACTCTACATGGCCATGTGGAGTATAAAAGATAGTTGGTGCTGTCCTCTGGGCTTCCTGCGTGCTGCTGAAAAGGAGGTTTGCATGAGAATATTGAGGCATGTAGAATAGGCTGCTGCGGAACTAATAACTCTCTATCTATGCAAACTAACAGGTGTAAACAGGATGTAAACTGAAAACTGTGTATCAACCATAGAGTGGGTACAGGCAAAGTGTCAGAACACGCCTACCAAGACAAAACAGTTACTTAATAACAGAGTGTAATTTCTCCTTGGATTAGATTATAGGCCTAGCTGCCCAGACAGAAACAGGCCTGAACCTCTGCCTGACTTCAGAGCTACTGAGAGCTAAGGTCACTCCTAAGGAGCCTCACAGCTCGATTCGTGTGGGGCTGTGCTTGAGCAAAGCAGATGAGCCCTTCAGCAAGGTGTAGGAGCCTGGGTACGCTGCTGCACCACCGGCAGTGCCGAGTTTTCAGTTCAGAGTGGGCTTGTGTCCAAGTCAATCTGGAGCACGAGCAGTGCCTCTGCATTTACATCAGCAAATAGTTTCTGTCATCAGGCTATGCTAGGTTGTAAATTATGGGTGCTGACAGGAAGTTTGTTTTTTAAAATCACCGACCAGACACTGACTACTCTTTCTGTCTCAGCAATGGTTTTGGATCAGAAAGTAAGTGGAAATTCATATTTCTTTCTTGTTTTGTCCAGTTCAGACTCTCTAGACCTGACAGGCATGCCAGACAAGCACTGTTTCCTTCTATGGCTGTACCTAGCAAAAGAATTCCCCAATGTGGGCTTCCGCAGTTTTCTTGACCTATCTTCCTTCAGTCCTCCTCATGGAGGAAGGTCATGACTTATATTGTCATAGGACATACTGTATATATTCAAGAGAAGGCTGGGATCACAGGAAAGCACCAGAGATTACACATTCTTTTACATCTCCTGAATAAAGATTAAGCAGTGCAGTCACATAAGGTTAGTACCTCTGCAGTCATGGGACTGTTGCAGAATGCAGTACCACTGTTTTCAAACATTACTGCTGGAATGGAACCAAATCAGATGTTTGACTTTCAACAAGAAAAAAGAATGTTAGCCTACTTTAAAGTGCCTTTTCAATATTTAATTTATTTCATTTTTTTTCCCACCCTTTTTCTCCCATTGCTTGCTAGTTTCAGTTCTTAACTCAGTGTTTTCAGTAGAAAATCTTTATTTAGTTCTGTTTTGTTGTTTTTTTTTTCCCTTGGCCAAATTCTCTCTGGGTTATATCACTGTGATTTCAGAGTAAGTCAGGAGGAATTGTTCTAGATTTACGCTAATTTAAAACTAAATATTAGCTAAAGGGAGATACTAGATTCAGACTAGTGCAATTGAATGCTTTCCTCTGCTTCAGTCAGCTGCAGTGATTATTCAGTCTTCATGTTTCACTTGTGAATATAGCAGATTTTAGATATAAATCTGACTTACACAGTAGTTGCACATCTAGGCTGGATGCAGATGACTGCACTCAGATACCATTTGTATGACAGTGATTGAGCAAATCCATCACCGTACAGGTAACCGGGGAGGACAGGTCCCTGTGGATAGTGTGAATGGAAATGCTGTTATATCTGCCCCTGGACAAAATGCCCATTCCTGTATTTGAATGTAGTTTATTCTCTGGAGCATGTATTTGAACTTTGATCTCAGGGTATTCTTAAAACTCTTTCCGCTTGAATTCTGCCCCAATGCACCTGTGCTTTTCCATTCTTTGCAGCTCTTGGGTTTTGCAACCAATTCAGCTGCTGTATGTGTTCTTGTCTTCTCAATCTACAAGAGACACTATCAACATTCTTCATCTTTTTCTGTGTTTGATTTTAGTGTTCAGACCCTCAAATACCTTTCTCCTGTGCATTTTGCATACAATAAAAACACTCCAAGATATGTCAGGCTTTCTCAGGTAAGCTGTGATAGATAGATTAGCTGCATTTAGAAGGAAAAAGAAAATATGAAATATATTCTGAAGATACAGCACAATTGTTATTTTTTCTTACAGTAGCACCCACCAACATTAACAGAGCTCTGATACACTTGCACACAGTAATTATATAGTCACAGCTAACTTCAGACATTAGCACAGTAGGGAAATTAAATAATTCATCATGGTATCTTGACACTAATCCTTGCTTCTTTGATGTATATAAATCATTGAAGGGCATGTTGTCCTGTAAATGCTCTAACCAGGCTCCAGGTTAGCCAGCCGAACACCCAATGTGCTTTGGAAGCCCGTCTTGGCACAGCGCAGAGTGTGAGATATTACCCAGGCTGTCTTGGTGAGACCCATCCAGCTTCAGCCCTCACCTTGTTAGAGTCTGGCCAGCAGGAACTGCAAGCAGACAGATCTACAGTCAAGGAGAGCTCCAAATCACTACCGCATCTGTAGTGCGTTTCTCCTCAAAAATCCTTTCAGGTTGGGAAGTGCTGTAATATCTTCTATACAGAGGAAATCAGGTTCAAGAACATCAAAGCCACATCAATATAATCTGTGAAGGCAGGTCAGAAAGCCTGTAGTTCCAGGGTCAGATGAGACAACCTCGCTTGTATCACTTGTACTCATCTAGCATCCCTAATATTTCTCTACCCATGAAATATACCATACTCAATAATACCTTCAGCTCCTGCTTTACATTTGATTTACAGCAGCTGTGCTGCCTTTTGCTGCTAACGCTGTTATTGCCAGGGATTTTGATCTTAGTGACTTTGAGTACAGAGGGTGGATTGGCAGTCACCCATGCTCCAGCGGATGAAGCAAGCCAGTCCATGGTGTAAAGGGTAGGGATGGGAGCTTTAGGCATCACCTTTATGCTAGAACTCGAGCAAGGCTGTTTTGACTAGGGCACTTCACTGACTTTCCCTTCTCCTTTCCAAGATCCGCACTGTGCTGTTTTGCAGCAGCTCAGCTGGTTTCCCCATTGCCAAGACTTCTCAGCCACCTCATCTTAGAGGTTCTCCAGCTTTTTATATATTCATGCATCAGTTTCCTGGAAAGCTGTATTTTTTTGATAGAGAGCATGCACACAGCACCACCAAACTGCTCAGCTACTGACTCGCTCTTTAGTCTTTAACTCACATTTCTTCATCTGTCTTGCCCGTGGCCCTGTGGAAATAAGCATTCCCGCAAGCGCTTGCTGACTCAGGCCTGGCTTTAATGACACACTCCTGTTTACCCAGAGGTTAAAATGGTAAAAATTAATTGATTTACATCAGAGCTGTACACATCCAAATCTAAAAGCTTGTTCACTCAAAATACAAATTTCATACAAGCGAACAAACAAAAGCCATCTAAAACTTCTCGTTCATTAAGAGTTTTTGAAAAAGCTTAGACATTTTTGTTGTTATTATTTTATCCAAAATAACCCTTCCATCCAAAGTATTAATCTCAAATGTATTTATATGGTTGTTAAAGAAGTAACTCAAACAAGAGTATTTCATTAGAAACTCTCTTTAACTACACAGAGAGGAATTCATAGTTGTGCTCTATCTTTGTGCTTAATCACCTCCTTTCAACACAGTAATTTATTAGCAAATCTCTTGAGGAGCAGTTCTCATTTGTGTTGGGAAGCAAAGTAAAGTCCTTGTACGTTCAGTGATAATGGTTTAGTTACATGCCAGATTTTGTGAAGCCCATTATCTATATTATGTGTCATTTCAAAATGACTGGAGTATTCATTTATTTTGATGGTGATAAATGAATTCTAGAAAGATCTGTGATTACTTTGTTGATCTAGCCCTATTCCAAATTCTCTGAACTAAGAAGAAAACAAAATCTGTCTAGTTCAATGAGGAAATAAAAAAATCATAGCCTAATGAATACCTAAATGAACTAAACCGAACCAAATCCAAACAGCTCAAGCTTTATGCACTTTAGTCAAGAGGGAGACAACTAAAAGGGATAATGTTTTGGTTTTACTCTTTGCTAACATATGACGTTTGGGGCTCGATGGGACAAAATGATTTCTTGTTACAAAGGTAGGATTCCTAATGGAAAAGAGAGTAACTTTTTTGGGGGGAAAATATGCACACACCACTGGGGATTGTTTGGCAGGAAGAATGAAGGCAAAAAGCTCCCATGTTGTCTCAGAATAAGGGCAATAGATTTTGTCGGACCTCCTGCACTGGTAATGCGTATTGTGCAGAACAGAAAGTATGAGATAGCATCTAATACAAACAGACTTTTATTAGTCACTGCCTAGGATATCTTCTAATACCTCATGATTTGCCTTTATTCCATGTAACTATATGGTCTGAATTGGAACATCAATATTAGGACTCTAAACCGAAGGTGGGACAGTGTGAGTGAGGAGCGTCAAGCAGAATATCTACATTTAGGAAAAGGAGAAAAAATGATGTGGTCAATGACAGGCCCACGAGACCTTAGTAGTATGTGATGCTGTACAGCAAATATTGAAGGAAAGAATAAATGAAGAGAGGGGACATAAATGGAAAAGATGGCTTTTTAAAATTAAACACAGTTTTTCTGAGACAGACTGTCTGAAAAAGAAACAGGTAGTTGTTCTGTAAGCAAAAAATGATTTTTTTTACAGAAGAGAAGAACCTTAGGTTCAGACTACGCAGAATTTATTGAAGTATTTGACACAGTGCCACATAAAGACATTTTTAGGTAAGCAGGAGAAGAAGAGAGCACTATAAGAAATGTTGTGTCTTCTTCCAATCCTCCTCCCACCCAGTGTTTAAATGGGCAGCAGCATCCATCCATGCCACAAGCCAGCCAGGCTCTGGAAGGCTGGATACAGCCTGCATGACTGCCACATAACATCTGGACAAGAACTGGCCTTCATCCAGCCAGCTGAGATGTCAGGCAGAGTGAAGCTACAGTTGTCTGTCTCCCTCTGGGTATAAGAGAGTCATCTTTGCCTCATCTCCTCCATGGTACTCCAGAGCAGAGCCGTTAGATGCTGCTGGAATTGGCTCCCTGAGTAAATGCAAGTCTCACTGCCGCAAACACGCTATAAAGCTTTGTGACAGCAACAGAAATTAGGGTTTCAAACACCAATTTTCCACACTCAGATAGCTAAATGCTCACATCACAGTTGTTGTAACCCTCACATTACCATATTCTCCTTGACATTCGTCACCATTAGTTGTTGTCCCACATCTAACATTTAGTGGTAATCTCTGAGATGAGGAATCAAAGGTGCATTTTTATTGCATTTATAGCATGCTTTTGAGTGCTATGAATAGTTTAGAAATGGAAATCCCTCTGCCATTTTTCTTCGTTCTGCCCACTCTAGCATGCCATTTTTTTGTTTATGCTAATGGAAGCAATAAGCTCTGCAGAGAAGCGCATTAGAGGAGACGCATCTAGTGCTCTTTATTCTGCCTTTTGGCAGCGAAGGGCCCCGATCCCCCTCCTGCTGCACATCAGCGGAGATGCATTACCTCCATGCGCACGATCCTCGCTCACACCAGCAGCCCGCTATTGCTGCCTCGAAACCCCAGTCCCGTTGCCCATCCGCTTACTGGAACAACTCAGCGAGGGCCACGTGGAAGTTACTTATTTGTGCCATTTAGTTTCCCCTGTACAGGCACAACGCTCGGGAACGTCTTTGCGTGCCACTTGCACGTGAAGCTGGGGATGAGGATTTGCCACGATGGACAGAAGCAAAGAATGAGCGCTTGTGTGTTCTTAGTTAATATTTTCTCCCCGGCACTCCTCTGGGCCAGTCCCAGTTGTCGAAAGCCTCTGTTTACCAGTCCGGCTTCCCTATTTCAGTACGATGCGTCCCTTCTCATCTGCTCGTGTCTTGGCTGGCGGTTTGTCATTTGATCACTTGATTATCAAGGAATAAAAGGGAAAAAGAAACAGATTGGTAAAAAAAAATTGGACTTCTTCAATAGCTGGAGATCAAAGAGTGCAAAAGCAGACACATTCTGAAACGCCCTGGCTACAGAGCACTGGCGACAGGGTTAAACGAATGCCACCAGGAAGCCGCTACTGGTTTTGTTGCTATTATTTTAATAAAAACCGACATGTTGACTTCTCTGTCTAAATGAAGTAATAACTTATACCGGTAGGCTCTACCATACCGTGTTAATTGCAGCTAACGTAGTTTAGCCAAACGGTTTAGTCTATATTTAAACCAAAGCGAAATAGTTTAGTCTGAACAACTTTGCATTTCCTCAGATGTTCATAATATTGTGCGTATTGCTTCAAAGCAAAGCAAAGCTTCACCTCAACTAGGCAAAATAATTGGCCCCCTCTTTATCTGAAGCTACAGGGTAATTGTGGATAGATGTGGCTCAGACCCATCAGCTCGTTCAGTCCTTCCCTCTGCCAAGGTAGGGTTGGCGCTTTTAGGGTATTCAGCCTCAGGTCTCCCTCCCTTATTTCAACTCATTCTTTCTGAGTTACATTCCTGCGTACGAAACAGCCCCTCTCTTCTTCCTTATTATTAATGCTCTACAGGCAGCCGGACACTATTATGCACTTTCGTAGGTGCTCAGAGGCAGTTTGTTCTTCCATTCTTACCTAATTCATCACTTTCTCTTTCAGACCTATGAAAGGTTCTTTGAGTTGTTTTCAATGTGTGTTTCTCTTAAAGATAAATGCCTATTAATAAACAGTCTAATATAATATTCAGGGTTGACATTCAGAAGTATTTAAACACTGGAGAAGAAAAATTCTTCAAGAATAAAACAATTAAAAAAACCCCACTCTCTTTATTGACAAATATATCTCCAAACTGAAAAATACAGACCAGTCGAATATACTTTCCTTCAAAAATAGAGAAGCTGCTGAATTTCATTTAAATGAGGCTTGTGTTTTTGGATAAATTCTGATTCCTTCTGATTCTTTTAAATCAGGATTAGACCACAGAAGAATACTTGATCCAAGATCGGTATCAGACAGAGGATGTGCAGAAGTGGTGGTAACGCCCTGCATTTTGGGCAATATAGCCTTCATGTTTCTTTTTTCAATAACCCAACTATGTGCTTCTAGGCCAAAGGAGAGAATCACAGTCCATGTGAAAGGGTAGAGAAATTCTGCAACATTAAAACCTGCTTCCCTGTACATGAATCCAAAAATTTCCAACATTTTAACATGCACTGTGGTTGAGTATTAAAAAAAAAAAAAAAAAAAACTTCCTGAGCAGGTATTAGAGATCTTTCTCTCAGCAACTATTATCATGTAAAAACACATTTCGTACCATGAGATTCTTTGGTCCTCAGTCTAGTTTCATTTACATTGGTGTAAAGCAGTAGTTCAATGCTATTGAAATCAGTGAAAGAAAAAAACAGCATCAGGCCTTAGTAGTGATGCAGAAGAAAGCTAATGTATTATTTTAAGATAACTGGCAAATTCGAGGCAGAACAATAATCCTGACAGCCCTGTAAATTCTGGGTCTTGGCTTAGATTCATTATACTTTTGGCAGGATCCCTCCCTGTGTTACCTAAGATCATTATTGTCTCTGGCCAGGCAATAAAATCCTGTAATCTGACTGTAAAATGCTTTAATTTCCCATTCATTAGTTTTTTCTGAATTTTACTTTGTGTACCCTGGGAGAAAATAGCTCCCTTCCCTTTTTTTCCCCCTTTCCTCTTTTTCTTACAGGCATTCAGGCAAACACTGAACAAGATATATTTTTTATTGTCTGGTTTAATTTTATCAGATAAACAGCCCCATTCAAGTGCATAAAGGACTCCCTCACACAGATGACATTATCTCCAAATGTTGTTCAACCCAGAATTGTGAATTCAATTTGGTAGATGCAGCCTCAATTGGAGTGGAAGGGGCTCTCAAGGCCTGCAAAGTCCCTTCACAATCAGGTGGCTGGGAGCACACCTGCCTTCAGCATAAGTGCAGAAGAAGGGATAACAGACTTTCCAGACCTTCCTCATCCCCAGTAAACTAATGCTTGCAACTGCAGGTGGTTTCTTTAGGGTAGGCTGGTAGCAGGTGATGTAGATTCCTAAGTTAATTTAAAGCAAATTACTTTGGGGGTGCAGGTGCTGCAGCTGTTTACCCAGGCTGAGATGCCACCAAGGTAAGTTTCTCCTATGCCTGGACTAGCTCTGCTCTCAATCTACAGTTTGGATGTATAGTGAAATGTTACAACTCTATGGTGTGTCATGCAGTTATTTCAATAGTTCTTTTGACCTGATGGTCTATGAATCTGTGTAATCAGTGGTCCTCTTGCATTTGTCTGGCTAGTGTTGTCTTCCTTCAGATACCTGTTCTTCTAGCTATCCCAGGTGGGCAAGAGGAATTTTTTTGTTTATGAAAATCAGTGGAAAAGGGCTCTGAAATCAGTGAAAGGGCTTCTTGCAGCCTGAGGCCTGTAAGTTTGCAATCTCCTTCTGCGGGAATCACAGAGCTAGTGGTGTCCTTGGGCAGCTGCCCCTGCACAGGCTCCTTTCTTTGCAGTGACCCTGGGCATTCCCAGGAAGAGCTGGCAGCAAGCAGGAAAGATCCCATACCTGCTTTCCATCAACAGATGTCTGTGCCTTCTGTACAGACACCTGGATTTTGTCAAAATGGCATCTTTCAGCAGAGAAAGGGATCTGCCGAAAGGCTGTGGGCTTCTGGAGCAGCATGCCCCTTGTCGTGGTGACCCTCTGTGCTGCCGCAATGTGTACCGCACTGCGTGTGATGGAAGGGCCCCTCTAAAGCTCTCTAGTTTCCCTGTTTAACAATAATAAGTTGCATATCAAATTCTATTCTGTACGACATTAATGCGAGCATGAAGAAACAGCAGGGCTTACTCTTGATTTGCGCATGCTTAAATGATGGGAGTGTTTGGGGTTTTTTTTATTATTATTATTTTTCAGCCTTTTTGAAAACCTAGTTTTAAATAAAACCTATATGCCTTTTCTACAAGCTGGTGTGATCACAGAAAGTCTGTCCCAGGCTACTCTGTCTTCCACTTCTTCAAAGTGTAAGTTTTTAATAGAGATGTGTGAATAGGGTTGAGGAAGAGAGTGTCTCCTTATGCCTCATTAGCTTGCACTAAAATTTTTCTCCATCAACAGCTTTTTGACTAAGCAGTGGCTTGAATTTTAAACAGTCCAGTGACTGTGCTGTTTGCTTAGCTAAGGTGGTTTTATTAGTGCTGCAGAATAAGAGGTAGGATCTTTGCAGGAATTTTTGCCTTTGAGTATAAGTAGAGCTGGTTGAGGGAAAAGCACTTCTGAAATCCCCAGTTGCTATTCAGACTTTTAAGGTTAAGGTGCATCACACACAAGCAGCAAATACTAATTACCAAAGCTTGTAGTTTCTGTCCTCTATAAAATATAGCATCCATCAAAATGGACAATGTTTCACTATAGTGAAGTTCAGTTGCCAAAGAGTCTTGCACCTCTGTGTTCTGGCATCAGTTGTTATTTAAAAACAAACAAACAAAAAAACCACTTTGCACCAACATGGTTTTGAATTTCTTGCAACTACTGATTGGTTTGGCTACCTGTCAAAAATATTTTGCCTGCTCATTTCGTGCTGCAGTGGTTCCAAGCAGGCTTCAGCTTTCCTCCTGCAGAGCCCTTGGAAGAAGAATGCCATCAGGCAGCCTCCGCAGGCTCGCTTGGGGTCTCTCCTGGACCACCACTTCAGTCTGGAAATCAGTCCCTGATGTTCTTCTCTCCTCCTCTCATCAGTGTGATAAGATGACTGGTAGTGCTGGAAAGAAAGCTAGCACGGAAAGAAAGTAGCATGACATAGATCACATTTTTCTTGGGGAAAGGTTTGATCGGTCTGCCTGGTTCCTACAAAACCTTCCTTTTCCTGTTATAGCAGCAGTGCGGGCAGATGTGAAGTTCCTTTTCTGTGTAATCCTTCCAGTACAAGGCATTTTATGATAGTGATAAAAACTTGATTCAAACATTTTCACTTTTTCTATAGTTATGCTTGAAATCTTTGCGTATGAAAGATGGTAATTTCCTTTTCTGGAACACAGTTTTGGATTGGAGAGGGAAGCAAGGGAAGTGGTTCATACTCTAACCTAGGAGATGAAGGCTTTGCACCAGGGGTCAGAGGACAGAGTGATGTTCCCACTTGTGCCACCACCCTCCTGTCTGAGCTCAGACCAGGGGTGTGACTCCTCACTACCACGGTTTCTTCTCGTGCAAAGTGGCGCTGATGACGATTCCTGACTTGATGAGCTATTTACTTGAATGCAAACTAGATGTGTAAACTGTGTAAATGTGTAAGTTAACATTCTAGTTCCCCACTATGCGCTAGGGTGCTATATCATAGGCTAAAATACCCAAAATATTAGAAAATGATTGTATATACCCCATGCATCTAATTCTAGCAATTCCTATTCCATGGTAGCAAGAGAGAGGAGCTCTGTGGAGAAAGCTTGCCATGTGGATATGGGATTACTATATTAACTTATTTTAACTGAGCACAAACACATTTCTTTCCCTGCTTTTTCAAAGCAAAAGAGATTTTATGTGTCTGTTTTCCCAGTATCTCCTACAGAAAAATCAATGAAAATATTCCTTCGTATGTGGAGGCTTTTTCTTCACAGAGTTTATGAAAGGAAGAAAGTTCTTCAAATTGTCACACAAAGGAAGCGTCTCCTGTTATGATTCAGTCTTTCCTAGGCACAGTCCTGTTCTCCTGGGAACTGCATAAATCCAACACTAAAGCGGCAGGGAGGAAAAGACAAGTCGTTTCAGAAATATGAGCTGCCGAATTAGCATTTTCTCCCATTACTGCAGGCCTCACGAAGAATGCTTATAATAGGTCTTCTGGTTTTGCTCACCCAAAAGGAATATACTCAGAGTTGCAGAACATCTGGTGCTTGATGATTTTTCATGTGTTCTGGAAACGTGGCTGTCATACATGCATCCTCACCGGTATTTTTGAAGAATGCATTTCCACAACACATTTTGTCGAACTTGGACTGGATGCTTTATCATGGGGGCAAAGAGCATACATATTTTTCCCGTCTGGCTGAAGTCATTCGCACCTGGCTGGGTGTTTACCACACCGGTGCCCAATGCAGTCACACAGGTAGCGGCCCAAACTTTTTCGGCTTTGCATAAAGTAATCAACTGGGTGAAATTTGGAGCCTATTGAAATCAGTGGGATTATTGCCATTGAGTTCTTAATGGGACCACAATACACTAAACTCCAGCTTAACCTTTCCAGAAATTTCCCTTGCTACTTTTGGCTTGAATTATAAAAACGGACAGATGCTGGAGAACCAAAGGAAGAAAATATGACCCTTTCCCTTTTAAATGTGACCTCGTGCAAAGCGCTGTGTTGTTGAGGAGTGACAAAGCAAATCCCATCTCAATACCTTGTGGATCTGTTTTTATCTTTCTATGCTTAGGTCAGTGTTCTGTAACTCTCATTTGCCAATTAAGCTACATAAGAGGCTACAGGATGTAGTTTTGCAGACGCTTCTTCAGGCAACAAAACTGATTTGAGGAGACGAAGACCTTCTCCCCTCCCTGTTGTTCCCTCTCTTGCAGTACCCGGTAGTAGCAGTAGTATCAGCAGATAAACAAGACTGGGGAACTACCAACCTGAGATCAGCTTTAACCCAAGAAAAGTGATTGGTATAATCCAGATCTGTCTTGCAGTCCAGTTCATCCTGCGACTGCACAAATAGTTGAGCGTACAGAGGTAAAAGCTGTGCTACCAGCAGAAATGCTCTGGAAACCAAAACCGAAGGCAACCTGCCGGGTTCTTCTCTTCCCTCCCCTCTTCCAGGGCCAGGATGGCGGTGGGAAGGCTGAATCCTTCCTCTCAGGGGCAGGGAGCTGGACGTCAGCAAGTAAAAAAGATATTTCTGAGGAATATGCTCCACCACCTGTCTTCACGGGAAGTTTTGTTCATAATCAAATGGTTGACCATCACTTGGGCGCATCCCTTGCCTCATGGCTAGGTTTGGGGAGGATGCCTCATGGCAGGATGGGAGAGTAATGATTTCCCTGCAGAGCTGGGCTGGAAAATGCCACTAGTTGTTAAAGTAATTTCAATGGTGCTGTTCAGTGAAGAGAAACATTAAAACCTGAAACTGTTGCCAAGATTTGGGTTAGCAAATGTGCATCTCTGCTTATGAGGAAGAATATGCAGAAACAAGTGCTTTATCTCCTGTATTTAAGGATGCAAGTAACCCGGTTCACTGAGATCCTTATTGCAGTCTGGGACTGCTACATGCCACTGTAATCAAAGTAATAATCACCAGCAGTAAAGGCCCAGATAGTCAGTCCGCTCATAGAAAAGGAGGCTCTTTTGAGATTCAAGCTGGAGAAAAAGCAATGCACCATTTAGCTGGAGAAAAAAAGATGTGCAGTTTTGGGGAAAAATATAAAACAAAGATATATTCCATCTAGGACAGAAGCAATAAGCTAACTGTAGGAAAGAGAGCTCTGGATGTTGGGAGTCCAGGCCAGCTAGGATCTGGAGCTTCGTCCAAGTCCCCACACAGGCTCTGCACAGACTGAAATCCATCTCTCATGCCTCAGCGCCTCTCGCCCTTGGCATGATCCCGGCCTCCCCGAACCCAGCAGGAGTTCTGTCAATGGCGTCAACAGAGGCAGGAATTCACCTCAAATAGACCATGGTTTTCTGGAAGGTCTGATGCAGTTCAGCAAAGATTTGGGACATGCAATGCCACGGAGTCTGTCTTGTTCTTGCTTGATGCCAGGAATGCCAGGCTGCGTGCTCCGCGGGTGCAGGCTATCAGCTGTGTCTTTGATCTGTTGTTATGTTTGTGTATGATACATGAAGAAAAGGGGTGAAAAAGTGATTTGATATGCATGCCCTGGCTTTGGAAAAAAAAATGCATTTTGGATTTTTAAGTAAACCAAAACATCTGAAATAAATGTAAGGTTCCAAAATTCACTTTGCATGATTAATGCTTTTGAATAATTTACGGTTAACTTTCCAATAAATGAGAATCTTTAGTTTCCTGTTAGATAGCTGCTGCTCAATAAAAGATTTTGAAATTGGATGTTACAGGTCATGGAATTGTATTTATATACCCATTTCATGCTTCAGAAAATCAGCTTCTTAAAATGTAATACTTGATTACAGAAAAATGCTGCCTCTCAAAATAAATAAATAAAATGGCTGCTGTTCCTTTTCCTATCAGAGGGAGGATGTGACAGTCTAGGTGAGCTATGAGAAGTAGCATCAAAATGCCAGATGCTCTAATGAAGCTGTTGCGCTTACCTTTTTTAAAAACAACTGGCAAGTTCTGTTTTATCAGAAAATGAGTTCCCTGTCATCTAATAAAGCAGATACCCAGGACTGGCTGTGAACCAACTAGGGGATTTGGAAGTGTGTGTTTGCTGGAGAGGGTAATGTTAATGGGTGCTTTGAATCTGCTCTCGCTTCCACTCGTGCAATAAAGTTTTACGGTGGCTTCCTGAGCTGAGCCGCCCTGGATGTCATTAGGGATACGTGGGCATGCAGTGCTGGTGAAACGGCTGCACGGGATGATGAGAAACTCTGGCTGAAGAAAATGGCATGGGCTTGTACCTTTGTTCAGTGGGTGCTGGGGCAACCTGCTTTGCTGGATGCTCCTGGAAAATTCCCCGAGGAGCCTCTGGCAGCAAGCCTGGAGCAGAGGGATGTCTGGAGGAGCAAGCTCCTCGCCCAGCAAGCATTGCCTGATCGTGATGTTATTGCTCTGAAGGAAATGTTGATGTGCACATACAGATATTTCATGCTACAGGAGCTGCAGCTGGTTGGTTTGTCGGGACCATACGTGTTCCTGCCGTGATCCTTACCTTCTCTGTATGGTTTGTGGGACGAGCTCTGCCACTCTCCACAAAGAGGATTTGAGGTCCTTCAGAGGGACTAGCCAAAGCAACAAGAACATTCTCCTGAGATTTTTTTCTTTTTTTTTTAAATGTATTCTTTCTTGCACATGAAGGAATTACAGCCTAGAAAATACTGTTCAATATTATGTTTTGCTAATTCAGCTGTGATTGTGATCCTCAGCTAGCGAAAAAGGTTTCTAAGGGTTTGTTTCTTGTTTGTTTTAACCAAAACTCTCTGAACAACAGTGATCTTCTAGTATGGTAGTCACCTTTTTCTAGGGCCAGAGGTACATAGCTTATTGTAGATCAGTGTGGTATGTGCCACTCTTCCATTTTCTCAGACTCTAAATGTCCATTTTCCCAATTTTGTACGACTTCCTGCTGCTGAAATTGCCTTTTAAGCAAAAATGTCACTCTAAATGGCTATTTCCACATCAAAAGATATTTGCGTAAAAGTATGCCTCTCTTCAAAAATGGTGGTCTTTCCCTTAGAAATTATGTGTACCTTGGTAAAGATGTTTATGGAAATGTTCACATTTAGAGGTTGTAAAGGGAGACAAAAATGAAATACAAAATCCACCTAAAATTTATCAGCACAAATATTTCACAGCGTTCTTGTCAGCATGGGGGTAAGGAGCAACAACGTGTGAAGAATGGCTCATTTGCTTTTAAGGAGAGGCTGGACCTGGAAAGACTCTGCTGCCATCACACAGAATTGCTAATGCAATCAGTGCCTGTCTCGCCTTTCAGCCCGATTCTGGAAATGTAATATATTCTAAAAGTAAGATTTCATCTCTTTTTCTCTGACAGCAGTTTGAAAGACACCTTCAAAGGAATCCCAGCACCATTTAGCATTTGGAAACCAAGTTTTCCTGGATTGCATGTTCCAGCATTCTGCTACGCTCAAGGTTTTGGTTTGCAGGAAGGTACCAATGTTGCTATCAATTCAACTTTTTATGCAAAGACAATCCCATACCTTGTAAGGTTTCTGCATTATTAGTATACTTCTGAAGTTGGCAAGAAATCATGAAGGTGGCTTTTGTAGCAAAGTAGCTAGAAATAATGGAGCTTACCACCCAAAGCACTTGTGAGGTCTTGCATAGAGGTAAAATGCCTTAATTTACAGGTATTTCATTCACAATATCCAGAAGTCTGAGCTTACGGTGTGTTGGTTCTAAAAGTACAACATATGCAGAGTGATGGCAGGCAAAAATGACCGATGTGTACAAGTAGGCAATTATTATATGTAAAGTTCAAATAGCAATGTGAGAACTCAGTGTTAGAATTGAAAGGGGTGTGTGACTTCAGACTGCACATGCTACCAGCTCAGCTTTTGATTTGCAGAATTTGCATGATGGTTGGATTTCAATGCTGGAAGTTTATTTCTGAATGTTCATTTCTCTTCTGAAAATATTAAAGGCTCCAAAGAAAAATGATGCCCCACAGTGTCAGAGCAGGAAAAAGAGTTCTGTTCCTAAACTGGATTATACCTATAATCATATTACTCAATCTCTATCTCATTATGCAACTCCATCACCATCTCATCTTTCCTGCAAAAGATGATCGACCACCCTCTTTTAATTTATTCCCATCTCTTATACTGCTGAATCAGAAATCAGTTTCATATTCTAAATGTCCTCAGTATATCACTTCATGATTTTTTTTTGTTTTGTTTGTTTGTTTTTTTTAATAAGTGCTATAATATCTGATGCTTTGCAAGACTCTCTCCTGTAATTTCAGGATCTTGTGAACTTTTGAGAATTCCTCTCTGTTTACATGGCAGGAATGGTCTGGCTCATTTTTCTCCCTGAACCTTTTTCCCAGTGTCTACTTGTATATTATAGTTTTAATCTAAACTTGACTAGGTGAGCAATTTAAATGATGTTAGGAAAACCCTTCCAAATCATAATGGATGTTTCTATGCATAAGGCTGAAGATCTCATGTGCTGTGCAAATTCTTTCAGTGAGAGAAAGCAGCTAGAAAATGGAAGGAGGTTAGGGATTAAACATATCTTTTCAACTTTAAAGTCAAGGCTTGGAAGGCGAAGACAGTTGCTGTAGGCATTATTTACAGACACCGTGTACAGTGCCAGCTATACTGAGAAGAGACCAAAACCCCACGTCTGTTTTGCAGTGTTTATGATCAGTGTAATTATATGCTAAAATAACACAGGCGGCAAGTAGCATTAGAAACTGTATACTGTTTTGCAAAATAGGATAAACAGCTGAAATGATCATCTGAAAATAGACATAATGTAATTACAGACCTTAGCACGTGTGTCCAATAACAAACATTAGTCTTAGTTTTAAATTACAGATCAATATTTTGCAGCTCCTAATGTATCCTGCAAGGAGATTACCTTGTCAGCCAGGAGCTGCAGCAATGCCACGCTGCTGCTGCAAGACCCTGCACTTCCCTTCTTTGAACTTCTGAGGTTCCTCTCCGCCCACCTCTCCGACCTGTCCAGGTCCTTCTGAATGGCAGCACAGCCTTCTGGTTTATCGGCCACTCCTCCCAGTTTTGGATCGTCAGCAAACTTGCTGAGGGTGCACTCTGTCCCTTCATCCAGGTCATTGATGAAGAAGTTGAACAAGACTGGACCCACTACTGACCCCTGGGGGACACCGCTAGCTACAGGCCTCCGACTAGGCTCTGTGCCACTGATCACAACCCTCTGAGCTCTGCCATTCAGCCACTTCTCAATCCACCTCACTGTCTGTTCGTCTAACCCACACTTCCTGAGCTTGCCTATGAGGATGTTATGGGAGACAGTGTCAAAAGTCTTGCTGAAGTCAAGGGAGACAGCATCCACTGCTCTCCCCTCATCTACCCAGCCAGTCATTCCACCAGAGAAGGCTATCAGATTGGTTAGGCATGATTTCCCCTTGGTGAAGCCATGCTGACTACTCCTGATCACCTTCTTGTCCTTCATATACTTGGAAAGGGATGCTGAAATCTGTTCCAGCGTATGACATCTGCAACATCTCTGCACTGTAATGGTAGCTCTGTTTCTCACAAAATATGGGGGTAAACATAATACAGTAGCCTTTAGCAGTATGGGGGCAGATGGGACTAGAGTCCTTTTACATCTAACTATTTACATCTCGTTTAGGTTTTCAAAGATAGTCTGTTCTGCAAAAAGTGCAGACATCAGGGTTGTGGGTGGGTTTTGAGGAAAAAGCAGGCGGTACTTCCACTTTAAAAAATAGGGGGAAAAGAAAAATAAGACTGCCAGTTAGAGAAGCAGAGGAGTTAATTTTCTAACACAGATGTGAGCTGAGGTGAAGTTGTTCAAAGCCTTGAAATCGAAGCTATTTAATTTAGAGATGACAATAGGAGAGCTTAGAGGGTTGAAATATAGAAAGATAATGGACAACACAAAACACACTGGCTCTGTTCTGCCTTCTGGCCTCACACATCTGAGGGTTATTGGGTGTTACAGTGCAGAGATTTGAAACTACTCAACCCTTTTATTCCAGCAACTGAACATTGCCTTTAATACCCGTTTCTGTATAATGGAGGCATGATGATCCTTTTCCCCTTTTTTTTTTTAATTTTTTCTGTTGCAATATCATTGTACATGAGATCATAAATCCTTCTGGTCACTCTGTTTGAATTGTTAACGTCTGCACATTTGTTCTGGTAAGTGTAATAAATATCTTGAACAAAAGGTAACAGTGAAAGTTAGCAAAAAAACATGTAGATGAAATTCCTGTCCACACAGACAACAATAAAATGTCTTACACAGGCACCACTGAAATCCTTTGCCTATTGCACTGGAAGCCTGTTGCATCGGAAGACAAGGGCATTGTACAGAGTTAGGTATAATGGGGCCCTGAGCTGCTACTGTAAAACAAACCCATAATAACCATGTTTAAGTTCTGTGCAAGTCCTCTCCTCCGGAATGATTTTCCCCTTAGATGCGTTTGCAGAAGCAGCACAAACAAGAGCTATATTGATCAAGAGGTTTTTAAAAAAAAGAAAAACCCAAAGCTGCAGTGCTAAAATTGTTTCTCCTAGCTTGAGACTCTGAGAAGAATTCAATATGCTATGTTTCAATATGCTATATTCAATATAATTCAATATGCTGTATTCAATCCTGCCTTCCCTCCTCAACATTTTAAATAACGCAGTCAGCAGCAGCACTTCGGAGGCAATGGGCAGCGGCAGGTGTAGCTTGGCTGAAGACAGCCATAGTGTAGCTATTGGTAGTTTAAACCAATGGTTCCCATTAACTCTTCACTAAGTGCGTACCATTGCTTCCTCTCCTGTCAGGGACATTTCTGCAGTGAAAGCCCAGTCGTTATATGACCAGAGCTTTTATGTGTACCTGACAGTTCAGCGCTTCACCAGAGCGTCAGGTTCACTTTATGAGCAGTAATTTCTTGCCTAGTTCCCTGCTCACTTAGATTTGAGGAATGTGCAAGAACAAGTGGTCTGGAGCATGCTGCTGCTGCCTCTTCTGGGCTGTCTTCTTCCCTCCAGGCTCTTCAGGCCAGGTAGGGAACAGCCCACGGACTGGATGAACAGTTGCCACCTGCTCCGACTGGCCAGCTTTCCTCCATACACACATCTCTGTGCGGCTGTTTAAATACACATGAACAGAATAAAAATGCTGTAGAACCACAATTCATCCCCAAAAGTTTTTTGTGTTGGCAGAAGCATATGTTCAATACTACAAGTGTGGGTGATTAATCCTGAGATGCCTGTTCTTGTAGTAATACAGACATGAGCTTTTTATGGCAGTATTGCCTGACCTTTGCTCAGATCTCTATAGCCACCGAACATAAGTACTAAATATTCTCTTAAACGCCACACTGAAATGAGTATGTGACAGAAGCTGAGAGTTGATTTTGTTCAGTAACAGTAAAAAAAAAAAAAAAGCAATACTGCACACTTGTCCTCACTGATGTGCCCGTTCTATGACAGGAGAGAGTATCTCTGCCTTCATTCTCTGTCACTGTTTCCCACTTAGAAATGCACAGCTGCAACCAGTATCTTTTTGTATTTTTGTTACAGCAGCAGTGTAGATAAACACACAGTTGGTATTGTTAACCAAAATCAAATAAATAATTAAAAGAAAAAGTAGTTTTACATAATCAGAATTTTACATAAGTATTTTATGAGTCTAGAGATAAAGCTAAGAAATTTATCCTACTTGTTATGATGCCAACTTTAATGTTAATTAACAAAATCAGACAGCAATTAAACCGTGATCAAATTAGTCTTCATTCATTCATTATATATAACTTCTGTATGGAGAAACTACCTGGAAATGTAAAAGTTGGGTCTTGTCTCCTGCAATGCCACGAAACAGAACTAACAGCAAAAAGTGACAGACTTAGCACAGGAATATTGATGCACACAGCAGAGGGAAATTACATTCTAGCACAAGCCCTTAAAAAGGGTACTGTAATTCTGTTTAACCAAAATTCATATTTAACAACAAATGATATGGTTTTCTACAAAACATCTCATGCTGCCACATGCAAACTCCTGTTACTTAAGTACATCCTGTTTGGGCGCTTTTAAGTTTTTCCAATGCCTCAAAATTACTTGGTATTTTTCACTTTCAGTCTTGTTAGATATATATTTTTAAGACAACACGCATAACTGCAGCAGTTCCTGTTTCTTCGTCTTCACCTGCTATAAGATCCAGCATGTCACCAATTTTCACCTGGAAACAGAGAGAGAAGATGAACGATCATAAATATTTTCTGGGGAAAGCAAATTCCCACAGTGTTCGTGCAATTTTAATTTTGTTCCTTTCTTTCCATTTATTATTCTTATCTCACAGGAGAGGAGGAAGGAAGGCTCTACTAGCCCTGTTATGGATCCTCCAGCTATGATTTTCTAAGAAAGCCCAGGCACTAAGCAATAAAATGTCTCGTCATGACCCTCCCTGCCAAGGTCTTTACCCTTCCTCTCTAAGAACCAAATCCTAACTCTGTGAAAAAGGTGTAATGTAGTAATTTTTAGTCATGATAGATAGTACTGACTGACGTTTCCTACCAACCTCTTTTGTATCAGCACAGACATAAAACAGCAAAATTCAAAATTCTCCCTCCTTGCTTAAAAACAGTTTAAAGTATTTTAAAGAACAGAGTACCGGTCAACTATTTATGCTCCTTTCAAAGTTCACAAAAGACAGCACTATACCTCTCAAAAACTAGCCCCAGCTTGAAGTGATCAGGAATTAAAGCTCCTCTTCCTGCTGCCCTCTGACCACAGGAACTGGATCACCCTTGCACGGAGGGTGTGTAGGACTGCGTTTGTCGCCCTTCTGGGAAGTTCTGCTGAGAAGCAGCATGAGCAGCTGGGTCTCCTACCCTCTGACTCGTCTTCCAAATGCTTCCTTTCCTGCTCTATTACAGATCCAATAACCTTTCCTGAGCAAGCCCAGTTTCCCTTTCTATCACGAAACATTCTTTTTCTTTAATCGTGTGCCTGCTCCACCAGTATCTTTCGTAGATTTAACGATTTCTGCTCCGTCAACCGCAACTATAATTTCCTTCAGCAACTAATAAAGTTGTGTCCTTGCTGCCATCTGCCTTCTCTCCACTTTCACCCTTAGTTTTTACTCTCTAATACCGCATGTCTCCTCTCTTAGGAATAGTGTCTTACCTGGGGAACTACTGTCACTCACACACAGAGCTGGATGTGGTCTTAGCAATGCTAGTCACCTTTGAAGAGCGATTTAGTGGCTAGCTCTTCTGACCCAAGTAAAAGGAGTGAGAAGAGGTCACGCCTTGGCTATTTTCTTGCACTGTATTAGAAGTATTAAAATTTCAAAAAGTCTTACAGTTCTACTTTTCTTCCATAGTTTTTCTCCATTCAGCCGGAGTTCATTATTGTAGAATGCATCTTCTACTTTACTGAAGGAAAACAAGGTTTTATTGCAGCAAAGGAGGTTTTCGAACTATGTTAAGTATAGGGATTTTTCTGTCCATAGGGGTAATGCTTCCAACAACATCTACTGGTTCTTTTAAAAATATTTTTTTCATAGTTTAAAAACTTGTGTTATACATGTGTTTATAGTTGTTACTTGGTTGTAATGTTTTCTAAGTTATTTAGTATTTTGAATATCAATACCGAATATCAAGAATAAATTTTATTCAAAAACTCCATTGCTGGGTCGCTAGCAGCACCCTGCTGTATTAAAATTGATTGATAGAATAGAAAACATGCTTTTTGTGCTATTCTTCGTGCTGTCTTCTTGCATTTTGCTCTTTGTTCAGACAACTGAAGCAACATTCTTATTTCAGAGTTTCTTAAGATGCACAGTCGATTGGAAATCAAATATTATTTTCTCTTCTTTTTTAATTAAGGTGGTTTCAGGTACCAGACTTAACTTCCTTAACCTGCTACCTCAACCTCTCAAGTTCAAGTAACTTCACAACCCTTTTAAAAAATGTTTCTCTAGGGGAAAAAAAAAATCACAATTTGTAAGGATATCTGACTGAATATATACAAAGCGGTGAGGTGTACAAAACAAATAATACAGATTTTTTTATTATTATTATTTCTGTGTGTTATAATAGGTTTAGGTGTTACTTTGTAGCATTAGTCGGTGAAGATGTTTCAGGCAGAAGTGCAGTACACTGACAGTGACCCTTTCTAGTTATTTGCTTATTCTAAAGATTGTGAGTATGATCGTAATGAGTATGGTGATGAGGTTTTCAACAATAAAAGGATACTTAAATAGAAAATAAGGATGTTAATAACAATACCAGGAAGTCCGGAAAAATTATTTGCATTGTTTTGGGTTTTATTTGAGGAGATCTTCTACAATAATTAAAGTCAAGTCACTATCCCATTGAACTGAGCAGAAAGCAAACATTGGCTCTAATAAATGCATTTTAAGGCTCCGTTTTGGAGTAGTATATATGTGGTAGTTCTGTTGAATTGAATTTGAGTTGCAGTGTTTTTTTACAAATGGGGGGAATGTCATATATCGTAATGATAAGTGTAATTCTGAAGTTGCCGAATCCGGCACTTAAGCTAGGAAGGAAAAGATCTAAGTTAGTTGGCTCCCAACGGACAACCCAGACTTCTTGGTTCTCTAGGTTCCCTTCTGCCGTCCAGCAGCAGAGCCAGACACCCTGGAAAGCATCGTGTTCCCCGAGCAACGGGCAGCTGCTGGACAGGCTGAAAACAGGGGTGTGCCTATGGTCCGCTCTCCTTCCGGGCCTGAAAGGGCTGGTGGGATCCTCTTGAGAACGGGAGTTTGCGCTCATTATTTCAATGCCTTTATGTATGTGGGGGGGTCCTTCTTCTAAAACATCGTGCAGGACAAAGTTTCCCGGCTAGAGGTGCCCCCACCTGCCGTCACTGCTCCCACCTGCCCACGGCTGCCCTTGGGCTCCCCCTCGGAACCTGGCTGCTGTGATGCAAAGACGTGGGAATTCAGAAGGCTGGAGGGAGTCAGTTACGGCTGGGGAGGCGGAAGGATCGGGCACTTGGTGCTTGGCCCGGTACATTTCACGTGACGTACGGCGGAGACCTGTAGGTGAGGAGCAGAACCGCGGACACTCTACTGTCCGGTGAGTGTCCTATCTGCTAGATTAATTAGTCGTCATCCTCTGCTAAAGATTAATAAACAGACAATAATTACGGTTGACTGAGGGCGGACTATGCTTTAATTATCTAGTGTAATAATATTGTCATTTTGTTCTGCTAACATTGTGTTACGGGAGGGCATGTGTAAGAGAAGGAGCGACTTTTTCATGTTATTCTTAAGTATGAAGTAAAATAACAGCAGTTCGATACACAGAGCTTGTGAAATTTAGCCAATATTATCTCCTTAGAACAGCAGCTTTTTTGGTGTTCTCATCATTTACTTAGCTTTACTAGGTTACCTTTACTTCAAAGAAATTGCTGTGTGTCTTTCACTGCGTGCTGAAAGTGAGGAGATTGAACTTTTTTTCCCTGTACTCTACGGAATATTTAATGTTACTAGCAAACACACGTATCTTATCTTTTGGCCAAAATGTAGGGAACAGTTCACCTCATCAGACACACAAAAAAATCAAGTAGAATACTTTTCACTGAGGCCTGTGAGTTTTATATAGGAAGCAATGTACCACCATGAAGGTATAAAAGGAATAAACATCTCATAATGCGTAATGTCTAAAAGCATGTATTTTTAATAGCAGGTTCTTACAGTTGATAATGAAGAATTAGAGACATTTCTTCCAGCCTTCATGAACATATTAATATTAAAGTTTTTCGTAGATAATCTGCATTCAAGAAACAGCAGCTACACACTTATCCATGCGTTAACGAACTGAACAATACCATCTTGTGCAAGCGTTTAAATTACTGAATAACAAATCCTTCTATAAAACTGGTAACAGTATTTTTTATTATATTACAGTATATTAGTTAAGATAATGATTCATTTTAATTTGTAATTATAATACGCTTCTGTTGTGAAAATGGAATTGTATTCTGTATGTGGTATGTATGCACTTTTGTACTTTTACAAGTATATAAATATATGTATACTTATATATAATAGTCATATATAAGTAGGTATATATGTATATAAATAGTTGTAACTTGAAAATGATCAGTCAGACTTTCTTAAAGAATGATTGCAGGGGCAGAGAATTGCCTTGATCACAAGATTCTTTTTATTATGTATCATCAGCAAGACCTCTCGTCTTTGTATTGTGTTTTTATTTGGCACCAAATATAAAATCCGGTATTTCGAAGCTTCATTAGTTCTGATGCTCATTGGACCATTTGCTTTTAATTGCATGCTGGCAGTTTTCAAATCAAAAACATAATTCCAAAATAATAACTCTTTGTTTCAAAGGTGTGAAACAAAATGTTTTAATTTCATCTTATTTGACCTGAGTCTGGGATAGCTTTGGTTTTCCTGATGTTGCATCTTTTAGAAAGTTAGCTGTTAACCAAGATATGTTCTGAGCTTCAGTTTTCACTTTTCTCCAGTTTTTATTAAGGAATGATTATTCAGATCTTCCTTTATCTTTTCCTTCCAGCTTGCTTGTCTTACCTTAGAGGAATTCTCCTAAAGCATTCTTCCAATCTGAGTAGCAGTAGTAGCGCTGAGTAGTGAAAAGGAGGGAAAAAAAAAAAAATTCTGCTGTATATCCCCACTTAGATATTTTGTGTTGTCCCCTGCTCCCCCTTATTTTCTTCCCTTCTGGCTCTGTAATTACTAGTTTACCAGCTTCTAGTGGTTTGCTCCAATTCTGCAGTATAGGAATTGGCTTGAAAACCTAAACATTTTGATTTCCATTTGAAAATATTCTGTAGTAGGATCAGCTGATTTGCTTACTTGCACCTCAGGCACAAAAGGATTGTGTGTCTTGTGCATGTCCGCATTTTGTGCCACACCCCTTAGAGCTAAGCCTGATACGGTGTAGTAAAGTCTAAGATCCAAAAATTGACTATCAGTGTATATGGGATATCAGGGCAAAATATGACATTTAGTGTTACATACTTTTCTTAAAGTATAACATAGCTTTCTGATGACGCAGTAGGAAATACACTATCTTCTTGGGATTTTTCGTAAAGAACTGTAATGGCTTAACCTAAGTTCATAAGTAGTATTGAGTTAGTAACACTGGGTATTGACCTTCGCCAGTACTTATCGGGTGGTTTACAGGTTGGTGTGGGCCAGTTAGGTTTCACATTGGTATGTCTTTACAGAGTTTGCACAAGTTTAAGCGAAGTGATTTTTAGAACTGTTAAGCTGCCATAATTTATATGTAGATCAATTCATAAATGCAAATCCTGAAGGAAGGAATTATGTGGGATAAAAGGAGTAGATATCTAAGGCGTTTATAGTGGCTCTACGTCCACCTGAAGGAGATTTTCCGGTGGCAAAATGGTGAAGGCAGTTCTCTTAAGGATGCTGTTTGCAAGGCTATGTATTGGGGCTATACTGAAGATGAACGTGTCAGAGGCTATTTTGGCTCCTCAAATGGTCCAGTATGAGCAGCTTTTATAACTCCATCCATGTTTTGCTTTGTCTGGATGTATGTGCTACCTGTCGTGGTGCTGTAGTACAAAATCTTACCCTGAATGTGAAAGAAGTCACAGCTACTCAGTATTCAAGTGTTTGCAGGGTTTTTTAACAATATTTTGAGATTATTTTAAATAAATTTCTATACAACAGTATTAGAAAGGAAGACTAAGACTAAATTTTTTATTTTTTCCAGTACAGATTCTCTCTCTCTTTTATTTCATCACAATTCCCACACGGACGCTGTAAGTACAGTTTTGATAGATTAGTTGCCTTATTCTCTAGCTCCGGACAGAACCAGGCCCGTCTTTTTTAGTAACATTGACAAATTTCAGACCTTGGCTAAAGGATAGGCACGAAGAGTTGAACGAAAGCTATTTGAAAAAGGAATGTAACTGTGGAAAATGTAAAATATTCTGGGGCCAAGTAAACATAATGCTGGGTGTAGATGAACATAATCAGCATGTGACAGTTTATCAATTGTAAGCGTCAGTTTGCAGCTGTGTACTCATGATGGCCAGTGAGATCTGATCGGGGTGTTTGCTTTGTAGATCCCCAACAGATTTAAAATATCTTTTTATGGACATGTCCACAGATGTTTATCTCAAGTAATTTGCAAAATCAGTTTTCAGGGAAACAGAAATACAACTCGGTCTTTTATAGGAGAGGTAAGGCTAAAATCATGCTATAATAAAACAAATATTTGTTTTTTTCCTTACAAAAAGCATGTTTGTGTTGTTTAGAGGCTGTTGGCTGCCAGTAAGAAAAAAATGAGTGTTAATGCAAATCTACGGATTCCTCTGTTTTGAATTAATGCAATCCATATCAAAAGACAGGGTTTTTAACTGAAAATTTATTCCAGCACGTATATTGCACTTTACAGTGAGTTCTGCTTCTGTGATGACTTTAGATTATGACCCACAATGATAATATAAAAGCGTTTGACTGTAATAAGAAGTAGGCACTTAGTACAGGGTGGAGAATTTAATGCAGACAACTTCCATCTATATCTTGCCAAGGTAGTTTATTATTCTGGAGAAGGTTAAATGACTTTTATTTTTTCTCCTTATCAGAAAAAGATGTACAGTTTTAAACAAGTTCCTGGCTATCTTACATTGTTCGCAGTATAGTTTACATGCTTGATAGGACTATAGATGGCTGAGAAAGTCATTAAAATAGCTGGCTAGTGCAAAAGTTCAGACTGGAAATCACCGATGGGCTGTTAATGACCAGTGGCTGTAGATTAAAAATAGTTATAAAAATATACGTCCTGATTCCAGAAGGTGCTGATACCACTTTGTTTTTGTTTTGTTCTTTAGTGAGATGGAAGATGAACTCAGCTGAAATCACTGATGATGATGAAGGTAAAATGTTACACTTTGTGTAATTTATAATCAGGCAAAAATATCTATTGAATGAAAACTTTCATAACCTGATGAAGAATGCAGCTGCATCAAGGAAAATTGTATTAATGATTTTTGAAAAGCTATCTAAAACATCCTACTATTTTTTTTTTGTTCATGGTATTTTCTCCTCTATTTCCTTCCTCCCACTCCAAAAAACCCTTCTTCCTACCGTAACTTTATTTATTTATACTTTCAGCTCTTCTTCGGGGAAGAAAATGGCATTTACTAGATGTTTTTATGGTTCCTTGCATAATAAAAAATTGACTTTGGGGTGGCCTTAACATGCACTTATTATATAAGTGATAAAAAAGAGTTATGTTGTTCAAAATACATTTTCATAAAAAGAAACAAAGCACAAAAGATATTGTTTTAAGGGTATCATGGTTTTCTGGAGAGAGTGCTTTATCATTCTAAACCTTCTCTTTTTCCAGTAGAAATTCCTAGAAAAGATATTGTGAAAGTAGAAACAGAAAATGAAGATGAAGCTCTAGACTTCTCGGTAACACCCAGATCTTCTGAGGAACACTCACTGGATGGCGCAGTTGGTTGCCTACAGGAATCCAACAAACAGAAACAGACCTTGCTTGGTTGTGATGGTTCAGGGAGCCAGCAAGATGTCTTACCCAGTGTGAAGAAAAGACGCTTTGCACAAGAGATGACTTCTCTATACACAGCTCTGATTTTTCTGTTTGCATCTTGTAGGCTAAATTTATTGCTGTTACAGGCAAAATGCAAGTCACTTAACTAGTTTTACATTAGTAATGAGTTAGAGTCAAGTATAGCTAATCTTGACCCAATCTGCACACATTACTTGTCTGGCTATTTCTTTAAATGATGTGGGAGCTGTCATATTTATGAAACACATTTATAGGTTCATTTACTCATTTGGAAGTTTTTTTGTTGTTTTTCATAGAACATAGGAACAGGTAGTGGTTTGGATTAACTAAGTTTGACTGATTATAGCCCCTCTCATGTCACACAGTCCTTGGCTATTCAGTGGGAGAAATAGGGCTGTAACTTTGCCATCTATGAACGGATTTTGATGTCAGTGAGGCAGGTATGAATGTACATATTGACTGAAAGATAAAAATGCAGGCATGCAGAAGATTTCAACAGATAAGAATGGAAGGTATTACAACTTCTGAACTGGTGCAACATCCCAGCTGTGACAATCCAGACATTTGTCTAACCAGTGAAGGAGAGTCCATAATCTTTTCAGTTATCCTATTCTAGTGTTTCACCTCTCATGTTTGAATTCTATATGTTGGATTTTGATTTTGTTGTATCTACTTCCTAAGAATTATTTGCAATATCCATGTGTTTGCAAAAAAAAAAAGAAAAAAAAAAGAAAAATCACTGTAAATATTTACTGTAAATATTTACTGTAAGTTGATAAAATGCTTGCTTCAGATTTCAAACAATGAGGAAGAGTTAGAAAATGATTGAGAACATGAGTTTCTTAAGAACTTAGTGCTGTTTTTTATAGAAACCATTTAGAAGATGAGAAATCCAGTGAATCTACACTTCCTTGCCTTTCAGAATTAAAGAAATCTTAGACTCCCCTTTTTAAAAAGACAGTATCAAGATACTACGTTTTTAGGTTTTTATTGTTTGAATTGAATAATATTTTAATTTTACTCATTCTCAGAAACCTGTTCAGGAGTTGTACAACGTTGCAAAGATAAAAATAGCTATATAAACCTTTCACATCAGAAAGAAGAGAATAAGCATAATTTTGGTGTCTGATAGCCTTGGCAGTGTTTTCAAAAGCTAACCTAAAGAGAATGTTGAAACATTAAATGCAGTTGGTGGAGGCAGTGGCAAGGTCACAGGACTAGGAGTCAGAAAATCTGGATTCTGTTCTTGGCTCTGTTGCTGACTTGTTGCCACCCAAGTTCTCTGCAGCCCAAGATCCTCATATGCAAGGTGGAGGATAATGCCACTTAATTTGGGAGAGTATTTAGAGCTCTGTGGGGTAAAAGTGTTTAGGATTACAATTGCATTTCTATACTATGGGGAAAGCCATGAACCAACACAAAAAACAATGAAATGAAACAAAACAAAAAAAACCCTAAATAATACTTTACTGTATTTTTAATTGATTTTTTTTCTAATGCATTTATTAATTTGATATATGTAACAGAATTAAGTCCTCTGGAGAAAATTTGGCAGTGCATATTTATGTAATGATACCTGCTTAAGAGGCACGCATTTATAGCTAATATTTTTAAGGCAGTTTTGCTAATACAGTATTTATTCATTCAAAGGGCCCCCATTCAAACATGAAGAACAGAGACACTGGCTCACCCACTCAGGTAAATACAGAGCAGCCAAACAAGAACAAGAATCCTAATACAGCACGGCTCTGTGAAGAAGAAGCCTTCAGTGACATAAGCACTCCATGTTATAAAAAACCTCTCTATGGCATCTCACACAAAATTACAGAGAAGAAGAACCCACCAGGAACATAGCAGTTTGCTTCTTACGATTTGTTTGAAAAAATCAGTCCCAGCAGTCCCTCGCATCTTCAGACTTTGAACGATCAGCGCACAAGAGACTCTGCTGCAACCATTGCTGTGACAGCTGCCACCACAGATTCCGATCCAAATATATATTCTTTGATACCGAAAATGCTTTACACACTTAACACCCTCAATTCCAATGTGAGCCAGCTTCACAGCAAAGTTGACCTGTTGTCTCTGGAGGTCAGCCGAATTAAGAAGCAAGTCAGTCCAGCAGAGTCTGTCGCAGAGTTCAAGCCTCCTCCTGAGTACCGGCTGACTTCTGCAGAGCTCAAACAAATGATGGATCAAAGCACATCAGGTGGAGACTTAGCCTGCCGGTTGCTAGTGCAGCTCTTCAACGATGATGAATTCAACAGAAACTGCAGTGCGTGCGGCTTCCTCAACAGAAGCAAACTTGATTCTCTTCATCTGCAGCTTATCCGTAACTATGTGGAAGTTTGTTATCCTTCTGTGAAGAACACAGCTGTGTGGCATGTGGAGTGTTTGCCTCAAGTCAGTGATTTTTTCCATAGATTTTGGGCCAAAAGGGAGATGGAAAATAGTCAACAGAATGTGCAATCATCCAGTTTTTATGAGACTGAACAGGTAGAATCCTCTCATTTTATTGAGGATAAAGAGCAGGAAGAAGCTCCTAATCCAGACTTCCCTGTGCCTTCTCCGTATTTGCTGTCTGATAAGGAGGTAAGAGAGATAGCACAGCAGAGCCTTTCAGTTGGAAACTTTGCTGCCCGGCTTCTGGTAAGACTCTTTCCAGAACTCTTTACTCCAGAGAATCTCAGACTGCAATATAACCACTCAGGTGCTTGTAACAAAAAACAACTCGATCCCATCAGACTGAGACTGATCTGTCATTACGTGGAAGCAGTTTACCCCGTGGAGAAAAAGGAAGAAGTGTGGCGTTACGAATGTATACCGAGCATTGATGAAAGATGCCGGCGTCCTAACAGGAAAAAGGGTGATATACTGAAGGCGGCAAAGAAAGCAAGAAAGTGACTGGCTCTTGAAATTCCTAAGACTTTGACCACTAAATTATTTGTCAGGATTACACTTTGTTTTAGACCTCCCTGAGGGGCCTGTCGGGAGCTGAGGGCGCTCAGCAGCTAGGACAGTTAGGCACTAAGATTGTTGCTTGTTAATGTGTGTGTGTGTCGCATATACATGGGCACTGCAGCAGTGGGAAGTGGCTTACTACGTTTGTGCATGGGTAAAGATCATAAGTCATCAGTGATAGAGCTATTCATGACTCATTAAGAACATGACTTTCACTGGTGCAAATACATGTATTAAAACTGTATTAGTCCACTCCCCATTTCTGCATCTTCCTTTTTTATCACTTTCTAATAACAAAGTTTTTTTTTTTTTTTTAACTACATCATTGTGCTCTTCAGGGGCAGTTTTTCATTATACCCTTATAAAACAGGCATGTTAGTGAATTGAAAGTTTGAAGTTTAACCTTCATTTAAATTTACAAGTTTCACGGTTTTTGAAAGTGCCATGTTCATTGGAATAGCAGTCTTTGCTTCTACAGTAATTGCAGCTATACGCTATTTTTGTTCTTGATGATACTGAGATACTGAAAATAATAATACTGTGTCAAAAATGGGTCAGAATGGTATACTTTCCGTTTTTAACTGTTACCCATGTTTTATTTCTATAAATAAGAAATGAACTATTATAGTTATGAACTGAGACTTGAGAATAGACACAATGTAAATGTTCTTCTGCATTGACACCACAAGCTTAATCCTGCCCCCGTGATTTTTATTTTGTTGTGTTCAGCGTCACTGCTGGCACAATTAAGGATGGCTTGTCTGGGCAAAGCTAGCAGAGCACCCCCAAGCCTATAGCCATGGAAGGTAGTGCCATTGCCTGCTGGTCACTCTATTTGTAAAATAGCAGAGACAACAAAAAAAACCAAAAGACTTGAAACAAGAACTTAAAAAAAAATTAGACCTTGCTCTCTATCAAAATTACTATTCCAAAGGTTTCCAGTATTAATATTTAATTTATGTAAGAAGTACACGCAAAGATTGTTTTTGTGATGAAATGAAGTGTTGCAGGGTCCCCACTTACGAGCTATGGTAATGTAACTCATTCTTTGCATAAATGCAGCACTCTCTGGATTTTTCAGGTCTAGGGATATGTGAACTCCTTCCTTTATCCAAATTGATTCAGTGCAATTAATAGGTATGTGGAGGCATAACAGCATAACTTAGGTTCACGTGATCAAGTTTACATCCTTAATATGTTTGCGCATAACCAAGACCACCAGGAAGCCAGTGTGACTTTGCTGTATGATTTATTCACTGGAGAGTGCTGCTTAAAAATTAGTTTTCCTCTTCTTTTTATACTGATGTATATGGTGAGAGAGAGTCAGGCCTTCACTTTTAGGTCAGTAAAGACAGTGATTGCTTAACACCGTCTCTGGAAAGCCTTGGAGCAATTGTTGATGTTCTCTGTGGTCCTTTTTTTTTTGTTTACTTAGATGGCTCATAGTATCAAATTTTAAGTCAGCTCCAGTGTAATTTTCTATTTTAGCATTTGTAAGGAAGTACAAAATAGTTGGTATTTTTACTTCGGATTTTTAGAATTTATTGTTCTTAGAATCATATTGATCCCTCCTTTTAAAAAAACCAAAAAGCAAAACATTTTTTCCTAATGACAAGAATTAGCAGAAGTGTGTTATGTTAAAGCAGGAGTAGATTATAATAGATAGTAGCATTTGCTCATTTTCCCCATATTCTAGCAACATTCTCAAAGAATGTACGAAGAAAGTCATGAATGTACTAAATAATATGCTGATGCTGTTTAAATCCATTTAAATGCTTCCTGTTGGCTTAAATAATAGCAGACCATGCACAAAATGGATATCAGAGCAAATATGGCTATAATCAAATGAAAAGATGTTACCAAAGATAAAGAACTGATACCACGTCTGCATCGTATCTTTCATTTTAGTGCATAAATTTAGCAACTTGAATGTATCAGAAACACAGACTTTTTTTTGTAATTGTATGCTACCTAGCACCTCTGTGAACTTTTTTACATGCACTTTTATGGGAGATATAAAATGATGATAGAAAACAGTAACAGCCTCTTAATTTGGTGTTGCAAATTGCTGACCAGAAGGTAACAAATGTGAAGTGCAGGTTTTCTCTATAGTTTACATTTACTTATCTTAATGTCAAATGTGTTTTACGGCTAAGCGATGTTAAAGCTCCCTAAAGAACTCAATATGTATTAAACTTCTGTACAATTGACAGACGTTACTAGCTAGCGTGCAAATTTGAGACATACCGGCTTTTACTGTAGATGTTAACATTTTGCAATATTTTGAATCACCCTCTCTTGACAGGTCAAAAAAATCAGCCCCTTCATATTACTAAGTAGTGAAAAAATGATCTTCACCTTTTAAAATGACATTTTCAAAACTGGGTATAGAAAGATCCTCATTGTTTTTTCCTCTTAACTTCTAATAACTGTGTACGTTCCTTTTATCTCACTCCACAGTCCTTTCCTGATTCTTTTTTGGTTGTATGTTTTATAACTGATAGAAAGAAAATACAGACATATGAATAGCAACATAGTTCATAAGGAAAGCTCTTGCAGTGCGTCTGAAGTACAGCCGCTTCATCCAGTTTGTCAGCCTTGTAAATAAATTAAAGGTATATTATTTTCATACACGAGGAACGTTGTCTGGTGTTTGCTTGAGTAGAGTTACACACGCAGTAATCTTTTTCCTATAAAGTCTGTTACTGAGATCTGAGATAACCTTAGCCAGGCAGACTGAATACACAAATAAAAATACCCTCGTTTGTTGCAACCGTTTAGAAGAATTTTTCCCTTTCAGAATATTCTTTTTAAAAGAACAAACTTGCTGTTTTGCAAGTGAGGCTAAAATAGGAAGATTGCTAGATACTAACTGAAAATGCCTGGAACATGTGTAACCATACACACACCAACTTCCTATTAGATGAACATTACTTTCTACTTACCAGGTCAATAAAACCTGTTAAGGTGAGTATCAAGTGTCTATATCTGCTCATTATAATTTAATTAAATCACCTTTTGATAAGCATTGAATAACTTGCTTCTAACAGCATCCTAAAAGAAGCGGTGTAATATATTATAGCTCTGTATTTTTGTCTTACCCATTTTACACAAATTAAAAACTTACTTAGAAGCTCTGTGAAAGATGTATAGTTACGCTTCAAAGGGGAGACAAAGGGTGGTGCATCAGAGGGTATTTCAATTGATTAGGAAGCCTGCTAACTGTATTTAGCAGACATGAATTCAACGACATTTTCAAACCAGAGAAAAACTGTATTTGAAGTCAACCACTTGGTTATGCTAATGTATTACAGCTGCCAAAGTGTTTCATGTTCCTGGAAATGTTTGTCATTGTTTTTTTTCTCATCTTCAAAATGCATACAATTTATTACTAGCTGCACATTTTTTGACTCTGTCCTTTGTCTCTTTTCAATCATTGTTTGATATTTATATTATGTTATAGCAGTGCGAATGAGAGAATTGTGTGCTCAGCACTCTACAAAGGTACACCAGGCCTAATTTTATACTGAAAGTGGCTACAAAGGTACACCAGGTCAAAGGTACACCAGGCCTAATTTTATACTGAAAGTGGCTAACGTCAATTCTGCAGTCACAAGCAGCGTGGAATATAACATGAAGGTTTTATTGATAATATTTTTATTTAGTTTTTGTTTCGCTGATTAAATGAACATGCAACGGCTGAAAAATTCAGAATGCCTTAAGCTTGCCTGTAATGAGGATGTAGCATGAACTGACAGGTGCTTTTACTTACCATGCACATTTCAGGTGTTTGCACTTAAAATCTACGGGAAAACAAGTGGGACAGGTTCAAGCCTGTTTTTTTTTTTGTTTTTCTGAGCAAATCAAAGAAACTCCATCACTGTCATTGACACAATTTCTTCACCTCCTTGGTTTGCCTTTTTGATTTTTTTTCCAGTGTTATTGCTACTCAGCTGGAGCCAGTGTAATTATTTTTCTCCTCATGAAGAGTCTGAAAAAAATATGCTTTAAGTTGTTTCAAATGCAAAGCTGAAATCATGTTTTTCTTCCCTTTCTTAATTCTCCCCGAGGATCACAGAAATCCTCATCTTTATGTCTTCATTCTTTCCTACCGAATTTCTTGCCATAGTAAATATGAAGATAAATTTCTATTTTTCACAGTGCTTTTGAACCCCTCATTTTTACCCCATCCACTATAAAAGCCATTCATAGAAACTTCTCACTTCTCTGATAGTCTTAATTTCTTACAAAATTAATTGTTTTAATAGTAAAATACTTATAAGTATCTTTGTCACAGCTCATGTAAATCCTATTTTGAGAAGTCAGTGAGTAGAGAATTCATCTCTTCTCTCCTGCTGCAGAAAGCTGGCTCAAGGTGCCTCTCCTGAATTTGCCAGTTCCAATGCCGAAAGCAAATAACTCATAACAAAACCAAAGTCCTACTGTATTCAGAACGTTTTCTTTTCCACCTCATCTCATTGGCAGGGGATTAGCCCCTACATGTGTTTGTTTTTATCCAGCATGTTCCTTTTCATTTTTGTCATTTGCTAGGTCCCGTCTTTTCTAGTTACTGGTCATAGCAAGAAGATCCTGTGACAGGACCGACCACCTACTTATTCTCTTTCCTGATGTGTTTTGAGATGCAGCTGTGGTCCCCACTGAGCATTTTGCTTTCATAAGCAGCGGTTCTGAAGACAACGTTGGGTCTTACAGGGAGGGAAGAGCTGCAAGAGAAGTGAAATATTACGTCTTCTTTTCCCATTCCTCCCCCTTCTCCCCCCCCCCAAAGACAAACATGAATAGAACAAACATTTCCCAGGGAATGAAAATCCCAAGGTACCTGTCAGCAGCAGGAAATAGTCACTCGGTAAGGTCCCATCCTCCATTTGAGATTTGATCCTGTGTGTGAAATCTAGGCGTAAGTTTTCATGTCATGCAATGCTGCCCCTGTTCTCTCTGTCTGCCTCTCTGGCTCTGTCTGCCTCTCTCTGTCCTTGTCCCCAAATTTTTAAGGCTCAGTTTCTCCTTAAAGTGCTTGCCTACATGTGCATTGAATGCACAAGCACTGCAAACTGAATAATTTTTTAGCTTCAGCAGTACTCAGGTTGGTATTGCTGCCCCTGCCGTGCGCAGGCAAACACCTTTTTTTCCCCCCCGTCCTGGTGCACGTTGTTGTAGGCTGTCGGTTACGCTTGGCCTGCACAGGCTGTTGAGTGCTCTGTAATTTGTTAGGAGCTGAAGAAGGTATGCTGTCCTGCTGACATTTCCGTCATCATAAACAAACCCCCCAAAAAAGAAAAGAATGGGAACACTTGGTGCCGCTCTGTTCTAGGGAAAAAGGGATTGCGTATTCTTCAAGAGGGGTGAGAGGTGGAGGAATAAAATACCTCTCTGTGTTGACCTCTGGACGGCAGAACTCCAAACCTGGAAAGGCCAAGGAAAGGAACTCATTCTTTATTCGTGCACTCCATCCTTCCTCGCTAATCGGAGCATCAGCACCAGCGTTAATCAGGAAGCTATTCCAGTGTTAGAAAATGTCTGAGTAATGTGGGCAAAACAGTGTAGTTGTCTGGAGCAGTTCAGCTGGCAGGCAGGTATTTCTGAAACGAGACAATCAATTTTAGTTGACCAAACTGCCTCTTTCGCCAGACCTTAGGCCTAGTCTTCCGTGAGGAGTTCACAGGACCATCGTGTGTCCTGCTCTGTAATGCAGGCTGGCCTCCGTGCAGCAGGTACCGTGGCACGTCCCATTGCTCCTGCAGCGAGTTAAACGTGCAGCGTAAGGCTGGCTTCGCCTGGTTAATGCAGATTTGGCTTTGGACAGCACGGTCATCTGGGCATCAGCCGATGAACTTGTTATTTCTCAAGCAACCCAAAGTTCCCTATATGACATCCTCAACAGTATCACTGAGAGGAAGCCCTTTCAAATGCTCCCTCTGCCATCTGGGCTGAGGATAGCAGATGCATATGTCCCGGAGCAGGAAAGCCACTGCAGCAGTCTCGGCACGCAGCAGTGCCGATCCCTTGCAGAAACCCGCCTTGCCCTCCATAGCCTGGAGCTTGGAGTGGGAAGAACAGCATACCTGTGTCTCCCACCCGCTGCGCGCTCGGTGGCACTAGCGACTCTGTATCTGAGCAGTGACAGCCTCTCCGTGGTGGGAAGCAATGGATCAGTAGAAATTTTTGTTCGACTACTTCATATAATGCTGCCATGTTTTCTGACCGAAGACTCGAACGTGGTAGCAGATGGACTCCATCATCATTCATGGCTAATGAAGGGTAGATACATGTTTGATTACCAGGTAAGTTTTATGTATGTTTTACCTGTGAGCCTACCTCATATAAAAGTCCCCCTGAAGGTCAAGCAAAAGTGTGGCTGTGACGTGCCTGTTCCTGCACATCCCAGGACTCGCACGCGGTTCCTGGAGCTGCTCAAGTGCACGCAGGTCAGTCATTACCCCAGCCTTGGCCTTCCTCAGCTCACGGGCCAAATGTTTAAGGCTCTAGAAACCAGAGCCACCTGCTCAACAGCGTGAGGCCCTATTAAAGCAGCGTGATCAATAGTAGAGAGCCTTACCCGGGACAGAGCAATGTGGCCGCATGCAAGAGTGGCTCGCCTTCCTGCTGCCAGTCTTTTCCTGAGAGTGTCCTGCCTGTGCTCGTCGCTCTTCCTTTTTTTCCTGAAGCGAACTGATGCAGGTGTCCCTTCAACCATTTGAATCCTGAATCTGCAGAGGGTATTCTCACCTACCAGCATAAGATTCCTTAGGAAGTTTTCCTTTCTTTTCCCTTACTGTGCTGAGCTCACTGGTGGATCAACACTTAAAAACCTATGGCAGCCTGCTCCCACCTGCGCCTTTCAGCGAAGAGTTGTTTTTGGTGGCTGCTATCACTAGGAGAGAGCTAGGTCTTTATGGGAAGTGCTTGCCTACTTCACGCCCTAATAAGCTTTTCTGTAAGCTCAGATCTAAGTTTTTGGCCTAATGGTGCATTCGTATTCTGGCCAAGAATACCAAGAAATGACCCTGCCTGTGCTCTTTCCTACGTCAACTGCTTTCAGGGATGAGATTTCCCCACCCCTCCTGGGGGTCAGGCGGGTGTTAGGATTTGTTGTTGTCGTTCTTACTTATCCAGATCAGACCCTTTCAGAAGCTTAATTTCTTCAAATCTCTACCTTGGTTGTCCTGAAGCATTCCTGAGGTTTACAAGTGTGGGGCTATGCTGGCACTGTAAGCTGTAACGTGTACGGTTACTACTGCTGGAGAGCACCTGCACTGTGACGGTACCTACTGATAAACACTTGACAGGTAAGGAATGGTTATTTACCAGCAACTGGAGCTCACTGATGATACATTACTCATGACACATCTTTCTACTTATTTCCCTCAGCATTCCTGGAGATTAATGGAGTAATTTGGAATAGCAACAGTGAGCGGAATTGGGGACCACAGGCTGCACCTCATCTATTTATTTCCATAGCACTTGGTGCACGCACCTGTGGAAGGTCATGACAGGGTTAAACTGGTGGAAAGTTGCAAGTAGCAAGCAACAGGAGCCTCAGACAAACGTACCCAAGGACACTGGTGCAGCTGGGAATGATACATCCTGAGAAAGTACAGATAAACTAGCAGAAGCCAGTGGGAACCAAGGTTAAGGCAAGACAGCTTTTCTAAACAAGTAGCAAGGTACAAGGCATGATCGCTGCGTGCATGATCGGTGTAATGATTGGCTACCTGTGACATAATCTGCATGGTGATTGGCCTAGCAAAGTGTATCTGTGAAACCACTGAAGCAGCTAACTTTTTAAATATGCTCAGAAATAAACAATAAAGGTCTCAGGACACAAACTCCCCTGAGTCTGTGCCATTCATCCGCCACAAATGGCGCCCAACGTGGGGTGAGAATCACGGTAAACAGAGCGATCGGTGGTGGAGCCCAGCCGAACGTATTAGGGAGCAGCGGGACCCGGGACTAGAGAGCTGCACAGCGGACCAGAGAGCTGCAGTCCGGATGCGGACAAATTAAGCACCGATTTTAAGGTGAGCGGCTGGGAACGCGGGAACGGAAAATGGGATCGCAGATATCTACAGAGGAACAGGCGATCGTGCATATTTTAGTTAAGATATTGAACAAAAGGGGAAGGTTATCCCTAGAACAGAAACAAAGTCTCGATGTATTGAGACGGCTTCTGGACAGACAGAATTGGGTCCTTTCAGACAGCAAATTATTCACATTTTTGGACTGGATTACGAGAAATGTACCTGACTTCTCTGTAAATGGGATATTTCAACTTGATGAATGGGTGAAAATAGGTCAAAGATTACATGAAGAAGTAGGGACTGGAGATGTTGCAGTTTGGAAGCATCTGGCTACATGGGGGACGATTATGAGTACTCTTAAAGCCACGCAAAAAAGTTTGCCTCCTGCTCCCCTCGCCTCTGATACGTCTTTACCCTTGGCACCTTCCCTTGAGGAGCCACCCCTGGTAGTCGTGGCATCCCCCCGCAACCTGGATCCTGCCCAATTGATCCCTGAATCGGGGAACAGGGAAGGCGAGAGGGGTATTTGCAAACTGACCCTACCCTCTGAAACTGACGGTCCTGATGAAGGTGGTGATTCCTTTGATCCGGGATTTGTGGACCCCCTCGCTGGCGAGCAGGGGCTACGGGCAGGAAAAGGGAAAGATAAATGGGTCAAGTGCCGTCAGGAAGCCTTACTAGCAGGGGACTTCCAAGCTATTACTGCATTCCCTGTCATCTATAAACCAGGGGAACATCTGGCTTATCAGAGTTTTAATTATGAGATAGTCAAGGAATTGCGGAAATTGGTAAAGGAAAGCGGAGTTCAATCTACTCATACTATCACATTCCTAGAAGCGCTTTCTACTACGTATGTGATGACTCCCTATGACTGGAAAGCGTTAATGAAAATGGTTTTGACTAACACTCAGTATGCTGTGTGGCTTTCGGACTTTCGAGACAAATGTACTGTACAGGCGGTTGATAACCTGAATAACGGACGAGGAGTAGGCTATAACCAATTCGCTGGAGAGGGGCTGCATGCGGATCCAGCAACCCAGACAGAATATAATAGAGAAACATATGAGAGGATTGCAAAGTTCGTTTTACAAGCCTTGCGCGGACTGACAGGTACAAACGCCGATTCAAGTTTGTCCTTTGCGAAAGTATTGCAGGGACCTACAGAACCATACCCTGCGTTTGTTGATCGGTTATATGCAGCAACTGAGCGACAGATTGAGAATGAGGAGGCTCGGGCACTGTTGTTGAGGCAGCTTGCTTTTGAGAATGCTAATGCTGACTGTGCGAGAGCCTTGCAGGCGATTAAGAACCGAGCAACTTGCACTATTGCAGAGATGGTGCGGGCTTGTCAAAACGTAGGCTCTATACACCACAACACCGAATCCCTTGCCGCTGCCCTGGCTGCTCAGATGTACGAGCAAGGGGAAACAAAAAAGAAAAAAGCATGTTTCCGTTGTGGGGCAGCACCGCGGGGGGCGGGGGGGGTGTGCAAGGTGGCGGCCGCCCCTCAGCGCCGGCACCAGCACCGAGCCGCCGCCCGGCCTCCCCGCCTCCCCCTCCCGCTCCTCCCCCGCCCCCCCCACGATAGCAAGTGAGCGAGATGCCGGCCGCCGGGGCTCGGGCTAAGCACGAGCAGATCCTGGTGCTTGATCTGCTCACCGACCTCAAATTCAAAGTAATGCTACAACCTTTTGACTATGACCCTCAGAGATAATGGCTCTAATTCTCTTCCTTCACTTCTTGTTGTAATTGCAGCCAGTCCAACTGCAATTAAACGATATTGTCATGCTTAATGACCTACAAAAAATATTAGGAGCCATTAATTGGCTCCGACCAGTGCTAGGACTTTCCATGGAACTGCTACAGCCCCTTTTTGAAATGCTCAAAGGGGACACCTCCCTAACCTCCACTCGAACTTTGACACCTGAAGCGAGAAAGGCACTCCAGTTATGTGCCCACGCTCTGGAGGAACGCCAGAGTTGGCGACATGATTTCCCATTGCCTTTTTATTTAGCTCTGATTGCTAACTGCTTCCAGCCTTTTTCAGTATTATTTCAATGGGACCTAAGAGACAAAGATCCCTTGCACATTTTGGAATGGATTTTTCTGTAACATACTCCACCGAAAACCTTATGGACTCTTACAGAAATGTATTCTAAGCTTATCGTTAAGGGACGGGAGAGACTGCAAACCATGAATGGCTGTGACCCTGAAGTTATTTATATCCCAGCCACTATAGACAACTTGAACTGGTTAATTTCAGAAGATTGGGGTTTTCAAGTAGCCCTTGCTGATTTCACAGGACAACTTTCCATTCATTATCCTCAACGTAAGTTATGGGCAGAGGCCGGCAGCCTATCCCTAGTCACTCGGTGCCGCTGTCGCCCTGTCCCGGTTCCTGGTTTAACTGTCTTCACCGATGCTTCGGGCAGATCTAAAAGGGCTGCTATCACGTGGCAGGACCCTGTCACACAACAATGGAAAACAACAGTACATACACAGGAACGAGGTCGGTACAGGTATTGGAGATGGTGGCCGTCCATATGGCTTTTGAACTTTGTGCCAATGAACCTGTAAATGTTGTTACTGATTCCTGTTATGCCGCGGGCCTTGTGCAAAGGTTAGAGGCCTCCTTTCTCCATGAGGTCTCCAATCCATTGCTCTTTGCAGAACTTTATGCTCTTTGGACTCTTATTAATCACAGAAAGCATGACTTTTATGTTTTACATGTACGCTCACATACGGACCTCGTCGGACCCATTGCTGAGGGAAATCGACGCGCTGATGCTGCAGCCATGCCAGCGGTGGTACCCAACCTTCTAGAACAAGCCAGACTGTCTCACTCCTTCTTTCATCAAAACGCCCGCTCACTGAAGAGGCAATTTCAACTACCCATCCAGCAGGCCAGAGACATTATTTTGTTTTGTTCAGACTGTCAGTAGTTCGCCCCAATGCCTTCGAAGGAAGGGGTGAACCCTAGAGGTTTAAGGCTAATGAACTGTGGCAAACAGATGTTACGCCTATTTTAGAATTTGGACATCTCAAATATGTACATGTCACAGTCGACACCCATTCTCGATTTTTGTGGGCCACTGCCCACACTGGTGAAAAGGCTAGGGATGTGACTCGTCATTGGCTTGCCTGCTTTGAGGTCTTGGGGGTGCCAATAACCATCAAAACGGACAACAGCCCAGCCTATTGCTCAGGCCATGTACGTCAATTCCTCAATACATGGGGCATCTCTCATGTAACAGGCATACCCCGCTCCCCAACCGGCCAAGCCATTGTTGAGCGGTCGCATCGCAGCCTGAAAGACATGCTACAAAAACAAAAAAAAGGGGCAGACACTGCTCACCCCACAAGAATGACTACACAAAGCGTTATATGTCCTTAATTTTTTGAATTGTGATGAAACAGGTCGTAATAATTCCAAACGTCAGCAAGCCACAGACATAAGATCAATACAAAAGCCCCCAGGTTTGGTCAAAGACTTGGTTTCCGGCCAACGGGTGGGACCAACGGAACTGATAACCTGGGGGAGGGAAAATGCTTGTGTTTCTACAGGAACTCGGTTACGATGGGTGCCGTCGCGACGTGTATGACCTTATGTTGCCTCATCCTCGGAGCAACAAGTACACCCGTCAGACCAGGCACCTGGAAACGTGGCAACGTCTGGGTGACTCTTGCGAATGAAACCAATACAGACACCCTGTGCTTATCAATGGCGACGCCATCAGACCCTTTCCGCACTTGCTTGACCGGACTTCTTCTTTATATACAGCGCATGGGGGTCTCTTTACAATGATACTGTGTTAGCAAATTGTAGTGCACCAGGTACACTTCAGCCCAAATGGTGGTGCGATGCAGAATGGAGACACAGGAACGGAATATTTCCACGTGGTATAACAATATGCACAATGTACACAATTTTCCTGCCTTGCCACTGCAGCCGCAAGAACTTGACTTATTGGGAATTACACAGACTGCAGTCTGCTTTTATCTAAATTATACTGTGAGGGCACCTACCAAAGAGGGTGACGTTGATGTATCTCTCTCAGGCATTTATGCCAATACATCTGTATGGTGTAATCACACCACCTCAGGTCAAATAACACCTGGACCACAACCCATAGGGTTGGCTGCTAAAATATTCTTAATTTGTGATCAGAGAGCCTGGAAGGGCATACCGGGTAAAGCTGTGGGGGGACCATGTATCTTTGGACTTTTGATGATGTTTCATCCCAAAAAATTCTTAGTTAACGGAACTGTCCACACTCAAACAAAGCCGTCCACCCACGGCTTTACGTCAGGTTGCGATAGTAACGTAGAATTTTGGAATCCAGCAGAACGTATCTTGAGTAGTATTTTTGCAGGAATAGGGACTGCTCATGCTTTATCACAACTTAACAGATTAGGATTCTGGCTTGCAAAAGAAGCAAATGCTACTAGTACTGCTTTAAGCACCTGATTAACAGACGTAGATTCAATTAGATACGCCACCTTACAAAATCGGGCTGCAATTGACTTTCTGCTACTGGCCCAAGGCCATGGCTGTCAGGACTTTGAGGGAATGTGTTGTATGAACCTGAGTGATCATTCTGAGTCAGTACATACAAGCATTACAAAATTGAAGGAATTAACAAAACAACTGCAAGAAGACGATGGTGAAAACTTGTGGGGACTGTTTGATTGGTTGAATATGCTTGCTATAGGGCCTTGGTTAAAACGCATACTGATTCTAGGACTTATTGTAATTTTTATGTTTGTTGCAATACTAATCTGTGTACCATGCTTGTTGAGCTGTGTGCGAAGAATGATTGACCGAGTATGAAGCAAGTCATGACCCTGCAGATCCATACAGCCTTAGCCCTTCAATTATTAAAAGAAGGGGGAGATGTGGAGGGTCATGACAGGGTTAAACTGGTGGAAAGTTGCAAGTAGCAAGCAACAGGAGCCTCAGACAAACGTACCCAAGGACACCGGTGCAGCTGGGAATGATACATCCTGAGAAAGTACAGATAAACTAGCAGAAGCCAGTGGGAACCAAGGTTAAGGCAAGACAGCTTTTCTAAACAAGTAGCAAGGTACAAGGCATGATCGCTGCGTGCGTGATCGGTGTAATGATTGGCTACCTGTGACATAATCTGCATGGTGATTGGCCTAGCAAAGTGTATCTGTGAAACCACTGAAGCAGCTAACTTTTTAAATATGCTCAGAAATAAACAATAAAGGTCTCAGGACGCAAATCCTCCTGTGTCCGTGCCATTCATCCACCACACCCCCCTGAACCTCGCTGTGGGTCAATGCTCCACAGTGCCTGGGACAGCCCAGTCACCTGTCCGCAAGGTTCCTGGGTTCCCCTTGCAGTTCAGGGATTTCAAGGCAATAAACATCTAATAACTTTATTCCAGAGTGGTGTCTTCTACCTCTGTGTATTCCAAGTGTCAGCACCATTAACAGTCCCGTTCTGAAGTTCTAACACAATTCAGCAGTATCTTTCCTATCTTCACTTGATCAACCTACCCATGTGCTCTCCAGTCAGACTCCACATCATTGAGAGCTCTTTAAAGCCAACTGGGCGGACAAGAGGAACAGCCAGAGAAGAACGAGGAGCAAACTGCTGAAATCTCTTTTCTCCATCTTTCTCCGTTTCCCTTCTATTTTGTTGTCGCTCCCTTCTGCATGGGGATGTCCTCTTTTTCTGTTTCTTTGCTTTTCAGTCTTCCAGGAAGAGCCCTCAAGACCGGAAGGAACTGATACAGCTAAAGGTGCTCGTCTTTGATGAGAATATTTTTCAGACTGCTGCTCCGGTACTGAACGGCAGCACGAGTCTGCTCGGTGGCTGCTGAAGTGATGCCCATCTTCCCCTCTGGAGAGTGGCGACAGGTGGAGCCACCTGCTTTTGCAAGAATGCTCATGTGACCTGTCTTGCTCTGTTCGTCCTCTGTTTTGGGATCGGTAATGAGGACTTTTTTCAGAGCTTCTGCCCTTATCCGGGCAGTTTCTGTCACTACAGGAAGATGGGCACCTGCTGCCATTACAGTACTGCTGCTGACGGCAGTTTTGCTTGTTTCTTTCCAGCCTGCGACAGCACCTCTTCTTGTGAGAATGATCGCCCATTTCTGTGATACCAATGGCCTTTGGATCCTCTTTCAGGGCTCCATTTCTCTTTAAATGATTTGAGCTCTGTATTTCAAAAGAAGAGATTCTAAGGTGGCTATATGCAAACACACAGCTTTGAAAAGCTCCAAACACAAACCCCTCCTACCGCGTAGTCCCACAAATTGTCTCAGGAGCTGAACAGAAAAAAAAAAAACAACACTCTGCTTTAATTCTAAGTGCAAGGCCAGCAAGTGTTTTTCATTCCTACTTTTGGGTTTTGGTCTATTGGAAGCAAATGAGCATCATTTTTGAAAGCCCATCTAAACAGCTGAGCACAGGCTAAAGATGGTCCCAGATCTCTCTCTCTCTCTCTCTATATATATATATATATCTCTCTCTCTTTACATATGTACATATGTATGTGTGTTCATTTTTCCCCTTTAAACTGTCCCTGTAATCCCAGACATAATTGTTCCAGTGCTCACGAATAAGCCACTCCGGTTTTGCTGTCTCAGCTAAAGTGACAGCACTAAAAATAAACTAAGCAATCTTTCCTTTTCTTTCATGATTTGAGCATGACTAGGCTCTACTTCCAATGTCTCGCAGTGCTTCAGGAAGCTGAGCTGCAACTAAAGAAGCAGCAGGGCTGCACACAATTTAGCATTAGCCACTGTTTGAAGGATTCTGGCTGCAGCAGGAGAGCTGTGAAGAAAGCTGCAGTGTGGAAGGGAAAATACGATGCAGACACTACTGCCCCCCCCCCAAAAAAAGGAAGAAAAAGAAAAATCCCGCTCTCAATTTGGTGCCTTTATCCTTCCCTCTCTTCCCCTCCTCTCCCTCCCCCCCCCACACACACTTACTTTCATCATATGAGGAGGATGCTGTGGTCCCAGAAATCCAGCCTGCTTATTATCAGCCCCCTGCTGACCAAGGAACGAAGGGGGATAAGATGGCATGGGCGCGTAAGAAGAGCGTTCTCCAAGTGTCTCATCATAGCACCTTGGGAAACAACAGTGACCTCAGTTGAGACATGTTCTCTCAGCCTCCTCTTGGGCTGAATCCCATCCTACCATTTTCTAGGAGCAGCTGATACGCCTTACTGAAAATGTAACCAAGACTACAAGCTGAAAAACAGATACTGGTCTCCCTACCACGGCTGTCCCTTTCAGAGCAAGAACTCATCCTTACACCACCTCTGGCCTAAATTTCTCCTCTTTTTCCGCGTTCGCCAGCTACAGAGAGCACGCACGTAACAAGTTACGCAAGTGCAGCAGGTGAAGGCCAAGCAATGAAAGACAATACACGACATGGGGAATTCCAGATTGGACAGAAATGAATTCTACCAATAGCCCTTTCCTCCCAGCACAGAAAGAAAAACACGTCAGAGGAGAAGAAGAGAAGTTTCAGTAGCGCAAAAAGGAAATGTAGCCTGAACCCATCTCAATACTTGCTCTTACCTGATATAGAAAAGTAAATACGCCTGCTGGCTGAGAACAGTTTTGATGTTGCAAAGGGCTACCGAGGCATCATTCATCTCATACCACAGTCCATTACTGGCCTGCAAATAAAGGCAACGAGGTCTTTAGAGCAGCTGCATGCTTTCCACAGGAAAACCCAGACAGAACACTGCCAGACAAAGGATACACCGAGACTAGTCAAAGGAGACATGTAATGAGTCCTCTCCCCTTAAAAACAGTGGTTGCCAGTAATGTACTGGGGCAAGCTTCTCTTCACCAGCGCAGATTTTACCCTGCAAGAAATGAAGCTGATGCTTACTTTGGTGAAGCAGAAATAGTGTCCTGCATGACCGCTGTCACCTCTGTGCACCAGGACCGCATATAAGGCGTAGAGGACTGGTTCTCCGACTGACTCAGACATGTATGTTCGAAGGTTCAAATACTCTGGATATTTCACATCCTGAAGACAGAGCAAGAGGATTCAAAACTCAACTGGGAACACTTTATGAAAGAGCCCGAGAAAAACACTTCTAAGAACATGGGCTGGAAGTTTAGACAGACATTTTTTTGCTTCCTCAGAAATTGGTCTTCCCAGAGACAACATTTAATCATTTCAGTTGCAGAGAACTGCTCAGTGCAAAATCAGCTCTTTAAGAGCAGAGCATACGCTTAGCGTCACACGGGAACTTGGCTGTTACCGTAAGAAAAAGAGTAAGACCTACTTCTTGTGCTGATTTTTCCCAGACATCTTCCGTCACTACGGTTACAGTTGACGGACATTAACAACTTTTAAAAGAGTGTTCTGCCTTGGGAAATCTCCCTTCCCAAGAAGGCATGGCAGTTGCATAGATACCTTGCTAATCTTTCCACCAGTGAAATCGGCAAATCTTTTCAGGGCTATGGTGAGAACGTTGGAAGAGCGATGTATTGTAAACCTCTTGGACGCAGCAACCATCCTTTCACACCTTCAAAGCAAGCACAGGCAATTGTTTCAAGGCATCTTTCCCCCTCCCTCCTCACGCCAAAGTCAGACGAGTTTCCATGTCTCTCACAACGCTCATCCTAGCTGAACGCGATTTCCTTGCCTAAGGCGGTGCTTCTTTTCTTAAAGCCGCACACCGCATTTCAGCCTTGCTTGTGCAGAGAACGTAGCAGGATGTATGAGGGCAACTCGATACGGGTTGGGAGCGTTGTCTTTTGGTAGCCAAACAAATGCCTGAGCTGTGCCCAAAAGTAAGGCTTGCCAACAACTCGTAAGGCAGCCGGAACCTGACTCTCTCACAAGAGCACGGTTCCAGAATGCAACACAAGGGTGATGTCTCCCGGTACGCAGAAGTGGCTATTTCCAACTCATGGCCTGGCTACCCGCTTTCTGCTGGAGTGCCAACACTGAAAGAGAGCTGGAAAAAGGGAGCCTCAGTCCTCAGGACTAGGAACGACAAAGAACTTCACAAATGGATCAGTTATCAGCATCAAAAATACAAGATGCCAACAGTCACCTGGAAAGAGACTGAACCAGCTGAAATCCTTGGAAATGAACTGGTTCACTGTAAACTTGCTCCATGGCCCGCTCAAAGGCAGGACATACAGGGTAGCCAGTGACATTCAACTGCTATCACAAAGGATATGTGACAGATGCACCCTGAAAGGTGTTGGCTTAGCTCATCAGGAAAAAGACTGTTGATAGCTACTAAGTGGAAAGAGCTATTTGAAATAGCCTCCTCCCCAGTTCCGAGGTCAAAATACAAGGCAGAGAGTTCCAAACCCGTCAACAGAATGCCTAGCTGCAGTTTTTACAATTCAAGAACTGCGCAAGATGTTCTGCTAGTGAGCCAGCAGAGCTTGCTAACATTCATTACCAGCGAGCCAGCTGAGAGTCACCTAGGCCCACAGGTGCGCTCCACAGGGAACACGAGGACCTTCTGGAAGCTGTTGTGGCCTCCCACCCCAAATCCTTGTGCACAGCTCCTTCCTGCTTGAGCTCACTGCTCAAGCACAGAGACACGGCTTTTAACTTCTGGCCGTAGGAATAGGTCGGTGCGCAGCTTCACAGTTAGCAAGGCTGACCACCCCCAGGGAAGACAACACTGGGAATAAAATTTGCCTGCGAGCTAGCGTCTGCGCTTCTTATCAAAGATTTCCAACTAGTTGAACAGAATGACAAAGATCCCGCTCTTAGAAGCGCATGCACTCTACTCCAGGCTTTGGGTGACTTCAGGCTATCGGCTGCACAACAAAAAGCTGCGTCTCGTTGTCTCGTTTGTCTTTCTGAATTTAGTCAAAGGATAACTTCTGCTCTGAGACAGGCAATAGGTTCAGCCAGTATCTCCTATTCAGATGGCATTAGGAAGAATCTTACTTGCTACATTTGTAGCAATTTTCACCATCCAGCAGCTCAGGTCTTGCAAATCCTTCTAGCGCTCCGGGGACAGAGGAGGCAGCCTGAATGAGGAAGAAAGGAGGACACTGAGTTCCTGGAAACGCAAATCCCGACCCACGACTACTCTTTTGCTGCAGGGCCTCCCTCGTTCACACGTGGGAGACGTACTGCGAAGCCGCAAACACCATGAAGAAAGAGGCAGAAGCTGAGCATGCTGAGCACCGACCTTGTTTGAAAATGATTGGACTCTGATACAAAGAGCTACCTGTCTGCGGTAGCGCACAATTAAGTTATCTGTGGTATGCCGTCTCATAAATAACAAAAGCAAAAAGAGCCATCGTATCCCGATCAGAAGTGTATCGAGGTAGTCCAAAACTGGGAAGTATCATAGGCTGAACATGCGTGTGGAGATATGCTAATTGACCTCTCTCCAGCTTAAACCCCATGCATACATGGAGACCATTCACAGGGCTTCCAGAGGAGGACCAAGTCCAATCCACTTGCCAGCCACCACCAAGCGTTTTTGCTGTGAACAGCATACATTCCTAGGTGAACTCCGTCGAGCTTAGGAAGCCACAAGAAGAAAGAACAAACCCCAAAAGCTCGGTGCCTTCAACCGCATCTTTGGCCACAGTTCCAAAATGTCTTACCTCTATCTCCAAAGGGATATCGAGGAACGCCTCATAGGACTCTGAAACTGCTTGGCAGCTCAAGCATGTTACTGGAATCCAAACAGAAGCACGTCACAAAATGCGAAGGAGACTCACTTCACCCCTTGACATTACTGAGACCCACTACTTCAGTCACACTGCAAGCTCTTTGCGACAAATGGACACAAAGGCACAGATCAGTTCTAAGGACGGTAATAGTTCTAAAAAGTACCTCTGGATCTTAGAAATCCTCCAAATATTTGGTGAATGACCGTGGTGGCTTGCGACGATGCGTCCAAGCTGGAAACAAATGATCATCAGCGCTCAGAAGAGCTGAGGCAGAGAGTTAGCTCTTTGAACAAAGAGCTTTTCTTTTCTATGAAAACCCTGGACAAAGGTTTTCACGTAGGGTAGGAAACGAAGGCGTCAAACGTGCTAGAGAACACTTAAAGGTTAACGTGGTTTTGCTTACTCGGAGCTTCCATTCAAACAAGCTGTCTGCATAGCGGCCACGGTGTAACGTAAGAATTCATGAGCATCTTCCTGTCTGCCAAAACAGAAATGCTCCCCTATTCCTAAGAAATACAAAGGGTACAACGCTTATCTCATAAGAAGGGACAGAAAGCGTACTTTTCTGAAAGCTCTCTTCCTTAAAAAATTAAACTCTCCAAACCCTTTGCACCCATGAAATAACCCTCTGAAAATTCAGACATTTCTGCAAAGAACGCCACCTGAAATGACTTACGTCTAAGGTTACTGAAGACAGCCGTAGGCTCAACGGCACTGGCAGAGCAGAACAGGACCTGCTTAAGGTGGGTTTCCATCGTACACAGCATGCAGAAGCCTTGCTCGCAACCTGTCAAGAGTCAAGGAAGAAACCACCTCAGCCTAGTGAAAGACACCTACGTACCTGTGGAAAACCTGAAGCAACAGCAGTCTTGAAGTTGTAAGTGCAGTCTCTGCTCTCCATTCCACGCTCTCCTCCAAAGGTGCCAACAGCCCAGCCCGTGTGCATAAGCATTAACCACTCAGTCTGTACTGGCACGCAATTTCTGATGAAACTCCTGAAGGACTACTGCCAAGCCCTCTTTTGCAGGGAGGTGCACAGGAGTAGCCAGACCAGCTCATACTGCTTTCACGGTGCTCTTCGGGACTTTTACTCTTCTCACGGTTCAACAGTGACCATATCAGTTCTCACAGCGGTCGTGCATTAGGGAAACCCGGCTGTGAAGGAACACTGAGAACCTGTGATGCCCTCCTCCAAAATTTTATCCTCTTCCTACCAGCTGGAAAGCCACGGGCCAAATTTTCATGAAGTGCCTTACTTCCCAATGCCCTTGATCATTCACACGAGGGAAGAAAGAACCCTTCTTTGACATCTGAGCGCAGGGCATTAAATGAAAGCAAGCACTCCACCAGCTATCCTGAGCCTGCTGTGAACGCGCGTTTAAAAGCCAGCCCCTACAGGGAAAATAGGAAAACTCAGAGTTTGCTTCACAGAGCCATTCTTGTTCTTTCACCTGCAGAGCTGTCCAGGAGGTTGCAAGCAACATGTTCACAAGTACTCACACGACTGGCTGTGTTCCCCGGAAAGCAGGTAATTGGCCAGAGGGGGAGTGTAGGTCAAACACTGTAGAACAGAGTTGAGGAAACACGTATTGCCCAGGTTGCAGAGTCCAGCTCCGACACCTTGCCCTTGCCGCCAAGCCACAGAAATCTTCTCGGGTGGGAAAAGAATCCTTTGTGGCGGAGCAATTCCATCGTCAATGACTGCAAGGAAATCAGATCGTAAAAGAGACTGCCTGCCTTTGTTTTAGGAACGCAGGTTTCAGAGGCAGCGTTCTGGAGAGCAGCCCCCACAAGAACCAGCTGCCCTGGAGAACACAAGCACATAGTAGAGACGGCCCACGAAGGCTGCCGCTCATGTTGGCTGGCCAGCGCACGGTTGGGGAAGAAGAGTTTATTCCTCTGCTTTGCTTTTTCTCATGGGCAACAATTACTACTCGGCCTTCAGGAACTGCTGCTGAGTCCCTTCCATCTCGAGGCGCTCATCCGGCAGTGCAATTATTCGGTTCTTTCTCCTCATCCTAACCTTAACCCTTACCCTTAGACTTGCAATTACATGGTAATAAAGGGAAGAACAAAGACCCCCAAAGAAGCCAGCAGCCCTCCCAGGATCAGGTCTTTTTCTAGGCAATGTAGTCTTCAAGTGTCGTGCACACCTGCAGAAGTCTCTGTATTACCAGAAAACTCCCCAGCATCCACCAGAGCCTGTCAACCTATCGAAAGTCAGCCTTGCAACAAACACTAGCCACTTCCGCTGCCTTCGGGGAGTCACAAAGTTACCCTTTACTCTTGAAGTCTTTACTCACAGGAGGAGCTCCTTTCTCGGCCAGCTCCTGCAGGTGGTACCCGACCCCAGCTTGCAGAGCGTGACTCCATTTTTGGCACATACAATTCCAAGTGGAAAAGGAATGAGCCCAGCTATCCAGAAGGCTCGCTCAGCCCACGCTCGCTCCCGCCAGCGCGTCCGCGAGCGCCCGGGCAGAGAGCGCGCGAGCAGCTGCTGCGCCGCCGCCCTCTCTGCCGGAGAGTGACCCCAGCCCTGCGGGCCATTGTGATGGCGGGCAGCTCGGCCAATGAGGAGGCTCGTAGCAGTCGAGTGGGCCGGTCCTGATGTGGCACAGCCAATCGGATCGCAGAGTGTCTGTGACGGGCGGCTGCCGGGGGCAGCATGGCCCTGCCCCCTTTATGACGCGAGGCCGCGGCGGAGATGCACTCCCCTGGCGCCAGGGACCGCCGGGCACCCTCCGCAGCCTGCGGCCGCTGCGCTGCCCCACTCGTGGCAGCGGCGGGGGCTGTGCTTCCGCCAGCACAGCTCACGCCTCCTTCCCAGGCAGAAGCAGCCTACTAAGAAAAAAAGGCATGCTGCTGACACCGTACCTGTTGGGCAGTTTGCGCTGGCATGTTCACGTTGGCGCGGGGTGTCTTCTGCCCTCTTCTGGTGTCTGCCACTCTGTCCCAAAGACTTGTAGAGCACACCACCTGCTGTCCTACAGGGCCCTTCTCAAGGAATTCTGTCAAGGACAGGAGGGAAAGCAATCGGCTGATTTTGCAATACTGGCACCAGAGAAACACAGCCCTACAACAGCCCTTACGAGCAAGCCTGCGTGAAGACCTTGGAACTCCAGAAAACTTTTAAGTCATTCTGGAAGCTTCGGCACAAGCTCACCTGTCTCCAGGAATTAGCAGAAAAGCCTGACGCTACTACGCGTTAGTATTAGCGTGCGTCCTCATCATGGCGTGCATGCTTTGACTTTCTCCCTCCAGAAGGCTTTCCCAAGAACGGGGCTGCTCTCTCCTTTTGCCCTCTGTGACGAACTTAGTGCTGGAGAATTGACGCATGATAGAGTCTTCACTGAACTAATGAAAGCAGCTGATCGACAAATACTTAGTGGGGTACGCTTTGCTAAATTTCTTTGGCAACTTCTGTGCTATGCAATTAGCACTTATGCTGTAGCTGAATAATGTTAATAATAATAATACCCTTTAAAAGCAAAAATACCTGTATATTACTGACGTCTCCATCTTTCAGCTACGCTCCCCAAACCTCTCCAATTAGCCATGCAAGACTTGAAGAAAATTATAGGTAGAGACATGGTTTGTCAGGGCTTTTTGCATTTTAATGAGCCCCATGGTGTATTTGGTGCTGAGTCCATGAACCTCAGCTACTGAGAGGAAAGTGAACAAAACATCGAAGAAGTCAAAGTCAGAAGTAAACCCCAAAGGTTCATAGAGCATTACCGGGTCCCACTGAGGGCCATTAGCAACAAAGGCTCCACAGGACCCGATTGGAGCAGAAAACTGTAATCACTGATTACAGGTAGGCAAAGGAAATACTCAGGTTGCTGTTTCTATTTTAAGATGGGATTGCTGTTTGTTGAAACTTTACATGTAGTCCATAACCTGCTACACATCATCTCTAGTCCCTTCTGCTATCACAATGCTTTTGGTAATTAAAGGTGGGAATTAAGAGCATCCATTGTCCTATGGGCTGGAGTAAGTCATTTCTCCTGCTCTGAGGAGGTGCCTAAAAGCCATGCTGTTTTCTGTAGTAGCATCACTGGGGCTTCCCATAGCCCACCAGTGTTCTCTTAGGCTCTTCCCAAGCCCCGTATTTTTTTTAGGTTATTCCTTAGCCTGCAATTTTATGTTAACGTTCCCCTTAAGCACTGTGTACAGCACAATTATCCGAGACCAACCGCATTAACAGAGTCCTCTTGCACGCACAGAGGCTTCTAAGAGATGGCTCAGAAGAAAAGAGAGAAAAGTCTGTTTGTCATCTGTGCACCCACCCATCAACATTCTTCACCAAGAAGTGCTGTAAATTCCCTTTTCTCTAAAGTGGGACTGAGTCAAAGGGGAGACACAGATCACCCCCCATATTTATTAGAACACCTCACTGCTGTGGGCACTGGGTCTGGGAGTGGTTTTAGGATTGTTTGGGGCTAGGGAACATCAGGCTGCTGTGCCACTGCTGGAGACATCCAGACCCCTGTGCAGCATATGTGCAGCTCCCCTGTGCCTGGGGAGATGTCAGAGGCAACGGAGGTCCCATCACCACATACCGCAGTGGGGAAGCCCATGGCTTTGGGGCAGCTGTACAGGAGGGAGCAGGGCTCAGCGGGGCTTTCAGTCAACTGGTGCCCGCGTTGGCTGGTGCCCACAGTCTGTGCCTGGGGGTGGGGGAGGCCTCCAGGTGCCTGGGAGCGTCATTCTTCTATCCGTCTTCTTGCTTGCCTAGCCACAGTTCTCAAGCAAATAACCTGGGGCTGCACTAATCGTACCTGACTCAAAGTGACCTTCAATCTGCTTGGTCCAGTGGTTTTAAACCTCCTCGTGACTTACCAGCACTCTCAGTCAGGGAGAATCTGGATTGAAGGATCTGAATTATCTTGTTTTTTTAATTTCCCCCACAAGTTACCGTCCAGAGGTCTCTTTCTCCACAGAGGACATAAGGTTAACATTCCCAAAGTCCCTTGTTTGATTTTACCTGCTACGCGCAGTTCAGTTGTCCAGTCTCCGTCTTCGCTTACCCAAACTAAATGATCCATAGTAGGTAGGGCAAGTTTCTCACAATCGAGTCCATCTATCAGATCTTCAACGGTTCTCCCCGTCCAGGTATTCTTTATACTACTAGTCAGATTCCTGCACGTACACCCAAGCCTTAACGCTCGTGCGACCGGAGCCAAAACCTGTATTGATTTTTCAGTTGATTGGCAATCAAATATCCGGGTACAATTCCATTGGGGCATCCTATTTACTTTCCCAGAATCAGTTACATCTCGTAATAATTTCAACTTGTCGTCAATTCCGCCTGTCTTTGTACCATTCCATGAAATGCACCAGGAAGTGGGTTGAACATGCGTCCACCTTCTGTCAACAGATTCCTTCCATATCAAGGGGAGGGTTTCACCCCAGGGGAAATTTTCACATCCCTCTTGTGGCTTTATAGTTAGAGTCTTTTCCCCTCTTTCTTCTACGTGGCAATATCCCATTTGTTTGGGTGTCCAATGTCCATGGCCTACTACCTTTGTTTTATTATATTCCATAATTAATACTCCCGTTTGGCTAACCATTGATGCCAAAGTTTCATTCAAGTCTATTGTTAAAACTCCCCAGTCTATCAGATTTTCAGCTGATTTAGGTAAGGGGAGACAGGCAGTAATACTACTTGAATTGTGAATTCTCCCAAATGACTGGATTCGTTTCAATACTAGGTTAGTATCTTCAGTTCGTAAGTGAATTAACAAGTACCAAAGGGGTATTACCTTCCCTCGGACTCCCATGTTTTGACTTCAGGTAATCAGTACATTGGCATAAACAAAACAGTGATGCTGAACAAAATAATCATCCTATTAACACTAGTACAACAAGTCCTTGTTTACAGTCTAGTTCAAAGTATGTTTCTGGTACAGCCAGACTGCACCGCATTAGTTAGCTTCTGGAAATCTTCAGTTTTAATGGACTTCCTCAGATATCCAGTTCCCTTTTGGAGCAAATTTTACTCGGGTATAGTGAATTCAGGAGTTCACACCTCGAACCTTAGCAGCAGTACAAGTAGTCAACGATACTAGATAAGGTCCCTTCCAGCGTTCCTTTCAAGGTTCATCCTTCCATGTTCAGATAAGAACCGTGTCTCCTGGCCGAAATGAATGCACCGGGGTGTCCAGAGGTACAGGAGCTCTTTCATTCAAATATCTCTCCTTGCAAAGTCACCACTGCATATCCGGCCTTCCGTTCTCCCCTTACTGCAAAGCTGCTTCCATCCGTAAACAGTTCCCATTCAGGATTTGTCAGGGGCTCCTCTTTCAGGTCAGGCCGGCTGGAATAAACTTGCTCAATAACCTGCCAACGCTCATGTTCCAATTTTCCTTCCTGGTTTGTCGGGAGCAATGTAGCAGGATTCAAAACGGAAGATACCTTTAAAGAACCATCATCCTGTTCAATGAAGGCGGCTTGGTATTGAATCAATCTACTTGGTGAAAGCCAGGGATGTCCTTTTTGTTCTAATACTGCTAAAACGGCATGAGGTACCTATACGGTGATGGGTTGTCCTAAGGGCAATTTCCGTGCCTCTTTAATCAATAATACTGTTGCACCGACTGCTCTGAGGCATGCTGGCCATCCTTTACTCACATCATCTGGTTGTTTAGAAAAGTAGGCTGCTGGTCTCTTCCATTCTCCCAAGGTCTGTGTCAGAACTCCTAATGCTGCATGTTGTTGCTCATGCACATCTAATGAGAAAGGCTTATTCAGCTTTGGCAAGCCCAACGCGGGCGCTCTCATTAATTCAGTCTTTATAGTGCCAAAACTTTTATGGCACTCAGGGGTCCATTCTAAGACCTCTCCAGGTCCCTTCATAGCATCGTACAATGGTTTAGCAGTCAGACTGAAATTCGGTATCCACAGCTGGCACCATCCGGCCATTCCTAGGAAGCCTCTCAATTCTCGTTTTGAGGTCGGCAGAGCAATTCTACATATGGCTTCTTTTCTTTCCATCCCCAATTTTCTTTTTCCTTGAGACATTTCAAAACCTAGATAAGTTACCGTAAGCTGCACCACCTGAGCTTTCTCCTGGACACCCAATATCTGGCTAATCCCAAGAAATTCAGCGGGTCTATAGTAGCCATTTTACATTCTCGTTTTCTCTCAGATCCCAATAGTATATCATCCACATACTGCAACAAAGTAACAGAAGGATTCCTACCTTGCCAGTCCTCCACTTCCTTAGCAAGTACATTACCCCGTGTTGTACTCCATACAGGATCAATCGTTGATATTGTTTAATCATTGCTTTCCCAGCACTGCTATTAGGATCCCATTCTGGTTCTGGTTTGGGCATGTGTCTTTCAGGCTTATTATCAACACTTTGCCATTCATTTTCCTCCCTAGCCTTTTCCAATATTAAACGTTTCTCCTCCGTGGAGAAGAAAGTATTTAGTAAGGCCTCGACATTGCTCCAATTTGGATTATGCGTAAGCATAATTGTTTCTAACAATTGATACGTTTTCTCGATAAGACCCTACAGATTGCTTCCAATTTAGCAAAGCTGAGGTTGTAAAAGGCACGTGCACAATGTCACATGCAGAACAACATTCCGGTCTCCGTTTCTTCTGCCCCTTTTCAGCCAAGACATATCTACCATTAGAGTCATTATCCATCAATTTACATTTTTTTTCTCGCCTCATAATCGTTTCGTAAAGTGAGAAACAAATCCACATATGGTACTTCATCTCATTTTCCCAACCTTCTACAAAACAACATTAACTGCAAAATAGTATTATAATTCAAAGTTCCATTTTCAGGCCATTTTCCTCATAATCTAATTTATACATGGGCCACCATTGGTTACAATACCGTTTCAATTGTATTTTCATTAGGGGATCCCCACCAATTTTTTTCCAGTTTTCCACAATGCATCCTAAGGGAGAACAAGGGGAGTATCTCAGTGAAGGAAGCCGACCCCATGGGATAATTATTTTCCAGAATTCCTTAACCAAGACTTCATACACTCGGCTATTTAGGAAGAGAGCCTCCTGCTTCTCCTTCCTCCGCGTCTATGGGTAGAAGTCAATTTATGCTACTGCTGCGGTCCTTCAATGGGGCGACTTATGTAGAGCTACAGAAACAAATTTTCCTACTCATCGATCTCCCCTTTGTTCCCTCTATCGATATCTCTCTTCCAGCGTTGCACCACTGTGTCGCTCACCGTCCAGCCGCGGAGCCCGAGCCACCGGAGTCCCCAATCAAAAGGTCGGTGTGCGCTGGAGTCCACGCAGCTCTTGGGCTCCCCGGCAAGCGCAGCGAGTCAAGCCGGGCAAGGCTAGTCCCACCTGGGTCGCCAGAAAATGTTGTCCCAAATCTGGAATTCGTTACCGGTGTGCAACAAGTCAAGCTACACACAGAGTCAAGATATCATTTTTTATGTCCAGATTGCGCAAAATGGGGTTCTAGGTGGTAAATCCACAAAGCTAGCACACCAAGTATTTCTCTCTTATTCTATTTATACAGTCTTTCTCAGCCAAAAGCTGCCTCTTAGCTAAGGCTTAAACATTAAAATTCCTTCTGAAGTAAAAATTCGCAAGCTCAGTTAATAATTCTCCTAACTCAGATAACACCATCAGATGTTCTACACATTGATAAGATCCCCTGCCCCTGCCCCTGCCCCGAGCCTTCTCTTCTCCAGGTTGAACAATTCCAGCTTGCTCAGCCTCTCGCCATATGACACATGCCCCAAGCCCTTAATCAGTCACCTTTGGTGGCTGGGCTCGCTCCACTAGGCCCATGCCTTTTTGTTCTGCTGGGAAGGCCGGAACGGGGCAAAGCACTCCAGAGGTGGCCTCATCAGTGCTGAGCACAGGGGAAGGAACACCTGCCTCGACCTGCAGCTCACACCCTTCCTGTTATCTGAATTAGGAGAAATTATTAATTGAACCTGCAAATTTTACTTTGGAAGGAATTTTAATGGTTAAGATTTAGGACCGGGGGACCTATCCTTCAAGTTGCCAAGAATGAGCAAGGAGGAATTCCTAGTCAGTGTCGGAGACGATGTTCCTCCTTCAAGTTCGGAACATCCTGGGAACATGTATATAGCTAATCAGTCAGCAAAAAAAGAATAACTAGCTCTGACTGAGAGTAATCTATCTTCATTATAATATCATTATAATGCTAAAAATCACACCCCTAGGTTGAAGACCCCTAATTGTGGGGAGACCCTTTCCCACTGGGCATGCATAAGTGAGAATTGCAGTGTAAGTAATATGCAAATAATTTAACCAATCATGTAATAGGGGCGGAACAAGAGGCAGCTCTTGGCTGAGAAAAGCTGTATAAATGGAATGATAAATAAATACCTGGTGTGCTAGCTTTGTGGATTTACCACCTAGCACCCGACTTCGCGCTATCTCAAAATAAAAACAGTATCTAGACTCTGTGTGTAGCTTGATTTTCTGCACACCGTGTAACGAATCCCCGACTGGGGACAACAGAACTAGCTGTATAACCGACATGAGAAAACATCACAGGACCTGGAACTCCCCATTGTCAAAAATGTGCTTTGGTATACATATTTCAGCTGCTGTGAGTACATTGCTTTCTTGACAAAACATGAGCAGAGGATAAAGCAGCAGTTGTGTGAACCTGGCCCCGCAGGAACAGCGGAAGGGAAGCCCTGAAGCAAGAGAGCAATCCCGGTTCCTGGGGGCAAACAACACAAACCTTTCCCTGCACTCCCATCTTTAAAGCACAGTGCAACCCCGTTCCTCTGGCATTTTCCACTTCACAGGACTCCAAGAGCCAAAACCTGCTTTCAGCAGCCCCCATTGCTGCTGCAGCCTTTGCCCGGGGAAGAATTTTTGGGTAAAGTCCATCAGATTCCAGCTCGGTTCTAGTCCTTGTTTTGTCTCCTGGTAAAATACTCTTTTGCAGAGAAAAGAGACAGTATACCCACAGAACGTGCATTTACATTAGAAACAATCCCATTTCAGCAAAGGGAGTTTTTCCTTTGCTGAAAAGCAAGGCCCAATGGTTTGCAAGGGCCCACTATTGTTCGGGTTTGGAGATCGTTTTGTCACTGAAATCGGGAGAAAAACTCCTTAACACCAATGGAGCATTAAGAAGCAGGCATTCTCTTTATTATGGTGCCGGGTGCACAGGGTAAAGCTCCACCCAATGTGCACACCATGTGTCACATCATCTAAAGTTTATATTGCTCTATCACATACATATGCATTAAATTTCCAGGAATGATTATACATATTCATTCTATTTCCTAGAACTAATTATTACATTTACATAATCATTACGCATGTGGTCTGAGTCTCGGGGGGGGTCTTCTGTGGGGGTCTCTGGTGGTCTCTGGTGGTCCCTCGTGGTGTCAGAAGAGGTGTCACTCAGCATCTTGCCATGAACTTTGCTCTATTTTTCCATACATGGTCTCAGCTTGGCTTGCTTCCTTGTTTGAGAAAAGCTGTCTTGGTCCTAATTTTGGCTCCAACTGGCTTCTGCTGGTTTATCTGTACTTTCTCAGAATGTATCAGTCCCAGCTGCACCTGTGTCCTTGGGTATGTTTACCTGAGGCGCCTGTTGAGACTCCTTCTTGTCCGAGCTGGTAACAGTTCCCCCATTCCCCCCACCCCTTTGAGAGTCTTTCTTGTCTGGGGCCTTTTGGTAACAATAGGACAGTACTGGTGATGTGACTGCAGGTTGTGGTTGTGAGGTCACGCGTGCCTCTCTGCCTGATAGACGAGTGCTGGTGGTGTGCCTGCAGTTTCTCATTATGAGGCAGAAGTGACCTCACAACCACTAACAGCAGCCACATGACCAGCACTGGCCTATCAGGTCCTGAGGCACAAGTGACCTCATAATCAGAAACTGCAGCCACATGACCAGCACTGGCCTATCAGGTCCTGAGGCACAAGTGACCTCACAACCACAAGCACCAGCCACAAGAACAGCCCTGACCTATCAGGCACTGAGCCACAAGTGACCTCACAACCACAAACTGCAGCCACATTGTCAGCACTGGCCTATCAGGTACTGAGGCACAAGTGACCTCACAACCACAAACTGCACCCACATGACCAGCACTGGCCTATTAGGCACTGAAGCAGAACTGTCCTCACAACCACAAACTGCAGACATGGGCCTAACACTGGCCTATCAGGCCCTGAGGAACAAGTGACCTCACAACCACTAACAGCAGCCACATGACCAGCACTGGCCTATCAGGCATTGAGGCATATGTGACCTCACAAGCACAAAAGCAGCAATGTGCTTGATGCTGTCTAATCAGGTACTGAAGCAACTTCACCTCACAAGTACAAAAATGAGCACTGTGGCTGCTCGTGGCCTAGCAGATACTCAGGCCGAATGACTCCACAAACACAAACAGCAGCAATATGCATCGAGCTGGACTGTCAGGTGCTCAGGCTGAAGTGACCTCACAGGCAGCCATGAAGCCATATATCTGCTCCTGGCCTCTTAGGGACTGAGGCACAATTGTCCTAAACAAGCACAAACAGCAGCAATGTGCATGCTGATCACCAGTCACATACTGATGCACAACTGACCGCAAAAGCACAAACAGCAGCAAAGGGCCTGCTCCCGCTTTATGGGGCAGTGAGACACAAGGGACCTCACCAGCATCACCAAACCTATGGGCATGCTGTTGGCCTACCAGCTTCAGAGGCACAACTCACCTCACAAGCACAAATGGCATCGACATGCCTGCTACTGCCCTATCTGGGACCGAGTCACAAGGGATCTGAAAAGTGCAAGCTCACCTGGGCCACTCTCACATCCCTTGATTACGCTGTTATCACTCCATACAGAACAGTCTTCTGCAAACAGCTTTCATCTCCTGGCAAGACTCTCTCCAGATCATGGCACAGCGCCACTCTGTCACCCTGCGCACAAATCACAAAAGGGAACAATTGGTCTCGCTTTTCCTTTAGTACTATCAAGTCCGAGCTGGGAGCCTTTGCACTGCAGCACCTACACAATGGCAGCAGGATGCCACTTCCATTTCTAGTGCATTTCTAGGGACAGAGATCAGCTGAGGGAGCAGCTGCACTGCAAAGGCTTTCTGACACTCTCAGATCAACTCGGCACTGCACCAGCCATCAACCTGATGCCAGACCTCTGCTCTGCCACCTGCTCTACAAACACACTGCCTCTGCCCCACACAGCTGCCTCTTCTGCTAGATACAACCAAGTGCCAGCAAGAACAGATGCCTGCAGGACACTCGCCACTTGCACACTCCCCAGCCACTGCTCTGCTCGATGCCATCTCTTGGCTCCTCAACCTAGACACACAGGCAACCTCTTGCGGTAACACCACAAGGTGGCCAAGGCACTCGAGGCTCACAAGGTCTGTGCAAATGAGCAGCACAAGGTCAGGCACTTAGCTGGCTCCTTGCGCGATGCTGCTCTTTTCAGAGGGAAGCATCCTGCTTTCTTTGGGCACAGCAGGCTGCTTCTTTCCACCTCCATCCCCTCAGGAACCTCCAGCTAGGGATGGGGATTCTGTTTAGTAATACAAAAGGTACACATACAATGTAGAATCATTTGAGAATCCTGAAGGCCTCCTGAGCCCAAAGTAACCTCCCTTCCTTTCCTTTAGTTACTTGCACAAGGAGCCCCTGTGAAGGGGAAAAGTGTGCAGAGGCTTTGACATGAGACCCAAGCAATGAGACAGCCCCAGACTGGACATCTGCTGAAATGACAGCTGTCCTGCCTGCGCAGGCTCTGCAGCAGCCCTCCGGGCTCCACCGCTGGCTTCACAGAGCACTGAGGGCTGGGTGCCACAGGCAACCTGGCCCTGGGCACATCTTCACCCCTCGCAGAGCCAGCAGCCCAAGAGCTCTGAGACTTCCTCCGGTCAAGCTACTCACACTCACACAAGCACTCACACAAAGGCCCTCAAGACATGCTGGCATTTAGTATAAGGGTCCTGCACTCGTCCTATATGGCCCCACAACCTCCTAGGAAAAGCAGGGGGCACAAGAGCATTTGCTGAGCGGGCTGGCAGGAACAACAGTTGCGGGAGGAGGAATTTGCAGCACAGCAGAGGTACCGGGAGGTGAAGCCACACCCCAAGTCACCCATGGAAGCCAGGTGCATTTATGGAAGCCTTTGCATCCACACGTAGCTTCATCTCATTCACTTGCAGCTGCTTTCACAGAGGGCTCACGATGCTGGTAAAGATGTTGACAGGTACACGGACACATCCTGGCATCTTGCCTCCAGCCTCAGCGGCTCTACGACCGCACTGGGAGCCTCCATGAGTGCAGCAACCTAGAAAGAGAGAGAGAGAGAAAGAGAGAGAGAGAGAAAGAGAGAGAGAGAGAAAGAGAGAGAGAGAGAAAGAGAGAGAGAGAAAGAGAGAGAGAGAAAGAGAGAGAGAAAGAGAGAGAGAAAGAGAGAGAGAAAGAGAGAACCGGAGTGTTACTATCAGTTCTGCTGGTCTTACATAGTCGTGACAGTCAGCAGCAAATGTCTCCCCTCGATGCTGAGCTGTATTGGTGAGAGCACAGCCAGCAGGGCCACCGAGACGTTCTACCCCTCTTTTTGGCACAGGTGACACCATGTCTGTATACCAGGTCCCATTTGGGCTCTCCAATTCTGCACAGGCACTAACACACTGCAGGGAGTCCAGCACAGGGACACCAAGATGGTCAGGGGCTGCGGTGTGGGGCCTATAAGGAGAGGCTGCGAGAGCTGGGTTTGTTCAGCCTAGACAAGAGAAGGCCAACGGGGATCTTCATGCTGTGCACGGCTACCTTATGGAGGGTACAGAGAAGACGGAGCCGGATTTTCTTGGAGGTGCACACTAATAGCATGAGAGGCAACCGGGACAAATTGCACAATGGGAAATTCTTCTTCGATGTTAAGAAGAAACCTTTTTCTCTGGGACGGTGGCCGCACCATGGCACAGGGATCCAGAGAGGCTTCTGAAATCTCCAAGATAATCAAAGACTGGAGATAATCAAAACTGCACTGCAAAAGGCCCAGAGATACCTCCTCTATTGCGACCTGCTTTGACCAGGGCGTTGGAGCCTTACCTCCACATGTCTCCCCCATCGCAGCCTCAAGGAATCTGCTATTCTGAGACTCTTTCCAAAGGCGCCAGCGGCTCTACAGCTGCCCCCTCCACTGCTGACCAAGGACAGCTGTCTCAGAGCCACCCATCGTCCTCAGGGGCCTGACTTCTTGTGAGGTGGCATCTCCCCTCTCTGCAAGGCTCTGCGTAGACACAAACTGCAGAAATGCCTCTGACCGCTTTGATTAACTACCCATCTCTCTGAGGGATCGGAATGCATTAGGGTCTGAGGTGGGAAGATGCAATGACGGTCCAGCTTCAACAGAAAGCCTTTAAGCAGGGAGAAGACAACTTTCTCCAGGGCAGTCAGTAAAATCCCAAAGACTCACAGAAGCGTCAAGACCTTCAGAAACTCCAAGCTTGAAACTCAGCTAACAGAAACGACCAAACTGCGAGCGTCTCTGGCTCACACGAGCATGCTCCAAGGAGGGAACACGGTCACCAACAGTCCTCACCCACGTCTCCCAGAAGGACACTGTGATGGCATGCTGGGCTCTAGGAGCAGAGCACTGCTCTCTCCAGCCACCTCCTCCCATGCTGAGCAGCAAAACACTGGCGCCACCACCTGGCTCCACCACAGGGCATCTCGCACTGCAACACGCCGCTACCCCCGCACCTCACAGAGCCTTCGCAGCCAACACGTGCCTCTGCATCAGCCACACACAGGCCACAGCACTACACATGGCAGCACACAGGGCACCCCAAGCGCCCCACAACGCACAAAGCCCAACTCTCCAGCCCCTCCATTCCCTTCTAGGCCTCCAAGGCCTTGCAACAGGCACTGCCTCTGAACATCCACTCACAGCCTGGGGCCTGCTCACTTCCCACCTCCAGGAAGCAGACAAGAAGTGCCCTCAGAGCGGCTCATCAGGCCAGCTCTTGCTTCTCACTTGTGCCTCAACTTCTCTGCACAAGAAATCTCTTGGAAAACGTAGCACATACCATTTCTGGCAGAGTGACATTCCTTCTGTCTCCTCCAACAGCCGTTGCACCCATTCTCCAATGACTGCGTACGCGGACAGAAAATCAGAGACCTCTAACATGGTACACTTCCTAACGTGTCATAAAAGCAGGTGGACACCTCAAAGACAGACACAGCATTCAGACCTTGCAGGAAAATCTCACAAGCTCCCTGCTCTTTTGACAGGGGCAATTTCTAAAGCACACACCTCCTGGCAATAACAGATTACTAACACCACTGCTCACACCAGCGCTAGATGAATTTAGCAGCCGAAAAAGGCTGCTTGCACTCCCGAGCTGACCGGCAGGAGGCTGCAAGCTTCTACTTAGCAACAAGTGGAAAGGCCAACTCCATGCCCGTGTTCACCACAGAACATCAGCCGCATTTTCAATGGAGCAGTACTAACTCATGATGAAGGAGTGGAAGAAAATTTGTGCCAGATGACGTGAAACATCTACTCCTGCTTGATTGATTAGTTGCATTTCTGTATTGCTGTAGAGCTCTGCAGGGGTCAAGCCCTCCTCTGAGCACACTCAGCAAACCCAGAAGTGACCTCACCACCAGCATCCAAGCCATGTGTCTTCTCCTCACCCAGCAGCTGCTCACATCGAGGTGACCTCACCAAGTGCATGCCCCCACCAGGTGCCTGCTGCTGGCCTATGGGCTTCAGAGGCAGAAGTTTCCGCAAAGTAACTTCCCCAGCCATCAGCTACTGCTGGCCTACCAGGCACTCTGACAAAAGGGACCTCACAATCAACGCCCGTGCCTAACTGCCTGCTGCTGGCCTAGCAGGGACTCAGAAAGACAGGACCTCACACTCACCTTCACGGACATGTCTCTGTCACTGGCCTAGAAGCCTCTAAGACAGAAATTGCCTCACTAGAACTTCCCCAGCCATGAGACAAATCCTGCCTTAGCAGCAAGCACCTCATGCACAAATAAGCTCAAAAACACAGATCCCAGCCACGGACCTGCTGCTGCCCTATCAACTGCTCAGGCAGGAATGACCTCACAGTCACCTTTCCAGCCACATCTCTGCTGCTCTCCAATCGGTTCAGCAGTCAGAAGGGACCTCATAATCAACAGCCAAGCCTTGTTCCTCCAGCTGCCCTATCACGTACTCTGGCAGAAGTGACCTCATCAGCAATGGCCAACTCACGTGCCTCCTCCAGGCCTATCGGCAACTTTTACACAGAATTCATTTGACACTGGGGATTTTCTGGCATGGCTCTCATAGACACCCATGACCTCACTACCCACACCCTGACCATCTGCCTGTTGCCACCTGCAGCTCCCCATGCCCTCCCCCAAGGCTGAGCCACCTACTGAATGGCCACCCTCACTCACTTCGTGCTCCTCTCAATGCTCATAGTGCAGCAAAACACCCATTACGGACCAGTTTCTACCCCAAAAAAAGATGAGCTTTGGCCTAGGTGACACCTACACCTAGTCTAGGACACTTAGGAATGGCAGAAAGGCCTACCAGTAATTCTTAGCAACATTTTCTAGTGGCAGGATTGCATGAGAGCAGCAATTACGAACCTGAAGACAGCAGGGCCTCATGGCCCAGTCAGAGGGAGAAGACTTCCTGCAACCCAGAAGTCTAGCTCCTTCCCCAGTGCTGAACAAACCCAGAAAATCCTCTACGCGTCGAGGGCGTCGAGGACAACCAGCATGCTCCTATTTTATGCCCTGACAGCTTGAGACATGCGGAAGGACTCAGGCCAGGGCATCCTGGCCCGGCTTGGGGAAACCAGCAAAGCCACAATTCACCAACTCTTCACCCTGACCTAGCAGTACGGAAACAACAATGGCAAGTGCAAGCACTGGTCGTTCATCAACTTTCAAGGCCCTTCACAAGCAAAACAGCTCACACTTACAGAGCTGTTCTCGAAACACCCTTCAGGCTGCTGCCAGGCTCACAGGTCTCGGGGCGAAGCAAGAGGCCTGCAGCAAAAACAACGGCTAAGGCACGGCATCACACGCGGGACAGCCTCTCTCAGAGCCACTCGGAAGTGCACTTTTCAGAACAAAAGACGCCCTTGGGAAGGGCACCTCGTGACGACACCAGCAGCCTGCTCACACTTGGCCCAGCAGCTCCCAAACGCAGCTCGCAGCAGCACCTGGGGCTGCGGTGGCAGCAGCAGCTCAGGGAAACACTTTAACATGGATCCCAGACCCACCACAGGGCCAAAGGTTCCTGCACCCAGAACCCCACCGAGCCACCCCGGCCCAGCTGCTCGCGGCAGGCCGGCACCTCTGGCTGCAGGGCAGCTCCCCCCTCTGGCCCAGGTCGCTCTGTGCCATGCTCACGGCCCCACCAGCCCCTGATGCAGCTCCTGCAGCAAAGCAGCCCCGTCACCAGCACCGTGGCATCCGCCAGCAGCTGAACGCGCCCGCAGCCCCCACCAAATGCCCTCGCCACCGCTCTCTCTCCCGCTCGCCTCTCGCCTGCTTTGCTCCCGCTCCTCTTTCACGTCGCTTTTTTTTCCCATGGTGGGCTCCAATTGGCTGGCAGAGCCATCAGTGAAATCCATCCCCGCCCTCCTCCTCATGCCAGCCAATAGGCAGCCAAGGGCTGCACTGGGCGGTGCCATGGCAACGCTGGGCCCTCCTGCCCTGGCGGCCCTCTCTGCCCCCTCCCCCCGCGGTCGGGCGCCATCTTGTGGGCAGCAGCGCGGGGCCGGGGCATGGCGGGGCCTGGGGGCAGTGCGGCGCCATGTGGCCGGGCAGTGCGGGGCCCCGGGGCGCAACTGCTGCTCCGCCGGGGCTGGGATCTCCCGCAGGGGCCCTGTGGGGCTGCTCGCTGCCCTGCACCCTGGGGGCCGTGGCGGGCGTGGGGGGGGGCAGCGCTGGGGCCTGTGCTGGTGGCAGCCCTGGTGCCGGCGTGGGGGCCCTGGGCATGGCCGGGGCGCCGGAGCCCGCAGGCAGCGTCCTGCTGCCCCCAGGGCAGGGCGGTGTCCTCTCACCCCTCCTGCCCCGCTTGGGGGCTCTTCTTTACAAGGTGAAGAATCCCTTTCCAACAAAGGCATTTGCAGCAGGCTCTGGAGAGCCCCGCTTGGCTGCAGGACACCCCAGCCTCTGGGATGCAGGCCCCTTTCCTCCCAGAGCCACATCCCAAAGGGGGACCCATTCCCAGGGAAACCTGGCTATGGATTGCCCCCAACGCCACAGAAGCCTTGGGGCTCAGGGCAGCCCCAGCCCCACGACCCAGGAGTCCCAGCTGCCACATCGTCCCCCGAGCCAGAGGGGACCCTCAGGCAGGGCTCTCGCAGCAGCCCCAGCCCTGTCCAGCCACCCCCACAGCCCGGGAACCACAGCAGTTTTTGCAGTTAACAGTCTCTGTGCGACACCTCGGGAAGGAGCTCCCGAAGCCCTTACCCTTGGTGGAGAGCCGCACGAGCACTGGGAACAAGGAACTGCTGTCCAGGCTGATGGTATGGGTCCAGCAGTCCTCCATCTTGCTTGCCCCTTTGCCCTTGTCTTGCCTCTCCAGCTGGGGAAGAAGGATGCTCTTCCCATCTCATCACCCAAAACTGCTCTCAGACATGCTCCTGCTGCTGTGCGTGTTGGCGAGGGGCCACAGTGTGGCCCTGCTGCCTCCTGTCCCCACTGCTTGCCGTGGAGCAGCTCCAAAGGGCAGCTGTGGGAAGGGAGGGCATCACTGCAGCAGCAGGGAGACCTCCTTGTGATGCGGCACATCCCACTGTGACCTCATCTCATGCCATCTGGGGTCTCAGTTGGTCACTGCCATGGAGATGGAAGGTCCAGAGAAAGAGCAGAGAGATTTCCCTTCAGCCCCCTTATGTCCCCATTTCTGGAGTCATCCCATCACAGAAGGCAGTCAGGTTGGTCAGGCACAACGTGCCCTTGATGACTTCCTGCTGCCTGTTCCCAACCCCTTCATGTGGCTGGAACTAGCTTCCGGGAAGATTTGCTTCCCAGGGACCGAGGTGATGCTGACCAGCCTGTCATTCCCCAGATCCTCTTTCCTGTCCTTCTTGAAGACGGATACAATGTTTGGGGAGGGCTAGGGGCCAGGCAGTGGGGGAGTGGAGACGGCCAAAGGGCACTGCCAAGGCTGAAGGGTCCTGACAGAACTGAGGTCTCTGTGCTCTTGGCTATGGCTGTTGTCTCTGCCACCGAGGCCTACGAGTACACACTGGGGGGGGCCTCATTGACCCCTGGCCCCCCAGGGGGCCCTGAGAGGTGTCATATCATTGTCCTGCACTTGGCACTGCACGTCCCCACCCTCACACTGCCCTCAGGAGGAGCCTTGGGCAACGCATGGGGCAAAGGGTCTCCTTTCCCAGGGGCCTGGTGTCAGCGCTTGGCTTTTTTGCTTGATAAAACACATGAAGGCTTTACATGGCATCAGAGCCACCTGCACATTTCCTCTGTCTACCTGTAATCAGTGATTACAATGAAGGCCTAATGGAGGCAAATCTGGGATGTGGCAGTGCCCCTATGACCCCTCCAGCTCCCAGCCGAAGGGTCCAGGAAGGTCACTGGGAAGAGCAGTGGGTTTGGTGTGGGTGGGATGGGTTTCTCTTGGCATCCATAAGTCCTCCCTGGGTCTTTCTGAGCACTTAGGGAAATCCCTTCTGCCTATGGACTTGCATCAAAGCTTTCAAAGCTGTGGCCCTCACAGTAGAGAGCTGCCAGAGCACATTTGAAACAGCCACGTAACACCCCCATCAAGTTCAAATTTCCCACGTCACACCCACAACACATTTGAATTTCCAATGTCACACCCACGACTCGTTTGAAACACCCACGTCACACCCACATCACACTCACATCACGTTCGAATTTCCCATGTCACGTTCAAATCAACCACATCACACCACCGTCCTTCCTTGCAGCAGCATGACAGTCCTAGTGGTAAGGTGTGAGGACACCTGGTGTAGGCCTGTGGAGGTAAGGCAAGAGAGCCGTGCACTTGTTGTGGGGCTGCCCTAGGCATGCGGAAGCAAGCTCTGCCTTCCCAGTGCTCTTGCCTCTGAGCCCTGGTTGGTGGGGGAACATTTGCAGTAGGGTGCGGAAGCAAGCTCTGCCTTCCCAGTGCTCTTGCCTCTGAGCCCTGCTTGGTGGGGGAACATTTGCAGTAGGGTGGCACACCCTCGTCACCTTCGAACCACCCACGTCACACCCACGTCAAAACCACGTGACGTTTGAATTTCCCACATCACACCCACGTCTTGCTCGAATCACCCACGGCACACCCACGGCACCTTCGAATTTCCCAGGTCACACCCACGTCACGTTCGAATCACCCACATCACACCCACATCACGTTCGAATCGCCTATGTCACACTCAAGCCACGTTCAAATTTCCCACGTCACACCCACATCACCTTCGAATCACCCACAGCACATGCACATCGCCTTTGAACCACCCACGTCACCCCCACGTCACCTTCGAATCACCCACGACACAATCACAGTCGTCCCTTGCAGCAGCATCACAGTCCTAGTGCTAAGGTGTGAGGACACCTGGTGTAGGCTTGGGGAGGGGAGGCAAGGGAGCCAGGCACTTGTGGAGGGACTGCCCTAGGCATGCAGAGGCAAGCTCTGCCTTCCCAGTGTTCTTGCCTCTGAGCCCTGGTGGGTGGGGGAGCATCTGCAGCAGGGTGGCACACCTACTCCACCTCGAAACCACCCACGTCACACCCACGTGATGTTCGAATTTCCCACGTCACACCCACGTCACACCCATGTCACCTTCGATTTTCCCACGTCACACAAGCATCACTTTCAAACCACCCACGTCACACCCTAAGCGTTGTGCTAGGCAGTGACATGACACGGAGCTTTCCTAGGCAGCGAGGCGGCCAAGGGAGATGGTGCTTTGCTAGGCAGCAAGGCGTCAAAGGCTCTCAGTGCTTTGCTAGATGGAGAGGGGGAAAAGGGACACAGCGGTGTGCTAGGCGCCGAGGCGCTGAGGCACCAACCGGACGCAGCGCTTTTCTAGGTGTCGAGGCAGCGAAGGCACGCAGGGCTTTGCTAGGCGGCGAGGCATCGAACGCAGGCAGTTCTTTGCTAGGTGCCGAAGGAACACGGTGCTTTCCTTGGCAGTGACGGGACACGGAGCTTTGCTAGTCGGCGAAGGGAGACGATGCTCTGCTAGGCAGTGAGGCGGCAAAAGGATGAAGCGATTTGGGAGGCAGCGAAGGGACTCGGCGCTTTGCTAGAAGGTGAGGCGGCGAAGGGAGACGGCGCTTTGTTGGCGGCGAGGAGGTGAAAGGACAGGGCGCTTTGCTAAGTGGGAAGTGACGAAAGCATGCAGCAATTTGGTCGGCGGCAAAGGGACGCGGCGATTTGCTAGGAGGTGAGGTGGCAAAGGGACACTTTGCTTTGCTAGGTGGCAAAGGACAAGGCGCTTTGCTTGGCGGGGAGGTAGCAAATGCATGCAGTTCTTTGCTAGGCAACGAAGGTATGCAGTGCTTTGCTTGGCGGTGACAGGACGGGGAGTTTTCCTAGGCGGCGAAAGGAGACGGCGCTTTGCTAGGCAGCGAGGCGGTGAAGTGAGGCAGCGCTTTGCTAGGCTGCCAGGGGGTGAACGGACAAAGCGATTTGCTATGCGGTGATTCGCTGCCTCGCAGAATAACTAACCACTGTGGATGTTGGCTGTCTCACAAACAAGCACACCGCTCCATCTCTTCACCGCCTCCTGAAAATACAAACCGCTGGTCTCTTTGCTGCCTCGCAAACTTACTGACCTCCACATCTGTTCACTGCCTCGCCAGCTAGCAAAGTGCTGCCTCGCTTCACTTCCACGCAAAAAAGCAAACCACGATGCCACTATGCCACCTGGTGGACGAGCAAAGTGCTGCATCTCTTCGCTGCCTCACGGAATGAGTAACCATTTAGGATGTTCGCTGTCTCACAAACAAGCAGATTAATGAACCAGTTTGCTCTCTGGCGAACAAGCATACCACTGCGCCTTTTCACTGCCTCGTGAAAAAGCAAACCGCTATATCTGTTCACCGCCTCACGAACATAAAATCCGCTGCGCCTGTTCACTGCCTCGCAAACAAGCAAATACCTGTGCCTGTTCACTGCATTGCAAAAAAGCAAACCGTCGAGTCTGTTCGCTGCCTCACAAATAACGAAACGCTGCGTCTCTTCGCTACCTGGCAACACGCAGACCACTGCGTCTGTTCGCCACATCACAACCTAACTAACCACTGAGTCTCTTCCCGGCCTGGCAAACTAACTAGCCCATACATCTGCACGCTGCCTGGCAAACAAGCAGGCTGCTGCATCTCTTCGCTGCCTCGCAAACTAAATGCTGCATGTGTTCAGTGCCTCGCAAAAAAGCAGACCGCTGCGTGTATTCGCTGACTGGCAGAAAGCAAAGCACGGCGGCTGTTCCCTGCCTGACCAACAAGCAAACCACCATAGCTGTTCGCTGCCTGGCAAACTAAGGAAACGCTGCGTCCCTTCGCCGCCTAGCAAAGCAGCGCGTGCCTTCGCCGCCTTGCCGCCTAAGAAAGTGCTGCGTCCCTTTTCGCCCTCGCCGCCTAGCAAAGCACCGTGTCCCTTCGCCGCCTCACTGCCTACCAAAGCACTGTGTCCCTTTGCTGCCTCCCAAATCGCTTCGTCCCTTCGCCGCCTAGCAAAGCATCGTCACCCTTCGCTGCCTAGCAAAGCTCCACGTGCAGTCACTGCCTAGCAAAGCACTGTGTGCCCTCGCTGCCTCGCACACCGCTGCATCCCTTCGCCGCCTGGCATAGCACTGCCTGCCTTCGCCGCCTCGCCGCCAGGCAAAGCGCCGTGTCCCCTCGCCTCCTGGCAAAACACTGTGTGCCCTCACCGCCTTGCACACCGCTGCGTCCCTTCGCCGCCTGGTAAAGCGCTGAGTGCCTTTGCCAACTCGCCTCCAAGCAAAGCGCCGTGTCCCCTCACCACCTGGCAAAGCACTCTGCGCTCTCGCCACCTCGCACATCGCTGCGTCCCTTCACCGCCTAGTAAAGCAGTGCGGGCCTTCGCCGCCTTGCCGCCTAAGAAAGCAATGCGTCCCTTTTCACCCTCACCGTCAAACAAAGCGCCGCATCCCGTTGCCGCCTCGCTGCCTAGCAAAGCTCCGCGTCCTGTTGCTGCCAAGCAAAGTGCCGTGTTCCTTTGCTGCCTACCAAAGCACTGCGTGCCTTCACCGCCTCGCCACCTAGCAAAGCGCCGTCTCCCTTCTCCGCCTAGCAAAGGGCCCAGTCCCTTTGCAGCCTGGCCGTCTAGCAGAGCTCCGCCTCCTATCCTCGCCTAGCAAAGCGCCGTGTTCCTTCAGCACCTAGCAAAGCGCTGCGTGCCTTCGCTGCCTCGCTGCCTAGCAAAGCGTTGTCTCCCTTCACCGCCTAGCAAAGCTCCGCATACTGTGGCCAACAAGCAAAGCGCCGTGTTCCTTCGGCTCCTAGCAAAGCCTTCGACTCCTCAACGCCTAGCAAGGCACTGTATGCCGTCAACGACTACCAAATTGCTTCATGGCTTCGCTGCCTCGTGCCTTAGCAAAGTGCCACGTGCCTTCACTGCCTAGAAAAGCGCGGTGTTCCTTCAGCGCTACTACGGCGTTTGCTAAGCGGCGAGGCGGCGAAGGGACGCAGCGGTGTGTGAGGCGGCGAAGGCAAGCAGCGCTTTGCTGGGCGGCGAGGCGGCGAAGGGCCGAAGCGATTGGGGAGGCGGTGAAGGGAGACGGCGCTTTGTTGGGCGGCGAGGGCGAAAGGCACGCAGCGCTTTCTTAGGCGGCGAGGCGGCGAAGGCACGCGCTGCTTTGCTAGGCGCCGAAGGAACACGGCGCTTTGCTAGGCGGCGACGGCACGCGGAGCTTTGCTAGGCGGCGAGGCGGCGAAGGGACACGGCGCTTCGCTAGGCGGCGAGGGCGAGAAGGCACGCAGCGCTTTCTCAGGCGGCGAGGCGGCGAAGGCACGCGCTGCTCTGCCAGCCGCCGAAGGCACGCAGCGCTTTGCTAGGCTGCGATGCGGCGAGGCGCCGAACGCAGGCACTTCTTTGCTAGGCGCCCAAGGAACACGGCGCTTTGCTTGACGGCGACGGCACGCGCAGCTTTGCTAGGCGCCCAAGGCAGACGACGCTTTGCTAGGCAGCGAGGCGGCGAACGCACAAAGCCATTTGCTCTGCGGTGATTCGCTGCCTCGCACAATAGCTAACCACTGGGCATGTTGGCTGTCTCACAAACAAGCAGACTGCTGCGTCTCTTCGCTGCCTCGCCAACTAGCAAAGTGCTGCCTCGCTTCGCCTCCACGCCAAAAAGCCATCCACGATGCCACTGCACCACCTGGTGCACAAGCAAAGTGCTGCATCTCTTCGCTGCCTCGCACAATGATCAAGCACTGTGCATGTTGGCTGTGTCACAAAGAAGGAGACTGCTGAATGTCTTCGCTGCCTCACCAACAAGCAGAGCGCTTCGTGTATTCGCTGAGTGGCAGAAAGCAAAGCACGGCGCCTGTTCGCTGCCTGGCCAACAAGCAAAGCGCTCCATCTCTTCGCTGCCTCGCAAACGAGGGAAGCGCTGCGTGCCTTGGGCGCCGAGCAAAGCAGCGCGTGCCTTCGCTGCCTCGCCGCCTAAGAAAGCGCTGCGTGCCTTCTCGCCCTCGCCGCCTAGCAAAGCACCGTGTGCCTTCGCCGCCTCCCCAATCGCTTCGTGCCTTCGCCGCCTAGCAAAGCGCCTAGCAAAGCGTCCTCAGCCTTCGCTGCCTAGCAAAGCTGCATGTCCGCTCGCCGCCTAGCAAAGCACTGTGTGCCCTCGCCGCCTGCTAGAGCGCTGCGTCCTTGGGCGCCTGGCAAAGCACTGCGTGCCTTCGCCGCCTCGCTGCCTAGCAAGGCGCCCTAGCCCATCCACTACGATCAAATGGCTGCGTGCCTTTGCTGCCTCGGTGCTTAGCAAGGCGCCACGTGCCTTCGGCGCCTACAAAAGCCCCATGTCCCTTCGGCGCAACTACAGCGTTTGCTAAGCGGCGAGGCGGCGAAGGGACGCAGCGCTTTGCTAGGCGGCGAAGGCACGAAGCAATTGGGGAGGCGGTGAAGGGACAGGGCGCTTTGTTGGGCGGCGAGGGCGAAAAGGGACGCAGCGCTTTCTTAGGCGGCGAAGGCACGCGCTGCTTTGCCAGGCGCCGAAGGCACGCCGCGGTGTGTGAGGCGGCGAAGGCACGCACGGCTCTGGCAGGCGGCGAAGGCACGCAGCGCTTTGCTAGGCTGCGATGCGGCGAGGCGCCGAACGCAGGCACTTCTTTGCTAGGCGCCCAAGGAACACGGCGCTTTGCTTGACGGCGACGGCACGCGCAGCTTTGCTAGGCGCCCAAGGGAGACGACGCTTTGCTAGGCAGCGAGGCGGCGAACGCGCAAAGCGATTTGCTCGGCAGTCATTCGCTGCCTCGCACAATAGCTAACCACTGTGCATGTTGGCTGTCTCACAAACAAGCAGACTGCTGCGTCTCTTCGCTGCCTCGCCAACTAGCAAAGTGCTGCCTCGCTTCGCCTCCACGCCAAAAAGCCATCCGCGATGCCACTGCGCCACCTGCTGCACAAGCAAAGTGCTGCATCTCTTCGCTGCCTCGCACAATGAGCAAGCACTGTGCATGGTCGCTGTGTCACAAACAAGGAGACTGCTGAATCTCTTCGCTGCCTCACCAACAAGCAAATCGCTGCATATCTTCGCTGCCTCGCCAACAAGCAGACCGCTGCGTGTATTCGCTGAGTGGCAGAAAGCAAAGCACGGCGCCTGTTCGCTGCCTGGCCAACAAGCAAAGCGCTCCATCTCTTCGCTGCCTCGCAAACGAGGGAAGCGCTGCGTGCCTTCGGCGCCGAGCAAAGCAGCGCGTGCCTTCGCCGCCTCGCCGCCTAAGAAAGCGCTGCGTGCCTTCTCGCCCTCGCCGCCTAGCAAAGCGCCGTGTGCCTTCGCCGCCTCCCCAATCGCTTCGTGCCTTCGCCGCCTAGCAAAGCGCCTAGCAAAGCGTCCTCAGCCTTCGCTGCCTAGCAAAGCTCCACGTCCGCTCGCCGCCTAGCAAAGCACTGTGTGCCCTCGCCGCCTGCTAGAGCGCTGCGTGCCTTCGGCGCCTGGCAAAGCACTGCGTGCCCTCGCCGCCTCGCACAGCGCTGCGTCCTTGGGCGCCTGGCAAAGCGCTGCGTGCCTTCGGCGCCTGGCAAAGCACTGCGTGCCCTCGCCGCCTCGCACAGCGCTGCGTCCTTGGGCGCCTGGCAAAGCGCTGAGTGCCTTCGGCGCCTGGCAAAGCACTGTGTGCCCTCGCCGCCTCCTAGAGCGCTGCGTGCCTTCGGCGCCTGGCAAAGCACTGCGTGCCCTCGCCGCCTCGCACAGCGCTGCGTGCCTTCGGCGCCTGGCAAAGCAGCGCGTGCCTTCGCCGCCTCGCCGCCTAAGAAAGCGCCGCGTCCCTTCTCGCCCTCGCCGCCTAGCAAAGCGCCGTGTGCCTTCGCCGCCTCCCCAATCGCTTCGTGCCTTCGCCGCCTAGCAAAGCGCCTAGCAAAGCGTCCTCAGCCTTCGCTGCCTAGCAAAGCTGCACGTCCGCTCGCCGCCTAGCAAAGCACTGTGTGCCCTCGCCGCCTGCTAGAGCGCTGCGTCCTTGGGCGCCTGGCAAAGCACTGCGTGCCTTCGCCGCCTCGCTGCCTAGCAAGGCGCCCTAGCCCATCCACTACGATCAAATGGCTGCGTGCCTTTGCTGCCTCGGTGCTTAGCAAGGCGCCACGTGCCTTCGGCGCCTACAAAAGCCCCATGTCCCTTCGGCGCAACTACAGCGTTTGCTAAGCGGCGAGGCGGCGAAGGGACGCAGCGCTTTGCTAGGCGGCGAAGGCACGAAGCAATTGGGGAGGCGGTGAAGGGACAGGGCGCTTTGTTGGGCGGCGAGGGCGAAAAGGGACGCAGCGCTTTCTTAGGCGGCGAAGGCACGCGCTGCTTTGCCAGGCGCCGAAGGCACGCCGCGGTGTGTGAGGCGGCGAAGGCACGCACGGCTCTGGCAGGCGGCGAAGGCACGCAGCGCTTTGCTAGGCTGCGATGCGGCGAGGCGCCGAACGCAGGCACTTCTTTGCTAGGCGCCCAAGGAACACGGCGCTTTGCTTGACGGCGACGGCACGCGCAGCTTTGCTAGGCGCCCAAGGGAGACGACGCTTTGCTAGGCAGCGAGGCGGCGAACGCGCAAAGCGATTTGCTCGGCAGTCATTCGCTGCCTCGCACAATAGCTAACCACTGTGCATGTTGGCTGTCTCACAAACAAGCAGACTGCTGCGTCTCTTCGCTGCCTCGCCAACTAGCAAAGTGCTGCCTCGCTTCGCCTCCAGGCGAAAAAGGCATCCGCGATGCCACTGCGCCACCTGCTGCACAAGCAAAGTGCTGCATCTCTTCGCTGCCTCGCACAATGAGCAAGCACTGGGCATGTTGGCTGTCTCACAAACAAGCAGACTGCTGCGTCTCTTCGCTGCCGCGCCAACTAGAAAACCGCTGCATCTCTTCGCTGCCTCGCACAATGAGCAAGCACTGGGCATGCTGGCTGTCTCACAAACAAGGAGACTGCTGCATCTCTTCGCTGCCTTGCCAACAAGCAAACCGCTGCATCTCTTCGCTGCCTCGCACAATGAGCAAGCACTGGGCATGCTGGCTGTCTCACAAACAAGCAGACTGCTGCATCTCTTCGCTGCCTCGCCAACAAGCAAACCACTCGATCTGCTCGCCGCCTCGCCAGCATGCAAAGCGCCGCGTCTCTTGGCCGCCTCGCAAACTAAACGCTGCATCTGTTCAGTGCCTCGCCAAAAAGCAGAGTGCTGCGTGTATTGGCTGACTGGCAGAAAGCAAAGCACAGCGCCTGTTCGCTGCCTGGCCAACAAGCAAAGCGCTCCATCTCTTCGCTGCCTCGCAAACGAAGGAAGCGCTGCGTGCCTTCAGCGCCTAGCAAAGCAGCGCGTGCCTTCGCTGCCTCGCCGCCTAAGAGAGCGCTGCGTGCCTTCTCACCCTCGCCGCCTAGCAAAGCGCCGTGTGCCTTCGCCGCCTCCCAAATCGCTTCGTGCCTTCACGCCTAGCAAAGCGCCTAGCAAAGCGTCCTCAGCCTTGGCTGCCTAGCAAAGCTGCACGTCCGCTCGCCGCCTAGCAAAGCACTGTGTGCCCTCGCCGCCTCCTAGAGCGCTGCGTCCTTGGGCGCCTGGCAAAGCGCTGCGTGCCTTTGGCACCTCGCCGCCTAGCAAGGCGCCCGAGCCCGTTGACCACGATCAAATGGCTGCGTGCCTTCGCTGCCTCGGTGCTTAGCAAAGCGCCACGTGCCTTCGGCGCCTACAAAAGCGCCGTGTGCCTTCGGCGCTACTACGGCGTTTGCTAAGCGGCGAGGCGGCGAAGGGACGCAGCGGTGTGTGAGGCGGCGAAGGCAAGCAGCGCTTTGCTGGGCGGCGAGGCAGCGAAGGGCCGAAGCGATTGGGGAGGCGGTGAAGGGACAGGGCGCTTTGTTGGGCGGCGAGGGCGAAAGGGACGCAGCGCTTTCTTAGGCGGCGAGGCGGCGAAGGCACGCGCTGCTTTGCTAGGCGCCGAAGGAACACGGCGCTTTGCTAGGCGGCGACGGCACGCGGAGCTTTGCTAGGCGGCGAGGCGGTGAAGGGACACGGCGCTTTGCTAGGCGGCGAGGGCGAGAAGGCACGCAGCGCTTTCTCAGGCGGCGAAGGCACGCGCTGCTCTGCCAGGCGGCGAAGGCACGCCGCGGTGTGTGAGGCGGCGAAGGCACGCACGGCTTTGCCAGCCGCTGAAGGCACGCAGCGCTTTGCTAGGCTGCGATGCGGCGAGGCGCCGAACGCAGGCACTTCTTTGCTAGGCGCCCAAGGAACACGGCGCTTTGCTTGACGGCGACGGCACGCGCAGCTTTGCTAGGCGCCCAAGGCAGACGACGCTTTGCTAGGCAGCGAGGCGGCGAACGCACAAAGCCATTTGCTCTGCGGTGATTCGCTGCCTCGCACAATAGCTAACCACTGTGCATGTTGGCTGTCTCACAAACAAGCAGCCTGCTGCGTCTCTTCGCTGCCTCGCCAACTAGCAAAGTGCTGCCTCGCTTCGCCTCCACGCCAAAAAGCCATCCGCGATGCCACTGCGCCACCTGCTGCACAAGCAAAGTGCTGCATCTCTTCGCTGCCTCGCACAATGAGCAAGCACTGTGCATGGTCGCTGTGTCACAAACAAGGAGACTGCTGAATCTCTTCGCTGCCTCACCAACAAGCAAATCGCTGCATATCTTCGCTGCCTCGCCAACAAGCAAATCGCTGCATATCTTCGCTGCCTCACCAACAAGCAAATCGCTGCATATCTTCGCTGCCTCGCCAACAAGCAGACCGCTGCGTGTATTCGCTGAGTGGCAGAAAGCAAAGCACGGCGCCTGTTCGCTGCCTGGCCAACAAGCAAAGCGCTCCATCTCTTCGCTGCCTCGCAAACGAGGGAAGCGCTGCGTGCCTTCGGCGCCGAGCAAAGCAGCGCGTGCCTTCGCCGCCTCGCCGCCTAAGAAAGCGCTGCGTGCCTTCTCGCCCTCGCCGCCTAGCAAAGCGCCGTGTGCCTTCGCCGCCTCCCCAATCGCTTCGTGCCTTCGCCGCCTAGCAAAGCGCCTAGCAAAGCGTCCTCAGCCTTGGCTGCCTAGCAAAGCTCCACGTCCGCTCGCCGCCTAGCAAAGCACTGTGTGCCCTCGCCGCCTCCTAGAGCGCTGCGTGCCTTCGGCGCCTGGCAAAGCACTGCGTGCCCTCGCCGCCTCCTAGAGCGCTGCGTGCCTTCGGCGCCTGGCAAAGCACTGCGTGCCCTCGCCGCCTCGCACAGCGCTGCGTGCCTTCGGCACCTGGCAAAGCGCTGCATGCCTTCGGCGCCTGGCAAAGCACTGCGTGCCCTCGCCGCCTCGCACACCGCTGAGTGCCTTCGGCGCCTGGCAAAGCACTGCGTGCCCTCGCCGCCTCGCACAGCGCTGCGTCCTTGGGCGCCTGGCAAAGCGCTGCGTGCCTTCGGCGCCTGGAAAAGCACTGCGTGCCCTCGCCGCCTCGCACAGCGCTGCGTCCTTGGGCGCCTGGCAAAGCGCTGCGTGCCTTCGGCGCCTGGCAAAGCACTGCGTGCCCTTGCCGCCTCGCACACCGCTGAGTGCCTTCGGCGCCTGGCAAAGCGCTGCGTGCCTTCGGCGCCTGGCAAAGCACTGCGTGCCCTCGCCGCCTCGCACAGCGCTGCGTCCTTGGGCGCCTGGCAAAGCGCTGCGTGCCTTCGCCGCCTCGCCGCCTAGCAAGGCGCCCTAGCCCGTCCACCACCATCAGATCGCTGCGTGCCTTCGCTGCCTCGGTGCTTAGCAAAGTGCCACGTGCCTTCGGCGCCTACAAAAGCGCCGTGTGCCTTCGGCGCTACTACGGCGTTTGCTAAGCGGCGAGGCGGCGAAGGGACGCAGCGGTGTGTGAGGCGGCGAAGGCAAGCAGCGCTTTGCTGGGCGGCGAGGCGGCGAAGGGCCGAAGCGATTGGGGAGGCGGTGAAGGGAGACGGCGCTTTGTTGGGCGGCGAGGGCGAAAGGCACGCAGCGCTTTCTTAGGCGGCGAGGCGGCGAAGGCACGCGCTGCTTTGCTAGGCGCCGAAGGAACACGGCGCTTTGCTAGGCGGCGACGGCACGCGGAGCTTTGCTAGGCGGCGAGGCGGCGAAGGGACACGGCGCTTCGCTAGGCGGCGAGGGCGAGAAGGCACGCAGCGCTTTCTCAGGCGGCGAGGCGGCGAAGGCACGCGCTGCTCTGCCAGCCGCCGAAGGCACGCAGCGCTTTGCTAGGCTGCGATGCGGCGAGGCGCCGAACGCAGGCACTTCTTTGCTAGGCGCCCAAGGAACACGGCGCTTTGCTTGACGGCGACGGCACGCGCAGCTTTGCTAGGCGCCCAAGGCAGACGACGCTTTGCTAGGCAGCGAGGCGGCGAACGCACAAAGCCATTTGCTCTGCGGTGATTCGCTGCCTCGCACAATAGCTAACCACTGGGCATGTTGGCTGTCTCACAAACAAGCAGACTGCTGCGTCTCTTCGCTGCCTCGCCAACTAGCAAAGTGCTGCCTCGCTTCGCCTCCACGCCAAAAAGCCATCCACGATGCCACTGCACCACCTGGTGCACAAGCAAAGTGCTGCATCTCTTCGCTGCCTCGCACAATGATCAAGCACTGTGCATGTTGGCTGTGTCACAAAGAAGGAGACTGCTGAATGTCTTCGCTGCCTCACCAACAAGCAGAGCGCTGCGTGTATTCGCTGAGTGGCAGAAAGCAAAGCACGGCGCCTGTTCGCTGCCTGGCCAACAAGCAAAGCGCTCCATCTCTTCGCTGCCTCGCAAACGAGGGAAGCGCTGCGTGCCTTGGGCGCCGAGCAAAGCAGCGCGTGCCTTCGCTGCCTCGCCACCTAAGAAAGCGCTGCGTGCCTTCTCGCCCTCGCCGCCTAGCAAAGCACCGTGTGCCTTCGCCGCCTCCCCAATCGCTTCGTGCCTTCGCCGCCTAGCAAAGCGCCTAGCAAAGCGTCCTCAGCCTTCGCTGCCTAGCAAAGCTGCATGTCCGCTCGCCGCCTAGCAAAGCACTGTGTGCCCTCGCCGCCTGCTAGAGCGCTGCGTCCTTGGGCGCCTGGCAAAGCACTGCGTGCCTTCGCCGCCTCGCTGCCTAGCAAGGCGCCCTAGCCCATCCACTACGATCAAATGGCTGCGTGCCTTTGCTGCCTCGGTGCTTAGCAAGGCGCCACGTGCCTTCGGCGCCTACAAAAGCCCCATGTCCCTTCGGCACAACTACAGCGTTTGCTAAGCGGCGAGGCGGCGAAGGGACGCAGCGCTTTGCTAGGCGGCGAAGGCACGAAGCAATTGGGGAGGCGGTGAAGGGACAGGGCGCTTTGTTGGGCGGCGAGGGCGAAAAGGGACGCAGCGCTTTCTTAGGCGGCGAAGGCACGCGCTGCTTTGCCAGGCGCCGAAGGCACGCCGCGGTGTGTGAGGCGGCGAAGGCACGCACGGCTCTGGCAGGCGGCGAAGGCACGCAGCGCTTTGCTAGGCTGCGATGCGGCGAGGCGCCGAACGCAGGCACTTCTTTGCTAGGCGCCCAAGGAACACGGCGCTTTGCTTGACGGCGACGGCACGCGCAGCTTTGCTAGGCGCCCAAGGGAGACGACGCTTTGCTAGGCAGCGAGGCGGCGAACGCGCAAAGCGATTTGCTCGGCAGTCATTCGCTGCCTCGCACAATAGCTAACCACTGTGCATGTTGGCTGTCTCACAAACAAGCAGACTGCTGCGTCTCTTCGCTGCCTCGCCAACTAGCAAAGTGCTGCCTCGCTTCGCCTCCAGGCGAAAAAGGCATCCGCGATGCCACTGCGCCACCTGCTGCACAAGCAAAGTGCTGCATCTCTTCGCTGCCTCGCACAATGAGCAAGCACTGGGCATGTTGGCTGTCTCACAAACAAGCAGACTGCTGCGTCTCTTCGCTGCCGCGCCAACTAGAAAACCGCTGCATCTCTTCGCTGCCTCGCACAATGAGCAAGCACTGGGCATGCTGGCTGTCTCACAAACAAGGAGACTGCTGCATCTCTTCGCTGCCTTGCCAACAAGCAAACCGCTGCATCTCTTCGCTGCCTCGCACAATGAGCAAGCACTGGGCATGCTGGCTGTCTCACAAACAAGCAGACTGCTGCATCTCTTCGCTGCCTCGCCAACAAGCAAACCACTCGATCTGCTCGCCGCCTCGCCAGCATGCAAAGCGCCGCGTCTCTTGGCCGCCTCGCAAACTAAACGCTGCATCTGTTCAGTGCCTCGCCAAAAAGCAGAGTGCTGCGTGTATTGGCTGACTGGCAGAAAGCAAAGCACAGCGCCTGTTCGCTGCCTGGCCAACAAGCAAAGCGCTCCATCTCTTCGCTGCCTCGCAAACGAAGGAAGCGCTGCGTGCCTTCAGCGCCTAGCAAAGCAGCGCGTGCCTTCGCTGCCTCGCCGCCTAAGAGAGCGCTGCGTGCCTTCTCGCCCTCGCCGCCTAGCAAAGCGCCGTGTGCCTTCGCCGCCTCCCAAATCGCTTCGTGCCTTCACGCCTAGCAAAGCGCCTAGCAAAGCGTCCTCAGCCTTGGCTGCCTAGCAAAGCTGCACGTCCGCTCGCCGCCTAGCAAAGCACTGTGTGCCCTCGTCGCCTCCTAGAGCGCTGCGTCCTTGGGCGCCTGGCAAAGCGCTGTGTGCCTTCGGCGCCTACAAAAGCGCCGTGTCCCTTCGGCGCTACTACGGCGTTTGCTAAGCGGCGAGGCGGCGAAGGGACGCAGCGGTGTGTGAGGCGGCGAAGGCAAGCAGCGCTTTGCTGGGCGGCGAGGCAGCGAAGGGCCGAAGCGATTGGGGAGGCGGTGAAGGGACAGGGCGCTTTGTTGGGCGGCGAGGGCGAAAGGCACGCAGCGCTTTCTTAGGCGGCGAGGCGGCGAAGGCACGCGCTGCTTTGCTAGGCGCCGAAGGAACACGGCGCTTTGCTAGGCGGCGACGGCACGCGGAGCTTTGCTAGGCGGCGAGGCGGTGAAGGGACACGGCGCTTTGCTAGGCGGCGAGGGCGAGAAGGCACGCAGCGCTTTCTCAGGCGGCGAAGGCACGCGCTGCTCTGCCAGGCGGCGAAGGCACGCCGCGGTGTGTGAGGCGGCGAAGGCACGCACGGCTTTGCCAGCCGCTGAAGGCACGCAGCGCTTTGCTAGGCTGCGATGCGGCGAGGCGCCGAACGCAGGCACTTCTTTGCTAGGCGCCCAAGGAACACGGCGCTTTGCTTGACGGCGACGGCACGCGCAGCTTTGCTAGGCGCCCAAGGCAGACGACGCTTTGCTAGGCAGCGAGGCGGCGAACGCACAAAGCCATTTGCTCTGCGGTGATTCGCTGCCTCGCACAATAGCTAACCACTGTGCATGTTGGCTGTCTCACAAACAAGCAGCCTGCTGCGTCTCTTCGCTGCCTCGCCAACTAGCAAAGTGCTGCCTCGCTTCGCCTCCACGCCAAAAAGCCATCCGCGATGCCACTGCGCCACCTGCTGCACAAGCAAAGTGCTGCATCTCTTCGCTGCCTCGCACAATGAGCAAGCACTGTGCATGGTCGCTGTGTCACAAACAAGGAGACTGCTGAATCTCTTCGCTGCCTCACCAACAAGCAAATCGCTGCATATCTTCGCTGCCTCGCCAACAAGCAAATCGCTGCATATCTTCGCTGCCTCACCAACAAGCAAATCGCTGCATATCTTCGCTGCCTCGCCAACAAGCAGACCGCTGCGTGTATTCGCTGAGTGGCAGAAAGCAAAGCACGGCGCCTGTTCGCTGCCTGGCCAACAAGCAAAGCGCTCCATCTCTTCGCTGCCTCGCAAACGAGGGAAGCGCTGCGTGCCTTCGGCGCCGAGCAAAGCAGCGCGTGCCTTCGCCGCCTCGCCGCCTAAGAAAGCGCTGCGTGCCTTCTCGCCCTCGCCGCCTAGCAAAGCGCCGTGTGCCTTCGCCGCCTCCCCAATCGCTTCGTGCCTTCGCCGCCTAGCAAAGCGCCTAGCAAAGCGTCCTCAGCCTTCGCTGCCTAGCAAAGCTGCACGTCCGCTCGCCGCCTAGCAAAGCACTGTGTGCCCTCGCCGCCTCCTAGAGCGCTGCGTGCCTTCGGCGCCTGGCAAAGCACTGCGTGCCCTCGCCGCCTCCTAGAGCGCTGCGTGCCTTCGGCGCCTGGCAAAGCACTGCGTGCCCTCGCCGCCTCGCACAGCGCTGCGTCCTTGGGCGCCTGGCAAAGCGCTGCGTGCCTTCGGCGCCTGGCAAAGCACTGCGTGCCCTTGCCGCCTCGCACACCGCTGAGTGCCTTCGGCGCCTGGCAAAGCGCTGCGTGCCTTCGGCGCCTGGCAAAGCACTGCGTGCCCTCGCCGCCTCGCACAGCGCTGCGTCCTTGGGCGCCTGGCAAAGCGCTGCGTGCCTTCGCCGCCTCGCCGCCTAGCAAGGCGCCCTAGCCCGTCCACCACCATCAGATCGCTGCGTGCCTTCGCTGCCTCGGTGCTTAGCAAAGTGCCACGTGCCTTCGGCGCCTACAAAAGCGCCGTGTGCCTTCGGCGCTACTACGGCGTTTGCTAAGCGGCGAGGCGGCGAAGGGACGCAGCGGTGTGTGAGGCGGCGAAGGCAAGCAGCGCTTTGCTGGGCGGCGAGGCGGCGAAGGGCCGAAGCGATTGGGGAGGCGGTGAAGGGAGACGGCGCTTTGTTGGGCGGCGAGGGCGAAAGGCACGCAGCGCTTTCTTAGGCGGCGAGGCGGCGAAGGCACGCGCTGCTTTGCTAGGCGCCGAAGGAACACGGCGCTTTGCTAGGCGGCGACGGCACGCGGAGCTTTGCTAGGCGGCGAGGCGGCGAAGGGACACGGCGCTTCGCTAGGCGGCGAGGGCGAGAAGGCACGCAGCGCTTTCTCAGGCGGCGAGGCGGCGAAGGCACGCGCTGCTCTGCCAGCCGCCGAAGGCACGCAGCGCTTTGCTAGGCTGCGATGCGGCGAGGCGCCGAACGCAGGCACTTCTTTGCTAGGCGCCCAAGGAACACGGCGCTTTGCTTGACGGCGACGGCACGCGCAGCTTTGCTAGGCGCCCAAGGCAGACGACGCTTTGCTAGGCAGCGAGGCGGCGAACGCACAAAGCCATTTGCTCTGCGGTGATTCGCTGCCTCGCACAATAGCTAACCACTGGGCATGTTGGCTGTCTCACAAACAAGCAGACTGCTGCGTCTCTTCGCTGCCTCGCCAACTAGCAAAGTGCTGCCTCGCTTCGCCTCCACGCCAAAAAGCCATCCACGATGCCACTGCACCACCTGGTGCACAAGCAAAGTGCTGCATCTCTTCGCTGCCTCGCACAATGATCAAGCACTGTGCATGTTGGCTGTGTCACAAAGAAGGAGACTGCTGAATGTCTTCGCTGCCTCACCAACAAGCAGAGCGCTGCGTGTATTCGCTGAGTGGCAGAAAGCAAAGCACGGCGCCTGTTCGCTGCCTGGCCAACAAGCAAAGCGCTCCATCTCTTCGCTGCCTCGCAAACGAGGGAAGCGCTGCGTGCCTTGGGCGCCGAGCAAAGCAGCGCGTGCCTTCGCTGCCTCGCCACCTAAGAAAGCGCTGCGTGCCTTCTCGCCCTCGCCGCCTAGCAAAGCACCGTGTGCCTTCGCCGCCTCCCCAATCGCTTCGTGCCTTCGCCGCCTAGCAAAGCGCCTAGCAAAGCGTCCTCAGCCTTCGCTGCCTAGCAAAGCTGCATGTCCGCTCGCCGCCTAGCAAAGCACTGTGTGCCCTCGCCGCCTGCTAGAGCGCTGCGTCCTTGGGCGCCTGGCAAAGCACTGCGTGCCTTCGCCGCCTCGCTGCCTAGCAAGGCGCCCTAGCCCATCCACTACGATCAAATGGCTGCGTGCCTTTGCTGCCTCGGTGCTTAGCAAGGCGCCACGTGCCTTCGGCGCCTACAAAAGCCCCATGTCCCTTCGGCACAACTACAGCGTTTGCTAAGCGGCGAGGCGGCGAAGGGACGCAGCGCTTTGCTAGGCGGCGAAGGCACGAAGCAATTGGGGAGGCGGTGAAGGGACAGGGCGCTTTGTTGGGCGGCGAGGGCGAAAAGGGACGCAGCGCTTTCTTAGGCGGCGAAGGCACGCGCTGCTTTGCCAGGCGCCGAAGGCACGCCGCGGTGTGTGAGGCGGCGAAGGCACGCACGGCTCTGGCAGGCGGCGAAGGCACGCAGCGCTTTGCTAGGCTGCGATGCGGCGAGGCGCCGAACGCAGGCACTTCTTTGCTAGGCGCCCAAGGAACACGGCGCTTTGCTTGACGGCGACGGCACGCGCAGCTTTGCTAGGCGCCCAAGGGAGACGACGCTTTGCTAGGCAGCGAGGCGGCGAACGCGCAAAGCGATTTGCTCGGCAGTCATTCGCTGCCTCGCACAATAGCTAACCACTGTGCATGTTGGCTGTCTCACAAACAAGCAGACTGCTGCGTCTCTTCGCTGCCTCGCCAACTAGCAAAGTGCTGCCTCGCTTCGCCTCCAGGCGAAAAAGGCATCCGCGATGCCACTGCGCCACCTGCTGCACAAGCAAAGTGCTGCATCTCTTCGCTGCCTCGCACAATGAGCAAGCACTGGGCATGTTGGCTGTCTCACAAACAAGCAGACTGCTGCGTCTCTTCGCTGCCGCGCCAACTAGAAAACCGCTGCATCTCTTCGCTGCCTCGCACAATGAGCAAGCACTGGGCATGCTGGCTGTCTCACAAACAAGGAGACTGCTGCATCTCTTCGCTGCCTTGCCAACAAGCAAACCGCTGCATCTCTTCGCTGCCTCGCACAATGAGCAAGCACTGGGCATGCTGGCTGTCTCACAAACAAGCAGACTGCTGCATCTCTTCGCTGCCTCGCCAACAAGCAAACCACTCGATCTGCTCGCCGCCTCGCCAGCATGCAAAGCGCCGCGTCTCTTGGCCGCCTCGCAAACTAAACGCTGCATCTGTTCAGTGCCTCGCCAAAAAGCAGAGTGCTGCGTGTATTGGCTGACTGGCAGAAAGCAAAGCACAGCGCCTGTTCGCTGCCTGGCCAACAAGCAAAGCGCTCCATCTCTTCGCTGCCTCGCAAACGAAGGAAGCGCTGCGTGCCTTCAGCGCCTAGCAAAGCAGCGCGTGCCTTCGCTGCCTCGCCGCCTAAGAGAGCGCTGCGTGCCTTCTCGCCCTCGCCGCCTAGCAAAGCGCCGTGTGCCTTCGCCGCCTCCCAAATCGCTTCGTGCCTTCACGCCTAGCAAAGCGCCTAGCAAAGCGTCCTCAGCCTTGGCTGCCTAGCAAAGCTGCACGTCCGCTCGCCGCCTAGCAAAGCACTGTGTGCCCTCGTCGCCTCCTAGAGCGCTGCGTCCTTGGGCGCCTGGCAAAGCGCTGTGTGCCTTCGGCGCCTACAAAAGCGCCGTGTCCCTTCGGCGCTACTACGGCGTTTGCTAAGCGGCGAGGCGGCGAAGGGACGCAGCGGTGTGTGAGGCGGCGAAGGCAAGCAGCGCTTTGCTGGGCGGCGAGGCAGCGAAGGGCCGAAGCGATTGGGGAGGCGGTGAAGGGACAGGGCGCTTTGTTGGGCGGCGAGGGCGAAAGGCACGCAGCGCTTTCTTAGGCGGCGAGGCGGCGAAGGCACGCGCTGCTTTGCTAGGCGCCGAAGGAACACGGCGCTTTGCTAGGCGGCGACGGCACGCGGAGCTTTGCTAGGCGGCGAGGCGGTGAAGGGACACGGCGCTTTGCTAGGCGGCGAGGGCGAGAAGGCACGCAGCGCTTTCTCAGGCGGCGAAGGCACGCGCTGCTCTGCCAGGCGGCGAAGGCACGCCGCGGTGTGTGAGGCGGCGAAGGCACGCACGGCTTTGCCAGCCGCTGAAGGCACGCAGCGCTTTGCTAGGCTGCGATGCGGCGAGGCGCCGAACGCAGGCACTTCTTTGCTAGGCGCCCAAGGAACACGGCGCTTTGCTTGACGGCGACGGCACGCGCAGCTTTGCTAGGCGCCCAAGGCAGACGACGCTTTGCTAGGCAGCGAGGCGGCGAACGCACAAAGCCATTTGCTCTGCGGTGATTCGCTGCCTCGCACAATAGCTAACCACTGTGCATGTTGGCTGTCTCACAAACAAGCAGCCTGCTGCGTCTCTTCGCTGCCTCGCCAACTAGCAAAGTGCTGCCTCGCTTCGCCTCCACGCCAAAAAGCCATCCGCGATGCCACTGCGCCACCTGCTGCACAAGCAAAGTGCTGCATCTCTTCGCTGCCTCGCACAATGAGCAAGCACTGTGCATGGTCGCTGTGTCACAAACAAGGAGACTGCTGAATCTCTTCGCTGCCTCACCAACAAGCAAATCGCTGCATATCTTCGCTGCCTCGCCAACAAGCAAATCGCTGCATATCTTCGCTGCCTCACCAACAAGCAAATCGCTGCATATCTTCGCTGCCTCGCCAACAAGCAGACCGCTGCGTGTATTCGCTGAGTGGCAGAAAGCAAAGCACGGCGCCTGTTCGCTGCCTGGCCAACAAGCAAAGCGCTCCATCTCTTCGCTGCCTCGCAAACGAGGGAAGCGCTGCGTGCCTTCGGCGCCGAGCAAAGCAGCGCGTGCCTTCGCCGCCTCGCCGCCTAAGAAAGCGCTGCGTGCCTTCTCGCCCTCGCCGCCTAGCAAAGCGCCGTGTGCCTTCGCCGCCTCCCCAATCGCTTCGTGCCTTCGCCGCCTAGCAAAGCGCCTAGCAAAGCGTCCTCAGCCTTCGCTGCCTAGCAAAGCTCCACGTCCGCTCGCCGCCTAGCAAAGCACTGTGTGCCCTCGCCGCCTGCTAGAGCGCTGCGTGCCTTCGGCGCCTGGCAAAGCACTGCGTGCCCTCGCCGCCTCGCACAGCGCTGCGTCCTTGGGCGCCTGGCAAAGCGCTGCGTGCCTTCGGCGCCTGGCAAAGCACTGCGTGCCCTCGCCGCCTCGCACAGCGCTGCGTCCTTGGGCGCCTGGCAAAGCGCTGAGTGCCTTCGGCGCCTGGCAAAGCACTGTGTGCCCTCGCCGCCTCCTAGAGCGCTGCGTGCCTTCGGCGCCTGGCAAAGCACTGCGTGCCCTCGCCGCCTCGCACAGCGCTGCGTGCCTTCGGCACCTGGCAAAGCGCTGCATGCCTTCGGCGCCTGGCAAAGCACTGCGTGCCCTCGCCGCCTCGCACAGCGCTGCGTCCTTGGGCGCCTGGCAAAGCGCTGCGTGCCTTCGGCGCCTGGAAAAGCACTGCGTGCCCTCGCCGCCTCGCACAGCGCTGCGTCCTTGGGCGCCTGGCAAAGCGCTGCGTGCCTTCGGCGCCTGGCAAAGCACTGCGTGCCCTTGCCGCCTCGCACACCGCTGAGTGCCTTCGGCGCCTGGCAAAGCGCTGCGTGCCTTCGGCGCCTGGCAAAGCACTGCGTGCCCTCGCCGCCTCGCACAGCGCTGCGTCCTTGGGCGCCTGGCAAAGCGCTGCGTGCCTTCGCCGCCTCGCCGCCTAGCAAGGCGCCCTAGCCCGTCCACCACCATCAGATCGCTGCGTGCCTTCGCTGCCTCGGTGCTTAGCAAAGTGCCACGTGCCTTCGGCGCCTACAAAAGCGCCGTGTGCCTTCGGCGCTACTACGGCGTTTGCTAAGCGGCGAGGCGGCGAAGGGACGCAGCGGTGTGTGAGGCGGCGAAGGCAAGCAGCGCTTTGCTGGGCGGCGAGGCGGCGAAGGGCCGAAGCGATTGGGGAGGCGGTGAAGGGAGACGGCGCTTTGTTGGGCGGCGAGGGCGAAAGGCACGCAGCGCTTTCTTAGGCGGCGAGGCGGCGAAGGCACGCGCTGCTTTGCTAGGCGCCGAAGGAACACGGCGCTTTGCTAGGCGGCGACGGCACGCGGAGCTTTGCTAGGCGGCGAGGCGGCGAAGGGACACGGCGCTTCGCTAGGCGGCGAGGGCGAGAAGGCACGCAGCGCTTTCTCAGGCGGCGAGGCGGCGAAGGCACGCGCTGCTCTGCCAGCCGCCGAAGGCACGCAGCGCTTTGCTAGGCTGCGATGCGGCGAGGCGCCGAACGCAGGCACTTCTTTGCTAGGCGCCCAAGGAACACGGCGCTTTGCTTGACGGCGACGGCACGCGCAGCTTTGCTAGGCGCCCAAGGCAGACGACGCTTTGCTAGGCAGCGAGGCGGCGAACGCACAAAGCCATTTGCTCTGCGGTGATTCGCTGCCTCGCACAATAGCTAACCACTGGGCATGTTGGCTGTCTCACAAACAAGCAGACTGCTGCGTCTCTTCGCTGCCTCGCCAACTAGCAAAGTGCTGCCTCGCTTCGCCTCCACGCCAAAAAGCCATCCACGATGCCACTGCACCACCTGGTGCACAAGCAAAGTGCTGCATCTCTTCGCTGCCTCGCACAATGATCAAGCACTGTGCATGTTGGCTGTGTCACAAAGAAGGAGACTGCTGAATGTCTTCGCTGCCTCACCAACAAGCAGAGCGCTTCGTGTATTCGCTGAGTGGCAGAAAGCAAAGCACGGCGCCTGTTCGCTGCCTGGCCAACAAGCAAAGCGCTCCATCTCTTCGCTGCCTCGCAAACGAGGGAAGCGCTGCGTGCCTTGGGCGCCGAGCAAAGCAGCGCGTGCCTTCGCTGCCTCGCCGCCTAAGAAAGCGCTGCGTGCCTTCTCGCCCTCGCCGCCTAGCAAAGCGCCGTGTGCCTTCGCCGCCTCCCCAATCGCTTCGTGCCTTCGCCGCCTAGCAAAGCGCCTAGCAAAGCGTCCTCAGCCTTCGCTGCCTAGCAAAGCTGCACGTCCGCTCGCCGCCTAGCAAAGCACTGTGTGCCCTCGCCGCCTGCTAGAGCGCTGCGTCCTTGGGCGCCTGGCAAAGCACTGCGTGCCTTCGCCGCCTCGCTGCCTAGCAAGGCGCCCTAGCCCATCCACTACGATCAAATGGCTGCGTGCCTTTGCTGCCTCGGTGCTTAGCAAGGCGCCACGTGCCTTCGGCGCCTACAAAAGCCCCATGTCCCTTCGGCGCAACTACAGCGTTTGCTAAGCGGCGAGGCGGCGAAGGGACGCAGCGCTTTGCTAGGCGGCGAAGGCACGAAGCAATTGGGGAGGCGGTGAAGGGACAGGGCGCTTTGTTGGGCGGCGAGGGCGAAAAGGGACGCAGCGCTTTCTTAGGCGGCGAAGGCACGCGCTGCTTTGCCAGGCGCCGAAGGCACGCCGCGGTGTGTGAGGCGGCGAAGGCACGCACGGCTCTGGCAGCCGGCGAAGGCACGCAGCGCTTTGCTAGGCTGCGATGCGGCGAGGCGCCGAACGCAGGCACTTCTTTGCTAGGCGCCCAAGGAACACGGCGCTTTGCTTGACGGCGACGGCACGCGCAGCTTTGCTAGGCGCCCAAGGGAGACGACGCTTTGCTAGGCAGCGAGGCGGCGAACGCGCAAAGCGATTTGCTCGGCAGTCATTCGCTGCCTCGCACAATAGCTAACCACTGTGCATGTTGGCTGTCTCACAAACAAGCAGACTGCTGCGTCTCTTCGCTGCCTCGCCAACTAGCAAAGTGCTGCCTCGCTTCGCCTCCAGGCGAAAAAGGCATCCGCGATGCCACTGCGCCACCTGCTGCACAAGCAAAGTGCTGCATCTCTTCGCTGCCTCGCACAATGAGCAAGCACTGGGCATGTTGGCTGTCTCACAAACAAGCAGACTGCTGCGTCTCTTCGCTGCCGCGCCAACTAGAAAACCGCTGCATCTCTTCGCTGCCTCGCACAATGAGCAAGCACTGGGCATGCTGGCTGTCTCACAAACAAGGAGACTGCTGCATCTCTTCGCTGCCTTGCCAACAAGCAAACCGCTGCATCTCTTCGCTGCCTCGCACAATGAGCAAGCACTGGGCATGCTGGCTGTCTCACAAACAAGCAGACTGCTGCATCTCTTCGCTGCCTCGCCAACAAGCAAACCACTCGATCTGCTCGCCGCCTCGCCAGCATGCAAAGCGCCGCGTCTCTTGGCCGCCTCGCAAACTAAACGCTGCATCTGTTCAGTGCCTCGCCAAAAAGCAGAGTGCTGCGTGTATTGGCTGACTGGCAGAAAGCAAAGCACAGCGCCTGTTCGCTGCCTGGCCAACAAGCAAAGCGCTCCATCTCTTCGCTGCCTCGCAAACGAAGGAAGCGCTGCGTGCCTTCAGCGCCTAGCAAAGCAGCGCGTGCCTTCGCTGCCTCGCCGCCTAAGAGAGCGCTGCGTGCCTTCTCGCCCTCGCCGCCTAGCAAAGCGCCGTGTGCCTTCGCCGCCTCCCAAATCGCTTCGTGCCTTCACGCCTAGCAAAGCGCCTAGCAAAGCGTCCTCAGCCTTGGCTGCCTAGCAAAGCTGCACGTCCGCTCGCCGCCTAGCAAAGCACTGTGTGCCCTCGTCGCCTCCTAGAGCGCTGCGTCCTTGGGCGCCTGGCAAAGCGCTGCGTGCCTTTGGCGCCTCGCCGCCTAGCAAGGCGCCCGAGCCCGTTGACCACGATCAAATGGCTGCGTGCCTTCGCTGCCTCGGTGCTTAGCAAAGCGCCACGTGCCTTCGGCGCCTACAAAAGCGCCGTGTGCCTTCAGCGCTACTACGGCGTTTGCTAAGCGGCGAGGCGGCGAAGGGACGCAGCGGTGTGTGAGGCGGCGAAGGCAAGCAGCGCTTTGCTGGGCGGCGAGGCAGCGAAGGGCCGAAGCGATTGGGGAGGCGGTGAAGGGACAGGGCGCTTTGTTGGGCGGCGAGGGCGAAAGGCACGCAGCGCTTTCTTAGGCGGCGAGGCGGCGAAGGCACGCGCTGCTTTGCTAGGCGCCGAAGGAACACGGCGCTTTGCTAGGCGGCGACGGCACGTGGAGCTTTGCTAGGCGGCGAGGCGGTGAAGGGACACGGCGCTTTGCTAGGCGGCGAGGGCGAGAAGGCACGCAGCGCTTTCTCAGGCGGCGAAGGCACGCGCTGCTCTGCCAGGCGGCGAAGGCACGCCGCGGTGTGTGAGGCGGCGAAGGCACGCACGGCTTTGCCAGCCGCTGAAGGCACGCAGCGCTTTGCTAGGCTGCGATGCGGCGAGGCGCCGAACGCAGGCACTTCTTTGCTAGGCGCCCAAGGAACACGGCGCTTTGCTTGACGGCGACGGCACGCGCAGCTTTGCTAGGCGCCCAAGGCAGACGACGCTTTGCTAGGCAGCGAGGCGGCGAACGCACAAAGCCATTTGCTCTGCGGTGATTCGCTGCCTCGCACAATAGCTAACCACTGTGCATGTTGGCTGTCTCACAAACAAGCAGCCTGCTGCGTCTCTTCGCTGCCTCGCCAACTAGCAAAGTGCTGCCTCGCTTCGCCTCCACGCCAAAAAGCCATCCGCGATGCCACTGCGCCACCTGCTGCACAAGCAAAGTGCTGCATCTCTTCGCTGCCTCGCACAATGAGCAAGCACTGTGCATGGTCGCTGTGTCACAAACAAGGAGACTGCTGAATCTCTTCGCTGCCTCACCAACAAGCAAATCGCTGCATATCTTCGCTGCCTCGCCAACAAGCAAATCGCTGCATATCTTCGCTGCCTCACCAACAAGCAAATCGCTGCATATCTTCGCTGCCTCGCCAACAAGCAGACCGCTGCGTGTATTCGCTGAGTGGCAGAAAGCAAAGCACGGCGCCTGTTCGCTGCCTGGCCAACAAGCAAAGCGCTCCATCTCTTCGCTGCCTCGCAAACGAGGGAAGCGCTGCGTGCCTTCGGCGCCGAGCAAAGCAGCGCGTGCCTTCGCCGCCTCGCCGCCTAAGAAAGCGCTGCGTGCCTTCTCGCCCTCGCCGCCTAGCAAAGCGCCGTGTGCCTTCGCCGCCTCCCCAATCGCTTCGTGCCTTCGCCGCCTAGCAAAGCGCCTAGCAAAGCGTCCTCAGCCTTCGCTGCCTAGCAAAGCTCCACGTCCGCTCGCCGCCTAGCAAAGCACTGTGTGCCCTCGCCGCCTGCTAGAGCGCTGCGTGCCTTCGGCGCCTGGCAAAGCACTGCGTGCCCTCGCCGCCTCGCACAGCGCTGCGTCCTTGGGCGCCTGGCAAAGCGCTGCGTGCCTTCGGCGCCTGGCAAAGCACTGCGTGCCCTCGCCGCCTCGCACAGCGCTGCGTCCTTGGGCGCCTGGCAAAGCGCTGAGTGCCTTCGGCGCCTGGCAAAGCACTGTGTGCCCTCGCCGCCTCCTAGAGCGCTGCGTGCCTTCGGCGCCTGGCAAAGCACTGCGTGCCCTCGCCGCCTCGCACAGCGCTGCGTGCCTTCGGCACCTGGCAAAGCGCTGCATGCCTTCGGCGCCTGGCAAAGCACTGCGTGCCCTCGCCGCCTCGCACACCGCTGAGTGCCTTCGGAGCCTGGCAAAGCACTGCGTGCCCTCGCCGCCTCGCACAGCGCTGCGTCCTTGGGCGCCTGGCAAAGCGCTGCGTGCCTTCGGCGCCTGGAAAAGCACTGCGTGCCCTCGCCGCCTCGCACAGCGCTGCGTCCTTGGGCGCCTGGCAAAGCGCTGCGTGCCTTCGGCGCCTGGCAAAGCACTGCGTGCCCTTGCCGCCTCGCACACCGCTGAGTGCCTTCGGCGCCTGGCAAAGCGCTGCGTGCCTTCGGCGCCTGGCAAAGCACTGCGTGCCCTCGCCGCCTCGCACAGCGCTGCGTCCTTGGGCGCCTGGCAAAGCGCTGCGTGCCTTCGCCGCCTCGCCGCCTAGCAAGGCGCCCTAGCCCGTCCACCACCATCAGATCGCTGCGTGCCTTCGCTGCCTCGGTGCTTAGCAAAGCGCCACGTGCCTTCGGCGCCTACAAAAGCGCCGTGTGCCTTCGGCGCTACTACGGCGTTTGCTAAGCGGCGAGGCGGCGAAGGGACGCAGCGGTGTGTGAGGCGGCGAAGGCAAGCAGCGCTTTGCTGGGCGGCGAGGCGGCGAAGGGCCGAAGCGATTGGGGAGGCGGCGAAGGCACACGGCGCTTTGTTGGGCGGCGAGGGCGAAAGGCACGCAGCGCTTTCTTAGGCGGCGAGGCGGCGAAGGCACGCGCTGCTTTGCTAGGCGCCGAAGGAACACGGCGCTTTGCTAGGCGGCGACGGCACGCGGAGCTTTGCTAGGCGGCGAGGCGGCGAAGGGACACGGCGCTTCGCTAGGCGGCGAGGGCGAGAAGGCACGCAGCGCTTTCTCAGGCGGCGAGGCGGCGAAGGCACGCGCTGCTCTGCCAGCCGCCGAAGGCACGCAGCGCTTTGCTAGGCTGCGGTGCGGCGAGGCGCCGAGCGCAGGCACTTCTTTGCTAGGCGCCCAAGGAACACGGCGCTTTGCTTGACGGCGACGGCACGCGCAGCTTTGCTAGGCGCCCAAGGCAGACGACGCTTTGCTAGGCAGCGAGGCGGCGAACGCACAAAGCCATTTGCTCTGCGGTGATTCGCTGCCTCGCACAAGAGCTAACCACTGTGCATGTTGGCTGTCTCACAAACAAGCAGCCTGCTGCGTCTCTTCGCTGCCTCGCCAACTAGCAAAGTGCTGCCTCGCTTCGCCTCCACGCCAAAAAGCCATCCGCGATGCCACTGCGCCACCTGCTGCACAAGCAAAGTGCTGCATCTCTTCGCTGCCTCGCACAATGAGCAAGCACTGTGCATGGTCGCTGTGTCACAAACAAGGAGACTGCTGAATCTCTTCGCTGCCTCACCAACAAGCAAATCGCTGCATATCTTCGCTGCCTCGCCAACAAGCAGACCGCTGCGTGTATTCGCTGAGTGGCAGAAAGCAAAGCACGGCGCCTGTTCGCTGCCTGGCCAACAAGCAAAGCGCTCCATCTCTTCGCTGCCTCGCAAACGAAGGAAGCGCTGCGTGCCTTCGGCGCCGAGCAAAGCAGCGCGTGCCTTCGCCGCCTCGCCGCCTAAGAAAGCGCTGCGTGCCTTCTCGCCCTCGCCGCCTAGCAAAGCGCCGTGTGCCTTCGCCGCCTCCCCAATCGCTTCGTGCCTTCGCCGCCTAGCAAAGCGCCTAGCAAAGCGTCCTCAGCCTTCGCTGCCTAGCAAAGCTGCACGTCCGCTCGCCGCCTAGCAAAGCACTGTGTGCCCTCGCCGCCTCCTAGAGCGCTGCGTGCCTTCGGCGCCTGGCAAAGCACTGCGTGCCCTCGCCGCCTCCTAGAGCGCTGCGTGCCTTCGGCGCCTGGCAAAGCGCTGCGTGCCTTCGGCGCCTGGCAAAGCGCTGCGTGCCTTCGGCGCCTGGCAAAGCACTGCGTGCCCTCGCCGCCTCGCACAGCGCTGCGTCCTTGGGCGCCTGTCAAAGCGCTGAGTGCCTTCAGCGCCTGGCAAAGCACTGCGTGCCCTCGCCGCCTCGCACAGCGCTGCGTGCCTTCGGCGCCTGTCAAAGCGCTGCGTGCCTTCGGCGCCTGGCAAAGCACTGCGTGCCTTCGGCGCCTGGCAAAGCACTGCGTGCCCTCGCCGCCTCACACAGCGCTGCGTCCTTGGGCGCCTGTCAAAGCGCTGCGTGCCTTCGGCGCCTGGCAAAGCGCTGAGTGCCTTCGGAGCCTGGCAAAGCACTGTGTGCCCTCGCCGCCTCGCACAGCGCTGCGTGCCTTCGGCGCCTGTCAAAGCGCTGCGTGCCTTCGGCGCCTGGCAAAGCACTGCGTGCCCTCGCCGCCTCGCACAGCGCTGCGTCCTTGGGCGCCTGTCAAAGCGCTGCGTGCCTTCGGCGCCTGGCAAAGCACTGCGTGCCCTCGCCGCCTCGCACACCGCTGCGTCCTTGGGCGCCTGGCAAAGCGCTGAGTGCCTTCAGCGCCTGGCAAAGCACTGCATGCCCTTGCCGCCTCGCACAGCGCTGCGTCCTTGGGCGCCTGTCAAAGCGCTGAGTGCCTTCAGCGCCTGGCAAAGCACTGCGTGCCCTCGCCGCCTCGCACAGCGCTGCGTGCCTTCGGCGCCTGGCAAAGCGCTGCGTGCCTTCGGCGCCTGTCAAAGCGCTGCGTGCCTTCGGCGCCTGGCAAAGCACTGCGTGCCCTCGCCGCCTCGCACAGCGCTGCGTCCTTGGGCGCCTGTCAAAGCGCTGCGTGCCTTCGGCGCCTGTCAAAGCGCTGCGTGCCTTCGGCGCCTGGCAAAGCACTGCGTGCCTTTGGTGCCTGGCAAAGCACTGCGTGCCCTCGCCGCCTCGCACAGCGCTGCGTCCTTGGGCGCCTGTCAAAGCGCTGCGTGCCTTCGGCGCCTGGCAAAGCACTGCGTGCCCTCGCCGCCTCGCACAGCGCTGCGTGCCTTCGGCGCCTGTCAAAGCGCTGCGTGCCTTCGGCGCCTGGCAAAGCACTGCGTGCCTTTGGTGCCTGGCAAAGCACTGCGTGCCCTCGCCGCCTCGCACAGCGCTGCGTCCTTGGGCGCCTGTCAAAGCGCTGCGTGCCTTCGGCGCCTGGCAAAGCGCTGCGTCCTTGGGCGCCTGGCAAAGCACTGCGTGCCCTCGCCGCCTCGCACAGCGCTGCGTGCCTTCGGCGCCTGGCAAAGCGCTGCGTGCCTTCGGCGCCTGGCAAAGCACTGCGTGCCCTCGCCGCCTCGCACAGAGCTGCGTCCTTCGGAGCCTGTCAAAGCGCTGCGTGCCTTCGGCGCCTGGCAAAGCACTGCGTGCCTTCGGCGCCTGGCAAAGCACTGCGTGCCTTCGCCGCCTAGCAAAGCACTGTGTGCCCTCGCCGCCTCGCACAGCGCTGCGTGCCTTCGGCGCCTGGCAAAGCGCTGCGTGCCTTCGGCGCCTGGCAAAGCACTGCGTGCCTTCGCCGCCTAGCAAAGCACTGTGTGCCCTCGCCGCCTCGCACAGCGCTGCGTGCCTTCGGCGCCTGGCAAAGCACTGCGTGCCCTCGCCGCCTCGCACACCGCTGCGTGCCTTCGGCGCCTGTCAAAGAGCTGAGTGCCTTCGGCGCCTGGCAAAGCACTGCGTGCCCTCGCCGCCTCGCACACCGCTGAGTGCCTTCGGCGCCTGTCAAAGCGCTGCGTGCCCTCGCCGCCTCGCACAGCGCTGCGTCCTTCGGCGCCTGTCAAAGCGCTGCGTGCCTTCGGCGCCTGGCAAAGCACTGCGTGCCCTCGCCGCCTCGCACAGTGCTGCGTCCTTCGGCGCCTGTCAAAGCGCTGCGTGCCTTCGGCGCCTGGCAAAGCACTGCGTGCCCTCGCCGCCTCGCACAGCGCTGCGTCCTTGGGCGCCTGTCAAAGCGCTGCGTGCCTTCAGCGCCTGGCAAAGCACTGCGTGCCCTCGCCGCCTCGCACAGCGCTGCGTCCTTGGGCGCCTGGCAAAGCGCTGCGTGCCTTCGCCGCCTCGCCGCCTAGCAAGGCGCCCTAGCCCGTCCACCACCATCAGATCGCTGCGTGCCTTCGCTGCCTCGGTGCTTAGCAAAGCGCCACGTGCCTTCGGCGCCTACAAAAGCGCCGTGTGCCTTCGGCGCTACTACGGCGTTTGCTAAGCGGCGAGGCGGCGAAGGGACGCAGCGGTGTGTGAGGCGGCGAAGGCAAGCAGCGCTTTGCTGGGCGGCGAGGCGGCGAAGGGCCGAAGCGATTGGGGAGGCGGTGAAGGGAGACGGCGCTTTGTTGGGCGGCGAGGGCGAAAGGCACGCAGCGCTTTCTTAGGCGGCGAGGCGGCGAAGGCACGCGCTGCTTTGCTAGGCGCCGAAGGAACACGGCGCTTTGCTAGGCGGCGACGGCACGCGGAGCTTTGCTAGGCGGCGAGGCGGCGAAGGGACACGGCGCTTCGCTAGGCGGCGAGGGCGAGAAGGCACGCAGCGCTTTCTCAGGCGGCGAGGCGGCGAAGGCACGCGCTGCTCTGCCAGCCGCCGAAGGCACGCAGCGCTTTGCTAGGCTGCGATGCGGCGAGGCGCCGAACGCAGGCACTTCTTTGCTAGGCGCCCAAGGAACACGGCGCTTTGCTTGACGGCGACGGCACGCGCAGCTTTGCTAGGCGCCCAAGGCAGACGACGCTTTGCTAGGCAGCGAGGCGGCGAACGCACAAAGCCATTTGCTCGGTGGTGATTCGCTGCCTCGCACAATAGCTAACCACTGTGCATGTTGGCTGTCTCACAAACAAGCAGCCTGCTGCGTCTCTTCGCTGCCTCGCCAACTAGCAAAGTGCTGCCTCGCTTCGCCTCCACGCCAAAAAGCCATCCGCGATGCCACTGCGCCACCTGCTGCACAAGCAAAGTGCTGCATCTCTTCGCTGCCTCGCACAATGAGCAAGCACTGTGCATGGTCGCTGTGTCACAAACAAGGAGACTGCTGAATCTCTTCGCTGCCTCACCAACAAGCAAATCGCTGCATATCTTCGCTGCCTCGCCAACAAGCAGACCGCTGCGTGTATTCGCTGAGTGGCAGAAAGCAAAGCACAGCGCCTGTTCGCTGCCTGGCCAACAAGCAAAGCGCTCCATCTCTTCGCTGCCTCGCAAACGAGGGAAGCGCTGCGTGCCTTGGGCGCCGAGCAAAGCAGCGTGTGCCCTCGCCGCCTCGCACAGCGCTGCGTGCCTTCGGCGCCTGGCAAAGCGCTGCGTGCCTTCGGCGCCTGGCAAAGCACTGCGTGCCCTCGCCGCCTCGCACAGCGCTGCGTGCCTTCGGCGCCTGTCAAAGCGCTGCGTGCCTTCGGCGCCTGGCAAAGCACTGCGTGCCCTCGCCGCCTCGCACAGCGCTGCGTGCCTTCGGCGCCTGTCAAAGCGCTGCGTGCCTTCGGCGCCTGGCAAAGCACTGCGTGCCTTTGGTGCCTGGCAAAGCACTGCGTGCCCTCGCCGCCTCGCACAGCGCTGCGTCCTTGGGCGCCTGGCAAAGCACTGCGTGCCCTCGCCGCCTCGCACAGCGCTGCGTGCCTTCGGCGCCTGGCAAAGCGCTGCGTGCCTTCGGCGCCTGGCAAAGCACTGCGTGCCCTCGCCGCCTCGCACAGAGCTGCGTCCTTCGGAGCCTGTCAAAGCGCTGCGTGCCTTCGGCGCCTGGCAAAGCACTGCGTGCCTTCGGCGCCTGGCAAAGCACTGCGTGCCTTCGCCGCCTAGCAAAGCACTGTGTGCCCTCGCCGCCTCGCACAGCGCTGCGTGCCTTCGGCGCCTGGCAAAGCGCTGCGTGCCTTCGGCGCCTGGCAAAGCACTGCGTGCCTTCGCCGCCTAGCAAAGCACTGTGTGCCCTCGCCGCCTCGCACAGCGCTGCGTGCCTTCGGCGCCTGGCAAAGCACTGCGTGCCCTCGCCGCCTCGCACACCGCTGCGTGCCTTCGGCGCCTGTCAAAGAGCTGAGTGCCTTCGGCGCCTGGCAAAGCACTGCGTGCCCTCGCCGCCTCGCACACCGCTGAGTGCCTTCGGCGCCTGTCAAAGCGCTGCGTGCCCTCGCCGCCTCGCACAGCGCTGCGTCCTTCGGCGCCTGTCAAAGCGCTGCGTGCCTTCGGCGCCTGGCAAAGCACTGCGTGCCCTCGCCGCCTCGCACAGCGCTGCGTCCTTGGGCGCCTGTCAAAGCGCTGCGTGCCTTCGGCGCCTGGCAAAGCACTGCGTGCCCTCGCCGCCTCGCACAGCGCTGCGTCCTTGGGCGCCTGGCAAAGCGCTGCGTGCCTTCAGCGCCTGGCAAAGCACTGCGTGCCCTTGCCGCCTCGCACAGCGCTGCGTCCTTGGGCGCCTGGCAAAGCGCTGCGTGCCTTCAGCGCCTGGCAAAGCGCTGCGTGCCTTCGCCGCCTCGCCGCCTAGCAAGGCGCCCTAGCCCGTCCACCACCATCAGATCGCTGCGTGCCTTCGCTGCCTCGGTGCTTAGCAAAGCGCCACGTGCCTTCGGCGCCTACAAAAGCGCCGTGTGCCTTCGGCGCTACTACGGCGTTTGCTAAGCGGCGAGGCGGCGAAGGGACGCAGCGGTGTGTGAGGCAGCGAAGGCAAGCAGCGCTTTGCTGGGCGGCGAGGCGGCGAAGGGCCGAAGCGATTGGGGAGGCGGCGAAGGCACACGGCGCTTTGTTGGGCGGCGAGGGCGAAAGGCACGCAGCGCTTTCTTAGGCAGCGAGGCGGCGAAGGCACGCGCTGCTTTGCTAGGCGCCGAAGGAACACGGCGCTTTGCTAGGCGGCGACGGCACGCGGAGCTTTGCTAGGCGGCGAGGCGGCGAAGGGACACGGCGCTTCGCTAGGCGGCGAGGGCGAGAAGGCACGCAGCGCTTTCTCAGGCGGCGAGGCGGCGAAGGCACGCGCTGCTCTGCCAGCCGCCGAAGGCACGCAGCGCTTTGCTAGGCTGCGATGCGGCGAGGCGCCGAACGCAGGCACTTCTTTGCTAGGCGCCCAAGGAACACGGCGCTTTGCTTGACGGCGACGGCACGCGCAGCTTTGCTAGGCGCCCAAGGCAGACGACGCTTTGCTAGGCAGCGAGGCGGCGAACGCACAAAGCCATTTGCTCTGCGGTGATTCGCTGCCTCGCACAATAGCTAACCACTGTGCATGTTGGCTGTCTCACAAACAAGCAGCCTGCTGCGTCTCTTCGCTGCCTCGCCAACTAGCAAAGTGCTGCCTCGCTTCGCCTCCACGCCAAAAAGCCATCCGCGATGCCACTGCGCCACCTGCTGCACAAGCAAAGTGCTGCATCTCTTCGCTGCCTCGCACAATGAGCAAGCACTGTGCATGGTCGCTGTGTCACAAACAAGGAGACTGCTGAATCTCTTCGCTGCCTCACCAACAAGCAAATCGCTGCATATCTTCGCTGCCTCGCCAACAAGCAGACCGCTGCGTGTATTCGCTGAGTGGCAGAAAGCAAAGCACAGCGCCTGTTCGCTGCCTGGCCAACAAGCAAAGCGCTCCATCTCTTCGCTGCCTCGCAAACGAGGGAAGCGCTGCGTGCCTTGGGCGCCGAGCAAAGCAGCGTGTGCCCTCGCCGCCTCGCACAGCGCTGCGTGCCTTCGGCGCCTGGCAAAGCGCTGCGTGCCTTCGGCGCCTGGCAAAGCACTGCGTGCCCTCGCCGCCTCGCACAGCGCTGCGTGCCTTCGGCGCCTGTCAAAGCGCTGCGTGCCTTCGGCGCCTGGCAAAGCACTGCGTGCCCTCGCCGCCTCGCACAGCGCTGCGTGCCTTCGGCGCCTGTCAAAGCGCTGCGTGCCTTCGGCGCCTGGCAAAGCACTGCGTGCCTTTGGTGCCTGGCAAAGCACTGCGTGCCCTCGCCGCCTCGCACAGCGCTGCGTCCTTGGGCGCCTGTCAAAGCGCTGCGTGCCTTCGGCGCCTGGCAAAGCGCTGCGTCCTTGGGCGCCTGGCAAAGCACTGCGTGCCCTCGCCGCCTCGCACAGCGCTGCGTGCCTTCGGCGCCTGGCAAAGCGCTGCGTGCCTTCGGCGCCTGGCAAAGCACTGCGTGCCCTCGCCGCCTCGCACAGAGCTGCGTCCTTCGGAGCCTGTCAAAGCGCTGCGTGCCTTCGGCGCCTGGCAAAGCACTGCGTGCCTTCGGCGCCTGGCAAAGCACTGCGTGCCTTCGCCGCCTAGCAAAGCACTGTGTGCCCTCGCCGCCTCGCACAGCGCTGCGTGCCTTCGGCGCCTGGCAAAGCGCTGCGTGCCTTCGGCGCCTGGCAAAGCACTGCGTGCCTTCGCCGCCTAGCAAAGCACTGTGTGCCCTCGCCGCCTCGCACAGCGCTGCGTGCCTTCGGCGCCTGGCAAAGCACTGCGTGCCCTCGCCGCCTCGCACACCGCTGCGTGCCTTCGGCGCCTGTCAAAGAGCTGAGTGCCTTCGGCGCCTGGCAAAGCACTGCGTGCCCTCGCCGCCTCGCACACCGCTGAGTGCCTTCGGCGCCTGTCAAAGCGCTGCGTGCCCTCGCCGCCTCGCACAGCGCTGCGTCCTTGGGCGCCTGTCAAAGCGCTGCGTGCCTTCGGCGCCTGGCAAAGCACTGCGTGCCCTCGCCGCCTCGCACAGCGCTGCGTCCTTGGGCGCCTGTCAAAGCGCTGCGTGCCTTCGGCGCCTGGCAAAGCACTGCGTGCCCTCGCCGCCTCGCACAGCGCTGCGTCCTTGGGCGCCTGGCAAAGCGCTCAGTGCCTTCAGCGCCTGGCAAAGCACTGCGTGCCCTTGCCGCCTCGCACAGCGCTGCGTCCTTGGGCGCCTGGCAAAGCGCTGCGTGCCTTCAGCGCCTGGCAAAGCGCTGCGTGCCTTCGCCGCCTCGCCGCCTAGCAAGGCGCCCTAGCCCGTCCACCACCATCAGATCGCTGCGTGCCTTCGCTGCCTCGGTGCTTAGCAAAGCGCCACGTGCCTTCGGCGCCTACAAAAGCGCCGTGTGCCTTCGGCGCTACTACGGCGTTTGCTAAGCGGCGAGGCGGCGAAGGGACGCAGCGGTGTGTGAGGCAGCGAAGGCAAGCAGCGCTTTGCTGGGCGGCGAGGCGGCGAAGGGCCGAAGCGATTGGGGAGGCGGCGAAGGCACACGGCGCTTTGTTGGGCGGCGAGGGCGAAAGGCACGCAGCGCTTTCTTAGGCAGCGAGGCGGCGAAGGCACGCGCTGCTTTGCTAGGCGCCGAAGGAACACGGCGCTTTGCTAGGCGGCGACGGCACGCGGAGCTTTGCTAGGCGGCGAGGCGGCGAAGGGACACGGCGCTTCGCTAGGCGGCGAGGGCGAGAAGGCACGCAGCGCTTTCTCAGGCGGCGAGGCGGCGAAGGCACGCGCTGCTCTGCCAGCCGCCGAAGGCACGCAGCGCTTTGCTAGGCTGCGATGCGGCGAGGCGCCGAACGCAGGCACTTCTTTGCTAGGCGCCCAAGGAACACGGCGCTTTGCTTGACGGCGACGGCACGCGCAGCTTTGCTAGGCGCCCAAGGCAGACGACGCTTTGCTAGGCAGCGAGGCGGCGAACGCACAAAGCCATTTGCTCTGCGGTGATTCGCTGCCTCGCACAAGAGCTAACCACTGTGCATGTTGGCTGTCTCACAAACAAGCAGCCTGCTGCGTCTCTTCGCTGCCTCGCCAACTAGCAAAGTGCTGCCTCGCTTCGCCTCCACGCCAAAAAGCCATCCGCGATGCCACTGCGCCACCTGCTGCACAAGCAAAGTGCTGCATCTCTTCGCTGCCTCGCACAATGAGCAAGCACTGTGCATGGTCGCTGTGTCACAAACAAGGAGACTGCTGAATCTCTTCGCTGCCTCACCAACAAGCAAATCGCTGCATATCTTCGCTGCCTCGCCAACAAGCAGACCGCTGCGTGTATTCGCTGAGTGGCAGAAAGCAAAGCACGGCGCCTGTTCGCTGCCTGGCCAACAAGCAAAGCGCTCCATCTCTTCGCTGCCTCGCAAACGAGGGAAGCGCTGCGTGCCTTCGGCGCCGAGCAAAGCAGCGCGTGCCTTCGCCGCCTCGCCGCCTAAGAAAGCGCTGCGTGCCTTCTCGCCCTCGCCGCCTAGCAAAGCGCCGTGTGCCTTCGCCGCCTCCCCAATCGCTTCGTGCCTTCGCCGCCTAGCAAAGCGCCTAGCAAAGCGTCCTCAGCCTTCGCTGCCTAGCAAAGCTGCACGTCCGCTCGCCGCCTAGCAAAGCACTGTGTGCCCTCGCCGCCTCCTAGAGCGCTGCGTGCCTTCGGCGCCTGGCAAAGCACTGCGTGCCCTCGCCGCCTCGCACAGCGCTGCGTGCCTTCGGCGCCTGGCAAAGCGCTGCGTGCCTTCGGCGCCTGGCAAAGCACTGTGTGCCCTCGCCGCCTCGCACACCGCTGAGTGCCTTCGGCGCCTGGCAAAGCACTGCGTGCCCTCGCCGCCTCGCACAGCGCTGCGTCCTTGGGCGCCTGTCAAAGCGCTGCGTGCCTTCGGCGCCTGGCAAAGCACTGCGTGCCCTCGCCGCCTCGCACACCGCTGCGTCCTTGGGCGCCTGGCAAAGCGCTGAGTGCCTTCAGCGCCTGGCAAAGCACTGCATGCCCTTGCCGCCTCGCACAGCGCTGCGTCCTTGGGCGCCTGTCAAAGCGCTGAGTGCCTTCAGCGCCTGGCAAAGCACTGCGTGCCCTCGCCGCCTCGCACAGCACTGCGTGCCTTCGGCGCCTGTCAAAGCGCTGCGTGCCTTCGGCGCCTGGCAAAGCACTGCGTGCCCTCGCCGCCTCGCACAGCGCTGCGTCCTTGGGCGCCTGTCAAAGCGCTGCGTGCCTTCGGCGCCTGTCAAAGCGCTGCGTGCCTTCGGCGCCTGGCAAAGCACTGCGTGCCTTTGGTGCCTGGCAAAGCACTGCGTGCCCTCGCCGCCTCGCACAGCGCTGCGTCCTTGGGCGCCTGTCAAAGCGCTGCGTGCCTTCGGCGCCTGGCAAAGCACTGCGTGCCCTCGCCGCCTCGCACAGCGCTGCGTGCCTTCGGCGCCTGTCAAAGCGCTGCGTGCCTTCGGCGCCTGGCAAAGCACTGCGTGCCTTTGGTGCCTGGCAAAGCACTGCGTGCCCTCGCCGCCTCGCACAGCGCTGCGTCCTTGGGCGCCTGTCAAAGCGCTGCGTGCCTTCGGCGCCTGGCAAAGCGCTGCGTCCTTGGGCGCCTGGCAAAGCACTGCGTGCCCTCGCCGCCTCGCACAGCGCTGCGTGCCTTCGGCGCCTGGCAAAGCGCTGCGTGCCTTCGGCGCCTGGCAAAGCACTGCGTGCCCTCGCCGCCTCGCACAGAGCTGCGTCCTTCGGAGCCTGTCAAAGCGCTGCGTGCCTTCGGCGCCTGGCAAAGCACTGCGTGCCTTCGGCGCCTGGCAAAGCACTGCGTGCCTTCGCCGCCTAGCAAAGCACTGTGTGCCCTCGCCGCCTCGCACAGCGCTGCGTGCCTTCGGCGCCTGGCAAAGTGCTGCGTGCCTTCGGCGCCTGGCAAAGCACTGCGTGCCTTCGCCGCCTAGCAAAGCACTGTGTGCCCTCGCCGCCTCGCACAGCGCTGCGTGCCTTCGGCGCCTGGCAAAGCACTGCGTGCCCTCGCCGCCTCGCACACCGCTGCGTGCCTTCGGCGCCTGTCAAAGAGCTGAGTGCCTTCGGCGCCTGGCAAAGCACTGCGTGCCCTCGCCGCCTCGCACACCGCTGAGTGCCTTCGGCGCCTGTCAAAGCGCTGCGTGCCCTCGCCGCCTCGCACAGCGCTGCGTCCTTCGGCGCCTGTCAAAGCGCTGCGTGCCTTCGGCGCCTGGCAAAGCACTGCGTGCCCTCGCCGCCTCGCACAGCGCTGCGTCCTTCGGCGCCTGTCAAAGCGCTGCGTGCCTTCGGCGCCTGGCAAAGCACTGCGTGCCCTCGCCGCCTCGCACAGCGCTGCGTCCTTGGGCGCCTGTCAAAGCGCTGCGTGCCTTCAGCGCCTGGCAAAGCACTGCGTGCCCTCGCCGCCTCGCACAGCGCTGCGTCCTTGGGCGCCTGGCAAAGCGCTGCGTGCCTTCGCCGCCTCGCCGCCTAGCAAGGCGCCCTAGCCCGTCCACCACCATCAGATCGCTGCGTGCCTTCGCTGCCTCGGTGCTTAGCAAAGCGCCACGTGCCTTCGGCGCCTACAAAAGCGCCGTGTGCCTTCGGCGCTACTACGGCGTTTGCTAAGCGGCGAGGCGGCGAAGGGACGCAGCGGTGTGTGAGGCGGCGAAGGCAAGCAGCGCTTTGCTGGGCGGCGAGGCGGCGAAGGGCCGAAGCGATTGGGGAGGCGGTGAAGGGAGACGGCGCTTTGTTGGGCGGCGAGGGCGAAAGGCACGCAGCGCTTTCTTAGGCGGCGAGGCGGCGAAGGCACGCGCTGCTTTGCTAGGCGCCGAAGGAACACGGCGCTTTGCTAGGCGGCGACGGCACGCGGAGCTTTGCTAGGCGGCGAGGCGGCGAAGGGACACGGCGCTTCGCTAGGCGGCGAGGGCGAGAAGGCACGCAGCGCTTTCTCAGGCGGCGAAGGCACGCGCTGCTCTGCCAGCCGCCGAAGGCACGCAGCGCTTTGCTAGGCTGCGATGCGGCGAGGCGCCGAACGCAGGCACTTCTTTGCTAGGCGCCCAAGGAACACGGCGCTTTGCTTGACGGCGACGGCACGCGCAGCTTTGCTAGGCGCCCAAGGCAGACGACGCTTTGCTAGGCAGCGAGGCGGTGAACGCACAAAGCCATTTGCTCTGCGGTGATTCGCTGCCTCGCACAATAGCTAACCACTGTGCATGTTGGCTGTCTCACAAACAAGCAGCCTGCTGCGTCTCTTCGCTGCCTCGCCGACTAGCAAAGTGCTGCCTCGCTTCGCCTCCACGCCAAAAAGCCATCCGCGATGCCACTGCGCCACCTGCTGCACAAGCAAAGTGCTGCATCTCTTCGCTGCCTCGCACAATGAGCAAGCACTGTGCATGGTCGCTGTGTCACAAACAAGGAGACTGCTGAATCTCTTCGCTGCCTCACCAACAAGCAAATCGCTGCATATCTTCGCTGCCTCGCCAACAAGCAGACCGCTGCGTGTATTCGCTGAGTGGCAGAAAGCAAAGCACGGCGCCTGTTCGCTGCCTGGCCAACAAGCAAAGCGCTCCATCTCTTCGCTGCCTCGCAAACGAAGGAAGCGCTGCATGCCTTCGGCGCCGAGCAAAGCAGCGCGTGCCTTCGCCGCCTCGCCGCTAAGAAAGCGCTGCGTGCCTTTTCGCCCTCGCCGCCTAGCAAAGCGCCGTGTGCCTTCGCCGCCTCCCAAATCGCTCCGTCCCTTCAGCGCCTAGCAAAGCGCCTAGCAAAGCGTCCTCAGCCTTCGCTGCCTAGCAAAGCTCCACGTCCGCTCGCTGCCTAGCAAAGCACTGTGTGCCCTCGCCGCCTCCTAGAGCGCTGCGTGCCTTCGGCGCCTGGCAAAGCGCTGCGTGCTTTCGGCGCCTGGCAAAGCACTGCGTGCCCTCGCCGCCTCGCACACCGCTGCGTGCCTTCGGCGCCTGTCAAAGCGCTGCGTGCCTTCGGCGCCTGGCAAAGCACTGCGTGCCCTCGCCGCCTCGCACAGCGCTGCGTCCTTGGGCGCCTGTCAAAGCGCTGCGTGCCTTCGGCGCCTGGCAAAGCACTGCGTGCCCTCGCCGCCTCGCACAGAGCTGCGTCCTTCGGCGCCTGTCAAAGTGCTGCGTGCCTTCGGGGCCTGGCAAAGCACTGCGTGCCTTCGGCGCCTGGCAAAGCACTGCGTGCCTTCGCCGCCTAGCAAAGCACTGTGTGCCCTCGTCGCCTCGCACAGCGCTGCGTGCCTTCGGCGCCTGGCAAAGCGCTGCGTACCTTCGGCGCCTGGCAAAGCACTGCGTGCCTTCGCCGCCTGGCAAAGCACTGCGTGCCCTCGCCGCCTCGCACACCGCTGAGTGCCTTCGGCGCCTGTCAAAGCGCTGCGTGCCTTCGGCGCCTGGCAAAGCACTGCGTGCCCTCGCCGCCTCGCACAGCGCTGCGTCCTTCGGCGCCTGTCAAAGCGCTGCGTGCCTTCGGCGCCTGGCAAAGCACTGTGTGCCCTCGTCGCCTCGCACAGCGCTGCGTCCTTGGGCGCCTGGCAAAGCACTGCGTGCCCTCGCCGCCTCGCACACCGCTGCGTGCCTTCGGCGCCTGTCAAAGAGCTGAGTGCCTTCGGCGCCTGGCAAAGCACTGCGTGCCCTCGCCGCCTAGCACACCGCTGAGTGCCTTCGGCGCCTGTCAAAGCGCTGCGTGCCTTCGGCGCCTGGCAAAGCACTGCGTGCCCTCGCCGCCTTGCACAGCGCTGCGTCCTTCGGCGCCTGTCAAAGCGCTGCGTGCCTTCGGCGCCTGGCAAAGCACTGCGTGCCCTCGCCGCCTCGCACAGCGCTGCGTCCTTGGGCGCCTGTCAAAGCGCTGCGTGCCTTCAGCGCCTGGCAAAGCACTGCGTGCCCTCGCCGCCTCGCACAGCGCTGCGTCCTTGGGCGCCTGGCAAAGCGCTGCGTGCCTTCGGCGCCTGGCAAAGCACTGCGTGCCCTCGCCGCCTCGCACACCGCTGCGTGCCTTCGGCGCCTGGCAAAGCGCTGCGTGCCTTCGCCGCCTCGCACAGCGCTGCGTCCTTGGGCGCCTGGCAAAGCGCTGCGTGCCTTCGCCGCCTCGCCGCCTAGCAAGGCGCCCTAGCCCGTCCACCACCATCAGATCGCTGCGTGCCTTCGCTGCCTCGGTGCTTAGCAAAGCGCCACGTGCCTTCGGCGCCTACAAAAGCGCCGTGTGCCTTCGGCGCTACTACGGCGTTTGCTAAGCGGCGAGGCGGCGAAGGGACGCAGTGGTGTGTGAGGCAGCGAAGGCAAGCAGCGCTTTGCTAGGCGGCGAAGGGCCGAAGCGATTGGGGAGGCGGTGAAGGGAGACGGCGCTTTGTTGGGCGGCGAGGGCGAAAGGCACGCAGCGCTTTCTTAGGCGGCGAGGCGGCGAAGGCACGCGCTGCTTTGCTAGGCGCCGAAGGAACACGGCGCTTTGCTAGGCGGCGACGGCACGCGGAGCTTTGCTAGGCGGCGAGGCGGCGAAGGGACACGGCGCTTCGCTAGGCGGCGAGGGCGAGAAGGCACGCAGCGCTTTCTCAGGTGGCGAGGCGGCGAAGGCACGCGCTGCTCTGCCAGCCGCCGAAGGCACGCAGCGCTTTGCTAGGCTGCGATGCGGCGAGGCGCCGAACGCAGGCACTTCTTTGCTAGGCGCCCAAGGAACACGGCGCTTTGCTTGACGGCGACGGCACGCGCAGCTTTGCTAGGCGCCCAAGGCAGACGACGCTTTGCTAGGCAGCGAGGCGGTGAACGCACAAAGCCATTTGCTCTGCGGTGATTCGCTGCCTCGCACAATAGCTAACCACTGTGCATGTTGGCTGTCTCACAAACAAGCAGCCTGCTGCGTCTCTTCGCTGCCTCGCCAACTAGCAAAGTGCTGCCTCGCTTCGCCTCCACGCCAAAAAGCCATCCGCGATGCCACTGCGCCACCTGCTGCACAAGCAAAGTGCTGCATCTCTTCGCTGCCTCGCACAATGAGCAAGCACTGTGCATGGTCGCTGTGTCACAAACAAGGAGACTGCTGAATCTCTTCGCTGCCTCACCAACAAGCAAATCGCTGCATATCTTCGCTGCCTCGCCAACAAGCAGACCGCTGCGTGTATTCGCTGAGTGGCAGAAAGCAAAGCACGGCGCCTGTTCGCTGCCTGGCCAACAAGCAAAGCGCTCCATCTCTTCGCTGCCTCGCAAACGAAGGAAGCGCTGCATGCCTTCGGCGCCGAGCAAAGCAGCGCGTGCCTTCGCCGCCTCGCCGCTAAGAAAGCGCTGCGTGCCTTCTCGCCCTCGCCGCCTAGCAAAGCGCCGTGTGCCTTCGCCGCCTCCCCAATCGCTTCGTGCCTTCGCCGCCTAGCAAAGCGCCTAGCAAAGCGTCCTCAGCCTTCGCTGCCTAGCAAAGCTCCACGTCCGCTCGCCGCCTAGCAAAGCACTGTGTGCCCTCGCCGCCTCCTAGAGCGCTGCGTGCCTTCGGCGCCTGGCAAAGCGCTGCGTGCTTTCGGCACCTGGCAAAGCACTGCGTGCCCTCGCCGCCTAGCACACCGCTGCGTGCCTTCGGCGCCTGTCAAAGCGCTGCGTGCCTTCGGCGCCTGGCAAAGCACTGCGTGCCCTCGCCGCCTCGCACAGCGCTGCGTCCTTGGGCGCCTGGCAAAGCGCTGCGTGCCTTCGGCGCCTGGCAAAGCACTGCGTGCCCTCGCTGCCTCGCACAGCGCTGCGTGCCTTCGGCGCCTGGCAAAGCGCTGAGTGCCTTCGGCGCCTGGCAAAGCACTGCGTGCCCTCGCCGCCTCGCACAGCGCTGCGTCCTTGGGCGCCTGGCAAAGCGCTGCGTGCCTTCGCCGCCTCGCCGCCTAGCAAGGCGCCCTAGCCCGTCCACCACCATCAGATCGCTGCGTGCCTTCGCTGCCTCGGTGCTTAGCAAAGCGCCACGTGCCTTCGGCGCCTACAAAAGCGCCGTGTGCCTTCGGCGCTACTACGGCGTTTGCTAAGCGGCGAGGCGGCGAAGGGACGCAGCGGTGTGTGAGGCGGCGAAGGCAAGCAGCGCTTTGCTAGGCGGCGAAGGGCCGAAGCGATTGGGGAGGCGGTGAAGGGAGACGGCGCTTTGTTGGGCGGCGAGGGCGAAAGGCACGCAGCGCTTTCTTAGGCGGCGAGGCGGCGAAGGCACGCGCTGCTTTGCTAGGCGCCGAAGGAACACGGCGCTTTGCTAGGCGGCGACGGCACGCGGAGCTTTGCTAGGCGGCGAGGCGGCGAAGGGACACGGCGCTTCGCTAGGCGGCGAGGGCGAGAAGGCACGCAGCGCTTTCTCAGGCGGCGAGGCGGCGAAGGCACGCGCTGCTCTGCCAGCCGCCGAAGGCACGCAGCGCTTTGCTAGGCTGCGATGCGGCGAGGCGCCGAACGCAGGCACTTCTTTGCTAGGCGCCCAAGGAACACGGCGCTTTGCTTGACGGCGACGGCACGCGCAGCTTTGCTAGGCGCCCAAGGCAGACGACGCTTTGCTAGGCAGCGAGGCGGCGAACGCACAAAGCCATTTGCTCTGCGGTGATTCGCTGCCTCGCACAATAGCTAACCACTGGGCATGTTGGCTGTCTCACAAACAAGCAGCCTGCTGCGTCTCTTCGCTGCCTCGCCAACTAGCAAAGTGCTGCCTCGCTTCGCCTCCACGCCAAAAAGCCATCCGCGATGCCACTGCGCCACCTGCTGCACAAGCAAAGTGCTGCATCTCTTCGCTGCCTCGCACAATGAGCAAGCACTGTGCATGGTCGCTGTGTCACAAACAAGGAGACTGCTGAATCTCTTCGCTGCCTCACCAACAAGCAAATCGCTGCATATCTTCGCTGCCTCGCCAACAAGCAGACCGCTGCGTGTATTCGCTGAGTGGCAGAAAGCAAAGCACGGCGCCTGTTCGCTGCCTGGCCAACAAGCAAAGCGCTCCATCTCTTCGCTGCCTCGCAAACGAGGGAAGCGCTGCATGCCTTCGGCGCCGAGCAAAGCAGCGCGTGCCTTCGCCGCCTCGCTGCCTAAGAAAGCGCTGCGTGCCTTCTCGCCCTCGCCGCCTAGCAAAGCGCCGTGTGCCTTCGCCGCCTCCCCAATCGCTTCGTGCCTTCGCCGCCTAGCAAAGCGCCTAGCAAAGCGTCCTCAGCCTTCGCTGCCTAGCAAAGCTGCACGTCCGCTCGCCGCCTAGCAAAGCACTGTGTGCCCTCGCCGCCTCCTAGAGCGCTGCGTGCCTTCGGCGCCTGGCAAAGCGCTGCGTGCCTTCGGCGCCTGGCAAAGCACTGCGTGCCCTCGCCGCCTCGCACACCGCTGCGTGCCTTCGGCGCCTGTCAAAGAGCTGAGTGCCTTCGGCGCCTGGCAAAGCACTGCGTGCCCTCGCCGCCTAGCACACCGCTGAGTGCCTTCGGCGCCTGTCAAAGCGCTGCGTGCCTTCGGCGCCTGGCAAAGCACTGCGTGCCCTCGCCGCCTCGCACAGCGCTGCGTCCTTCGGCGCCTGTCAAAGCGCTGCGTGCCTTCGGCGCCTGGCAAAGCACTGCGTGCCCTCGCCGCCTCGCACAGCGCTGCGTCCTTGGGCGCCTGTCAAAGCGCTGCGTGCCTTCAGCGCCTGGCAAAGCACTGCGTGCCCTCGCCGCCTCGCACAGCGCTGCGTCCTTGGGCGCCTGGCAAAGCGCTGCGTGCCTTCGGCGCCTGGCAAAGCACTGCGTGCCCTCGCCGCCTCGCACACCGCTGCGTGCCTTCGGCGCCTGGCAAAGCGCTGAGTGCCTTCGGCGCCTGGCAAAGCACTGCGTGCCCTCGCCGCCTCGCACAGCGCTGCGTCCTTGGGCGCCTGGCAAAGCGCTGCGTGCCTTCGCCGCCTCGCCGCCTAGCAAGGCGCCCTAGCCCGTCCACCACCATCAGATCGCTGCGTGCCTTCGCTGCCTCGGTGCTTAGCAAAGCGCCACGTGCCTTCGGCGCCTACAAAAGCGCCGTGTGCCTTCGGCGCTACTACGGCGTTTGCTAAGCGGCGAGGCGGCGAAGGGACGCAGCGGTGTGTGAGGCGGCGAAGGCAAGCAGCGCTTTGCTAGGCGGCGAAGGGCCGAAGCGATTGGGGAGGCGGTGAAGGGAGACGGCGCTTTGTTGGGCGGCGAGGGCGAAAGGCACGCAGCGCTTACTTAGGCGGCGAGGCGGCGAAGGCACGCGCTGCTTTGCTAGGCGCCGAAGGAACACGGCGCTTTGCTAGGCGGCGATGGCACGCGGAGCTTTGCTAGGCGGCGAGGCGGTGAAGGGACACGGCGCTTTGCTAGGCGGCGAGGGCGAGAAGGCACGCAGCGCTTTCTCAGGCGGCGAAGGCACGCGCTGCTCTGCCAGGCGGCGAAGGCACGCCGCGGTGTGTGAGGCGGCGAAGGCACGCACGGCTTTGCCAGCCGCTGAAGGCACGCAGCGCTTTGCTAGGCTGCGATGCGGCGAGGCGCCGAACGCAGGCACTTCTTTGCTAGGCGCCCAAGGAACACGGCGCTTTGCTTGACGGCGACGGCACGCGCAGCTTTGCTAGGCGCCCAAGGCAGACGACGCTTTGCTAGGCAGCGAGGCGGCGAACGCACAAAGCCATTTGCTCTGCGGTGATTCGCTGCCTCGCACAATAGCTAACCACTGTGCATGTTGGCTGTCTCACAAACAAGCAGCCTGCTGCGTCTCTTCGCTGCCTCGCCAACTAGCAAAGTGCTGCCTCGCTTCGCCTCCACGCCAAAAAGCCATCCGCGATGCCACTGCGCCACCTGCTGCACAAGCAAAGTGCTGCATCTCTTCGCTGCCTCGCACAATGAGCAAGCACTGTGCATGGTCGCTGTGTCACAAACAAGGAGACTGCTGAATCTCTTCGCTGCCTCACCAACAAGCAAATCGCTGCATATCTTCGCTGCCTCGCCAACAAGCAGACCGCTGCGTGTATTCGCTGAGTGGCAGAAAGCAAAGCACGGCGCCTGTTCGCTGCCTGGCCAACAAGCAAAGCGCTCCATCTCTTCGCTGCCTCGCAAACGAGGGAAGCGCTGCATGCCTTGGGCGCCGAGCAAAGCAGCGCGTGCCTTCACCGCCTCGCCGCCTAAGAAAGCGCTGCGTGCCTTCTCGCCCTCGCCGCCTAGCAAAGCGCCGTGTGCCTTCGCCGCCTCCCCAATCGCTTCGTGCCTTCGCCGCCTAGCAAAGCGCCTAGCAAAGCGTCCTCAGCCTTCGCTGCCTAGCAAAGCTGCACGTCCGCTCGCCGCCTAGCAAAGCACTGTGTGCCCTCGCCGCCTCCTAGAGCGCTGCGTGCCTTCGGCGCCTGGCAAAGCGCTGCGTGCCTTCGGCGCCTGGCAAAGCACTGCGTGCCCTCGCCGCCTCGCACACCGCTGCGTGCCTTCGGCGCCTGGCAAAGCGCTGAGTGCCTTCGGCGCCTGGCAAAGCACTGCGTGCCCTCGCCGCCTCGCACAGCGCTGCGTCCTTGGGCGCCTGGCAAAGCGCTGCGTGCCTTCGCCGCCTCGCCGCCTAGCAAGGTGCCCTAGCCCGTCCACCACCATCAGATCGCTGCGTGCCTTCGCTGCCTCGGTGCTTAGCAAAGCGCCACGTGCCTTCGGCGCCTACAAAAGCGCCGTGTGCCTTCGGCGCTACTACGGCGTTTGCTAAGCGGCGAGGCGGCGAAGGGACGCAGCGGTGTGTGAGGCGGCGAAGGCAAGCAGCGCTTTGCTAGGCGGCGAAGGGCCGAAGCGATTGGGGAGGCGGTGAAGGGAGACGGCGCTTTGTTGGGCGGCGAGGGCGAAAGGCACGCAGCGCTTTCTTAGGCGGCGAGGCGGCGAAGGCACGCGCTGCTTTGCTAGGCGCCGAAGGAACACGGCGCTTTGCTAGGCGGCGACGGCACGCGGAGCTTTGCTAGGCGGCGAGGCGGCGAAGGGACACGGCGCTTCGCTAGGCGGCGAGGGTGAGAAGGCACGCAGCGCTTTCTCAGGCGGCGAGGCGGCGAAGGCACGCGCTGCTCTGCCAGCCGCCGAAGGCACGCAGCGCTTTGCTAGGCTGCGATGCGGCGAGGCGCCGAACGCAGGCACTTCTTTGCTAGGCGCCCAAGGAACACGGCGCTTTGCTTGACGGCGACGGCACGCGCAGCTTTGCTAGGCGCCCAAGGCAGACGACGCTTTGCTAGGCAGCGAGGCGGCGAACGCACAAAGCCATTTGCTCTGCGGTGATTCGCTGCCTCGCACAATAGCTAACCACTGTGCATGTTGGCTGTCTCACAAACAAGCAGCCTGCTGCGTCTCTTCGCTGCCTCGCCGACTAGCAAAGTGCTGCCTCGCTTCGCCTCCACGCCAAAAAGCCATCCGCGATGCCACTGCGCCACCTGCTGCACAAGCAAAGTGCTGCATCTCTTCGCTGCCTCGCACAATGAGCAAGCACTGTGCATGGTCGCTGTGTCACAAACAAGGAGACTGCTGAATCTCTTCGCTGCCTCACCAACAAGCAAATCGCTGCATATCTTCGCTGCCTCGCCAACAAGCAGACCGCTGCGTGTATTCGCTGAGTGGCAGAAAGCAAAGCACGGCGCCTGTTCGCTGCCTGGCCAACAAGCAAAGCGCTCCATCTCTTCGCTGCCTCGCAAACGAAGGAAGCGCTGCGTGCCTTGGGCGCCGAGCAAAGCAGCGCGTGCCTTCGCCGCCTCGCCGCCTAAGAAAGCGCTGCGTGCCTTCTCGCCCTCGCCGCCTAGCAAAGCGCCGTGTGCCTTCGCCGCCTCCCCAATCGCTTCGTGCCTTCGCCGCCTAGCAAAGCGCCTAGCAAAGCGTCCTCAGCCTTCGCTGCCTAGCAAAGCTCCACGTCCGCTCGCTGCCTAGCAAAGCACTGTGTGCCCTCGCCGCCTCCTAGAGCGCTGCGTGCCTTCGGCGCCTGGCAAAGCACTGCGTGCCTTCGGCGCCTGGCAAAGCACTGCGTGCCCTCGCCGCCTCGCACACCGCTGCGTGCCTTCGGCGCCTGTCAAAGCGCTGCGTGCCTTCGGCGCCTGGCAAAGCACTGCGTGCCCTCGCCGCCTCGCACACCGCTGCGTGCCTTCGGCGCCTGTCAAAGCGCTGCGTGCCTTCGGCGCCTGGCAAAGCACTGCGTGCCCTCGCCGCCTCGCACAGCGCTGCGTCCTTGGGCGCCTGTCAAAGCGCTGCGTGCCTTCGGCGCCTGGCAAAGCACTGCGTGCCCTCGCCGCCTCGCACAGAGCTGCGTCCTTCGGCGCCTGTCAAAGCGCTGCGTGCCTTCGGCGCCTGGCAAAGCACTGCGTGCCTTCGGCGCCTGGCAAAGCACTGCGTGCCTTCGCCGCCTAGCAAAGCACTGTGTGCCCTCGCCGCCTCGCACAGCGCTGCGTGCCTTCGGCGCCTGGCAAAGCACTGCGTGCCTTCGGCGCCTGGCAAAGCACTGCGTGCCTTCGCCGCCTAGCAAAGCACTGTGTGCCCTCGCCGCCTCGCACAGCGCTGCGTGCCTTCGGCGCCTGGCAAAGCACTGCGTGCCCTCGCCGCCTCGCACAGCGCTGCGTCCTTGGGCGCCTGTCAAAGCGCTGCGTGCCTTTGGCGCCTGGCAAAGCACTGCGTGCCCTCGCCGCCTCGCACAGCGCTGCGTCCTTGGGCGCCTGGCAAAGCGCTGCGTGCCTTCAGCGCCTGGCAAAGCACTGCGTGCCCTCGCCGCCTCGCACAGCGCTGCGTCCTTGGGCGCCTGGCAAAGCGCTGCGTGCCTTCGGCGCCTGGCAAAGCACTGCGTGCCCTCGCCGCCTCGCACACCGCTGCGTGCCTTCGGCGCCTGGCAAAGCGCTGAGTGCCTTCGGCGCCTGGCAAAGCACTGCGTGCCCTCGCCGCCTCGCACAGCGCTGCGTCCTTGGGCGCCTGGCAAAGCGCTGCGTGCCTTCGCCGCCTCGCCGCCTAGCAAGGCGCCCTAGCCCGTCCACCACCATCAGATCGCTGCGTGCCTTCGCTGCCTCGGTGCTTAGCAAAGCGCCACGTGCCTTCGGCGCCTACAAAAGCGCCGTGTGCCTTCGGCGCTACTACGGCGTTTGCTAAGCGGCGAGGCGGCGAAGGGACGCAGCGGTGTGTGAGGCGGCGAAGGCAAGCAGCGCTTTGCTAGGCGGCGAAGGGCCGAAGCGATTGGGGAGGCGGTGAAGGGAGACGGCGCTTTGTTGGGCGGCGAGGGCGAAAGGCACGCAGCGCTTTCTTAGGCGGCGAGGCGGCGAAGGCACGCGCTGCTTTGCTAGGCGCCGAAGGAACACGGCGCTTTGCTAGGCGGCGACGGCACGCGGAGCTTTGCTAGGCGGCGAGGCGGCGAAGGGACACGGCGCTTCGCTAGGCGGCGAGGGTGAGAAGGCACGCAGCGCTTTCTCAGGCGGCGAGGCGGCGAAGGCACGCGCTGCTCTGCCAGCCGCCGAAGGCACGCAGCGCTTTGCTAGGCTGCGATGCGGCGAGGCGCCGAACGCAGGCACTTCTTTGCTAGGCGCCCAAGGAACACGGCGCTTTGCTTGACGGCGACGGCACGCGCAGCTTTGCTAGGCGCCCAAGGCAGACGACGCTTTGCTAGGCAGCGAGGCGGCGAACGCACAAAGCCATTTGCTCTGCGGTGATTCGCTGCCTCGCACAATAGCTAACCACTGTGCATGTTGGCTGTCTCACAAACAAGCAGCCTGCTGCGTCTCTTCGCTGCCTCGCCGACTAGCAAAGTGCTGCCTCGCTTCGCCTCCACGCCAAAAAGCCATCCGCGATGCCACTGCGCCACCTGCTGCACAAGCAAAGTGCTGCATCTCTTCGCTGCCTCGCACAATGAGCAAGCACTGTGCATGGTCGCTGTGTCACAAACAAGGAGACTGCTGAATCTCTTCGCTGCCTCACCAACAAGCAAATCGCTGCATATCTTCGCTGCCTCGCCAACAAGCAGACCGCTGCGTGTATTCGCTGAGTGGCAGAAAGCAAAGCACGGCGCCTGTTCGCTGCCTGGCCAACAAGCAAAGCGCTCCATCTCTTCGCTGCCTCGCAAACGAAGGAAGCGCTGCGTGCCTTGGGCGCCGAGCAAAGCAGCGCGTGCCTTCGCCGCCTCGCCGCCTAAGAAAGCGCTGCGTGCCTTCTCGCCCTCGCCGCCTAGCAAAGCGCCGTGTGCCTTCGCCGCCTCCCCAATCGCTTCGTGCCTTCGCCGCCTAGCAAAGCGCCTAGCAAAGCGTCCTCAGCCTTCGCTGCCTAGCAAAGCTCCACGTCCGCTCGCTGCCTAGCAAAGCACTGTGTGCCCTCGCCGCCTCCTAGAGCGCTGCGTGCCTTCGGCGCCTGGCAAAGCACTGCGTGCCTTCGGCGCCTGGCAAAGCACTGCGTGCCCTCGCCGCCTCGCACACCGCTGCGTGCCTTCGGCGCCTGTCAAAGCGCTGCGTGCCTTCGGCGCCTGGCAAAGCACTGCGTGCCCTCGCCGCCTCGCACACCGCTGCGTGCCTTCGGCGCCTGTCAAAGCGCTGCGTGCCTTCGGCGCCTGGCAAAGCACTGCGTGCCCTCGCCGCCTCGCACAGCGCTGCGTCCTTGGGCGCCTGTCAAAGCGCTGCGTGCCTTCGGCGCCTGGCAAAGCACTGCGTGCCCTCGCCGCCTCGCACAGAGCTGCGTCCTTCGGCGCCTGTCAAAGCGCTGCGTGCCTTCGGCGCCTGGCAAAGCACTGCGTGCCTTCGGCGCCTGGCAAAGCACTGCGTGCCTTCGCCGCCTAGCAAAGCACTGTGTGCCCTCGCCGCCTCGCACAGCGCTGCGTGCCTTCGGCGCCTGGCAAAGCACTGCGTGCCTTCGGCGCCTGGCAAAGCACTGCGTGCCTTCGCCGCCTAGCAAAGCACTGTGTGCCCTCGCCGCCTCGCACAGCGCTGCGTGCCTTCGGCGCCTGGCAAAGCACTGCGTGCCCTCGCCGCCTCGCACAGCGCTGCGTCCTTGGGCGCCTGTCAAAGCGCTGCGTGCCTTTGGCGCCTGGCAAAGCACTGCGTGCCCTCGCCGCCTCGCACAGCGCTGCGTCCTTGGGCGCCTGGCAAAGCGCTGCGTGCCTTCAGCGCCTGGCAAAGCACTGCGTGCCCTCGCCGCCTCGCACAGCGCTGCGTCCTTGGGCGCCTGTCAAAGCGCTGCGTGCCTTCGGCGCCTGGCAAAGCACTGCGTGCCCTCGCCGCCTCGCACACCGCTGCGTGCCTTCGGCGCCTGGCAAAGCGCTGAGTGTCTTCGGCGCCTGGCAAAGCACTGCGTGCCCTCGCCGCCTCGCACAGCGCTGCGTCCTTGGGCGCCTGGCAAAGCGCTGCGTGCCTTCGCCGCCTCGCCGCCTAGCAAGGCGCCCTAGCCCGTCCACCACCATCAGATCGCTGCGTGCCTTCGCTGCCTCGGTGCTTAGCAAAGCGCCACGTGCCTTCGGCGCCTACAAAAGCGCCGTGTGCCTTCGGCGCTACTACGGCGTTTGCTAAGCGGCGAGGCGGCGAAGGGACGCAGTGGTGTGTGAGGCGGCGAAGGCAAGCAGCGCTTTGCTAGGCGGCGAAGGGCCGAAGCGATTGGGGAGGCGGTGAAGGGAGACGGCGCTTTGTTGGGCGGCGAGGGCGAAAGGCACGCAGCGCTTTCTTAGGCGGCGAGGCGGCGAAGGCACGCGCTGCTTTGCTAGGCGCCGAAGGAACACGGCGCTTTGCTAGGCGGCGACGGCACGCGGAGCTTTGCTAGGCGGCGAGGCGGCGAAGGGACACGGCGCTTCGCTAGGCGGCGAGGGCGAGAAGGCACGCAGCGCTTTCTCAGGCGGCGAGGCGGCGAAGGCACGCGCTGCTCTGCCAGCCGCCGAAGGCACGCAGCGCTTTGCTAGGCTGCGATGCGGCGAGGCGCCGAACGCAGGCACTTCTTTGCTAGGCGCCCAAGGAACACGGCGCTTTGCTTGACGGCGACGGCACGCGCAGCTTTGCTAGGCGCCCAAGGCAGACGACGCTTTGCTAGGCAGCGAGGCGGTGAACGCACAAAGCCATTTGCTCTGCGGTGATTCGCTGCCTCGCACAATAGCTAACCACTGTGCATGTTGGCTGTCTCACAAACAAGCAGCCTGCTGCGTCTCTTCGCTGCCTCGCCAACTAGCAAAGTGCTGCCTCGCTTCGCCTCCACGCCAAAAAGCCATCCGCGATGCCACTGCGCCACCTGCTGCACAAGCAAAGTGCTGCATCTCTTCGCTGCCTCGCACAATGAGCAAGCACTGTGCATGGTCGCTGTGTCACAAACAAGGAGACTGCTGAATCTCTTCGCTGCCTCACCAACAAGCAAATCGCTGCATATCTTCGCTGCCTCGCCAACAAGCAGACCGCTGCGTGTATTCGCTGAGTGGCAGAAAGCAAAGCACGGCGCCTGTTCGCTGCCTGGCCAACAAGCAAAGCGCTCCATCTCTTCGCTGCCTCGCAAACGAGGGAAGCGCTGCATGCCTTGGGCGCCGAGCAAAGCAGCGCGTGCCTTCGCCGCCTCGCCGCCTAAGAAAGCGCTGCGTGCCTTCTCGCCCTCGCCGCCTAGCAAAGCGCCGTGTGCCTTCGCCGCCTCCCCAATCGCTTCGTGCCTTCGCCGCCTAGCAAAGCGCCTAGCAAAGCGTCCTCAGCCTTCGCTGCCTAGCAAAGCTGCACGTCCGCTCGCCGCCTAGCAAAGCACTGTGTGCCCTCGCCGCCTCCTAGAGCGCTGCGTGCCTTCGGCGCCTGGCAAAGCGCTGCGTGCCTTCGGCGCCTGGCAAAGCACTGCGTGCCCTCGCCGCCTCGCACAGCGCTGCGTCCTTGGGCGCCTGGCAAAGCGCTGCGTGCCTTCGGCGCCTGGCAAAGCACTGCGTGCCCTCGCCGCCTCGCACAGCGCTGCGTCCTTGGGCGCCTGTCAAAGCGCTGCGTGCCTTCGGCGCCTGGCAAAGCACTGCGTGCCCTCGCCGCCTCGCACAGAGCTGCGTCCTTCGGCGCCTGTCAAAGCGCTGCGTGCCTTCGGCGCCTGGCAAAGCACTGCGTGCCTTCGCCGCCTAGCAAAGCACTGTGTGCCCTCGCCGCCTCGCACAGCGCTGCGTGCCTTCGGCGCCTGGCAAAGCGCTGCGTGCCTTCGGCGCCTGGCAAAGCACTGCGTGCCTTCGCCGCCTAGCAAAGCACTGTGTGCCCTCGCCGCCTCGCACAGCGCTGCGTGCCTTCGGCGCCTGGCAAAGCACTGCGTGCCCTCGCCGCCTCGCACACCGCTGCGTGCCTTCGGCGCCTGTCAAAGAGCTGAGTGCCTTCGGCGCCTGGCAAAGCACTGCGTGCTCTCGCCGCCTCGCACACCGCTGAGTGCCTTCGGCGCCTGGCAAAGCACTGCGTGCCCTCGCCGCCTCGCAGAGCGCTGCGTCCTTGGGCGCCTGGCAAAGCGCTGCGTGCCTTCGGCGCCTGGCAAAGCACTGCGTGCCCTCGCCGCCTCGCACAGCGCTGCGTCCTTGGGCGCCTGGCAAAGCGCTGCGTGCCTTCGCCGCCTCGCCGCCTAGCAAGGCGCCCTAGCCCGTCCACCACCATCAGATCGCTGCGTGCCTTCGCTGCCTCGGTGCTTAGCAAAGCGCCACGTGCCTTCGGCGCCTACAAAAGCGCCGTGTGCCTTCGGCGCTACTACGGCGTTTGCTAAGCGGCGAGGCGGCGAAGGGACGCAGTGGTGTGTGAGGCGGCGAAGGCAAGCAGCGCTTTGCTAGGCGGCGAAGGGCCGAAGCGATTGGGGAGGCGGTGAAGGGAGACGGCGCTTTGTTGGGCGGCGAGGGCGAAAGGCACGCAGCGCTTTCTTAGGCGGCGAGGCGGCGAAGGCACGCGCTGCTTTGCTAGGCGCCGAAGGAACACGGCGCTTTGCTAGGCGGCGACGGCACGCGGAGCTTTGCTAGGCGGCGAGGCGGCGAAGGGACACGGCGCTTCGCTAGGCGGCGAGGGCGAGAAGGCACGCAGCGCTTTCTCAGGCGGCGAGGCGGCGAAGGCACGCGCTGCTCTGCCAGCCGCCGAAGGCACGCAGCGCTTTGCTAGGCTGCGATGCGGCGAGGCGCCGAACGCAGGCACTTCTTTGCTAGGCGCCCAAGGAACACGGCGCTTTGCTTGACGGCGACGGCACGCGCAGCTTTGCTAGGCGCCCAAGGCAGACGACGCTTTGCTAGGCAGCGAGGCGGCGAACGCACAAAGCCATTTGCTCTGCGGTGATTCGCTGCCTCGCACAATAGCTAACCACTGTGCATGTTGGCTGTCTCACAAACAAGCAGCCTGCTGCGTCTCTTCGCTGCCTCGCCGACTAGCAAAGTGCTGCCTCGCTTCGCCTCCACGCCAAAAAGCCATCCGCGATGCCACTGCGCCACCTGCTGCACAAGCAAAGTGCTGCATCTCTTCGCTGCCTCGCACAATGAGCAAGCACTGTGCATGGTCGCTGTGTCACAAACAAGGAGACTGCTGAATCTCTTCGCTGCCTCACCAACAAGCAAATCGCTGCATATCTTCGCTGCCTCGCCAACAAGCAGACCGCTGCGTGTATTCGCTGAGTGGCAGAAAGCAAAGCACGGCGCCTGTTCGCTGCCTGGCCAACAAGCAAAGCGCTCCATCTCTTCGCTGCCTCGCAAACGAAAGAAGCGCTGCATGCCTTCGGCGCCGAGCAAAGCAGCGCGTGCCTTCGCCGCCTCGCCGCTAAGAAAGCGCTGCGTGCCTTCTCGCCCTCGCCGCCTAGCAAAGCGCCGTGTGCCTTCGCCGCCTCCCCAATCGCTTCGTGCCTTCGCCGCCTAGCAAAGCGCCTAGCAAAGCGTCCTCAGCCTTCGCTGCCTAGCAAAGCTGCACGTCCGCTCGCCGCCTAGCAAAGCACTGTGTGCCCTCGCCGCCTCCTAGAGCGCTGCGTGCCTTCGGCGCCTGGCAAAGCGCTGCGTGCTTTCGGCGCCTGGCAAAGCACTGCGTGCCCTCGCCGCCTCGCACACCGCTGAGTGCCTTCGGCGCCTGTCAAAGCGCTGCGTGCCTTCGGCGCCTGGCAAAGCACTGCGTGCCCTCGCCGCCTCGCACAGCGCTGCGTCCTTGGGCGCCTGGCAAAGCACTGCGTGCCCTCGCTGCCTCGCACAGCGCTGCGTGCCTTCGGCGCCTGGCAAAGCGCTGAGTGCCTTCGGCGCCTGGCAAAGCACTGCGTGCCCTCGCCGCCTCGCACAGCGCTGCGTCCTTGGGCGCCTGGCAAAGCGCTGCGTGCCTTCGCCGCCTCGCCGCCTAGCAAGGCGCCCTAGCCCGTCCACCACCATCAGATCGCTGCGTGCCTTCGCTGCCTCGGTGCTTAGCAAAGCGCCACGTGCCTTGGGCGCCTACAAAAGCGCCGTGTGCCTTCGGCGCTACTACGGCGTTTGCTAAGCGGCGAGGCGGCGAAGGGACGCAGCGGTGTGTGAGGCGGCGAAGGCAAGCAGCGCTTTGCTGGGCGGCGAGGCGGCGAAGGGCCGAAGCGATTGGGGAGGCGGTGAAGGGAGACGGCGCTTTGTTGGGCGGCGAGGGCGAAAGGCACGCAGCGCTTTCTTAGGCGGCGAGGCGGCGAAGGCACGCGCTGCTTTGCTAGGCGCCGAAGGAACACGGCGCTTTGCTAGGCGGCGACGGCACGCGGAGCTTTGCTAGGCGGCGAGGCGGCGAAGGGACACGGCGCTTCGCTAGGCGGCGAGGGCGAGAAGGCACGCAGCGCTTTCTCAGGCGGCGAGGCGGCGAAGGCACGCGCTGCTCTGCCAGCCGCCGAAGGCACGCAGCGCTTTGCTAGGCTGCGATGCGGCGAGGCGCCGAACGCAGGCACTTCTTTGCTAGGCGCCCAAGGAACACGGCGCTTTGCTTGACGGCGACGGCACGCGCAGCTTTGCTAGGCGCCCAAGGCAGACGACGCTTTGCTAGGCAGCGAGGCGGCGAACGCACAAAGCCATTTGCTCTGCGGTGATTCGCTGCCTCGCACAATAGCTAACCACTGTGCATGTTGGCTGTCTCACAAACAAGCAGCCTGCTGCGTCTCTTCGCTGCCTCGCCGACTAGCAAAGTGCTGCCTCGCTTCGCCTCCACGCCAAAAAGCCATCCGCGATGCCACTGCGCCACCTGCTGCACAAGCAAAGTGCTGCATCTCTTCGCTGCCTCGCACAATGAGCAAGCACTGTGCATGGTCGCTGTGTCACAAACAAGGAGACTGCTGAATCTCTTCGCTGCCTCACCAACAAGCAAATCGCTGCATATCTTCGCTGCCTCGCCAACAAGCAGACCGCTGCGTGTATTCGCTGAGTGGCAGAAAGCAAAGCACGGCGCCTGTTCGCTGCCTGGCCAACAAGCAAAGCGCTCCATCTCTTCGCTGCCTCGCAAACGAAGGAAGCGCTGCATGCCTTCGGCGCCGAGCAAAGCAGCGCGTGCCTTCGCCGCCTCGCCGCCTAAGAAAGCGCTGCGTGCCTTCTCGCCCTCGCCGCCTAGCAAAGCGCCGTGTGCCTTCGCCGCCTCCCCAATCGCTTCGTGCCTTCGCCGCCTAGCAAAGCGCCTAGCAAAGCGTCCTCAGCCTTCGCTGCCTAGCAAAGCTGCACGTCCGCTCGCCGCCTAGCAAAGCACTGTGTGCCCTCGCCGCCTCCTAGAGCGCTGCGTGCCTTCGGCGCCTGGCAAAGCGCTGCGTGCCTTCGGCGCCTGGCAAAGCACTGCGTGCCCTCGCCGCCTCGCACAGCGCTGCGTCCTTGGGCGCCTGGCAAAGCGCTGCGTGCCTTCGGCGCCTGGCAAAGCACTGCGTGCCCTCGCCGCCTCGCACAGCGCTGCGTCCTTGGGCGCCTGTCAAAGCGCTGCGTGCCTTCGGCGCCTGGCAAAGCACTGCGTGCCCTCGCCGCCTCGCACAGAGCTGCGTCCTTCGGCGCCTGTCAAAGCGCTGCCTGCCTTCGGCGCCTGGCAAAGCACTGCGTGCCTTCGCCGCCTAGCAAAGCACTGTGTGCCCTCGCCGCCTCGCACAGCGCTGCGTGCCTTCGGCGCCTGGCAAAGCGCTGCGTGCCTTCGGCGCCTGGCAAAGCACTGCGTGCCTTCGCCGCCTAGCAAAGCACTGTGTGCCCTCGCCGCCTCGCACAGCGCTGCGTGCCTTCGGCGCCTGGCAAAGCACTGCGTGCCCTCGCCGCCTCGCACACCGCTGCGTGCCTTCGGCGCCTGTCAAAGAGCTGAGTGCCTTCGGCGCCTGGCAAAGCACTGCGTGCTCTCGCCGCCTCGCACACCGCTGAGTGCCTTCGGCGCCTGGCAAAGCACTGCGTGCCCTCGCCGCCTCGCAGAGCGCTGCGTCCTTGGGCGCCTGGCAAAGCGCTGCGTGCCTTCGGCGCCTGGCAAAGCACTGCGTGCCCTCGCCGCCTCGCACAGCGCTGCGTCCTTGGGCGCCTGGCAAAGCGCTGCGTGCCTTCGCCGCCTCGCCGCCTAGCAAGGCGCCCTAGCCCGTCCACCACCATCAGATCGCTGCGTGCCTTCGCTGCCTCGGTGCTTAGCAAAGCGCCACGTGCCTTCGGCGCCTACAAAAGCGCCGTGTGCCTTCGGCGCTACTACGGCGTTTGCTAAGCGGCGAGGCGGCGAAGGGACGCAGCGGTGTGTGAGGCGGCGAAGGCAAGCAGCGCTTTGCTAGGCGGCGAAGGGCCGAAGCGATTGGGGAGGCGGTGAAGGGAGACGGCGCTTTGTTGGGCGGCGAGGGCGAAAGGCACGCAGCGCTTTCTTAGGCGGCGAGGCGGCGAAGGCACGCGCTGCTTTGCTAGGCGCCGAAGGAACACGGCGCTTTGCTAGGCGGCGACGGCACGCGGAGCTTTGCTAGGCGGCGAGGCGGCGAAGGGACACGGCGCTTCGCTAGGCGGCGAGGGCGAGAAGGCACGCAGCGCTTTCTCAGGCGGCGAGGCGGCGAAGGCACGCGCTGCTCTGCCAGCCGCCGAAGGCACGCAGCGCTTTGCTAGGCTGCGATGCGGCGAGGCGCCGAACGCAGGCACTTCTTTGCTAGGCGCCCAAGGAACACGGCGCTTTGCTTGACGGCGACGGCACGCGCAGCTTTGCTAGGCGCCCAAGGCAGACGACGCTTTGCTAGGCAGCGAGGCGGCGAACGCACAAAGCCATTTGCTCTGCGGTGATTCGCTGCCTCGCACAATAGCTAACCACTGTGCATGTTGGCTGTCTCACAAACAAGCAGCCTGCTGCGTCTCTTCGCTGCCTCGCCAACTAGCAAAGTGCTGCCTCGCTTCGCCTCCACGCCAAAAAGCCATCCGCGATGCCACTGCGCCACCTGCTGCACAAGCAAAGTGCTGCATCTCTTCGCTGCCTCGCACAATGAGCAAGCACTGTGCATGGTCGCTGTGTCACAAACAAGGAGACTGCTGAATCTCTTCGCTGCCTCACCAACAAGCAAATCGCTGCATATCTTCGCTGCCTCGCCAACAAGCAGACCGCTGCGTGTATTCGCTGAGTGGCAGAAAGCAAAGCACGGCGCCTGTTCGCTGCCTGGCCAACAAGCAAAGCGCTCCATCTCTTCGCTGCCTCGCAAACGAAAGAAGCGCTGCATGCCTTCGGCGCCGAGCAAAGCAGCGCGTGCCTTCGCCGCCTCGCCGCTAAGAAAGCGCTGCGTGCCTTCTCGCCCTCGCCGCCTAGCAAAGCGCCGTGTGCCTTCGCCGCCTCCCCAATCGCTTCGTGCCTTCGCCGCCTAGCAAAGCGCCTAGCAAAGCGTCCTCAGCCTTCGCTGCCTAGCAAAGCTGCACGTCCGCTCGCCGCCTAGCAAAGCACTGTGTGCCCTCGCCGCCTCCTAGAGCGCTGCGTGCCTTCGGCGCCTGGCAAAGCGCTGCGTGCTTTCGGCGCCTGGCAAAGCACTGCGTGCCCTCGCCGCCTCGCACACCGCTGAGTGCCTTCGGCGCCTGTCAAAGCGCTGCGTGCCTTCGGCGCCTGGCAAAGCACTGCGTGCCCTCGCCGCCTCGCACAGCGCTGCGTCCTTGGGCGCCTGGCAAAGCACTGCGTGCCCTCGCTGCCTCGCACAGCGCTGCGTGCCTTCGGCGCCTGGCAAAGCGCTGAGTGCCTTCGGCGCCTGGCAAAGCACTGCGTGCCCTCGCCGCCTCGCACAGCGCTGCGTCCTTGGGCGCCTGGCAAAGCGCTGCGTGCCTTCGCCGCCTCGCCGCCTAGCAAGGCGCCCTAGCCCGTCCACCACCATCAGATCGCTGCGTGCCTTCGCTGCCTCGGTGCTTAGCAAAGCGCCACGTGCCTTGGGCGCCTACAAAAGCGCCGTGTGCCTTCGGCGCTACTACGGCGTTTGCTAAGCGGCGAGGCGGCGAAGGGACGCAGCGGTGTGTGAGGCGGCGAAGGCAAGCAGCGCTTTGCTAGGCGGCGAAGGGCCGAAGCGACTGGGGAGGCGGTGAAGGGAGACGGCGCTTTGTTGGGCGGCGAGGGCGAAAGGCACGCAGCGCTTTCTTAGGCGGCGAGGCGGCGAAGGCACGCGCTGCTTTGCTAGGCGCCGAAGGAACACGGCGCTTTGCTAGGCGGCGACGGCACGCGGAGCTTTGCTAGGCGGCGAGGCGGCGAAGGGACACGGCGCTTCGCTAGGCGGCGAGGGCGAGAAGGCACGCAGCGCTTTCTCAGGCGGCGAGGCGGCGAAGGCACGCGCTGCTCTGCCAGCCGCCGAAGGCACGCAGCGCTTTGCTAGGCTGCGATGCGGCGAGGCGCCGAACGCAGGCACTTCTTTGCTAGGCGCCCAAGGAACACGGCGCTTTGCTTGACGGCGACGGCACGCGCAGCTTTGCTAGGCGCCCAAGGCAGACGACGCTTTGCTAGGCAGCGAGGCGGCGAACGCACAAAGCCATTTGCTCTGCGGTGATTCGCTGCCTCGCACAATAGCTAACCACTGTGCATGTTGGCTGTCTCACAAACAAGCAGCCTGCTGCGTCTCTTCGCTGCCTCGCCGACTAGCAAAGTGCTGCCTCGCTTCGCCTCCACGCCAAAAAGCCATCCGCGATGCCACTGCGCCACCTGCTGCACAAGCAAAGTGCTGCATCTCTTCGCTGCCTCGCACAATGAGCAAGCACTGTGCGTGGTCGCTGTGTCACAAACAAGGAGACTGCTGAATCTCTTCGCTGCCTCACCAACAAGCAAATCGCTGCATATCTTCGCTGCCTCGCCAACAAGCAGACCGCTGCGTGTATTCGCTGAGTGGCAGAAAGCAAAGCACGGCGCCTGTTCGCTGCCTGGCCAACAAGCAAAGCGCTCCATCTCTTCGCTGCCTCGCAAACGAGGGAAGCGCTGCATGCCTTGGGCGCCGAGCAAAGCAGCGCGTGCCTTCGCCGCCTCGCCGCCTAAGAAAGCGCTGCGTGCCTTCTCGCCCTCGCCGCCTAGCAAAGCGCCGTGTGCCTTCGCCGCCTCCCCAATCGCTTCGTGCCTTCGCCGCCTAGCAAAGCGCCTAGCAAAGCGTCCTCAGCCTTCGCTGCCTAGCAAAGCTGCACGTCCGCTCGCCGCCTAGCAAAGCACTGTGTGCCCTCGCCGCCTCCTAGAGCGCTGCGTGCCTTCGGCGCCTGGCAAAGCACTGCGTGCCTTCGGCGCCTGGCAAAGCACTGCGTGCCCTCGCCGCCTCGCACACCGCTGCGTGCCTTCGGCGCCTGTCAAAGCGCTGCGTGCCTTCGGCGCCTGGCAAAGCGCTGCGTGCCTTCAGCGCCTGGCAAAGCACTGCGTGCCCTCGCCGCCTCGCACAGCGCTGCGTCCTTGGGCGCCTGGCAAAGCGCTGCGTGCCTTCGGCGCCTGGCAAAGCACTGCGTGCCCTCGCCGCCTCGCACACCGCTGCGTGCCTTCGGCGCCTGGCAAAGCGCTGAGTGCCTTCGGCGCCTGGCAAAGCACTGCGTGCCCTCGCCGCCTCGCACAGCGCTGCGTCCTTGGGCGCCTGGCAAAGCGCTGCGTGCCTTCGCCGCCTCGCCGCCTAGCAAGGCGCCCTAGCCCGTCCACCACCATCAGATCGCTGCGTGCCTTCGCTGCCTCGGTGCTTAGCAAAGCGCCACGTGCCTTCGGCGCCTACAAAAGCGCCGTGTGCCTTCGGCGCTACTACGGCGTTTGCTAAGCGGCGAGGCGGCGAAGGGACGCAGCGGTGTGTGAGGCGGCGAAGGCAAGCAGCGCTTTGCTAGGCGGCGAAGGGCCGAAGCGATTGGGGAGGCGGTGAAGGGAGACGGCGCTTTGTTGGGCGGCGAGGGCGAAAGGCACGCAGCGCTTTCTTAGGCGGCGAGGCGGCGAAGGCACGCGCTGCTTTGCTAGGCGCCGAAGGAACACGGCGCTTTGCTAGGCGGCGACGGCACGCGGAGCTTTGCTAGGCGGCGAGGCGGCGAAGGGACACGGCGCTTCGCTAGGCGGCGAGGGCGAGAAGGCACGCAGCGCTTTCTCAGGCGGCGAGGCGGCGAAGGCACGCGCTGCTCTGCCAGCCGCCGAAGGCACGCAGCGCTTTGCTAGGCTGCGATGCGGCGAGGCGCCGAACGCAGGCACTTCTTTGCTAGGCGCCCAAGGAACACGGCGCTTTGCTTGACGGCGACGGCACGCGCAGCTTTGCTAGGCGCCCAAGGCAGACGACGCTTTGCTAGGCAGCGAGGCGGCGAACGCACAAAGCCATTTGCTCTGCGGTGATTCGCTGCCTCGCACAAGAGCTAACCACTGTGCATGTTGGCTGTCTCACAAACAAGCAGCCTGCTGCGTCTCTTCGCTGCCTCGCCAACTAGCAAAGTGCTGCCTCGCTTCGCCTCCACGCCAAAAAGCCATCCGCGATGCCACTGCGCCACCTGCTGCACAAGCAAAGTGCTGCATCTCTTCGCTGCCTCGCACAATGAGCAAGCACTGTGCATGGTCGCTGTGTCACAAACAAGGAGACTGCTGAATCTCTTCGCTGCCTCACCAACAAGCAAATCGCTGCATATCTTCGCTGCCTCGCCAACAAGCAGACCGCTGCGTGTATTCGCTGAGTGGCAGAAAGCAAAGCACGGCGCCTGTTCGCTGCCTGGCCAACAAGCAAAGCGCTCCATCTCTTCGCTGCCTCGCAAACGAAGGAAGCGCTGCATGCCTTCGGCGCCGAGCAAAGCAGCGCGTGCCTTCGCCGCCTCGCCGCCTAAGAAAGCGCTGCGTGCCTTCTCGCCCTCGCCGCCTAGCAAAGCGCCGTGTGCCTTCGCCGCCTCCCCAATCGCTTCGTGCCTTCGCCGCCTAGCAAAGCGCCTAGCAAAGCGTCCTCAGCCTTCGCTGCCTAGCAAAGCTCCACGTCGGCTCACCGCCTAGCAAAGCACTGTGTGCCCTCGCCGCCTCCTAGAGCGCTGCGTGCCTTCGGCGCCAAGCAAAGCAGCGCGTGCCTTCGCCGCCTCGCCGCCTAAGAAAGCGCTGCGTGCCTTCTCGCCCTCGCCGCCTAGCAAAGCGCCGTGTGCCTTCGCCGCCTCCCCAATCGCTTCGTGCCTTCGCCGCCTAGCAAAGCGCCTAGCAAAGCGTCCTCAGCCTTCGCTGCCTAGCAAAGCTGCACGTCCGCTCGCCGCCTAGCAAAGCACTGTGTGCCCTCGCCGCCTCCTAGAGCGCTGCGTGCCTTCGGCGCCTGGCAAAGCGCTGCGTGCCTTCGGCGCCTGGCAAAGCACTGCGTGCCCTCGCCGCCTCGCACACCGCTGAGTGCCTTCGGCGCCTGTCAAAGCGCTGCGTGCCTTCGGCGCCTGGCAAAGCACTGCGTGCCCTCGCCGCCTCGCACACCGCTGCGTGCCTTCGGCGCCTGGCAAAGCGCTGAGTGCCTTCGGCGCCTGGCAAAGCACTGCGTGCCCTCGCCGCCTCGCACAGCGCTGCGTCCTTGGGCGCCTGGCAAAGCGCTGCGTGCCTTCGCCGCCTCGCCGCCTAGCAAGGCGCCCTAGCCCGTCCACCACCATCAGATCGCTGCGTGCCTTCGCTGCCTCGGTGCTTAGCAAAGCGCCACGTGCCTTGGGCGCCTACAAAAGCGCCGTGTGCCTTCGGCGCTACTACGGCGTTTGCTAAGCGGCGAGGCGGCGAAGGGACGCAGCGGTGTGTGAGGCGGCGAAGGCAAGCAGCGCTTTGCTAGGCGGCGAAGGGCCGAAGCGATTGGGGAGGCGGTGAAGGGAGATGGCGCTTTGTTGGGCGGCGAGGGCAAAAGGCACGCAGCGCTTTCTTAGGCGGCGAGGCGGCGAAGGCACGCGCTGCTTTGCTAGGCGCCGAAGGAACACGGCGCTTTGCTAGGCGGCGACGGCACGCGGAGCTTTGCTAGGCGGCGAGGCGGCGAAGGGACACGGCGCTTCGCTAGGCGGCGAGGGCGAGAAGGCACGCAGCGCTTTCTCAGGCGGCGAGGCGGCAAAGGCACGCGCTGCTTTGCTAGGCGCCCAAGGCAGACGACGCTTTGCTAGGCAGCGAGGCGGCGAACGCACAAAGCCATTTGCTCTGCGGTGATTCGCTGCCTCGCACAAGAGCTAACCACTGTGCATGTTGGCTGTCTCACAAACAAGCAGCCTGCTGCGTCTCTTCGCTGCCTCGCCAACTAGCAAAGTGCTGCCTCGCTTCGCCTCCACGCCAAAAAGCCATCCGTGATGCCACTGCGCCACCTGCTGCACAAGCAAAGTGCTGCATCTCTTCGCTGCCTCGCACAATGAGCAAGCACTGTGCATGGTCGCTGTGTCACAAACAAGGAGACTGCTGAATCTCTTCGCTGCCTCACCAACAAGCAAATCGCTGCATATCTTCGCTGCCTCGCCAACAAGCAGACCGCTGCGTGTATTCGCTGAGTGGCAGAAAGCAAAGCACGGCGCCTGTTCGCTGCCTGGCCAACAAGCAAAGCGCTCCATCTCTTCGCTGCCTCGCAAACGAAGGAAGCGCTGCATGCCTTCGGCGCCGAGCAAAGCAGCGCGTGCCTTCGCCGCCTCGCCGCCTAAGAAAGCGCTGCGTGCCTTCTCGCCCTCGCCGCCTAGCAAAGCGCCGTGTGCCTTCGCCGCCTCCCCAATCGCTTCGTGCCTTCGCCGCCTAGCAAAGCGCCTAGCAAAGCGTCCTCAGCCTTCGCTGCCTAGCAAAGCTCCACGTCCGCTCGCTGCCTAGCAAAGCACTGTGTGCCCTCGCCGCCTCCTAGAGCGCTGCGTGCCTTCGGCGCCTGGCAAAGCGCTGCGTGCCTTCGGCGCCTGGCAAAGCACTGCGTGCCCTCGCCGCCTCGCACACCGCTGCGTGCCTTCAGCGCCTGTCAAAGCGCTGCGTGCCTTCGGCGCCTGGCAAAGCACTGCGTGCCCTCGCCGCCTCGCACAGCGCTGCGTCCTTCGGCGCCTGTCAAAGCGCTGCGTGCCTTCGGCGCCTGGCAAAGCACTGCGTGCCCTCGCCGCCTCGCACACCGCTGCGTGCATTCGGCGCCTGGCAAAGCGCTGAGTGCCTTCGGCGCCTGGCAAAGCACTGCGTGCCCTCGCCGCCTCGCACAGCGCTGAGTGCCTTCGGCGCCTGGCAAAGCACTGCGTGCCTTCGGCGCCTGGCAAAGCACTGCGTGCCCTCGCCGCCTCGCACAGCGCTGCGTCCTTGGGCGCCTGTCAAAGCGCTGCGTGCCTTCGGCGCCTGGCAAAGGACTGCGTGCCCTCGCCGCCTCGCACAGCGCTGCGTACTTGGGCGCCTGGCAAAGCGCTGCGTGCCTTCGCCGCCTCGCCGCCTAGCAAGGCGCCCTAGCCCGTCCACCACCATCAGATCGCTGCGTGCCTTCGCTGCCTCGGTGCTTAGCAAAGCGCCACGTGCCTTCGGCGCCTACAAAAGCGCCGTGTGCCTTCGGCGCTACTACGGCGTTTGCTAAGCGGCGAGGCGGCGAAGGGACGCAGCGGTGTGTGAGGCGGCGAAGGCAAGCAGCGCTTTGCTAGGCGGCGAAGGGCCGAAGCGATTGGGGAGGCGGTGAAGGGAGACGGTGCTTTGTTGGGCGGCGAGGGCGAAAGGCACGCAGCGCTTTCTTAGGCGGCGAGGCGGCGAAGGCACGCGCTGCTTTGCTAGGCGCCGAAGGAACACGGCGCTTTGCTAGGCGGCGACGGCACGCGGAGCTTTGCTAGGCGGCGAGGCGGCGAAGGGACACGGCGCTTCGCTAGGCGGCGAGGGCGAGAAGGCACGCAGCGCTTTCTCAGGCGGCGAGGCGGCGAAGGCACGCGCTGCTCTGCCAGCCGCCGAAGGCACGCAGCGCTTTGCTAGGCTGCGATGCGGCGAGGCGCCGAACGCAGGCACTTCTTTGCTAGGCGCCCAAGGAACACGGCGCTTTGCTTGACGGCGACGGCACGCGCAGCTTTGCTAGGCGCCCAAGGCAGACGACGCTTTGCTAGGCAGCGAGGCGGCGAACGCACAAAGCCATTTGCTCTGCGGTGATTCGCTGCCTCGCACAATAGCTAACCACTGTGCATGTTGGCTGTCTCACAAACAAGCAGCCTGCTGCGTCTCTTCGCTGCCTCGCCAACTAGCAAAGTGCTGCCTCGCTTCGCCTCCACGCCAAAAAGCCATCCGCGATGCCACTGCGCCACCTGCTGCACAAGCAAAGTGCTGCATCTCTTCGCTGCCTCGCACAATGAGCAAGCACTGTGCATGGTCGCTGTGTCACAAACAAGGAGACTGCTGAATCTCTTCGCTGCCTCACCAACAAGCAAATCGCTGCATATCTTCGCTGCCTCGCCAACAAGCAGACCGCTGCGTGTATTCGCTGAGTGGCAGAAAGCAAAGCACGGCGCCTGTTCGCTGCCTGGCCAACAAGCAAAGCGCTCCATCTCTTCGCTGCCTCGCAAACGAGGGAAGCGCTGCGTGCCTTCGGCGCCGAGCAAAGCAGCGCGTGCCTTCGCCGCCTCGCCGCTAAGAAAGCGCTGCGTGCCTTCTCGCCCTCGCCGCCTAGCAAAGCGCCGTGTGCCTTCGCCGCCTCCCCAATCGCTTCGTGCCTTCGCCGCCTAGCAAAGCGCCTAGCAAACCGTCCTCAGCCTTCGCTGCCTAGCAAAGCTCCACGTCCGCTCGCCGCCTAGCAAAGCACTGTGTGCCCTCGCCGCCTCCTAGAGCGCTGCGTGCCTTCGGCGCCTGGCAAAGCGCTGCGTGCCTTCGGCGCCTGGCAAAGCACTGCGTGCCCTCGCCGCCTCGCACAGCGCTGCGTCCTTGGGCGCCTGTCAAAGCGCTGCGTGCCTTCGGCGCCTGGCAAAGCACTGCGTGCCCTCGCCGCCTCGCACACCGCTGCGTGCCTTCGGCGCCTGGCAAAGCGCTGAGTGCCTTCGGCGCCTGGCAAAGCACTGCGTGCCCTCGCCGCCTCGCACAGCGCTGCGTCCTTGGGCGCCTGGCAAAGCGCTGCGTGCCTTCGCCGCCTCGCCGCCTAGCAAGGCGCCCTAGCCCGTCCACCACCATCAGATCGCTGCGTGCCTTCGCTGCCTCGGTGCTTAGCAAAGCGCCACGTGCCTTGGGCGCCTACAAAAGCGCCGTGTGCCTTCGGCGCTACTACGGCGTTTGCTAAGCGGCGAGGCGGCGAAGGGACGCAGCGGTGTGTGAGGCGGCGAAGGCAAGCAGCGCTTTGCTAGGCGGCGAAGGGCCGAAGCGATTGGGGAGGCGGTGAAGGGAGACGGCGCTTTGTTGGGCGGCGAGGGCGAAAGGCACGCAGCGCTTTCTTAGGCGGCGAGGCGGCGAAGGCACGCGCTGCTTTGCTAGGCGCCGAAGGAACACGGCGCTTTGCTAGGCGGCGACGGCACGCGGAGCTTTGCTAGGCGGCGAGGCGGCGAAGGGACACGGCGCTTCGCTAGGCGGCGAGGGCGAGAAGGCACGCAGCGCTTTCTTAGGCGGCGAGGCGGCGAAGGCACGCGCTGCTCTGCCAGCCGCCGAAGGCACGCAGCGCTTTGCTAGGCTGCGATGCGGCGAGGCGCCGAACGCAGGCACTTCTTTGCTAGGCGCCCAAGGAACACGGCGCTTTGCTTGACAGCGACGGCACGCGCAGCTTTGCTAGGCGCCCAAGGCAGACGACGCTTTGCTAGGCAGCGAGGCGGCGAACGCACAAAGCCATTTGCTCTGCGGTGATTCGCTGCCTCGCACAATAGCTAACCACTGTGCATGTTGGCTGTCTCACAAACAAGCAGCCTGCTGCGTCTCTTCGCTGCCTCGCCGACTAGCAAAGTGCTGCCTCGCTTCGCCTCCACGCCAAAAAGCCATCCGCGATGCCACTGCGCCACCTGCTGCACAAGCAAAGTGCTGCATCTCTTCGCTGCCTCGCACAATGAGCAAGCACTGTGCATGGTCGCTGTGTCACAAACAAGGAGACTGCTGAATCTCTTCGCTGCCTCACCAACAAGCAAATCGCTGCATATCTTCGCTGCCTCGCCAACAAGCAGACCGCTGCGTGTATTCGCTGAGTGGCAGAAAGCAAAGCACGGCGCCTGTTCGCTGCCTGGCCAACAAGCAAAGCGCTCCATCTCTTCGCTGCCTCGCAAACGAGGGAAGCGCTGCGTGCCTTCGGCGCCGAGCAAAGCAGCGCGTGCCTTCGCCGCCTCGCCGCCTAAGAAAGCGCTGCGTGCCTTCTCGCCCTCGCCGCCTAGCAAAGCGCCGTGTGCCTTCGCCGCCTCCCCAATCGCTTCGTGCCTTCGCCGCCTAGCAAAGCGCCTAGCAAAGCGTCCTCAGCCTTCGCTGCCTAGCAAAGCTCCACGTCCGCTCGCCGCCTAGCAAAGCACTGTGTGCCCTCGCCGCCTCCTAGAGCGCTGCGTGCCTTCGGCGCCTGGCAAAGCGCTGCGTGCCTTCGGCGCCTGGCAAAGCACTGCGTGCCCTCGCCGCCTCCTAGAGCGCTGCGTGCCTTCGGCGCCTGTCAAAGCGCTGCGTGCCTTCGGCGCCTGGCAAAGCACTGCGTGCCCTCGCCGCCTCGCACAGCGCTGCGTCCTTGGGCGCCTGTCAAAGCGCTGCGTACTTGGGCGCCTGTCAAAGCGCTGCGTGCCTTCGGCGCCTGGCAAAGGACTGCGTGCCCTCGCCGCCTCGCACACCGCTGAGTGCCTTCGGCGCCTGTCAAAGCGCTGCGTGCCTTCGGCGCCTGGCAAAGCACTGCGTGCCCTCGTCGCCTCGCACAGCGCTGCGTCCTTGGGCGCCTGGCAAAGCGCTGCGTGCCTTCGGCGCCTGGCAAAGGACTGCGTGCCCTCGCCGCCTCGCACAGCGCTGCGTCCTTGGGCGCCTGGCAAAGCGCTGCGTGCCTTCGCCGCCTCGCCGCCTAGCAAGGCGCCCTAGCCCGTCCACCACCATCAGATCGCTGCGTGCCTTCGCTGCCTCGGTGCTTAGCAAAGCGCCACGTGCCTTCGGCGCCTACAAAAGCGCCGTGTGCCTTCGGCGCTACTACGGCGTTTGCTAAGCGGCGAGGCGGCGAAGGGACGCAGCGGTGTGTGAGGCGGCGAAGGCAAGCAGCGCTTTGCTAGGCGGCGAAGGGCCGAAGCGATTGGGGAGGCGGTGAAGGGAGACGGCGCTTTGTTGGGCGGCGAGGGCGAAAGGCACGCAGCGCTTTCTTAGGCGGCGAGGCGGCGAAGGCACGCGCTGCTTTGCTAGGCGCCGAAGGAACACGGCGCTTTGCTAGGCGGCGACGGCACGCGGAGCTTTGCTAGGCGGCGAGGTGGCGAAGGGACACGGCGCTTCGCTAGGCGGCGAGGGCGAGAAGGCACGCAGCGCTTTCTCAGGCGGCGAGGCGGCGAAGGCACGCGCTGCTCTGCCAGCCGCCGAAGGCACGCAGCGCTTTGCTAGGCTGCGATGCGGCGAGGCGCCGAACGCAGGCACTTCTTTGCTAGGCGCCCAAGGAACACGGCGCTTTGCTTGACAGCGACGGCACGCGCAGCTTTGCTAGGCGCCCAAGGCAGACGACGCTTTGCTAGGCAGCGAGGCGGCGAACGCACAAAGCCATTTGCTCTGCGGTGATTCGCTGCCTCGCACAATAGCTAACCACTGTGCATGTTGGCTGTCTCACAAACAAGCAGCCTGCTGCGTCTCTTCGCTGCCTCGCCGACTAGCAAAGTGCTGCCTCGCTTCGCCTCCACGCCAAAAAGCCATCCGCGATGCCACTGCGCCACCTGCTGCACAAGCAAAGTGCTGCATCTCTTCGCTGCCTCGCACAATGAGCAAGCACTGTGCATGGTCGCTGTGTCACAAACAAGGAGACTGCTGAATCTCTTCGCTGCCTCACCAACAAGCAAATCGCTGCATATCTTCGCTGCCTCGCCAACAAGCAGACCGCTGCGTGTATTCGCTGAGTGGCAGAAAGCAAAGCACGGCGCCTGTTCGCTGCCTGGCCAACAAGCAAAGCGCTCCATCTCTTCGCTGCCTCGCAAACGAGGGAAGCGCTGCGTGCCTTCGGCGCCGAGCAAAGCAGCGCGTGCCTTCGCCGCCTCGCCGCCTAAGAAAGCGCTGCGTGCCTTCTCGCCCTCGCCGCCTAGCAAAGCGCCGTGTGCCTTCGCCGCCTCCCCAATCGCTTCGTGCCTTCGCCGCCTAGCAAAGCGCCTAGCAAAGCGTCCTCAGCCTTCGCTGCCTAGCAAAGCTCCACGTCCGCTCGCCGCCTAGCAAAGCACTGTGTGCCCTCGCCGCCTCCTAGAGCGCTGCGTGCCTTCGGCGCCTGGCAAAGCGCTGCGTGCCTTCGGCGCCTGGCAAAGCACTGCGTGCCCTCGCCGCCTCGCACACCGCTGAGTGCCTTCGGCGCCTGTCAAAGCGCTGCGTGCCTTCGGCGCCTGGCAAAGCACTGCGTGCCCTCGTCGCCTCGCACAGCGCTGCGTCCTTGGGCGCCTGGCAAAGCGCTGCGTGCCTTCGGCGCCTGGCAAAGGACTGCGTGCCCTCGCCGCCTCGCACAGCGCTGCGTCCTTGGGCGCCTGGCAAAGCGCTGCGTGCCTTCGCCGCCTCGCCGCCTAGCAAGGCGCCCTAGCCCATCCACCACCATCAGATCGCTGCGTGCCTTCGCTGCCTCGGTGCTTAGCAAAGCGCCACGTGCCTTCGGCGCCTACAAAAGCGCCGTGTGCCTTCGGCGCTACTACGGCGTTTGCTAAGCGGCGAGGCGGCGAAGGGACGCAGCGGTGTGTGAGGCGGCGAAGGCAAGCAGCGCTTTGCTAGGCGGCGAAGGGCCGAAGCGATTGGGGAGGCGGTGAAGGGAGACGGCGCTTTGTTGGGCGGCGAGGGCGAAAGGCACGCAGCGCTTTCTTAGGCGGCGAGGCGGCGAAGGCACGCGCTGCTTTGCTAGGCGCCGAAGGAACACGGCGCTTTGCTAGGCGGCGACGGCACGCGGAGCTTTGCTAGGCGGCGAGGTGGCGAAGGGACACGGCGCTTCGCTAGGCGGCGAGGGCGAGAAGGCACGCAGCGCTTTCTCAGGCGGCGAGGCGGCGAAGGCACGCGCTGCTCTGCCAGCCGCCGAAGGCACGCAGCGCTTTGCTAGGCTGCGATGCGGCGAGGCGCCGAACGCAGGCACTTCTTTGCTAGGCGCCCAAGGAACACGGCGCTTTGCTTGACAGCGACGGCACGCGCAGCTTTGCTAGGCGCCCAAGGCAGACGACGCTTTGCTAGGCAGCGAGGCGGCGAACGCACAAAGCCATTTGCTCTGCGGTGATTCGCTGCCTCGCACAATAGCTAACCACTGTGCATGTTGGCTGTCTCACAAACAAGCAGCCTGCTGCGTCTCTTCGCTGCCTCGCCGACTAGCAAAGTGCTGCCTCGCTTCGCCTCCACGCCAAAAAGCCATCCGCGATGCCACTGCGCCACCTGCTGCACAAGCAAAGTGCTGCATCTCTTCGCTGCCTCGCACAATGAGCAAGCACTGTGCATGGTCGCTGTGTCACAAACAAGGAGACTGCTGAATCTCTTCGCTGCCTCACCAACAAGCAAATCGCTGCATATCTTCGCTGCCTCGCCAACAAGCAGACCGCTGCGTGTATTCGCTGAGTGGCAGAAAGCAAAGCACGGCGCCTGTTCGCTGCCTGGCCAACAAGCAAAGCGCTCCATCTCTTCGCTGCCTCGCAAACGAGGGAAGCGCTGCGTGCCTTCGGCGCCGAGCAAAGCAGCGCGTGCCTTCGCCGCCTCGCCGCTAAGAAAGCGCTGCGTGCCTTCTCGCCCTCGCCGCCTAGCAAAGCGCCGTGTGCCTTCGCCGCCTCCCCAATCGCTTCGTGCCTTCGCCGCCTAGCAAAGCGCCTAGCAAAGCGTCCTCAGCCTTCGCTGCCTAGCAAAGCTCCACGTCCGCTCGCCGCCTAGCAAAGCACTGTGTGCCCTCGCCGCCTCCTAGAGCGCTGCGTGCCTTCGGCGCCTGGCAAAGCGCTGCGTGCCTTCGGCGCCTGGCAAAGCACTGCGTGCCCTCGCCGCCTCGCACACCGCTGCGTCCTTGGGCGCCTGTCAAAGCGCTGCGTGCCTTCGGCGCCTGGCAAAGCACTGCGTGCCCTCGCCGCCTCGCACACCGCTGCGTGCCTTCGGCGCCTGGCAAAGCGCTGCGTGCCTTCGGCGCCTGGCAAAGCACTGCGTGCCCTCGCCGCCTCGCACAGCGCTGCGTCCTTGGGCGCCTGGCAAAGCGCTGCGTGCCTTCGCCGCCTCGCCGCCTAGCAAGGCGCCCTAGCCCGTCCACCACCATCAGATCGCTGCGTGCCTTCGCTGCCTCGGTGCTTAGCAAAGCGCCGCGTGCCTTCGGCGCCTACAAAAGCGCCGTGTGCCTTCGGCGCTACTACGGCGTTTGCTAAGCGGCGAGGCGGCGAAGGGACGCAGCGGTGTGTGAGGCGGCGAAGGCAAGCAGCGCTTTGCTAGGCGGCGAAGGGCCGAAGCGATTGGGGAGGCGGTGAAGGGAGACGGCGCTTTGTTGGGCGGCGAGGGCGAAAGGCACGCAGCGCTTTCTTAGGCGGCGAGGCGGCGAAGGCACGCGCTGCTTTGCTAGGCGCCGAAGGAACACGGCGCTTTGCTAGGCGGCGACGGCACGCGGAGCTTTGCTAGGCGGCGAGGCGGCGAAGGGACACGGCGCTTCGCTAGGCGGCGAGGGCGAGAAGGCACGCAGCGCTTTCTCAGGCGGCGAAGGCACGCGCTGCTCTGCCAGCCGCCGAAGGCACGCAGCGCTTTGCTAGGCTGCGATGCGGCGAGGCGCCCAACGCAGGCACTTCTTTGCTAGGCGCCCAAGGAACACGGCGCTTTGCTTGACGGCGACGGCACGCGCAGCTTTGCTAGGCGCCCAAGGCAGACGACGCTTTGCTAGGCAGCGAGGCGGCGAACGCACAAAGCCATTTGCTCTGCGGTGATTCGCTGCCTCGCACAATAGCTAACCACTGTGCATGTTGGCTGTCTCGCAAACAAGCAGCCTGCTGCGTCTCTTCGCTGCCTCGCCAACTAGCAAAGTGCTGCCTCGCTTCGCCTCCACGCCAAAAAGCCATCCGCGATGCCACTGCGCCACCTGCTGCACAAGCAAAGTGCTGCATCTCATCGCTGCTTCGCACAATGAGCAAGCACTGTGCATGGTCGCTGTGTCACAAACAAGGAGACTGCTGAATCTCTTCGCTGCCTCACCAACAAGCAAACCGCTGCATATCTTCGCTGCCTCGCCAACAAGCAGACCGCTGCGTGTATTCGCTGAGTGGCAGAAAGCAAAGCACGGCGCCTGTTCGCTGCCTGGCCAACAAGCAAAGCGCTCCATCTCTTCGCTGCCTCGCAAACGAAGGAAGCGCTGCGTGCCTTCGGCGCCGAGCAAAGCAGCGTGTGCCTTCGCCGCCTCGCCGCCTAAGAAAGCGCTGCGTGCCTTCTCGCCCTCGCCGCCTAGCAAAGCGCCGTGTGCCTTCGCCGCCTCCCCAATCGCTTCGTGCCTTCGCCGCCTAGCAAAGCGCCTAGCAAAGCGTCCTCAGCCTTCGCTGCCTAGCAAAGCTGCACGTCCGCTCGCCGCCTAGCAAAGCACTGTGTGCCCTCGCCGCCTCCTAGAGCGCTGCGTGCCTTCGGCGCCTGGCAAAGCACTGCGTGCCCTCGCCGCCTCGCACAGCGCTGTGTGCCTTCGGCACCTGGCAAAGCGCTGAGTGCCTTCGGCGCCTGGCAAAGCACTGCGTGCCCTTGCCGCCTCGCACAGCGCTGCGTCCTTGGGCGCCTGGCAAAGCACTGCGTGCCTTCAGCGCCTGGCAAAGCGCTGGGTGCCCTCGCAGCCTCGCACAGCGCTGCGTCCTTGGGCGCCTGTCAAAGCGCTGAGTGCCTTCAGCGCCTGGCAAAGCACTGCGTGCCCTTGCCGCCTCGCACAGCGCTGCGTCCTTGGGCGCCTGGCAAAGCGCTGCGTGCCTTCGGCGCCTGGCAAAGCACTGCGTGCCCTCGCCGCCTCGCACACCGCTGAGTGCCTTCGGCGCCTGGCAAAGCGCTGAGTGCCTTCGGCGCCTGGCAAAGCACTGCGTGCCCTCGCCGCCTCGCACAGCGCTGCGTCCTTGGGCGCCTGGCAAAGCGCTGCGTGCCTTCGCCGCCTCGCCGCCTAGCAAGGCGCCCTAGCCCGTCCACCACCATCAGATCGCTGCGTGCCTTCGCTGCCTCGGTGCTTAGCAAAGCGCCACGTGCCTTGGGCGCCTACAAAAGCGCCGTGTGCCTTCGGCGCTACTACGGCGTTTGCTAAGCGGCGAGGCGGCGAAGGGACGCAGCGGTGTGTGAGGCGGCGAAGGCAAGCAGCGCTTTGCTGGGCGGCGAGGCGGCGAAGGGCCGAAGCGATTGGGGAGGCGGTGAAGGGAGACGGCGCTTTGTTGGGCGGCGAGGGCGAAAGGCACGCAGCGCTTTCTTAGGCGGCGAGGCGGCGAAGGCACGCGCTGCTTTGCTAGGCGCCGAAGGAACACGGCGCTTTGCTAGGCGGCGACGGCATGCGGAGCTTTGCTAGGCGGCGAGGCGGCGAAGGGACACGGCGCTTCGCTAGGCGGCGAGGGCGAGAAGGCACGCAGCGCTTTCTCAGGCGGCGAGGCGGCGAAGGCACGCGCTGCTCTGCCAGCCGCCAAAGGCACGCAGCGCTTTGCTAGGCTGCGATGTGGCGAGGCGCCGAACGCAGGCACTTCTTTGCTAGGCGCCCAAGGAACACGGCGCTTTGCTTGACGGCGACGGCACGCGCAGCTTTGCTAGGCGCCCAAGGCAGACGACGCTTTGCTAGGCAGCGAGGCGGCGAACGCACAAAGCCATTTGCTCTGCGGTGATTCGCTGCCTCGCACAATAGCTAACCACTGTGCATGTTGGCTGTCTCACAAACAAGCAGCCTGCTGCGTCTCTTCGCTGCCTCGCCAACTAGCAAAGTGCTGCCTCGCTTCGCCTCCACGCCAAAAAGCCATCCGCGATGCCACTGCGCCACCTGCTGCACAAGCAAAGTGCTGCATCTCTTCGCTGCCTCGCACAATGAGCAAGCACTGTGCATGGTCGCTGTGTCACAAACAAGGAGACTGCTGAATCTCTTCGCTGCCTCACCAACAAGCAAATCGCTGCATATCTTCGCTGCCTCGCCAACAAGCAGACCGCTGCGTGTATTCGCTGAGTGGCAGAAAGCAAAGCACGGCGCCTGTTCGCTGCCTGGCCAACAAGCAAAGCGCTCCATCTCTTCGCTGCCTCGCAAACGAGGGAAGCGCTGCGTGCCTTCGGCGCCAAGCAAAGCAGCGCGTGCCTTCGCCGCCTCGCCGCCTAAGAAAGCGCTGCGTGCCTTCTCGCCCTCGCCGCCTAGCAAAGCGCCGTGTGCCTTCGCCGCCTCCCCAATCGCTTCGTGCCTTCGCCGCCTAGCAAAGCGCCTAGCAAAGCGTCCTCAGCCTTCGCTGCCTAGCAAAGCTGCACGTCCGCTCGCCGCCTAGCAAAGCACTGTGTGCCCTCGCCGCCTCCTAGAGCGCTGCGTGCCTTCGGCGCCTGGCAAAGCACTGTGTGCCCTCGCCGCCTCGCACAGCGCTGCGTGCCTTCGCCGCCTCGCACACCGCTGAGTGCCTTCGGCGCCTGGCAAAGCGCTGCGTGCCTTCGCCGCCTCGCCGCCTAGCAAGGCGCCCTAGCCCGTCCACCACCATCAGATCGCTGCGTGCCTTCGCTGCCTCGGTGCTTAGCAAAGCGCCACGTGCCTTCGGCGCCTACAAAAGCGCCGTGTGCCTTCGGCGCTACTACGGCGTTTGCTAAGCGGCGAGGCGGCGAAGGGACGCAGCGGTGTGTGAGGCGGCGAAGGCAAGCAGCGCTTTGCTGGGCGGCGAGGCGGCGAAGGGCCGAAGCGATTGGGGAGGCGGTGAAGGGAGACGGCGCTTTGTTGGGCGGCGAGGGCGAAAGGCACGCAGCGCTTTCTTAGGCGGCGAGGCGGCGAAGGCACGCGCTGCTTTGCTAGGCGCCGAAGGAACACGGCGCTTTGCTAGGCGGCGACGGCACGCGGAGCTTTGCTAGGCGCCCAAGGCAGACGACGCTTTGCTAGGCAGCGAGGCGGCGAACGCACAAAGCCATTTGCTCTGTGGTGATTCGCTGCCTCGCACAATAGCTAACCACTGTGCATGTTGGCTGTCTCACAAACAAGCAGCCTGCTGCGTCTCTTCGCTGCCTCGCCAACTAGCAAAGGGCTGCCTCGCTTCGCCTCCACGCCAAAAAGCCATCCGCGATGCCACTGCGCCACCTGCTGCACAAGCAAAGTGCTGCATCTCTTCGCTGCCTCGCACAATGAGCAAGCACTGTGCATGGTCGCTGTGTCACAAACAAGGAGACTGCTGAATCTCTTCGCTGCCTCACCAACAAGCAAATCGCTGCATATCTTCGCTGCCTCGCCAACAAGCAAATCGCTGCATATCTTCGCTGCCTCACCAACAAGCAAATCGCTGCATATCTTCGCTGCCTCGCCAACAAGCAGACCGCTGCGTGTATTCGCTGAGTGGCAGAAAGCAAAGCACGGCGCCTGTTCGCTGCCTGGCCAACAAGCAAAGCGCTCCATCTCTTCGCTGCCTCGCAAACGAGGGAAGCGCTGCGTGCCTTCGGCGCCGAGCAAAGCAGCGCGTGCCTTCGCCGCCTCGCCGCTAAGAAAGCGCTGCGTGCCTTCTCGCCCTCGCCGCCTAGCAAAGCGCCGTGTGCCTTCGCCGCCTCCCCAATCGCTTCGTGCCTTCGCCGCCTAGCAAAGCGCCTAGCAAAGCGTCCTCAGCCTTCGCTGCCTAGCAAAGCTCCACGTCCGCTCGCCGCCTAGCAAAGCACTGTGTGCCCTCGCCGCCTCCTAGAGCGCTGCGTGCCTTCGGCGCCTGGCAAAGCGCTGCGTGCCTTCGGCGCCTGGCAAAGCACTGCGTGCCCTCGCCGCCTCGCACACCGCTGCGTCCTTGGGCGCCTGTCAAAGCGCTGCGTGCCTTCGGCGCCTGGCAAAGCACTGCGTGCCCTCGCCGCCTCGCACAGCGCTGCGTGCCTTCGGCGCCTGGCAAAGCGCTGCGTGCCTTCGGCGCCTGGCAAAGCACTGCGTGCCCTCGCCGCCTCGCACAGCGCTGCGTCCTTGGGCGCCTGGCAAAGCGCTGCGTGCCTTCGCCGCCTCGCCGCCTAGCAAGGCGCCCTAGCCCGTCCACCACCATCAGATCGCTGCGTGCCTTCGCTGCCTCGGTGCTTAGCAAAGCGCCGCGTGCCTTCGGCGCCTACAAAAGCGCCGTGTGCCTTCGGCGCTACTACGGCGTTTGCTAAGCGGCGAGGCGGCGAAGGGACGCAGCGGTGTGTGAGGCGGCGAAGGCAAGCAGCGCTTTGCTAGGCGGCGAAGGGCCGAAGCGATTGGGGAGGCGGTGAAGGGAGACGGCGCTTTGTTGGGCGGCGAGGGCGAAAGGCACGCAGCGCTTTCTTAGGCGGCGAGGCGGCGAAGGCACGCGCTGCTTTGCTAGGCGCCGAAGGAACACGGCGCTTTGCTAGGCGGCGACGGCACGCGGAGCTTTGCTAGGCGGCGAGGCGGCGAAGGGACACGGCGCTTCGCTAGGCGGCGAGGGCGAGAAGGCACGCAGCGCTTTCTCAGGCGGCGAAGGCACGCGCTGCTCTGCCAGCCGCCGAAGGCACGCAGCGCTTTGCTAGGCTGCGATGCGGCGAGGCGCCCAACGCAGGCACTTCTTTGCTAGGCGCCCAAGGAACACGGCGCTTTGCTTGACGGCGACGGCACGCGCAGCTTTGCTAGGCGCCCAAGGCAGACGACGCTTTGCTAGGCAGCGAGGCGGCGAACGCACAAAGCCATTTGCTCTGCGGTGATTCGCTGCCTCGCACAATAGCTAACCACTGTGCATGTTGGCTGTCTCGCAAACAAGCAGCCTGCTGCGTCTCTTCGCTGCCTCGCCAACTAGCAAAGTGCTGCCTCGCTTCGCCTCCACGCCAAAAAGCCATCCGCGATGCCACTGCGCCACCTGCTGCACAAGCAAAGTGCTGCATCTCATCGCTGCTTCGCACAATGAGCAAGCACTGTGCATGGTCGCTGTGTCACAAACAAGGAGACTGCTGAATCTCTTCGCTGCCTCACCAACAAGCAAACCGCTGCATATCTTCGCTGCCTCGCCAACAAGCAGACCGCTGCGTGTATTCGCTGAGTGGCAGAAAGCAAAGCACGGCGCCTGTTCGCTGCCTGGCCAACAAGCAAAGCGCTCCATCTCTTCGCTGCCTCGCAAACGAAGGAAGCGCTGCGTGCCTTCGGCGCCGAGCAAAGCAGCGTGTGCCTTCGCCGCCTCGCCGCCTAAGAAAGCGCTGCGTGCCTTCTCGCCCTCGCCGCCTAGCAAAGCGCCGTGTGCCTTCGCCGCCTCCCCAATCGCTTCGTGCCTTCGCCGCCTAGCAAAGCGCCTAGCAAAGCGTCCTCAGCCTTCGCTGCCTAGCAAAGCTGCACGTCCGCTCGCCGCCTAGCAAAGCACTGTGTGCCCTCGCCGCCTCCTAGAGCGCTGCGTGCCTTCGGCGCCTGGCAAAGCACTGCGTGCCCTCGCCGCCTCGCACAGCGCTGTGTGCCTTCGGCACCTGGCAAAGCGCTGAGTGCCTTCGGCGCCTGGCAAAGCACTGCGTGCCCTTGCCGCCTCGCACAGCGCTGCGTCCTTGGGCGCCTGGCAAAGCACTGCGTGCCTTCAGCGCCTGGCAAAGCGCTGGGTGCCCTCGCAGCCTCGCACAGCGCTGCGTCCTTGGGCGCCTGTCAAAGCGCTGAGTGCCTTCAGCGCCTGGCAAAGCACTGCGTGCCCTTGCCGCCTCGCACAGCGCTGCGTCCTTGGGCGCCTGGCAAAGCGCTGCGTGCCTTCGGCGCCTGGCAAAGCACTGCGTGCCCTCGCCGCCTCGCACACCGCTGAGTGCCTTCGGCGCCTGGCAAAGCGCTGAGTGCCTTCGGCGCCTGGCAAAGCACTGCGTGCCCTCGCCGCCTCGCACAGCGCTGCGTCCTTGGGCGCCTGGCAAAGCGCTGCGTGCCTTCGCCGCCTCGCCGCCTAGCAAGGCGCCCTAGCCCGTCCACCACCATCAGATCGCTGCGTGCCTTCGCTGCCTCGGTGCTTAGCAAAGCGCCACGTGCCTTGGGCGCCTACAAAAGCGCCGTGTGCCTTCGGCGCTACTACGGCGTTTGCTAAGCGGCGAGGCGGCGAAGGGACGCAGCGGTGTGTGAGGCGGCGAAGGCAAGCAGCGCTTTGCTGGGCGGCGAGGCGGCGAAGGGCCGAAGCGATTGGGGAGGCGGTGAAGGGAGACGGCGCTTTGTTGGGCGGCGAGGGCGAAAGGCACGCAGCGCTTTCTTAGGCGGCGAGGCGGCGAAGGCACGCGCTGCTTTGCTAGGCGCCGAAGGAACACGGCGCTTTGCTAGGCGGCGACGGCATGCGGAGCTTTGCTAGGCGGCGAGGCGGCGAAGGGACACGGCGCTTCGCTAGGCGGCGAGGGCGAGAAGGCACGCAGCGCTTTCTCAGGCGGCGAGGCGGCGAAGGCACGCGCTGCTCTGCCAGCCGCCAAAGGCACGCAGCGCTTTGCTAGGCTGCGATGTGGCGAGGCGCCGAACGCAGGCACTTCTTTGCTAGGCGCCCAAGGAACACGGCGCTTTGCTTGACGGCGACGGCACGCGCAGCTTTGCTAGGCGCCCAAGGCAGACGACGCTTTGCTAGGCAGCGAGGCGGCGAACGCACAAAGCCATTTGCTCTGCGGTGATTCGCTGCCTCGCACAATAGCTAACCACTGTGCATGTTGGCTGTCTCACAAACAAGCAGCCTGCTGCGTCTCTTCGCTGCCTCGCCAACTAGCAAAGTGCTGCCTCGCTTCGCCTCCACGCCAAAAAGCCATCCGCGATGCCACTGCGCCACCTGCTGCACAAGCAAAGTGCTGCATCTCTTCGCTGCCTCGCACAATGAGCAAGCACTGTGCATGGTCGCTGTGTCACAAACAAGGAGACTGCTGAATCTCTTCGCTGCCTCACCAACAAGCAAATCGCTGCATATCTTCGCTGCCTCGCCAACAAGCAGACCGCTGCGTGTATTCGCTGAGTGGCAGAAAGCAAAGCACGGCGCCTGTTCGCTGCCTGGCCAACAAGCAAAGCGCTCCATCTCTTCGCTGCCTCGCAAACGAGGGAAGCGCTGCGTGCCTTCGGCGCCAAGCAAAGCAGCGCGTGCCTTCGCCGCCTCGCCGCCTAAGAAAGCGCTGCGTGCCTTCTCGCCCTCGCCGCCTAGCAAAGCGCCGTGTGCCTTCGCCGCCTCCCCAATCGCTTCGTGCCTTCGCCGCCTAGCAAAGCGCCTAGCAAAGCGTCCTCAGCCTTCGCTGCCTAGCAAAGCTGCACGTCCGCTCGCCGCCTAGCAAAGCACTGTGTGCCCTCGCCGCCTCCTAGAGCGCTGCGTGCCTTCGGCGCCTGGCAAAGCACTGTGTGCCCTCGCCGCCTCGCACAGCGCTGCGTGCCTTCGCCGCCTCGCACACCGCTGAGTGCCTTCGGCGCCTGGCAAAGCGCTGCGTGCCTTCGCCGCCTCGCCGCCTAGCAAGGCGCCCTAGCCCGTCCACCACCATCAGATCGCTGCGTGCCTTCGCTGCCTCGGTGCTTAGCAAAGCGCCACGTGCCTTCGGCGCCTACAAAAGCGCCGTGTGCCTTCGGCGCTACTACGGCGTTTGCTAAGCGGCGAGGCGGCGAAGGGACGCAGCGGTGTGTGAGGCGGCGAAGGCAAGCAGCGCTTTGCTGGGCGGCGAGGCGGCGAAGGGCCGAAGCGATTGGGGAGGCGGTGAAGGGAGACGGCGCTTTGTTGGGCGGCGAGGGCGAAAGGCACGCAGCGCTTTCTTAGGCGGCGAGGCGGCGAAGGCACGCGCTGCTTTGCTAGGCGCCGAAGGAACACGGCGCTTTGCTAGGCGGCGACGGCACGCGGAGCTTTGCTAGGCGCCCAAGGCAGACGACGCTTTGCTAGGCAGCGAGGCGGCGAACGCACAAAGCCATTTGCTCTGTGGTGATTCGCTGCCTCGCACAATAGCTAACCACTGTGCATGTTGGCTGTCTCACAAACAAGCAGCCTGCTGCGTCTCTTCGCTGCCTCGCCAACTAGCAAAGGGCTGCCTCGCTTCGCCTCCACGCCAAAAAGCCATCCGCGATGCCACTGCGCCACCTGCTGCACAAGCAAAGTGCTGCATCTCTTCGCTGCCTCGCACAATGAGCAAGCACTGTGCATGGTCGCTGTGTCACAAACAAGGAGACTGCTGAATCTCTTCGCTGCCTCACCAACAAGCAAATCGCTGCATATCTTCGCTGCCTCGCCAACAAGCAGACCGCTGCGTGTATTCGCTGAGTGGCAGAAAGCAAAGCACGGCGCCTGTTCGCTGCCTGGCCAACAAGCAAAGCGCTCCATCTCTTCGCTGCCTCGCAAACGAGGGAAGCGCTGCGTGCCTTCGGCGCCGAGCAAAGCAGCGCGTGCCTTCGCCGCCTCGCCGCCTAAGAAAGCGCTGCGTGCCTTCTCACCCTCGCCGCCTAGCAAAGCGCCGTGTGCCTTCGCCGCCTCCCCAATCGCTTCGTGCCTTCGCCGCCTAGCAAAGCGCCTAGCAAAGCGTCCTCAGCCTTCGCTGCCTAGCAAAGCTCCACGTCCGCTCACCGCCTAGCAAAGCACTGTGTGGCCTCGCCGCCTCCTAGAGCGCTGCGTGCCTTCGGCGCCTGGCAAAGCACTGCGTGCCCTCGCCGCCTCGCACAGCGCTGCGTCCTTGGGCGCCTGTCAAAGCGCTGCGTGCCTTCGGCGCCTGGCAAAGCACTGCGTGCCCTCGCCGCCTCGCACAGCGCTGCGTGCCTTCGGCGCCTGGCAAAGCGCTGAGTGCCTTCGGCGCCTGGCAAAGCACTGCGTGCCCTCGCCGCCTCGCACAGCGCTGCGTCCTTGGGCGCCTGGCAAAGCGCTGCGTGCCTTCGCCGCCTCGCCGCCTAGCAAGGCGCCCTAGCCCGTCCACCATCATCAGATCGCTGCGTGCCTTCGCTGCCTCGGTGCTTAGCAAAGCGCCACGTGCCTTGGGCGCCTACAAAAGCGCCGTGTGCCTTCGGCGCTACTACGGCGTTTGCTAAGCGGCGAGGCGGCGAAGGGACGCAGCGGTGTGTGAGGCGGCGAAGGCAAGCAGCGCTTTGCTAGGCGGCGAAGGGCCGAAGCGATTGGGGAGGCGGTGAAGGGAGACGGCGCTTTGTTGGGCGGCGAGGGCGAAAGGCACGCAGCGCTTTCTTAGGCGGCGAGGCGGCGAAGGCACGCGCTGCTTTGCTAGGCGCCGAAGGAACACGGCGCTTTGCTAGGCGGCGACGGCACGCGGAGCTTTGCTAGGCGGCGAGGTGGCGAAGGGACACGGCGCTTCGCTAGGCGGCGAGGGCGAGAAGGCACGCAGCGCTTTCTTAGGCGGCGAGGCGGCGAAGGCACGCGCTGCTCTGCCAGCCGCCGAAGGCACGCAGCGCTTTGCTAGGCTGCGATGCGGCGAGGCGCCGAACGCAGGCACTTCTTTGCTAGGCGCCCAAGGAACACGGCGCTTTGCTTGACGGCGACGGCACGCGCAGCTTTGCTAGGCGCCCAAGGCAGACGACGCTTTGCTAGGCAGCGAGGCGGCGAACGCACAAAGCCATTTGCTCTGCGGTGATTCGCTGCCTCGCACAATAGCTAACCACTGTGCATGTTGGCTGTCTCACAAACAAGCAGCCTGCTGCGTCTCTTCGCTGCCTCGCCGACTAGCAAAGTGCTGCCTCGCTTCGCCTCCACGCCAAAAAGCCATCCGCGATGCCACTGCGCCACCTGCTGCACAAGCAAAGTGCTGCATCTCTTCGCTGCCTCGCACAATGAGCAAGCACTGTGCATGGTCGCTGTGTCACAAACAAGGAGACTGCTGAATCTCTTCGCTGCCTCACCAACAAGCAAATCGCTGCATATCTTCGCTGCCTCGCCAACAAGCAGACCGCTGCGTGTATTCGCTGAGTGGCAGAAAGCAAAGCACGGCGCCTGTTCGCTGCCTGGCCAACAAGCAAAGCGCTCCATCTCTTCGCTGCCTCGCAAACGAGGGAAGCGCTGCGTGCCTTCGGCGCCGAGCAAAGCAGCGCGTGCCTTCGCCGCCTCGCCGCCTAAGAAAGCGCTGCGTGCCTTCTCGCCCTCGCCGCCTAGCAAAGCGCCGTGTGCCTTCGCCGCCTCCCCAATCGCTTCGTGCCTTCGCCGCCTAGCAAAGCGCCTAGCAAAGCGTCCTCAGCCTTCGCTGCCTAGCAAAGCTGCACGTCCGCTCGCCGCCTAGCAAAGCACTGTGTGCCCTCGCCGCCTCCTAGAGCGCTGCGTGCCTTCGGCGCCTGGCAAAGCACTGCGTGCCCTCGCCGCCTAGCAAAGCGCTGTGTGCCTTCGGCACCTGGCAAAGCGCTGAGTGCCTTCGGCGCCTGGCAAAGCACTGCGTGCCCTTGCCGCCTCGCACAGCGCTGCGTCCTTGGGCGCCTGGCAAAGCACTGCGTGCCTTCAGCGCCTGGCAAAGCGCTGGGTGCCCTCGCAGCCTCGCACAGCGCTGCGTCCTTGGGCGCCTGTCAAAGCGCTGAGTGCCTTCAGCGCCTGGCAAAGCACTGCGTGCCCTTGCCGCCTCGCACAGCGCTGCGTCCTTGGGCGCCTGGCAAAGCGCTGCGTGCCTTCGGCGCCTGGCAAAGCACTGCGTGCCCTCGCCGCCTCGCACACCGCTGAGTGCCTTCGGCGCCTGGCAAAGCGCTGAGTGCCTTCGGCGCCTGGCAAAGCACTGCGTGCCCTCGCCGCCTCGCACAGCGCTGCGTCCTTGGGCGCCTGGCAAAGCGCTGCGTGCCTTCGCCGCCTCGCCGCCTAGCAAGGCGCCCTAGCCCGTCCACCACCATCAGATCGCTGCGTGCCTTCGCTGCCTCGGTGCTTAGCAAAGCGCCACGTGCCTTGGGCGCCTACAAAAGCGCCGTGTGCCTTCGGCGCTACTACGGCGTTTGCTAAGCGGCGAGGCGGCGAAGGGACGCAGCGGTGTGTGAGGCGGCGAAGGCAAGCAGCGCTTTGCTGGGCGGCGAGGCGGCGAAGGGCCGAAGCGATTGGGGAGGCGGTGAAGGGACACGGCGCTTTGTTGGGCGGCGAGGGCGAAAGGCACGCAGCGCTTTCTTAGGCGGCGAGGCGGCGAAGGCACGCGCTGCTTTGCTAGGCGCCGAAGGAACACGGCGCTTTGCTAGGCGGCGACGGCATGCGGAGCTTTGCTAGGCGGCGAGGCGGCGAAGGGACACGGCGCTTCGCTAGGCGGCGAGGGCGAGAAGGCACGCAGCGCTTTCTCAGGCGGCGAGGCGGCGAAGGCACGCGCTGCTCTGCCAGCCGCCAAAGGCACGCAGCGCTTTGCTAGGCTGCGATGTGGCGAGGCGCCGAACGCAGGCACTTCTTTGCTAGGCGCCCAAGGAACACGGCGCTTTGCTTGACGGCGACGGCACGCGCAGCTTTGCTAGGCGCCCAAGGCAGACGACGCTTTGCTAGGCAGCGAGGCGGCGAACGCACAAAGCCATTTGCTCTGCGGTGATTCGCTGCCTCGCACAATAGCTAACCACTGTGCATGTTGGCTGTCTCACAAACAAGCAGCCTGCTGCGTCTCTTCGCTGCCTCGCCAACTAGCAAAGTGCTGCCTCGCTTCGCCTCCACGCCAAAAAGCCATCCGCGATGCCACTGCGCCACCTGCTGCACAAGCAAAGTGCTGCATCTCTTCGCTGCCTCGCACAATGAGCAAGCACTGTGCATGGTCGCTGTGTCACAAACAAGGAGACTGCTGAATCTCTTCGCTGCCTCACCAACAAGCAAATCGCTGCATATCTTCGCTGCCTCGCCAACAAGCAGACCGCTGCGTGTATTCGCTGAGTGGCAGAAAGCAAAGCACGGCGCCTGTTCGCTGCCTGGCCAACAAGCAAAGCGCTCCATCTCTTCGCTGCCTCGCAAACGAGGGAAGCGCTGCGTGCCTTCGGCGCCAAGCAAAGCAGCGCGTGCCTTCGCCGCCTCGCCGCCTAAGAAAGCGCTGCGTGCCTTCTCGCCCTCGCCGCCTAGCAAAGCGCCGTGTGCCTTCGCCGCCTCCCCAATCGCTTCGTGCCTTCGCCGCCTAGCAAAGCGCCTAGCAAAGCGTCCTCAGCCTTCGCTGCCTAGCAAAGCTGCACGTCCGCTCGCCGCCTAGCAAAGCACTGTGTGCCCTCGCCGCCTCCTAGAGCGCTGCGTGCCTTCGGCGCCTGGCAAAGCACTGTGTGCCCTCGCCGCCTCGCACAGCGCTGCGTGCCTTCGCCGCCTCGCACACCGCTGAGTGCCTTCGGCGCCTGGCAAAGCGCTGCGTGCCTTCGCCGCCTCGCCGCCTAGCAAGGCGCCCTAGCCCGTCCACCACTATCAGATCGCTGCGTGCCTTCGCTGCCTCGGTGCTTAGCAAAGCGCCACGTGCCTTCGGCGCCTACAAAAGCGCCGTGTGCCTTCGGCGCTACTACGGCGTTTGCTAAGCGGCGAGGCGGCGAAGGGACGCAGCGGTGTGTGAGGCGGCGAAGGCAAGCAGCGCTTTGCTGGGCGGCGAGGCGGCGAAGGGCCGAAGCGATTGGGGAGGCGGTGAAGGGAGACGGCGCTTTGTTGGGCGGCGAGGGCGAAAGGCACGCAGCGCTTTCTTAGGCGGCGAGGCGGCGAAGGCACGCGCTGCTTTGCTAGGCGCCGAAGGAACACGGCGCTTTGCTAGGCGGCGACGGCACGCGGAGCTTTGCTAGGCGCCCAAGGCAGACGACGCTTTGCTAGGCAGCGAGGCGGCGAACGCACAAAGCCATTTGCTCTGTGGTGATTCGCTGCCTCGCACAATAGCTAACCACTGTGCATGTTGGCTGTCTCACAAACAAGCAGCCTGCTGCGTCTCTTCGCTGCCTCGCCAACTAGCAAAGGGCTGCCTCGCTTCGCCTCCACGCCAAAAAGCCATCCGCGATGCCACTGCGCCACCTGCTGCACAAGCAAAGTGCTGCATCTCTTCGCTGCCTCGCACAATGAGCAAGCACTGTGCATGGTCGCTGTGTCACAAACAAGGAGACTGCTGAATCTCTTCGCTGCCTCACCAACAAGCAAATCGCTGCATATCTTCGCTGCCTCGCCAACAAGCAGACCGCTGCGTGTATTCGCTGAGTGGCAGAAAGCAAAGCACGGCGCCTGTTCGCTGCCTGGCCAACAAGCAAAGCGCTCCATCTCTTCGCTGCCTCGCAAACGAGGGAAGCGCTGCGTGCCTTCGGCGCCGAGCAAAGCAGCGCGTGCCTTCGCCGCCTCGCCGCCTAAGAAAGCGCTGCGTGCCTTCTCACCCTCGCCGCCTAGCAAAGCGCCGTGTGCCTTCGCCGCCTCCCCAATCGCTTCGTGCCTTCGCCGCCTAGCAAAGCGCCTAGCAAAGCGTCCTCAGCCTTCGCTGCCTAGCAAAGCTCCACGTCCGCTCACCGCCTAGCAAAGCACTGTGTGGCCTCGCCGCCTCCTAGAGCGCTGCGTGCCTTCGGCGCCTGGCAAAGCACTGCGTGCCCTCGCCGCCTCGCACAGCGCTGCGTCCTTGGGCGCCTGTCAAAGCGCTGCGTGCCTTCGGCGCCTGGCAAAGCACTGCGTGCCCTCGCCGCCTCGCACAGCGCTGCGTGCCTTCGGCGCCTGGCAAAGCGCTGAGTGCCTTCGGCGCCTGGCAAAGCACTGCGTGCCCTCGCCGCCTCGCACAGCGCTGCGTCCTTGGGCGCCTGGCAAAGCGCTGCGTGCCTTCGCCGCCTCGCCGCCTAGCAAGGCGCCCTAGCCCGTCCACCATCATCAGATCGCTGCGTGCCTTCGCTGCCTCGGTGCTTAGCAAAGCGCCACGTGCCTTGGGCGCCTACAAAAGCGCCGTGTGCCTTCGGCGCTACTACGGCGTTTGCTAAGCGGCGAGGCGGCGAAGGGACGCAGCGGTGTGTGAGGCGGCGAAGGCAAGCAGCGCTTTGCTAGGCGGCGAAGGGCCGAAGCGATTGGGGAGGCGGTGAAGGGAGACGGCGCTTTGTTGGGCGGCGAGGGCGAAAGGCACGCAGCGCTTTCTTAGGCGGCGAGGCGGCGAAGGCACGCGCTGCTTTGCTAGGCGCCGAAGGAACACGGCGCTTTGCTAGGCGGCGACGGCACGCGGAGCTTTGCTAGGCGGCGAGGTGGCGAAGGGACACGGCGCTTCGCTAGGCGGCGAGGGCGAGAAGGCACGCAGCGCTTTCTTAGGCGGCGAGGCGGCGAAGGCACGCGCTGCTCTGCCAGCCGCCGAAGGCACGCAGCGCTTTGCTAGGCTGCGATGCGGCGAGGCGCCGAACGCAGGCACTTCTTTGCTAGGCGCCCAAGGAACACGGCGCTTTGCTTGACGGCGACGGCACGCGCAGCTTTGCTAGGCGCCCAAGGCAGACGACGCTTTGCTAGGCAGCGAGGCGGCGAACGCACAAAGCCATTTGCTCTGCGGTGATTCGCTGCCTCGCACAATAGCTAACCACTGTGCATGTTGGCTGTCTCACAAACAAGCAGCCTGCTGCGTCTCTTCGCTGCCTCGCCGACTAGCAAAGTGCTGCCTCGCTTCGCCTCCACGCCAAAAAGCCATCCGCGATGCCACTGCGCCACCTGCTGCACAAGCAAAGTGCTGCATCTCTTCGCTGCCTCGCACAATGAGCAAGCACTGTGCATGGTCGCTGTGTCACAAACAAGGAGACTGCTGAATCTCTTCGCTGCCTCACCAACAAGCAAATCGCTGCATATCTTCGCTGCCTCGCCAACAAGCAGACCGCTGCGTGTATTCGCTGAGTGGCAGAAAGCAAAGCACGGCGCCTGTTCGCTGCCTGGCCAACAAGCAAAGCGCTCCATCTCTTCGCTGCCTCGCAAACGAGGGAAGCGCTGCGTGCCTTCGGCGCCGAGCAAAGCAGCGCGTGCCTTCGCCGCCTCGCCGCCTAAGAAAGCGCTGCGTGCCTTCTCGCCCTCGCCGCCTAGCAAAGCGCCGTGTGCCTTCGCCGCCTCCCCAATCGCTTCGTGCCTTCGCCGCCTAGCAAAGCGCCTAGCAAAGCGTCCTCAGCCTTCGCTGCCTAGCAAAGCTGCACGTCCGCTCGCCGCCTAGCAAAGCACTGTGTGCCCTCGCCGCCTCCTAGAGCGCTGCGTGCCTTCGGCGCCTGGCAAAGCACTGCGTGCCCTCGCCGCCTAGCAAAGCGCTGTGTGCCTTCGGCACCTGGCAAAGCGCTGAGTGCCTTCGGCGCCTGGCAAAGCACTGCGTGCCCTTGCCGCCTCGCACAGCGCTGCGTCCTTGGGCGCCTGGCAAAGCACTGCGTGCCTTCAGCGCCTGGCAAAGCGCTGGGTGCCCTCGCAGCCTCGCACAGCGCTGCGTCCTTGGGCGCCTGTCAAAGCGCTGAGTGCCTTCAGCGCCTGGCAAAGCACTGCGTGCCCTTGCCGCCTCGCACAGCGCTGCGTCCTTGGGCGCCTGGCAAAGCGCTGCGTGCCTTCGGCGCCTGGCAAAGCACTGCGTGCCCTCGCCGCCTCGCACACCGCTGAGTGCCTTCGGCGCCTGGCAAAGCGCTGAGTGCCTTCGGCGCCTGGCAAAGCACTGCGTGCCCTCGCCGCCTCGCACAGCGCTGCGTCCTTGGGCGCCTGGCAAAGCGCTGCGTGCCTTCGCCGCCTCGCCGCCTAGCAAGGCGCCCTAGCCCGTCCACCACCATCAGATCGCTGCGTGCCTTCGCTGCCTCGGTGCTTAGCAAAGCGCCACGTGCCTTGGGCGCCTACAAAAGCGCCGTGTGCCTTCGGCGCTACTACGGCGTTTGCTAAGCGGCGAGGCGGCGAAGGGACGCAGCGGTGTGTGAGGCGGCGAAGGCAAGCAGCGCTTTGCTGGGCGGCGAGGCGGCGAAGGGCCGAAGCGATTGGGGAGGCGGTGAAGGGACACGGCGCTTTGTTGGGCGGCGAGGGCGAAAGGCACGCAGCGCTTTCTTAGGCGGCGAGGCGGCGAAGGCACGCGCTGCTTTGCTAGGCGCCGAAGGAACACGGCGCTTTGCTAGGCGGCGACGGCATGCGGAGCTTTGCTAGGCGGCGAGGCGGCGAAGGGACACGGCGCTTCGCTAGGCGGCGAGGGCGAGAAGGCACGCAGCGCTTTCTCAGGCGGCGAGGCGGCGAAGGCACGCGCTGCTCTGCCAGCCGCCAAAGGCACGCAGCGCTTTGCTAGGCTGCGATGTGGCGAGGCGCCGAACGCAGGCACTTCTTTGCTAGGCGCCCAAGGAACACGGCGCTTTGCTTGACGGCGACGGCACGCGCAGCTTTGCTAGGCGCCCAAGGCAGACGACGCTTTGCTAGGCAGCGAGGCGGCGAACGCACAAAGCCATTTGCTCTGCGGTGATTCGCTGCCTCGCACAATAGCTAACCACTGTGCATGTTGGCTGTCTCACAAACAAGCAGCCTGCTGCGTCTCTTCGCTGCCTCGCCAACTAGCAAAGTGCTGCCTCGCTTCGCCTCCACGCCAAAAAGCCATCCGCGATGCCACTGCGCCACCTGCTGCACAAGCAAAGTGCTGCATCTCTTCGCTGCCTCGCACAATGAGCAAGCACTGTGCATGGTCGCTGTGTCACAAACAAGGAGACTGCTGAATCTCTTCGCTGCCTCACCAACAAGCAAATCGCTGCATATCTTCGCTGCCTCGCCAACAAGCAGACCGCTGCGTGTATTCGCTGAGTGGCAGAAAGCAAAGCACGGCGCCTGTTCGCTGCCTGGCCAACAAGCAAAGCGCTCCATCTCTTCGCTGCCTCGCAAACGAGGGAAGCGCTGCGTGCCTTCGGCGCCAAGCAAAGCAGCGCGTGCCTTCGCCGCCTCGCCGCCTAAGAAAGCGCTGCGTGCCTTCTCGCCCTCGCCGCCTAGCAAAGCGCCGTGTGCCTTCGCCGCCTCCCCAATCGCTTCGTGCCTTCGCCGCCTAGCAAAGCGCCTAGCAAAGCGTCCTCAGCCTTCGCTGCCTAGCAAAGCTGCACGTCCGCTCGCCGCCTAGCAAAGCACTGTGTGCCCTCGCCGCCTCCTAGAGCGCTGCGTGCCTTCGGCGCCTGGCAAAGCACTGTGTGCCCTCGCCGCCTCGCACAGCGCTGCGTGCCTTCGCCGCCTCGCACACCGCTGAGTGCCTTCGGCGCCTGGCAAAGCGCTGCGTGCCTTCGCCGCCTCGCCGCCTAGCAAGGCGCCCTAGCCCGTCCACCACTATCAGATCGCTGCGTGCCTTCGCTGCCTCGGTGCTTAGCAAAGCGCCACGTGCCTTCGGCGCCTACAAAAGCGCCGTGTGCCTTCGGCGCTACTACGGCGTTTGCTAAGCGGCGAGGCGGCGAAGGGACGCAGCGGTGTGTGAGGCGGCGAAGGCAAGCAGCGCTTTGCTGGGCGGCGAGGCGGCGAAGGGCCGAAGCGATTGGGGAGGCGGTGAAGGGAGACGGCGCTTTGTTGGGCGGCGAGGGCGAAAGGCACGCAGCGCTTTCTTAGGCGGCGAGGCGGCGAAGGCACGCGCTGCTTTGCTAGGCGCCGAAGGAACACGGCGCTTTGCTAGGCGGCGACGGCACGCGGAGCTTTGCTAGGCGCCCAAGGCAGACGACGCTTTGCTAGGCAGCGAGGCGGCGAACGCACAAAGCCATTTGCTCTGTGGTGATTCGCTGCCTCGCACAATAGCTAACCACTGTGCATGTTGGCTGTCTCACAAACAAGCAGCCTGCTGCGTCTCTTCGCTGCCTCGCCAACTAGCAAAGGGCTGCCTCGCTTCGCCTCCACGCCAAAAAGCCATCCGCGATGCCACTGCGCCACCTGCTGCACAAGCAAAGTGCTGCATCTCTTCGCTGCCTCGCACAATGAGCAAGCACTGTGCATGGTCGCTGTGTCACAAACAAGGAGACTGCTGAATCTCTTCGCTGCCTCACCAACAAGCAAATCGCTGCATATCTTCGCTGCCTCGCCAACAAGCAGACCGCTGCGTGTATTCGCTGAGTGGCAGAAAGCAAAGCACGGCGCCTGTTCGCTGCCTGGCCAACAAGCAAAGCGCTCCATCTCTTCGCTGCCTCGCAAACGAGGGAAGCGCTGCGTGCCTTCGGCGCCGAGCAAAGCAGCGCGTGCCTTCGCCGCCTCGCCGCCTAAGAAAGCGCTGCGTGCCTTCTCACCCTCGCCGCCTAGCAAAGCGCCGTGTGCCTTCGCCGCCTCCCCAATCGCTTCGTGCCTTCGCCGCCTAGCAAAGCGCCTAGCAAAGCGTCCTCAGCCTTCGCTGCCTAGCAAAGCTCCACGTCCGCTCACCGCCTAGCAAAGCACTGTGTGGCCTCGCCGCCTCCTAGAGCGCTGCGTGCCTTCGGCGCCTGGCAAAGCACTGCGTGCCCTCGCCGCCTCGCACAGCGCTGCGTGCCTTCGGCGCCTGTCAAAGCGCTGCGTGCCTTCGGCGCCTGGCAAAGCACTGCGTGCCCTCGCCGCCTCGCACACCGCTGAGTGCCTTCGGCGCCTGTCAAAGCGCTGCGTGCCTTCGGCGCCTGGCAAAGCACTGCGTGCCCTTGCCGCCTCGCACAGCGCTGCGTCCTTGGGCGCCTGGCAAAGCGCTGCGTGCCTTCGGCGCCTGGCAAAGCACTGCGTGCCCTCGCCGCCTCGCACAGCGCTGCGTCCTTCGGCGCCTGGCAAAGCGCTGCGTGCCTTCGGCGCCTGGCAAAGCACTGCGTGCCCTCGCCGCCTCGCACAGCGCTGCGTCCTTGGGCGCCTGGCAAAGCGCTGCGTGCCTTCGCCGCCTCGCCGCCTAGCAAGGCGCCCTAGCCCGTCCACCACCATCAGATCGCTGCGTGCCTTCGCTGCCTCGGTGCTTAGCAAAGCGCCACGTGCCTTGGGCGCCTACAAAAGCGCCGTGTGCCTTCGGCGCTACTACGGCGTTTGCTAAGCGGCGAGGCGGCGAAGGGCCGAAGCGATTGGGGAGGCGGTGAAGGCACATGGCGCTTTGTTGGGCGGCGAGGGCGAAAGGCACGCAGCGCTTTCTTAGGCGGCGAGGCGGCGAAGGCACGCGCTGCTTTGCTAGGCGCCGAAGGAACACGGCGCTTTGCTAGGCGGCGACGGCACGCGGAGCTTTGCTAGGCGGCGAGGCGGCGAAGGGACACGGCGCTTCGCTAGGCGGCGAGGGCGAGAAGGCACGCAGCGCTTTCTCAGGCGGCGAAGGCACGCGCTGCTCTGCCAGCCGCCGAAGGCACGCAGCGCTTTGCTAGGCTGCGATGCGGCGAGGCGCCCAACGCAGGCACTTCTTTGCTAGGCGCCCAAGGAACACGGCGCTTTGCTTGACGGCGACGGCACGCGCAGCTTTGCTAGGCGCCCAAGGCAGACGACGCTTTGCTAGGCAGCGAGGCGGCGAACGCACAAAGCCATTTGCTCTGCGGTGATTCGCTGCCTCGCACAAGAGCTAACCACTGTGCATGTTGGCTGTCTCACAAACAAGCAGCCTGCTGCGTCTCTTCGCTGCCTCGCCGACTAGCAAAGTGCTGCCTCGCTTCGCCTCCACGCCAAAAAGCCATCCGCGATGCCACTGCGCCACCTGCTGCACAAGCAAAGTGCTGCATCTCTTCGCTGCCTCGCACAATGAGCAAGCACTGTGCATGGTCGCTGTGTCACAAACAAGGAGACTGCTGAATCTCTTCGCTGCCTCACCAACAAGCAAATCGCTGCATATCTTCGCTGCCTCGCCAACAAGCAGACCGCTGCGTGTATTCGCTGAGTGGCAGAAAGCAAAGCACGGCGCCTGTTCGCTGCCTGGCCAACAAGCAAAGCGCTCCATCTCTTCGCTGCCTCGCAAACGAGGGAAGCGCTGCGTGCCTTCGGCGCCAAGCAAAGCAGCGCGTGCCTTCGCCGCCTCGCCGCCTAAGAAAGCGCTGCGTGCCTTCTCGCCCTCGCCGCCTAGCAAAGCGCCGTGTGCCTTCGCCGCCTCCCCAATCGCTTCGTGCCTTCGCCGCCTAGCAAAGCGCCTAGCAAAGCGTCCTCAGCCTTCGCTGCCTAGCAAAGCTGCACGTCCGCTCGCCGCCTAGCAAAGCACTGTGTGCCCTCGCCGCCTCCTAGAGCGCTGCGTGCCTTCGGCGCCTGGCAAAGCACTGTGTGCCCTCGCCGCCTCGCACAGCGCTGCGTGCCTTCGCCGCCTCGCACACCGCTGAGTGCCTTCGGCGCCTGGCAAAGCGCTGCGTGCCTTCGCCGCCTCGCCGCCTAGCAAGGCGCCCTAGCCCGTCCACCACTATCAGATCGCTGCGTGCCTTCGCTGCCTCGGTGCTTAGCAAAGCGCCACGTGCCTTCGGCGCCTACAAAAGCGCCGTGTGCCTTCGGCGCTACTACGGCGTTTGCTAAGCGGCGAGGCGGCGAAGGGACGCAGCGGTGTGTGAGGCGGCGAAGGCAAGCAGCGCTTTGCTGGGCGGCGAGGCGGCGAAGGGCCGAAGCGATTGGGGAGGCGGTGAAGGGAGACGGCGCTTTGTTGGGCGGCGAGGGCGAAAGGCACGCAGCGCTTTCTTAGGCGGCGAGGCGGCGAAGGCACGCGCTGCTTTGCTAGGCGCCGAAGGAACACGGCGCTTTGCTAGGCGGCGACGGCACGCGGAGCTTTGCTAGGCGGCGAGGCGGCGAAGGGACACGGCGCTTCGCTAGGCGGCGAGGGCGAGAAGGCACGCAGCGCTTTCTCAGGCGGCGAAGGCACGCGCTGCTCTGCCAGCCGCCGAAGGCACGCAGCGCTTTGCTAGGCTGCGATGCGGCGAGGCGCCCAACGCAGGCACTTCTTTGCTAGGCGCCCAAGGAACACGGCGCTTTGCTTGACGGCGACGGCACGCGCAGCTTTGCTAGGCGCCCAAGGCAGACGACGCTTTGCTAGGCAGCGAGGCGGCGAACGCACAAAGCCATTTGCTCTGCGGTGATTCGCTGCCTCGCACAAGAGCTAACCACTGTGCATGTTGGCTGTCTCACAAACAAGCAGCCTGCTGCGTCTCTTCGCTGCCTCGCCAACTAGCAAAGTGCTGCCTCGCTTCGCCTCCACGCCAAAAAGCCATCCGCGATGCCACTGCGCCACCTGCTGCACAAGCAAAGTGCTGCATCTCTTCGCTGCCTCGCACAATGAGCAAGCACTGTGCATGGTCGCTGTGTCACAAACAAGGAGACTGCTGAATCTCTTCGCTGCCTCACCAACAAGCAAATCGCTGCATATCTTCGCTGCCTCGCCAACAAGCAGACCGCTGCGTGTATTCGCTGAGTGGCAGAAAGCAAAGCACGGCGCCTCTTCGCTGCCTGGCCAACAAGCAAAGCGCTCCATCTCTTCGCTGCCTCGCAAACGAAGGAAGCGCTGCGTGCCTTCGGCGCCGAGCAAAGCAGCGCGTGCCTTCGCCGCCTCGCCGCCTAAGAAAGCGCTGCGTGCCTTCTCGCCCTCGCCGCCTAGCAAAGCGCCGTGTGCCTTCGCCGCCTCCCCAATCGCTTCGTGCCTTCGCCGCCTAGCAAAGCGCCTAGCAAAGCGTCCTCAGCCTTCGCTGCCTAGCACGTCCGCTCGCCGCCTAGCAAAGCACTGTGTGCCCTCGCCGCCTCCTAGAGCGCTGCGTGCCTTCGGCGCCTGGCAAAGCACTGCGTGCCCTCGCCGCCTCGCACAGCGCTGCGTCCTTGGGCGCCTGGCAAAGCGCTGCGTGCCTTCGCCGCCTCGCCGCCTAGCAAGGCGCCCTAGCCCGTCCACCACCATCAGATCGCTGCGTGCCTTCGCTGCCTCGGTGCTTAGCAAAGCGCCACGTGCCTTCGGCGCCTACAAAAGCGCCGTGTGCCTTCGGCGCTACTACGGCGTTTGCTAAGCGGCGAGGCGGCGAAGGGACGCAGCGGTGTGTGAGGCGGCGAAGGCAAGCAGCGCTTTGCTGGGCGGCGAAGGGCCGAAGCGATTGGGGAGGCGGTGAAGGGAGACTGCGCTTCGCTAGGCGGCGAGGGCGAGAAGGCACGCAGCGCTTTCTCAGGCGGCGAGGCGGCGGAGGCACGCGCTGCTCTGCCAGCCGCCGAAGGCACGCAGCGCTTTGCTAGGCTGCGATGCGGCGAGGCGCCGAACGCAGGCACTTCTTTGCTAGGCGCCCAAGGAACACGGCGCTTTGCTTGACGGCGACGGCACGCGCAGCTTTGCTAGGCGCCCAAGGCAGACGACGCTTTGCTAGGCAGCGAGGCGGCGAACGCACAAAGCCATTTGCTCTGCGGTGATTCGCTGCCTCGCACAAGAGCTAACCACTGTGCATGTTGGCTGTCTCACAAACAAGCAGCCTGCTGCGTCTCTTCGCTGCCTCGCCAACTAGCAAAGTGCTGCCTTGCTTCGCCTCCACGCCAAAAAGCCATCCGCGATGCCACTGCGCCACCTGCTGCACAAGCAAAGTGCTGCATCTCTTCGCTGCCTCGCACAATGAGCAAGCACTGTGCATGGTCGCTGTGTCACAAACAAGGAGACTGCTGAATCTCTTCGCTGCCTCGCCAACAAGCAAACCGCTGCATCTCTTCGCTGCCTCACCAACAAGCAAATCGCTGCATATCTTCGCTGCCTCGCCAACAAGCAGACCGCTGCGTGTATTCGCTGAGTGGCAGAAAGCAAAGCACGGCGCCTGTTCGCTGCCTGGCCAACAAGCAAAGCGCTCCATCTCTTCGCTGCCTCGCAAACGAAGGAAGCGCTGCGTGCCTTCGGCGCCGAGCAAAGCAGCGCGTGCCTTCGCCGCCTCGCCGCCTAAGAAAGCGCTGCGTGCCTTCTCGCCCTCGCCGCCTAGCAAAGCGCCGTGTGCCTTCGCCGCCTCCCCAATCGCTTCGTGCCTTCGCCGCCTAGCAAAGCGCCTAGCAAAGCGTCCTCAGCCTTCGCTGCCTAGCAAAGCTGCACGTCCGCTCGCCGCCTAGCAAAGCACTGCGTGCCCTCGCCGCCTCCTAGAGCGCTGCGTGCCTTCGGCGCCTGGCAAAGCGCTGCGTGCCTTCGCCGCCTCGCCGCCTAGCAAGGCGCCCTAGCCCGTCCACCACCATCAGATCGCTGCGTGCCTTCGCTGCCTCGGTGCTTAGCAAAGCGCCACGTGCCTTCGGCGCCTACAAAAGCGCCGTGTGCCTTCGGCGCTACTATGGCGTTTGCTAAGCGGCGAGGCGGCGAAGGGACGCAGCGGTGTGTGAGGCGGCGAAGGCAAGCAGCGCTTTGCTGGGCGGCGAGGCGGCGAAGGGCCGAAGCGATTGGGGAGGCGGTGAAGGCACATGGCGCTTTGTTGGGCGGCGAGGGCGAAAGGCACGCAGCGCTTTCTTAGGCGGCGAGGCGGCGAAGGCACGCGCTGCTTTGCTAGGCGCCAAAGGAACACGGCGCTTTGCTAGGCGGCGACGGCACGCGGAGCTTTGCTAGGCGGCGAGGCGGCGAAGGGACACGGCGCTTCGCTAGGCGGCGAGGGCGAGAAGGCACGCAGCGCTTTCTCAGGCGGCGAGGCGGCGAAGGCACGCGCTGCTCTGCCAGCCGCCGAAGGCACGCAGCGCTTTGCTAGGCTGCGATGCGGCGAGGCGCCGAACGCAGGCACTTCTTTGCTAGGCGCCCAAGGAACACGGCGCTTTGCTTGACGGCGACGGCACGCGCAGCTTTGCTAGGCGCCCAAGGCAGACGACGCTTTGCTAGGCAGCGAGGCGGCGAACGCACAAAGCCATTTGCTCTGCGGTGATTCGCTGCCTCGCACAATAGCTAACCACTGTGCATGTTGGCTGTCTCACAAACAAGCAGCCTGCTGCGTCTCTTCGCTGCCTCGCCAACTAGCAAAGTGCTGCCTCGCTTCGCCTCCACGCCAAAAAGCCATCCGCGATGCCACTGCGCCACCTGCTGCACAAGCAAAGTGCTGCATCTCTTCGCTGCCTCGCACAATGAGCAAGCACTGTGCATGGTCGCTGTGTCACAAACAAGGAGACTGCTGAATCTCTTCGCTGCCTCACCAACAAGCAAATCGCTGCATATCTTCGCTGCCTCGCCAACAAGCAGACCGCTGCGTGTATTCGCTGAGTGGCAGAAAGCAAAGCACGGCGCCTCTTCGCTGCCTGGCCAACAAGCAAAGCGCTCCATCTCTTCGCTGCCTCGCAAACGAAGGAAGCGCTGCGTGCCTTGGGCGCCGAGCAAAGCAGCGCGTGCCTTCGCCGCCTCGCCGCCTAAGAAAGCGCTGCGTGCCTTCTCGCCCTCGCCGCCTAGCAAAGCGCCGTGTGCCTTTGCCGCCTCCCCAATCGCTTCGTGCCTTCACCGCCTAGCAAAGCGCCTAGCAAAGCGTCCTCAGCCTTCGCTGCCTAGCAAAGCTCCACGTCCGCTCGCCGCCTAGCAAAGCACTGTGTGCCCTCGCCGCCTCCTAGAGCGCTGCGTGCCTTCGGCGCCTGGCAAAGCACTGTGTGCCCTCGCCGCCTCCTAGAGCGCTGCGTGCCTTCGGCGCCTGGCAAAGCACTGCGTGCCCTCGCCGCCTCGCACAGCGCTGCGTCCTTGGGCGCCTGGCAAAGCGCTGAGTGCCTTCGGCGCCTGGCAAAGCACTGCGTGCCCTCACCGCCTCGCACACCGCTGCGTGCCTTCGGCGCCTGGCAATGCGCTGAGTGCCTTCGGCGCCTGGCAAAGCACTGCGTGCCCTCGCCGCCTCGCACAGCGCTGCGTCCTTGGGCGCCTGTCAAAGCGCTGCGTGCCTTCGGCGCCTGGCAAAGCACTGCGTGCCCTCGCCGCCTCGCACACCGCTGCGTGCCTTCGGCGCCTGGCAAAGCGCTGAGTGCCTTCGGCGCCTGGCAAAGCACTGCGTGCCCTCGCCGTCTCGCACAGCGCTGCGTCCTTGGGCGCCTGTCAAAGCGCTGCGTGCCTTCGGCGCCTGGCAAAGCACTGCGTGCCCTCGCCGCCTCGCACAGCGCTGCGTGCCTTCGGCGCCTGGCAAAGCGCTGAGTGCCTTCGGCGCCTGGCAAAGCACTGCGTGCCTTCGGCGCCTGGCAAAGCGCTGCGTGCCTTCGGCGCCTGGCAAAGCACTGCGTGCCCTCGCCGCCTCGCACAGCGCTGCGTCCTTGGGCGCCTGGCAAAGCGCTGCGTGCCTTCGCCGCCTCGCCGCCTAGCAAGGCGCCCTAGCCCGTCCACCACCATCAGATCGCTGCGTGCCTTCGCTGCCTCGGTGCTTAGCAAAGCGCCACGTGCCTTCGGCGCCTACAAAAGCGCCGTGTGCCTTCGGCGCTACTACGGCGTTTGCTAAGCGGCGAGGCGGCGAAGGGACGCAGCGGTGTGTGAGGCGGCGAAGGCAAGCAGCGCTTTGCTGGGCGGCGAGGCGGCGAAGGGCCGAAGCGATTGGGGAGGCGGTGAAGGGAGACGGCGCTTTGTTGGGCGGCGAGGGCGAAAGGCACGCAGCGCTTTCTTAGGCGGCGAGGCGGCGAAGGCACGCGCTGCTTTGCTAGGCGCCGAAGGAACACGGCGCTTTGCTAGGCGGCGACGGCACGCGGAGCTTTGCTAGGCGGCGAGGCGGCGAAGGGACACGGCGCTTCGCTAGGCGGCGAGGGCGAGAAGGCACGCAGCGCTTTCTCAGGCGGCGAGGCGGCGAAGGCACGCGCTGCTCTGCCAGCCGCCGAAGGCACGCAGCGCTTTGCTAGGCTGCGATGCGGCGAGGCGCCCAATGCAGGCACTTCTTTGCTAGGTGCCCAAGGAACACGGCGCTTTGCTTGACGGCGACGGCACGCGCAGCTTTGCTAGGCGCCCAAGGCAGACGACGCTTTGCTAGGCAGCGAGGCGGCGAACGCACAAAGCCATTTGCTCGGCGGTGATTCGCTGCCTCGCACAAGAGCTAACCACTGTGCATGTTGGCTGTCTCACAAACAAGCAGCCTGCTGCGTCTCTTCGCTGCCTCGCCAACTAGCAAAGTGCTGCCTCGCTTCGCCTCCACGCCAAAAAGCCATCCGCCATGCCACTGCGCCACCTGCTGCACAAGCAAAGTGCTGCATCTCTTCGCTGCCTCGCACAATGAGCAAGCACTGTGCATGGTCGCTGTGTCACAAACAAGGAGACTGCTGAATCTCTTCGCTGCCTCACCAACAAGCAAATCGCTGCATATCTTCGCTGCCTCGCCAACAAGCAGACCGCTGCATGTATTCGCTGAGTGGCAGAAAGCAAAGCACGGCGCCTCTTCGCTGCCTGGCCAACAAGCAAAGCGCTCCATCTCTTCGCTGCCTCGCAAACGAAGGAAGCGCTGCGTGCCTTCGGCGCCGAGCAAAGCAGCGCGTGCCTTCGCCGCCTCGCCGCCTAAGAAAGCGCTGCGTGCCTTCTCGCCCTCGCCGCCTAGCAAAGCGCCGTGTGCCTTCGCCGCCTCCCCAATCGCTTCGTGCCTTCGCCGCCTAGCAAAGCGCCTAGCAAAGCGTCCTCAGCCTTCGCTGCCTAGCAAAGCTCCACGTCCGCTCGCCGCCTAGCAAAGCACTGTGTGCCCTCGCCGCCTCGCACAGCGCTGCGTGCCTTCGGCGCCTGGCAAAGCACTGCGTGCCCTCGCCGCCTCGCACAGCGCTGCGTCCTTGGGCGCCTGGCAAAGCGCTGAGTGCCTTCGGCGCCTGGCAAAGCACTGCGTGCCCTCGCCGCCTCGCACAGCGCTGCGTCCTTGGGCGCCTGTCAAAGCGCTGCGTGCCTTCGGCGCCTGGCAAAGCACTGCGTGCCCTCGCCGCCTCGCACAGCGCTGCGTGCCTTCGGCGCCTGGCAAAGCACTGCGTGCCCTCGCCGCCTCGCACAGCGCTGCATCCTTGGGCGCCTGTCAAAGCGCTGCGTGCCTTCGGCGCCTGGCAAAGCACTGCGTGCCCTCGCCGCCTCGCACAGCGCTGCGTCCTTGGGCGCCTGGCAAAGCGCTGCGTGCCTTCGGCGCCGAGCAAAGCAGCGCGTGCCTTCGCCGCCTCGCCGCCTAAGAAAGCGCTGCGTGCCTTCTCGCCCTCGCCGCCTAGCAAAGCGCCGTGTGCCTTCGCCGCCTCCCCAATCGCTTCGTGCCTTCGCCGCCTAGCAAAGCGCCTAGCAAAGCGTCCTCAGCCTTCGCTGCCTAGCAAAGCTCCACGTCCGCTCACCGCCTAGCAAAGCACTGTGTGCCCTCGCCGCCTCCTAGAGCGCTGCGTGCCTTCGGCGCCTGGCAAAGCACTGTGTGCCCTCGCCGCCTCCTAGAGCGCTGCGTGCCTTCGGCGCCTGGCAAAGCACTGCGTGCCCTCGCCGCCTCGCACACCGCTGAGCGCCTTCGGCGCCTGGCAAAGCGCTGAGTGCCTTCGGCGCCTGGCAAAGCACTGCGTGCCCTCACCGCCTCGCACAGCGCTGCGTGCCTTCGGCGCCTGGCAATGCGCTGAGTGCCTTCGGCGCCTGGCAAAGCACTGCGTGCCCTCGCCGCCTCGCACAGCGCTGTGTCCTTGGGCGCCTGTCAAAGCGCTGCGTGCCTTCGGCGCCTGGCAAAGCACTGCGTGCCCTCGCCGCCTCGCACACCGCTGCGTGCCTTCGGCGCCTGGCAAAGCGCTGAGTGCCTTCGGCGCCTGGCAAAGCACTGCGTGCCCTCGCCGCCTCGCACAGCGCTGCGTCCTTGGGCGCCTGTCAAAGCGCTGCGTGCCTTCGGCGCCTGGCAAAGCACTGCGTGCCCTCGCCGCCTCGCACAGCGCTGCGTGCCTTCGGCGCCTGGCAAAGCGCTGAGTGCCTTCGGCGCCTGGCAAAGCACTGCGTGCCTTCGGCGCCTGGCAAAGCGCTGAGTGCCTTCGGCGCCTGGCAAAGCACTGCGTGCCCTCGCCGCCTCGCACAGCGCTGCGTCCTTGGGCGCCTGGCAAAGCGCTGCGTGCCTTCGCCGCCTCGCCGCCTAGCAAGGCGCCCTAGCCCGTCCACCACCATCAGATCGCTGCGTGCCTTCGCTGCCTCGGTGCTTAGCAAAGCGCCACGTGCCTTCGGCGCCTACAAAAGCGCCGTGTGCCTTCGGCGCTACTACGGCGTTTGCTAAGCGGCGAGGCGGCGAAGGGACGCAGCGGTGTGTGAGGCGGCGAAGGCAAGCAGCGCTTTGCTGGGCGGCGAGGCGGCGAAGGGCCGAGGCGATTGGGGAGGCGGTGAAGGGACAGGGCGCTTTGTTGGGCGGCGAGGGCGAAAGGCACGCAGCGCTTTCTTAGGCGGCGAGGCGGCGAAGGCACGCGCTGCTTTGCTAGGCGCCGAAGGAACACGGCGCTTTGCTAGGCGGCGACGGCACGCGGAGCTTTGCTAGGCGGCGAGGCGGCGAAGGGACACGGCGCTTCGCTAGGCGGCGAGGGCGAGAAGGCACGCAGCGCTTTCTCAGGCGGCGAGGCGGCGAAGGCACGCGCTGCTCTGCCAGCCGCCGAAGGCACGCAGCGCTTTGCTAGGCTGCGATGCGGCGAGGCGCCCAACGCAGGCACTTCTTTGCTAGGTGCCCAAGGAACACGGCGCTTTGCTTGACGGCGACGGCACGCGCAGCTTTGCTAGGCGCCCAAGGCAGACGACGCTTTGCTAGGCAGCGAGGCGGCGAACGCACAAAGCCATTTGCTCTGCGGTGATTCGCTGCCTCGCACAAGAGCTAACCACTGTGCATGTTGGCTGTCTCACAAACAAGCAGCCTGCTGCGTCTCTTCGCTGCCTCGCCAACTAGCAAAGTGCTGCCTCGCTTCGCCTCCACGCCAAAAAGCCATCCGCCATGCCACTGCGCCACCTGCTGCACAAGCAAAGTGCTGCATCTCTTCGCTGCCTCGCACAATGAGCAAGCACTGTGCATGGTCGCTGTGTCACAAACAAGGAGACTGCTGAATCTCTTCGCTGCCTCACCAACAAGCAAATCGCTGCATATCTTCGCTGCCTCGCCAACAAGCAGACCGCTGCGTGTATTCGCTGAGTGGCAGAAAGCAAAGCACGGCGCCTCTTCACTGCCTGGCCAACAAGCAAAGCGCTCCATCTCTTCGCTGCCTCGCAAACGAAGGAAGCGCTGCGTGCCTTGGGCGCCGAGCAAAGCAGCGCGTGCCTTCGCCGCCTCGCCGCCTAAGAAAGCGCTGCGTGCCTTCTCGCCCTCGCCGCCTAGCAAAGCGCCGTGTGCCTTCGCCGCCTCCCCAATCGCTTCGTGCCTTCGCCGCCTAGCAAAGCGCCTAGCAAAGCGTCCTCAGCCTTCGCTGCCTAGCAAAGCTCCACGTCCGCTCGCCGCCTAGCAAAGCACTGTGTGCCCTCGCCGCCTCCTAGAGCACTGCGTGCCTTCGGCGCCTGGCAAAGCACTGCGTGCCCTTGCCGCCTCGCACACCGCTGAGTGCCTTCGGCGCCTGGCAAAGCGCTGAGTGCCTTCGGCGCCTGGCAAAGCACTGCGTGCCCTCGCCGCCTCGCACACCGCTGAGTGCCTTCGGCGCCTGGCAAAGCGCTGAGTGCCTTCGGCGCCTGGCAAAGCACTGCGTGCCCTCGCCGCCTCGCACAGCGCTGCGTGCCTTCGGCGCCTGGCAAAGCACTGCGTGCCCTTGCCGCCTCGCACAGCGCTGCGTGCCTTCGGCGCCTGGCAAAGCGCTGAGTGCCTTCGGCGCCTGGCAAAGCACTGCGTGCCCTTGCCGCCTCGCACACCGCTGAGTGCCTTCGGCGCCTGGCAAAGCGCTGCGTGCCTTCGGCGCCTGGCAAAGCACTGCGTGCCCTCGCCGCCTCGCACAGCGCTGCGTGCCTTCGGCGCCTGTCAAAGCGCTGAGTGCCTTCGGCGCCTGGCAAAGCACTGCGTGCCCTCGCCGCCTCGCACAGCGCTGCGTGCCTTCGGCGCCTGGCAAAGCACTGCGTGCCCTCGCCGCCTCGCACACCGCTGAGTGCCTTCGGCGCCTGGCAAAGCGCTGAGTGCCTTCGGCGCCTGGCAAAGCACTGCGTGCCCTCGCCGCCTCGCACAGCGCTGCGTGCCTTCGGCGCCTGGCAAAGCACTGCGTGCCCTTGCCGCCTCGCACACCGCTGAGTGCCTTCGGCGCCTGGCAAAGCGCTGAGTGCCTTCGGCGCCTGGCAAAGCACTGCGTGCCCTCGCCGCCTCGCACAGCGCTGCGTCCTTGGGCGCCTGGCAAAGCGCTGCGTGCCTTCGCCGCCTCGCCGCCTAGCAAGGCGCCCTAGCCCGTCCACCACCATCAGATCGCTGCGTGCCTTCGCTGCCTCGGTGCTTAGCAAAGCGCCACGTGCCTTGGGCGCCTACAAAAGCGCCGTGTGCCTTCGGCGCTACTACGGCGTTTGCTAAGCGGCGAGGCGGCGAAGGGACGCAGCGGTGTGTGAGGCGGCGAAGGCAAGCAGCGCTTTGCTGGGCGGCGAGGCGGCGAAGGGCCGAAGCGATTGGGGAGGCGGTGAAGGGAGACGGCGCTTTGTTGGGCGGCGAGGGCGAAAGGCACGCAGCGCTTTCTTAGGCGGCGAGGCGGCGAAGGCACGCGCTGCTTTGCTAGGCGCCGAAGGAACACGGCGCTTTGCTAGGCGGCGACGGCACGCGGAGCTTTGCTAGGCGGCGAGGCGGCGAAGGGACACGGCGCTTCGCTAGGCGGCGAGGGCGAGAAGGCACGCAGCGCTTTCTCAGGCGGCGAGGCGGCGAAGGCACGCGCTGCTCTGCCAGCCGCCGAAGGCACGCAGCGCTTTGCTAGGCTGCGATGCGGCGAGGCGCCGAACGCAGGCACTTCTTTGCTAGGCGCCCAAGGAACACGGCGCTTTGCTTGACGGCGACGGCACGCGCAGCTTTGCTAGGCGCCCAAGGCAGACGACGCTTTGCTAGGCAGCGAGGCGGCGAACGCACAAAGCCATTTGCTCTGCGGTGATTCGCTGCCTCGCACAAGAGCTAACCACTGTGCATGTTGGCTGTCTCACAAACAAGCAGCCTGCTGCGTCTCTTCGCTGCCTCGCCAACTAGCAAAGTGCTGCCTCGCTTCGCCTCCACGCCAAAAAGCCATCCGCCATGCCACTGCGCCACCTGCTGCACAAGCAAAGTGCTGCATCTCTTCGCTGCCTCGCACAATGAGCAAGCACTGTGCATGGTCGCTGTGTCACAAACAAGGAGACTGCTGAATCTCTTCGCTGCCTCACCAACAAGCAAACCGCTGCATATCTTCGCTGCCTCGCCAACAAGCAGACCGCTGCGTGTATTCGCTGAGTGGCAGAAAGCAAAGCACGGCGCCTGTTCGCTGCCTGGCCAACAAGCAAAGCGCTCCATCTCTTCGCTGCCTCGCAAACGAAGGAAGCGCTGCGTGCCTTCGGCGCCGAGCAAAGCAGCGCGTGCCTTCGCCGCCTCGCCGCCTAAGAAAGCGCTGCGTGCCTTCTCGCCCTCGCCGCCTAGCAAAGCGCCGTGTGCCTTCGCCGCCTCCCCAATCGCTTCGTGCCTTCGCCGCCTAGCAAAGCGCCTAGCAAAGCGTCCTCAGCCTTCGCTGCCTAGCAAAGCTCCACGTCCGCTCGCCGCCTAGCAAAGCACTGTGTGCCCTCGCCGCCTCCTAGAGCGCTGCGTGCCTTCGGCGCCTGGCAAAGCACTGCGTGCCCTCGCCGCCTCGCACAGCGCTGCGTGCCTTCGGCGCCTGGCAAAGCACTGCGTGCCCTCGCCGCCTCGCACAGCGCTGCGTGCCTTCGGCGCCTGGCAAAGCACTGCGTGCCCTCGCCGCCTCGCACACCGCTGAGTGCCTTCGGCGCCTGTCAAAGCGCTGCGTGCCTTCGGCGCCTGGCAAAGCACTGCGTGCCCTCGCCGCCTCGCACAGCGCTGCGTGCCTTCGGCGCCTGGCAAAGCACTGCGTGCCCTCGCCGCCTCGCACACCACTGAGTGCCTTCGGCGCCTGGCAAAGCGCTGAGTGCCTTCGGCGCCTGGCAAAGCACTGCGTGCCCTCGCCGCCTCGCACACCGCTGAGTGCCTTCGGCGCCTGGCAAAGCGCTGAGTGCCTTCGGCGCCTGGCAAAGCACTGCGTGCCCTCGCCGCCTCGCACAGCGCTGCGTCCTTGGGCGCCTGGCAAAGCGCTGCGTGCCTTCGCCGCCTCGCCGCCTAGCAAGGCGCCCTAGCCCGTCCACCACCATCAGATCGCTGCGTGCCTTCGCTGCCTCGGTGCTTAGCAAAGCGCCACGTGCCTTCGGCGCCTACAAAAGCGCCGTGTGCCTTCGGCGCTACTACGGCGTTTGCTAAGCGGCGAGGCGGCGAAGGGACGCAGCGGTGTGTGAGGCGGCGAAGGCAAGCAGCGCTTTGCTGGGCGGCGAGGCGGCGAAGGGCCGAAGCGATTGGGGAGGCGGTGAAGGGACACGGCGCTTTGTTGGGCGGCGAGGGCGAAAGGCACGCAGCGCTTTCTTAGGCGGCGAGGCGGCGAAGGCACGCGCTGCTTTGCTAGGCGCCGAAGGAACACGGCGCTTTGCTAGGCGGCGACGGCACGCGGAGCTTTGCTAGGCGGCGAGGCGGCAAAGGGACACGGCGCTTTGCTAGGCGGCGAGGGCGAAAGGCACGCAGCGCTTTCTCAGGCGGCGAGGCGGCGAAGGCACGCGCTGCTTTGCTAGGCGCCGAAGGAACACGGCGCTTTGCTAGGCGGCGACGGCACGCGGAGCTTTGCTAGGCGGCGAGGCGGCGAAGGGACACGGCGCTTCGCTAGGCGGCGAGGGCGAGAAGGCACGCAGCGCTTTCTCAGGCGGCGAAGGCACGCGCTGCTCTGCCAGCCGCCGAAGGCACGCAGCGCTTTGCTAGGCTGCGATGCGGCGAGGCGCCCAACGCAGGCACTTCTTTGCTAGGCGCCCAAGGAACACGGCGCTTTGCTTGACGGCGACGGCACGCGGAGCTTTGCTAGGCGCCCAAGGCAGACGACGCTTTGCTAGGCAGCGAGGCGGCGAACGCACAAAGCCATTTGCTCTGCGGTGATTCGCTGCCTCGCACAAGAGCTAACCACTGTGCATGTTGGCTGTCTCACAAACAAGCAGCCTGCTGCGTCTCTTCGCTGCCTCGCCAACTAGCAAAGTGCTGCCTCGCTTCGCCTCCACGCCAAAAAGCCATCCGCCATGCCACTGCGCCACCTGCTGCACAAGCAAAGTGCTGCATCTCTTCGCTGCCTCGCACAATGAGCAAGCACTGTGCATGGTCGCTGTGTCACAAACAAGGAGACTGCTGAATCTCTTCGCTGCCTCGCCAACTAGCAAAGTGCTGCCTTGCTTCGCCTCCACGCCAAAAAGCCATCCGCGATGCCACTGCGCCACCTGCTGCACAAGCAAAGTGCTGCATCTCTTCGCTGCCTCGCACAATGAGCAAGCACTGTGCATGGTCGCTGTGTCACAAACAAGGAGACTGCTGAATCTCTTCGCTGCCTCACCAACAAGCAAATCGCTGCATATCTTCGCTGCCTCGCCAACAAGCAGACCGCTGCGTGTATTCGCTGAGTGGCAGAAAGCAAAGCACGGCGCCTGTTCGCTGCCTGGCCAACAAGCAAAGCGCTCCATCTCTTCGCTGCCTCGCAAACGAAGGAAGCGCTGCGTGCCTTCGGCGCCGAGCAAAGCAGCGCGTGCCTTCGCCGCCTCGCCGCCTAAGAAAGCGCTGCGTGCCTTCTCGCCCTCGCCGCCTAGCAAAGCGCCGTGTGCCTTCGCCGCCTCCCCAATCGCTTCGTGCCTTCGCCGCCTAGCAAAGCGCCTAGCAAAGCGTCCTCAGCCTTCGCTGCCTAGCAAAGCTGCACGTCCGCTCGCCGCCTAGCAAAGCACTGTGTGCCCTCGCCGCCTCCTAGAGCGCTGCGTGCCTTCGGCGCCTGGCAAAGCACTGCGTGCCCTTGCCGCCTCGCACACCGCTGCGTCCTTGGGCGCCTGGAAAGCGCTGCGTGCCTTCGCCGCCTCGCCGCCTAGCAAGGCGCCCTAGCCCGTCCACCACCATCAGATCGCTGCGTGCCTTCGCTGCCTCGGTGCTTAGCAAAGCGCCACGTGCCTTGGGTGCCTACAAAAGCGCCGTGTGCCTTCGGCGCTACTACGGCGTTTGCTAAGCGGCGAGGCGGCGAAGGGACGCAGCGGTGTGTGAGGCGGCGAAGGCAAGCAGCGCTTTGCTGGGCGGCGAGGCGGCGAAGGGCCGAAGCGATTGGGGAGGCGGTGAAGGGACACGGCGCTTTGTTGGGCGGCGAGGGCGAAAGGCACGCAGCGCTTTCTTAGGCGGCGAGGCGGCGAAGGCACGCGCTGCTTTGCTAGGCGCCGAAGGAACACGGCGCTTTGCTAGGCGGCGACGGCACGCGGAGCTTTGCTAGGCGGCGAGGCGGCGAAGGGACACGGCGCTTCGCTAGGCGGCGAGGGCGAGAAGGCACGCAGCGCTTTCTCAGGCGGCGAGGCGGCGAAGGCACGCGCTGCTCTGCCAGCCGCCGAAGGCACGCAGCGCTTTGCTAGGCTGCGATGCGGCGAGGCGCCCAACGCAGGCACTTCTTTGCTAGGCGCCCAAGGAACACGGCGCTTTGCTTGACGGCGACGGCACGCGCAGCTTTGCTAGGCGCCCAAGGCAGACGACGCTTTGCTAGGCAGCGAGGCGGCGAACGCACAAAGCCATTTGCTCTGCGGTGATTCGCTGCCTCGCACAAGAGCTAACCACTGTGCATGTTGGCTGTCTCACAAACAAGCAGCCTGCTGCGTCTCTTCGCTGCCTCGCCAACTAGCAAAGTGCTGCCTCGCTTCGCCTCCACGCCAAAAAGCCATCCGCCATGCCACTGCGCCACCTGCTGCACAAGCAAAGTGCTGCATCTCTTCGCTGCCTCGCACAATGAGCAAGCACTGTGCATGGTCGCTGTGTCACAAACAAGGAGACTGCTGAATCTCTTCGCTGCCTCGCCAACTAGCAAAGTGCTGCCTTGCTTCGCCTCCACGCCAAAAAGCCATCCGCGATGCCACTGCGCCACCTGCTGCACAAGCAAAGTGCTGCATCTCTTCGCTGCCTCGCACAATGAGCAAGCACTGTGCATGGTCGCTGTGTCACAAACAAGGAGACTGCTGAATCTCTTCGCTGCCTCACCAACAAGCAAATCGCTGCATATCTTCGCTGCCTCGCCAACAAGCAGACCGCTGCGTGTATTCGCTGAGTGGCAGAAAGCAAAGCACGGCGCCTGTTCGCTGCCTGGCCAACAAGCAAAGCGCTCCATCTCTTCGCTGCCTCGCAAACGAAGGAAGCGCTGCGTGCCTTCGGCGCCGAGCAAAGTAGCGCGTGCCTTCGCCGCCTCGCCGCCTAAGAAAGCGCTGCGTGCCTTCTCGCCCTCGCCGCCTAGCAAAGCGCCGTGTGCCTTCGCCGCCTCCCCAATCGCTTCGTGCCTTCGCCGCCTAGCAAAGCGCCTAGCAAAGCGTCCTCAGCCTTCGCTGCCTAGCAAAGCTGCACGTCCGCTCGCCGCCTAGCAAAGCACTGTGTGCCCTCGCCGCCTCCTAGAGCGCTGCGTGCCTTCGGCGCCTGGCAAAGCACTGCGTGCCCTTGCCGCCTCGCACACCGCTGCGTCCTTGGGCGCCTGGAAAGCGCTGCGTGCCTTCGCCGCCTCGCCGCCTAGCAAGGCGCCCTAGCCCGTCCACCACCATCAGATCGCTGCGTGCCTTCGCTGCCTCGGTGCTTAGCAAAGCGCCACGTGCCTTGGGTGCCTACAAAAGCGCCGTGTGCCTTCGGCGCTACTACGGCGTTTGCTAAGCGGCGAGGCGGCGAAGGGACGCAGCGGTGTGTGAGGCGGCGAAGGCAAGCAGCGCTTTGCTGGGCGGCGAGGCGGCGAAGGGCCGAAGCGATTGGGGAGGCGGTGAAGGGACACGGCGCTTTGTTGGGCGGCGAGGGCGAAAGGCACGCAGCGCTTTCTTAGGCGGCGAGGCGGCGAAGGCACGCGCTGCTTTGCTAGGCGCCGAAGGAACACGGCGCTTTGCTAGGCGGCGACGGCACGCGGAGCTTTGCTAGGCGGCGAGGCGGCGAAGGGACACGGCGCTTCGCTAGGCGGCGAGGGCGAGAAGGCACGCAGCGCTTTCTCAGGCGGCGAGGCGGCGAAGGCACGCGCTGCTCTGCCAGCCGCCGAAGGCACGCAGCGCTTTGCTAGGCTGCGATGCGGCGAGGCGCCCAACGCAGGCACTTCTTTGCTAGGCGCCCAAGGAACACGGCGCTTTGCTTGACGGCGACGGCACGCGCAGCTTTGCTAGGCGCCCAAGGCAGACGACGCTTTGCTAGGCAGCGAGGCGGCGAACGCACAAAGCCATTTGCTCGGCGGTGATTCGCTGCCTCGCACAAGAGCTAACCACTGTGCATGTTGGCTGTCTCACAAACAAGCAGCCTGCTGCGTCTCTTCGCTGCCTCGCCAACTAGCAAAGTGCTGCCTCGCTTCGCCTCCACGCCAAAAAGCCATCTGCCATGCCACTGCGCCACCTGCTGCACAAGCAAAGTGCTGCATCTCTTCGCTGCCTCGCACAATGAGCAAGCACTGTGCATGGTCGCTGTGTCACAAACAAGGAGACTGCTGAATCTCTTCGCTGCCTCACCAACAAGCAAATCGCTGCATATCTTCGCTGCCTCGCCAACAAGCAGACCGCTGCGTGTATTCGCTGAGTGGCAGAAAGCAAAGCACGGCGCCTGTTCGCTGCCTGGCCAACAAGCAAAGCGCTCCATCTCTTCGCTGCCTCGCAAACGAAGGAAGCGCTGCGTGCCTTCGGCGCCGAGCAAAGCAGCGCGTGCCTTCGCCGCCTCGCCGCCTAAGAAAGCGCTGCGTGCCTTCTCGCCCTCGCCGCCTAGCAAAGCGCCGTGTGCCTTCGCCGCCTCCCCAATCGCTTCGTGCCTTCGCCGCCTAGCAAAGCGCCTAGCAAAGCGTCCTCAGCCTTCGCTGCCTAGCAAAGCTCCACGTCCGCTGGCCGCCTAGCAAAGCACTGTGTGCCCTCGCCGCCTCGCACAGCGCTGCGTGCCTTCGGCGCCTGGCAAAGCACTGCGTGCCCTCGCCGCCTCGCACAGCGCTGCGTGCCTTCGGCGCCTGGCAAAGCACTGCGTGCCCTCGCCGCCTCGCACACCGCTGAGTGCCTTCGGCGCCTGGCAAAGCGCTGAGTGCCTTCGGCGCCTGGCAAAGCACTGCGTGCCCTCGCCGCCTCGCACAGCGCTGCGTGCCTTCGGCGCCTGGCAAAGCACTGCGTGCCCTTGCCGCCTCGCACAGCGCTGCGTGCCTTCGGCGCCTGGCAAAGCGCTGAGTGCCTTCGGCGCCTGGCAAAGCACTGCGTGCCCTCGCCGCCTCGCACAGCGCTGCGTCCTTGGGCGCCTGGCAAAGCGCTGCGTGCCTTCGCCGCCTCGCCGCCTAGCAAGGCGCCCTAGCCCGTCCACCACCATCAGATCGCTGCGTGCCTTCGCTGCCTCGGTGCTTAGCAAAGCGCCACGTGCCTTGGGCGCCTACAAAAGCGCCGTGTGCCTTCGGCGCTACTACGGCGTTTGCTAAGCGGCGAGGCGGCGAAGGGACGCAGCGGTGTGTGAGGCGGCGAAGGCAAGCAGCGCTTTGCTGGGCGGCGAGGCGGCGAAGGGCCGAAGCGATTGGGGAGGCGGTGAAGGGAGACGGCGCTTTGTTGGGCGGCGAGGGCGAAAGGCACGCAGCGCTTTCTTAGGCGGCGAGGCGGCGAAGGCACGCGCTGCTTTGCTAGGCGCCGAAGGAACACGGCGCTTTGCTAGGCGGCGACGGCACGCGGAGCTTTGCTAGGCGGCGAGGCGGCGAAGGGACACGGCGCTTCGCTAGGCGGCGAGGGCGAGAAGGCACGCAGCGCTTTCTCAGGCGGCGAGGCGGCGAAGGCACGCGCTGCTCTGCCAGCCGCCGAAGGCACGCAGCGCTTTGCTAGGCTGCGATGCGGCGAGGCGCCCAACGCAGGCACTTCTTTGCTAGGCGCCCAAGGAACACGGCGCTTTGCTTGACGGCGACGGCACGCGCAGCTTTGCTAGGCGCCCAAGGCAGACGACGCTTTGCTAGGCAGCGAGGCGGCGAACGCACAAAGCCATTTGCTCTGCGGTGATTCGCTGCCTCGCACAAGAGCTAACCACTGTGCATGTTGGCTGTCTCACAAACAAGCAGCCTGCTGCGTCTCTTCGCTGCCTCGCCAACTAGCAAAGTGCTGCCTCGCTTCGCCTCCACGCCAAAAAGCCATCCGCCATGCCACTGCGCCACCTGCTGCACAAGCAAAGTGCTGCATCTCTTCGCTGCCTCGCACAATGAGCAAGCACTGTGCATGGTCGCTGTGTCACAAACAAGGAGACTGCTGAATCTCTTCGCTGCCTCGCCAACAAGCAGACCGCTGCGTGTATTCGCTGAGTGGCAGAAAGCAAAGCACGGCGCCTGTTCGCTGCCTGGCCAACAAGCAAAGCGCTCCATCTCTTCGCTGCCTCGCAAACGAAGGAAGCGCTGCGTGCCTTCGGCGCCGAGCAAAGCAGCGCGTGCCTTCGCCGCCTCGCCGCCTAAGAAAGCGCTGCGTGCCTTCTCGCCCTCGCCGCCTAGCAAAGCGCCGTGTGCCTTCGCCGCCTCCCCAATCGCTTCGTGCCTTCGCCGCCTAGCAAAGCGCCTAGCAAAGCGTCCTCAGCCTTCGCTGCCTAGCAAAGCTCCACGACCGCTGGCCGCCTAGCAAAGCACTGTGTGCCCTCGCCGCCTCCTAGAGCGCTGCGTGCCTTCGGCGCCTGGCAAAGCACTGCGTGCCCTCGCCGCCTCGCACAGCGCTGCGTGCCTTCGGCGCCTGGCAAAGCACTGCGTGCCCTTGCCGCCTCGCACACCGCTGAGTGCCTTCGGCGTCTGGCAAAGCGCTGAGTGCCTTCGGCGCCTGGCAAAGCACTGCGTGCCCTCGCCGCCTCGCACAGCGCTGCGTCCTTGGGCGCCTGGCAAAGCGCTGCGTGCCTTCGCCGCCTCGCCGCCTAGCAAGGCGCCCTAGCCCGTCCACCACCATCAGATCGCTGCGTGCCTTCGCTGCCTCGGTGCTTAGCAAAGCGCCACGTGCCTTGGGCGCCTACAAAAGCGCCGTGTGCCTTCGGCGCTACTACGGCGTTTGCTAAGCGGCGAGGCGGCGAAGGGACGCAGCGGTGTGTGAGGCGGCGAAGGCAAGCAGCGCTTTGCTGGGCGGCGAGGCGGCGAAGGGCCGAAGCGATTGGGGAGGCGGTGAAGGCACATGGCGCTTTGTTGGGCGGCGAGGGCGAAAGGCACGCAGCGCTTTCTTAGGCGGCGAGGCGGCGAAGGCACGCGCTGCTTTGCTAGGCGCCGAAGGAACACGGCGCTTTGCTAGGCGGCGACGGCACGCGGAGCTTTGCTAGGCGGCGAGGCGGCGAAGGGACACGGCGCTTCGCTAGGCGGCGAGGGCGAGAAGGCACGCAGCGCTTTCTCAGGCGGCGAGGCGGCGAAGGCACGCGCTGCTCTGCCAGCCGCCGAAGGCACGCAGCGCTTTGCTAGGCTGCGATGCGGCGAGGCGCCGAACGCAGGCACTTCTTTGCTAGGCGCCCAAGGAACACGGCGCTTTGCTTGACGGCGACGGCACGCGCAGCTTTGCTAGGCGCCCAAGGCAGACGACGCTTTGCTAGGCAGCGAGGCGGCGAACGCACAAAGCCATTTGCTCTGCGGTGATTCGCTGCCTCGCACAAGAGCTAACCACTGTGCATGTTGGCTGTCTCACAAACAAGCAGCCTGCTGCGTCTCTTCGCTGCCTCGCCAACTAGCAAAGTGCTGCCTCGCTTCGCCTCCACGCCAAAAAGCCATCCGCGATGCCACTGCGCCACCTGCTGCACAAGCAAAGTGCTGCATCTCTTCGCTGCCTCGCACAATGAGCAAGCACTGTGCATGGTCGCTGTGTCACAAACAAGGAGACTGCTGAATCTCTTCGCTGCCTCGCCAACAAGCAAACCGCTGCATCTCTTCGCTGCCTCACCAACAAGCAAATCGCTGCATATCTTCGCTGCCTCGCCAACAAGCAGACCGCTGCGTGTATTCGCTGAGTGGCAGAAAGCAAAGCACGGCGCCTGTTCGCTGCCTGGCCAACAAGCAAAGCGCTCCATCTCTTCGCTGCCTCGCAAACGAGGGAAGCGCTGCGTGCCTTCGGCGCCGAGCAAAGCAGCGCGTGCCTTCGCCGCCTCGCCGCCTAAGAAAGCGCTGCGTGCCTTCTCGCCCTCGCCGCCTAGCAAAGCGCCGTGTGCCTTCGCCGCCTCCCCAATCGCTTCGTGCCTTCGCCGCCTAGCAAAGCGCCTAGCAAAGCGTCCTCAGCCTTCGCTGCCTAGCAAAGCTCCACGTCCGCTCGCCGCCTAGCAAAGCACTGTGTGCCCTCGCCGCCTCCTAGAGCACTGCGTGCCTTCGGCGCCTGGCAAAGCACTGCGTGCCCTCGCCGCCTCGCACACCGCTGCGTGCCTTCGGCGCCTGTCAAAGCGCTGCGTGCCTTCGGCGCCTGGCAAAGCACTGCGTGCCCTCGTCGCCTCGCACAGTGCTGCGTGCCTTCGGCGCCTGGCAAAGCGCTGCGTGCCTTCGGCGCCTGGCAAAGCACTGCGTGCCCTCGCCGCCTTGCACAGCGCTGCGTCCTTGGGCGCCTGGCAAAGCGCTGCATGCCTTCGCCGCCTCGCCGCCTAGCAAGGCGCCCTAGCCCGTCCACCACCATCAGATCGCTGCATGCCTTCGCTGCCTCGGTGCTTAGCAAAGCGCCACGTGCCTTCGGCGCCTACAAAAGCGCCGTGTGCCTTCGGCGCTACTACGGCGTTTGCTAAGCGGCGCGGCGGCGAAGGTACGCAGCGGTGTGTGAGGCGGCGAAGGCAAGCAGCGCTTTGCTGGGCGGCGAGGCGGCGAAGGGCCGAAGCGATTGGGGAGGCGGTGAAGGGAGACGGCGCTTTGTTGGGCGGCGAGGGCGAAAGGCACGCAGCGCTTTCTTAGGCGGCGAGGCGGCGAAGGCACGCGCTGCTTTGCTAGGCGCCGAAGGAACACGGCGCTTTGCTAGGCGGCGACGGCACGCGGAGCTTTGCTAGGCGGCGAGGCGGCGAAGGGACACGGCGCTTCGCTAGGCGGCGAGGGCGAGAAGGCACGCAGCGCTTTCTCAGGCGGCGAGGCGGCGAAGGCACGCGCTGCTCTGCCAGCCGCCGAAGGCACGCAGCGCTTTGCTAGGCTGCGATGCGGCGAGGCGCCCAACGCAGGCACTTCTTTGCTAGGCGCCCAAGGAACACGGCGCTTTGCTTGACGGCGACGGCACGCGCAGCTTTGCTAGGCGCCCAAGGCAGACGACGCTTTGCTAGGCAGCGAGGCGGCGAACGCACAAAGCCATTTGCTCTGCGGTGATTCGCTGCCTCGCACAATAGCTAACCACTGTGCATGTTGGCTGTCTCACAAACAAGCAGCCTGCTGCGTCTCTTCGCTGCCTCGCCAACTAGCAAAGTGCTGCCTCGCTTCGCCTCCACGCCAAAAAGCCATCCGCGATGCCACTGCGCCACCTGCTGCACAAGCAAAGTGCTGCATCTCCTCGCTGCCTCGCACAATGAGCAAGCACTGTGCATGGTCGCTGTGTCACAAACAAGGAGACTGCTGAATCTCTTCGCTGCCTCGCCAACAAGCAGACCGCTGCGTGTATTCGCTGAGTGGCAGAAAGCAAAGCACGGCGCCTGTTCGCTGCCTGGCCAACAAGCAAAGCGCTCCCTCTCTTCGCTGCCTCGCAAACGAAGGAAGCGCTGCGTGCCTTCGGCGCCTGGCAAAGCGCTGCGTGCCTTCGGCGCCTGGCAAAGCACTGCGTGCCCTCGCCGCCTCGCACAGCGCTGCGTGCCTTCGGCGCCTGGCAAAGCGCTGCGTGCCCTCGCCGCCTCGCACAGTGCTGCGTGCCTTCGGCGCCTGGCAAAGCGCTGCGTGCCTTCGGCGGCTGGCAAAGCACTGCGTGCCCTCGCCGCCTCGCACAGCGCTGCGTGCCTTCGGCGCCTGGCAAAGCGCTGCGTGCCTTCGCCGCCTCGCCGCCTAGCAAGGCGCCCTAGCCCGTCCACCACCATCAGATCGCTGCGTGCCTTCGCTGCCTCGGTGCTTAGCAAAGCGCCACGTGCCTTGGGTGCCTACAAAAGCGCCGTGTGCCTTCGGCGCTACTACGGCGTTTGCTAAGCGGCGAGGCGGCGAAGGGACGCAGCGGTGTGTGAGGCGGCGAAGGCAAGCAGCGCTTTGCTGGGCGGCGAGGCGGCGAAGGGCCGAAGCGATTGGGGAGGCGGTGAAGGGACACGGCGCTTTGTTGGGCGGCGAGGGCGAAAGGCACGCAGCGCTTTCTTAGGCGGCGAGGCGGCGAAGGCACGCGCTGCTTTGCTAGGCGCCGAAGGAACACGGCGCTTTGCTAGGCGGCGACGGCACGCGGAGCTTTGCTAGGCGGCGAGGCGGCGAAGGGACACGGCGCTTCGCTAGGCGGCGAGGGCGAGAAGGCACGCAGCGCTTTCTCAGGCGGCGAGGCGGCGAAGGCACGCGCTGCTCTGCCAGCCGCCGAAGGCACGCAGCGCTTTGCTAGGCTGCGATGCGGCGAGGCGCCCAACGCAGGCACTTCTTTGCTAGGCGCCCAAGGAACACGGCGCTTTGCTTGACGGCGACGGCACGCGCAGCTTTGCTAGGCGCCCAAGGCAGACGACGCTTTGCTAGGCAGCGAGGCGGCGAACGCACAAAGCCATTTGCTCTGCGGTGATTCGCTGCCTCGCACAAGAGCTAACCACTGTGCATGTTGGCTGTCTCACAAACAAGCAGCCTGCTGCGTCTCTTCGCTGCCTCGCCAACTAGCAAAGTGCTGCCTCGCTTCGCCTCCACGCCAAAAAGCCATCCGCGATGCCACTGCGCCACCTGCTGCACAAGCAAAGTGCTGCATCTCTTCGCTGCCTCGCACAATGAGCAAGCACTGTGCATGGTCGCTGTGTCACAAACAAGGAGACTGCTGAATCTCTTCGCTGCCTCACCAACAAGCAAACCGCTGCATATCTTCGCTGCCTCGCCAACAAGCAGACCGCTGCGTGTATTCGCTGAGTGGCAGAAAGCAAAGCACGGCGCCTGTTCGCTGCCTGGCCAACAAGCAAAGCGCTCCATCTCTTCGCTGCCTCGCAAACGAAGGAAGCGCTGCGTGCCTTCGGCGCCGAGCAAAGCAGCGCGTGCCTTCGCCGCCTCGCCGCCTAAGAAAGCGCTGCGTGCCTTCTCGCCCTCGCCGCCTAGCAAAGCGCCGTGTGCCTTCGCCGCCTCCCCAATCGCTTCGTGCCTTCGCCGCCTAGCAAAGCGCCTAGCAAAGCGTCCTCAGCCTTCGCTGCCTAGCAAAGCTCCACGTCCGCTGGCCGCCTAGCAAAGCACTGTGTGCCCTCGCCGCCTCCTAGAGCGCTGCGTGCCTTCGGCGCCTGGCAAAGCACTGCGTGCCCTCGCCGCCTCGCACAGCGCTGCGTGCCTTCGGCGCCTGGCAAAGCACTGCGTGCTCTTGCCGCCTCGCACACCGCTGAGTGCCTTCGGCGCCTGGCAAAGCGCTGAGTGCCTTCGGCGCCTGGCAAAGCACTGCGTGCCCTCGCCGCCTCGCACAGCGCTGCGTCCTTGGGCGCCTGGCAAAGCGCTGCGTGCCTTCGCCGCCTCGCCGCCTAGCAAGGCGCCCTAGCCCGTCCACCACCATCAGATCGCTGCGTGCCTTCGCTGCCTCGGTGCTTAGCAAAGCGCCACGTGCCTTCGGCGCCTACAAAAGCGCCGTGTGCCTTCGGCGCTACTACGGCGTTTGCTAAGCGGCGAGGCGGCGAAGGGACGCAGCGGTGTGTGAGGCGGCGAAGGCAAGCAGCGCTTTGCTGGGCGGCGAGGCGGCGAAGGGCCGAAGCGATTGGGGAGGCGGTGAAGGGACACGGCGCTTTGTTGGGCGGCGAGGGCGAAAGGCACGCAGCGCTTTCTTAGGCGGCGAGGCGGCGAAGGCACGCGCTGCTTTGCTAGGCGCCGAAGGAACACGGCGCTTTGCTAGGCGGCGACGGCACGCGGAGCTTTGCTAGGCGGCGAGGCGGCGAAGGGACACGGCGCTTCGCTAGGCGGCGAGGGCGAGAAGGCACGCAGCGCTTTCTCAGGCGGCGAGGCGGCGAAGGCACGCGCTGCTCTGCCAGCCGCCGAAGGCACGCAGCGCTTTGCTAGGCTGCGATGCGGCGAGGCGCCCAACGCAGGCACTTCTTTGCTAGGCGCCCAAGGAACACGGCGCTTTGCTTGACGGTGACGGCACGCGCAGCTTTGCTAGGCGCCCAAGGCAGACAACGCTTTGCTAGGCAGCGAGGCGGCGAACGCACAAAGCCATTTGCTCTGCGGTGATTCGCTGCCTCGCACAAGAGCTAACCACTGTGCATGTTGGCTGTCTCACAAACAAGCAGCCTGCTGCGTCTCTTCGCTGCCTCGCCAACTAGCAAAGTGCTGCCTCGCTTCGCCTCCACGCCAAAAAGCCATCCGCGATGCCACTGCGCCACCTGCTGCACAAGCAAAGTGCTGCATCTCCTCGCTGCCTCGCACAATGAGCAAGCACTGTGCATGGTCGCTGTGTCACAAACAAGGAGACTGCTGAATCTCTTCGCTGCCTCGCCAACAAGCAGACCGCTGCGTGTATTCGCTGAGTGGCAGAAAGCAAAGCACGGCGCCTGTTCGCTGCCTGGCCAACAAGCAAAGCGCTCCCTCTCTTCGCTGCCTCGCAAACGAAGGAAGCGCTGCGTGCCTTCGGCGCCTGGCAAAGCGCTGCGTGCCTTCGGCGCCTGGCAAAGCACTGCGTGCCCTCGCCGCCTCGCACAGCGCTGCGTGCCTTCGGCGCCTGGCAAAGCGCTGCGTGCCCTCGCCGCCTCGCACAGTGCTGCGTGCCTTCGGCGCCTGGCAAAGCGCTGCGTGCCTTCGGCGGCTGGCAAAGCACTGCGTGCCCTCGCCGCCTCGCACAGCGCTGCGTGCCTTCGGCGCCTGGCAAAGCGCTGCGTGCCTTCGCCGCCTCGCCGCCTAGCAAGGCGCCCTAGCCCGTCCACCACCATCAGATCGCTGCGTGCCTTCGCTGCCTCGGTGCTTAGCAAAGCGCCACGTGCCTTGGGTGCCTACAAAAGCGCCGTGTGCCTTCGGCGCTACTACGGCGTTTGCTAAGCGGCGAGGCGGCGAAGGGACGCAGCGGTGTGTGAGGCGGCGAAGGCAAGCAGCGCTTTGCTGGGCGGCGAGGCGGCGAAGGGCCGAAGCGATTGGGGAGGCGGTGAAGGGACACGGCGCTTTGTTGGGCGGCGAGGGCGAAAGGCACGCAGCGCTTTCTTAGGCGGCGAGGCGGCGAAGGCACGCGCTGCTTTGCTAGGCGCCGAAGGAACACGGCGCTTTGCTAGGCGGCGACGGCACGCGGAGCTTTGCTAGGCGGCGAGGCGGCGAAGGGACACGGCGCTTCGCTAGGCGGCGAGGGCGAGAAGGCACGCAGCGCTTTCTCAGGCGGCGAGGCGGCGAAGGCACGCGCTGCTCTGCCAGCCGCCGAAGGCACGCAGCGCTTTGCTAGGCTGCGATGCGGCGAGGCGCCCAACGCAGGCACTTCTTTGCTAGGCGCCCAAGGAACACGGCGCTTTGCTTGACGGCGACGGCACGCGCAGCTTTGCTAGGCGCCCAAGGCAGACGACGCTTTGCTAGGCAGCGAGGCGGCGAACGCACAAAGCCATTTGCTCTGCGGTGATTCGCTGCCTCGCACAAGAGCTAACCACTGTGCATGTTGGCTGTCTCACAAACAAGCAGCCTGCTGCGTCTCTTCGCTGCCTCGCCAACTAGCAAAGTGCTGCCTCGCTTCGCCTCCACGCCAAAAAGCCATCCGCGATGCCACTGCGCCACCTGCTGCACAAGCAAAGTGCTGCATCTCTTCGCTGCCTCGCACAATGAGCAAGCACTGTGCATGGTCGCTGTGTCACAAACAAGGAGACTGCTGAATCTCTTCGCTGCCTCACCAACAAGCAAACCGCTGCATATCTTCGCTGCCTCGCCAACAAGCAGACCGCTGCGTGTATTCGCTGAGTGGCAGAAAGCAAAGCACGGCGCCTGTTCGCTGCCTGGCCAACAAGCAAAGCGCTCCATCTCTTCGCTGCCTCGCAAACGAAGGAAGCGCTGCGTGCCTTCGGCGCCGAGCAAAGCAGCGCGTGCCTTCGCCGCCTCGCCGCCTAAGAAAGCGCTGCGTGCCTTCTCGCCCTCGCCGCCTAGCAAAGCGCCGTGTGCCTTCGCCGCCTCCCCAATCGCTTCGTGCCTTCGCCGCCTAGCAAAGCGCCTAGCAAAGCGTCCTCAGCCTTCGCTGCCTAGCAAAGCTCCACGTCCGCTGGCCGCCTAGCAAAGCACTGTGTGCCCTCGCCGCCTCCTAGAGCGCTGCGTGCCTTCGGCGCCTGGCAAAGCACTGCGTGCCCTCGCCGCCTCGCACAGCGCTGCGTGCCTTCGGCGCCTGGCAAAGCACTGCGTGCTCTTGCCGCCTCGCACACCGCTGAGTGCCTTCGGCGCCTGGCAAAGCGCTGAGTGCCTTCGGCGCCTGGCAAAGCACTGCGTGCCCTCGCCGCCTCGCACAGCGCTGCGTCCTTGGGCGCCTGGCAAAGCGCTGCGTGCCTTCGCCGCCTCGCCGCCTAGCAAGGCGCCCTAGCCCGTCCACCACCATCAGATCGCTGCGTGCCTTCGCTGCCTCGGTGCTTAGCAAAGCGCCACGTGCCTTCGGCGCCTACAAAAGCGCCGTGTGCCTTCGGCGCTACTACGGCGTTTGCTAAGCGGCGAGGCGGCGAAGGGACGCAGCGGTGTGTGAGGCGGCGAAGGCAAGCAGCGCTTTGCTGGGCGGCGAGGCGGCGAAGGGCCGAAGCGATTGGGGAGGCGGTGAAGGGACACGGCGCTTTGTTGGGCGGCGAGGGCGAAAGGCACGCAGCGCTTTCTTAGGCGGCGAGGCGGCGAAGGCACGCGCTGCTTTGCTAGGCGCCGAAGGAACACGGCGCTTTGCTAGGCGGCGACGGCACGCGGAGCTTTGCTAGGCGGCGAGGCGGCGAAGGGACACGGCGCTTCGCTAGGCGGCGAGGGCGAGAAGGCACGCAGCGCTTTCTCAGGCGGCGAGGCGGCGAAGGCACGCGCTGCTCTGCCAGCCGCCGAAGGCACGCAGCGCTTTGCTAGGCTGCGATGCGGCGAGGCGCCCAACGCAGGCACTTCTTTGCTAGGCGCCCAAGGAACACGGCGCTTTGCTTGACGGTGACGGCACGCGCAGCTTTGCTAGGCGCCCAAGGCAGACAACGCTTTGCTAGGCAGCGAGGCGGCGAACGCACAAAGCCATTTGCTCTGCGGTGATTCGCTGCCTCGCACAAGAGCTAACCACTGTGCATGTTGGCTGTCTCACAAACAAGCAGCCTGCTGCGTCTCTTCGCTGCCTCGCCAACTAGCAAAGTGCTGCCTCGCTTCGCCTCCACGCCAAAAAGCCATCCGCGATGCCACTGCGCCACCTGCTGCACAAGCAAAGTGCTGCATCTCTTCGCTGCCTCGCACAATGAGCAAGCACTGTGCATGGTCGCTGTGTCACAAACAAGGAGACTGCTGAATCTCTTCGCTGCCTCGCCAACAAGCAAACCGCTGCATCTCTTCGCTGCCTCACCAACAAGCAAATCGCTGCATATCTTCGCTGCCTCGCCAACAAGCAGACCGCTGCGTGTATTCGCTGAGTGGCAGAAAGCAAAGCACGGCGCCTGTTCGCTGCCTGGCCAACAAGCAAAGCGCTCCATCTCTTCGCTGCCTCGCAAACGAAGGAAGCGCTGCGTGCCTTCGGCGCCGAGCAAAGCAGCGCGTGCCTTCGCCGCCTCGCCGCCTAAGAAAGCGCTGCGTGCCTTCTCGCCCTCGCCGCCTAGCAAAGCGCCGTGTGCCTTCGCCGCCTCCCCAATCGCTTCGTGCCTTCGCCGCCTAGCAAAGCGCCTAGCAAAGCGTCCTCAGCCTTCGCTGCCTAGCAAAGCTCCACGTCCGCTCGCCGCCTAGCAAAGCACTGTGTGCCCTCGCCGCCTCCTAGAGCGCTGCGTGCCTTCGGCGCCTGGCAAAGCACTGCGTGCCCTCGTCGCCTCGCACAGTGCTGCGTGCCTTCGGCGCCTGGCAAAGCGCTGCGTGCCTTCGGCGCCTGGCAAAGCACTGCGTGCCCTCGCCGCCTTGCACAGCGCTGCGTCCTTGGGCGCCTGGCAAAGCGCTGCATGCCTTCGCCGCCTCGCCGCCTAGCAAGGCGCCCTAGCCCGTCCACCACCATCAGATCGCTGCATGCCTTCGCTGCCTCGGTGCTTAGCAAAGCGCCACGTGCCTTCGGCGCCTACAAAAGCGCCGTGTGCCTTCGGCGCTACTACGGCGTTTGCTAAGCGGCGCGGCGGCGAAGGTACGCAGCGGTGTGTGAGGCGGCGAAGGCAAGCAGCGCTTTGCTGGGCGGCGAGGCGGCGAAGGGCCGAAGCGATTGGGGAGGCGGTGAAGGGAGACGGCGCTTTGTTGGGCGGCGAGGGCGAAAGGCACGCAGCGCTTTCTTAGGCGGCGAGGCGGCGAAGGCACGCGCTGCTTTGCTAGGCGCCGAAGGAACACGGCGCTTTGCTAGGCGGCGACGGCACGCGGAGCTTTGCTAGGCGGCGAGGCGGTGAAGGGACACGGCGCTTCGCTAGGCGGCGAGGGCGAGAAGGCACGCAGCGCTTTCTCAGGCGGCGAGGCGGCGAAGGCACGCGCTGCTCTGCCAGCCGCCGAAGGCACGCAGCGCTTTGCTAGGCTGCGATGCGGCGAGGCGCCCAACGCAGGCACTTCTTTGCTAGGCGCCCAAGGAACACGGCGCTTTGCTTGACGGCGACGGCACGCGCAGCTTTGCTAGGCGCCCAAGGCAGACGACGCTTTGCTAGGCAGCGAGGCGGCGAACGCACAAAGCCATTTGCTCTGCGGTGATTCGCTGCCTCGCACAAGAGCTAACCACTGTGCATGTTGGCTGTCTCACAAACAAGCAGCCTGCTGCGTCTCTTCGCTGCCTCGCCAACTAGCAAAGTGCTGCCTCGCTTCGCCTCCACGCCAAAAAGCCATCCGCGATGCCACTGCGCCACCTGCTGCACAAGCAAAGTGCTGCATCTCCTCGCTGCCTCGCACAATGAGCAAGCACTGTGCATGGTCGCTGTGTCACAAACAAGGAGACTGCTGAATCTCTTCGCTGCCTCGCCAACAAGCAGACCGCTGCGTGTATTCGCTGAGTGGCAGAAAGCAAAGCACGGCGCCTGTTCGCTGCCTGGCCAACAAGCAAAGCGCTCCATCTCTTCGCTGCCTCGCAAACGAAGGAAGCGCTGCGTGCCTTCGGCGCCGAGCAAAGCAGCGCGTGCCTTCGCCGCCTCGCCGCCTAAGAAAGCGCTGCGTGCCTTCTCGCCCTCGCCGCCTAGCAAAGCGCCGTGTGCCTTCGCCGCCTCCCCAATCGCTTCGTGCCTTCGCCGCCTAGCAAAGCGCCTAGCAAAGCGTCCTCAGCCTTCGCTGCCTAGCAAAGCTCCATGTCTGCTCGCCGCCTAGCAAAGCACTGTGTGCCCTCGCCGCCTCCTAGAGCGCTGCGTGCCTTCGGCGCCTGGCAAAGCGCTGCGTGCCTTCGGCGCCTGGCAAAGCACTGCGTGCCCTCGCCGCCTCGCACAGCGCTGCGTGCCTTCGGCGCCTGGCAAAGCGCTGCGTGCCCTCGCCGCCTCGCACAGTGCTGCGTGCCTTCGGCGCCTGGCAAAGCGCTGCGTGCCTTCGGCGCCTGGCAAAGCACTGCGTGCCCTCGCCGCCTCGCACAGCGCTGCGTGCCTTCGGCGCCTGGCAAAGCGCTGCGTGCCTTCGCCGCCTCGCCGCCTAGCAAGGCGCCCTAGCCCGTCCACCACCATCAGATCGCTGCGTGCCTTCGCTGCCTCGGTGCTTAGCAAAGCGCCACGTGCCTTGGGTGCCTACAAAAGCGCCGTGTGCCTTCGGCGCTACTACGGCGTTTGCTAAGCGGCGAGGCGGCGAAGGGACGCAGCGGTGTGTGAGGCGGCGAAGGCAAGCAGCGCTTTGCTGGGCGGCGAGGCGGCGAAGGGCCGAAGCGATTGGGGAGGCGGTGAAGGGACACGGCGCTTTGTTGGGCGGCGAGGGCGAAAGGCACGCAGCGCTTTCTTAGGCGGCGAGGCGGCGAAGGCACGCGCTGCTTTGCTAGGCGCCGAAGGAACACGGCGCTTTGCTAGGCGGCGACGGCACGCGGAGCTTTGCTAGGCGGCGAGGCGGCGAAGGGACACGGCGCTTCGCTAGGCGGCGAGGGCGAGAAGGCACGCAGCGCTTTCTCAGGCGGCGAGGCGGCGAAGGCACGCGCTGCTCTGCCAGCCGCCGAAGGCACGCAGCGCTTTGCTAGGCTGCGATGCGGCGAGGCGCCCAACGCAGGCACTTCTTTGCTAGGCGCCCAAGGAACACGGCGCTTTGCTTGACGGCGACGGCACGCGCAGCTTTGCTAGGCGCCCAAGGCAGACGACGCTTTGCTAGGCAGCGAGGCGGCGAACGCACAAAGCCATTTGCTCTGCGGTGATTCGCTGCCTCGCACAAGAGCTAACCACTGTGCATGTTGGCTGTCTCACAAACAAGCAGCCTGCTGCGTCTCTTCGCTGCCTCGCCAACTAGCAAAGTGCTGCCTCGCTTCGCCTCCACGCCAAAAAGCCATCCGCCATGCCACTGCGCCACCTGCTGCACAAGCAAAGTGCTGCATCTCTTCGCTGCCTCGCACAATGAGCAAGCACTGTGCATGGTCGCTGTGTCACAAACAAGGAGACTGCTGAATCTCTTCGCTGCCTCGCCAACAAGCAAACCGCTGCATCTCTTCGCTGCCTCACCAACAAGCAAATCGCTGCATATCTTCGCTGCCTCGCCAACAAGCAGACCGCTGCGTGTATTCGCTGAGTGGCAGAAAGCAAAGCACGGCGCCTGTTCGCTGCCTGGCCAACAAGCAAAGCGCTCCATCTCTTCGCTGCCTCGCAAACGAAGGAAGCGCTGCGTGCCTTCGGCGCCGAGCAAAGCAGCGCGTGCCTTCGCCGCCTCGCCGCCTAAGAAAGCGCTGCGTGCCTTCTCGCCCTCGCCGCCTAGCAAAGCGCCGTGTGCCTTCGCCGCCTCCCCAATCGCTTCGTGCCTTCGCCGCCTAGCAAAGCGCCTAGCAAAGCGTCCTCAGCCTTCGCTGCCTAGCAAAGCTCCACGTCCGCTCGCCGCCTAGCAAAGCACTGTGTGCCCTCGCCGCCTCCTAGAGCGCTGCGTGCCTTCGGCGCCTGGCAAAGCACTGCGTGCCCTCGTCGCCTCGCACAGTGCTGCGTGCCTTCGGCGCCTGGCAAAGCGCTGCGTGCCTTCGGCGCCTGGCAAAGCACTGCGTGCCCTCGCCGCCTTGCACAGCGCTGCGTCCTTGGGCGCCTGGCAAAGCGCTGCATGCCTTCGCCGCCTCGCCGCCTAGCAAGGCGCCCTAGCCCGTCCACCACCATCAGATCGCTGCGTGCCTTCGCTGCCTCGGTGCTTAGCAAAGCGCCACGTGCCTTCGGCGCCTACAAAAGCGCCGTGTGCCTTCGGCGCTACTACGGCGTTTGCTAAGCGGCGCGGCGGCGAAGGTACGCAGCGGTGTGTGAGGCGGCGAAGGCAAGCAGCGCTTTGCTGGGCGGCGAGGCGGCGAAGGGCCGAAGCGATTGGGGAGGCGGTGAAGGGAGACGGCGCTTTGTTGGGCGGCGAGGGCGAAAGGCACGCAGCGCTTTCTTAGGCGGCGAGGCGGCGAAGGCACGCGCTGCTTTGCTAGGCGCCGAAGGAACACGGCGCTTTGCTAGGCGGCGACGGCACGCGGAGCTTTGCTAGGCGGCGAGGCGGCGAAGGGACACGGCGCTTCGCTAGGCGGCGAGGGCGAGAAGGCACGCAGCGCTTTCTCAGGCGGCGAGGCGGCGAAGGCACGCGCTGCTCTGCCAGCCGCCGAAGGCACGCAGCGCTTTGCTAGGCTGCGATGCGGCGAGGCGCCCAACGCAGGCACTTCTTTGCTAGGCGCCCAAGGAACACGGCGCTTTGCTTGACGGCGACGGCACGCGCAGCTTTGCTAGGCGCCCAAGGCAGACGACGCTTTGCTAGGCAGCGAGGCGGCGAACGCACAAAGCCATTTGCTCTGCGGTGATTCGCTGCCTCGCACAAGAGCTAACCACTGTGCATGTTGGCTGTCTCACAAACAAGCAGCCTGCTGCGTCTCTTCGCTGCCTCGCCAACTAGCAAAGTGCTGCCTCGCTTCGCCTCCACGCCAAAAAGCCATCCGCGATGCCACTGCGCCACCTGCTGCACAAGCAAAGTGCTGCATCTCCTCGCTGCCTCGCACAATGAGCAAGCACTGTGCATGGTCGCTGTGTCACAAACAAGGAGACTGCTGAATCTCTTCGCTGCCTCGCCAACAAGCAGACCGCTGCGTGTATTCGCTGAGTGGCAGAAAGCAAAGCACGGCGCCTGTTCGCTGCCTGGCCAACAAGCAAAGCGCTCCATCTCTTCGCTGCCTCGCAAACGAAGGAAGCGCTGCGTGCCTTCGGCGCCGAGCAAAGCAGCGCGTGCCTTCGCCGCCTCGCCGCCTAAGAAAGCGCTGCGTGCCTTCTCGCCCTCGCCGCCTAGCAAAGCGCCGTGTGCCTTCGCCGCCTCCCCAATCGCTTCGTGCCTTCGCCGCCTAGCAAAGCGCCTAGCAAAGCGTCCTCAGCCTTCGCTGCCTAGCAAAGCTCCATGTCTGCTCGCCGCCTAGCAAAGCACTGTGTGCCCTCGCCGCCTCCTAGAGCGCTGCGTGCCTTCGGCGCCTGGCAAAGCGCTGCGTGCCTTCGGCGCCTGGCAAAGCACTGCGTGCCCTCGCCGCCTCGCACAGCGCTGCGTGCCTTCGGCGCCTGGCAAAGCACTGCGTGCCCTCGCCGCCTCGCACAGCGCTGCGTGCCTTCGGCGCCTGGCAAAGCGCTGAGTGCCTTCGGCGCCTGGCAAAGCACTGCGTGCCCTTGCCGCCTCGCACACCGCTGAGTGCCTTCGGCGCCTGGCAAAGCGCTGAGTGCCTTCGGCGCCTGGCAAAGCACTGCGTGCCCTTGCCGCCTCGCACACCGCTGAGTGCCTTCGGCGCCTGGCAAAGCGCTGCGTGCCTTCGGCGCCTGGCAAAGCACTGCGTGCCCTCGCCGCCTCGCACAGCGCTGCGTCCTTGGGCGCCTGGCAATGCGCTGCGTGCCTTCGCCGCCTCGCCGCCTAGCAAGGCGCCCTAGCCCGTCCACCACCATCAGATCACTGCGTGCCTTCGCTGCCTCGGTGCTTAGCAAAGCGCCACGTGCCTTGGGCGCCTACAAAAGCGCCGTGTGCCTTCGGCGCTACTACGGCGTTTGCTAAGCGGCGAGGCGGCGAAGGGACGCAGCGGTGTGTGAGGCGGCGAAGGCAAGCAGCGCTTTGCTGGGCGGCGAGGCGGCGAAGGGCCGAAGCGATTGGGGAGGCGGTGAAGGCACATGGCGCTTTGTTGGGCGGCGAGGGCGAAAGGCACGCAGCGCTTTCTTAGGCGGCGAGGCGGCGAAGGCACGCGCTGCTTTGCTAGGCGCCGAAGGAACACGGCGCTTTGCTAGGCGGCGACGGCACGCGGAGCTTTGCTAGGCGGCGAGGCGGCGAAGGGACACGGCGCTTCGCTAGGCGGCGAGGGCGAGAAGGCACGCAGCGCTTTCTCAGGCGGCGAGGCGGCGAAGGCACGCGCTGCTCTGCCAGCCGCCGAAGGCACGCAGCGCTTTGCTAGGCTGCGATGCGGCGAGGCGCCGAACGCAGGCACTTCTTTGCTAGGCGCCCAAGGAACACGGCGCTTTGCTTGACGGCGACGGCACGCGCAGCTTTGCTAGGCGCCCAAGGCAGACGACGCTTTGCTAGGCAGCGAGGCGGCGAACGCACAAAGCCATTTGCTCTGCGGTGATTCGCTGCCTCGCACAAGAGCTAACCACTGTGCATGTTGGCTGTCTCACAAACAAGCAGCCTGCTGCGTCTCTTCGCTGCCTCGCCAACTAGCAAAGTGCTGCCTCGCTTCGCCTCCACGCCAAAAAGCCATCCGCGATGCCACTGCGCCACCTGCTGCACAAGCAAAGTGCTGCATCTCTTCGCTGCCTCGCACAATGAGCAAGCACTGTGCATGGTCGCTGTGTCACAAACAAGGAGACTGCTGAATCTCTTCGCTGCCTCGCCAACAAGCAAACCGCTGCATCTCTTCGCTGCCTCACCAACAAGCAAATCGCTGCATATCTTCGCTGCCTCGCCAACAAGCAGACCACTGCGTGTATTCGCTGAGTGGCAGAAAGCAAAGCACGGCGCCTGTTCGCTGCCTGGCCAACAAGCAAAGCGCTCCATCTCTTCGCTGCCTCGCAAACGAAGGAAGCGCTGCGTGCCTTCGGCGCCGAGCAAAGCAGCGCGTGCCTTCGCCGCCTCGCCGCCTAAGAAAGCGCTGCGTGCCTTCTCGCCCTCGCCGCCTAGCAAAGCGCCGTGTGCCTTCGCCGCCTCCCCAATCGCTTCGTGCCTTCGCCGCCTAGCAAAGCGCCTAGCAAAGCGTCCTCAGCCTTCGCTGCCTAGCAAAGCTCCACGTCCGCTCGCCGCCTAGCAAAGCACTGTGTGCCCTCGCCGCCTCCTAGAGCGCTGCGTGCCTTCGGCGCCTGGCAAAGCACTGCGTGCCCTCGTCGCCTCGCACAGTGCTGCGTGCCTTCGGCGCCTGGCAAAGCGCTGCGTGCCTTCGGCGCCTGGCAAAGCACTGCGTGCCCTCGCCGCCTCGCACAGCGCTGCGTCCTTGGGCGCCTGGCAAAGCGCTGCATGCCTTCGCCGCCTCGCCGCCTAGCAAGGCGCCCTAGCCCGTCCACCACCATCAGATCGCTGCATGCCTTCGCTGCCTCGGTGCTTAGCAAAGCGCCACGTGCCTTCGGCGCCTACAAAAGCGCCGTGTGCCTTCGGCGCTACTACGGCGTTTGCTAAGCGGCGCGGCGGCGAAGGTACGCAGCGGTGTGTGAGGCGGCGAAGGCAAGCAGCGCTTTGCTGGGCGGCGAGGCGGCGAAGGGCCGAAGCGATTGGGGAGGCGGTGAAGGGAGACGGCGCTTTGTTGGGCGGCGAGGGCGAAAGGCACGCAGCGCTTTCTTAGGCGGCGAGGCGGCGAAGGCACGCGCTGCTTTGCTAGGCGCCGAAGGAACACGGTGCTTTGCTAGGCGGCGACGGCACGCGGAGCTTTGCTAGGCGGCGAGGCGGCGAAGGGACACGGCGCTTCGCTAGGCGGCGAGGGCGAGAAGGCACGCAGCGCTTTCTCAGGCGGCGAGGCGGCGAAGGCACGCGCTGCTCTGCCAGCCGCCGAAGGCACGCAGCGCTTTGCTAGGCTGCGATGCGGCGAGGCGCCCAACGCAGGCACTTCTTTGCTAGGCGCCCAAGGAACACGGCGCTTTGCTTGACGGCGACGGCACGCGCAGCTTTGCTAGGCGCCCAAGGCAGACGACGCTTTGCTAGGCAGCGAGGCGGCGAACGCACAAAGCCATTTGCTCTGCGGTGATTCGCTGCCTCGCACAATAGCTAACCACTGTGCATGTTGGCTGTCTCACAAACAAGCAGCCTGCTGCGTCTCTTCGCTGCCTCGCCAACTAGCAAAGTGCTGCCTCGCTTCGCCTCCACGCCAAAAAGCCATCCGCGATGCCACTGCGCCACCTGCTGCACAAGCAAAGTGCTGCATCTCCTCGCTGCCTCGCACAATGAGCAAGCACTGTGCATGGTCGCTGTGTCACAAACAAGGAGACTGCTGAATCTCTTCGCTGCCTCGCCAACAAGCAGACCGCTGCGTGTATTCGCTGAGTGGCAGAAAGCAAAGCACGGCGCCTGTTCGCTGCCTGGCCAACAAGCAAAGCGCTCCATCTCTTCGCTGCCTCGCAAACGAAGGAAGCGCTGCGTGCCTTCGGCGCCGAGCAAAGCAGCGCGTGCCTTCGCCGCCTCGCCGCCTAAGAAAGCGCTGCGTGCCTTCTCGCCCTCGCCGCCTAGCAAAGCGCCGTGTGCCTTCGCCGCCTCCCCAATCGCTTCGTGCCTTCGCCGCCTAGCAAAGCGCCTAGCAAAGCGTCCTCAGCCTTCGCTGCCTAGCAAAGCTCCATGTCTGCTCGCCGCCTAGCAAAGCACTGTGTGCCCTCGCCGCCTCCTAGAGCGCTGCGTGCCTTCGGCGCCTGGCAAAGCGCTGCGTGCCTTCGGCGCCTGGCAAAGCACTGCGTGCCCTCGCCGCCTCGCACAGCGCTGCGTGCCTTCGGCGCCTGGCAAAGCGCTGCGTGCCCTCGCCGCCTCGCACAGTGCTGCGTGCCTTCGGCGCCTGGCAAAGCGCTGCGTGCCTTCGGCGCCTGGCAAAGCACTGCGTGCCCTCGCCGCCTCGCACAGCGCTGCGTCCTTGGGCGCCTGGCAAAGCGCTGCATGCCTTCGCCGCCTCGCCGCCTAGCAAGGCGCCCTAGCCCGTCCACCACCATCAGATCGCTGCATGCCTTCGCTGCCTCGGTGCTTAGCAAAGCGCCACGTGCCTTCGGCGCCTACAAAAGCGCCGTGTGCCTTCGGCGCTACTACGGCGTTTGCTAAGCGGCGCGGCGGCGAAGGTACGCAGCGGTGTGTGAGGCGGCGAAGGCAAGCAGCGCTTTGCTGGGCGGCGAGGCGGCGAAGGGCCGAAGCGATTGGGGAGGCGGTGAAGGGAGACGGCGCTTTGTTGGGCGGCGAGGGCGAAAGGCACGCAGCGCTTTCTTAGGCGGCGAGGCGGCGAAGGCACGCGCTGCTTTGCTAGGCGCCGAAGGAACACGGCGCTTTGCTAGGCGGCGACGGCACGCGGAGCTTTGCTAGGCGGCGAGGCGGCGAAGGGACACGGCGCTTCGCTAGGCGGCGAGGGCGAGAAGGCACGCAGCGCTTTCTCAGGCGGCGAGGCGGCGAAGGCACGCGCTGCTCTGCCAGCCGCCGAAGGCACGCAGCGCTTTGCTAGGCTGCGATGCGGCGAGGCGCCCAACGCAGGCACTTCTTTGCTAGGCGCCCAAGGAACACGGCGCTTTGCTTGACGGCGACGGCACGCGCAGCTTTGCTAGGCGCCCAAGGCAGACGACGCTTTGCTAGGCAGCGAGGCGGCGAACGCACAAAGCCATTTGCTCTGCGGTGATTCGCTGCCTCGCACAAGAGCTAACCACTGTGCATGTTGGCTGTCTCACAAACAAGCAGCCTGCTGCGTCTCTTCGCTGCCTCGCCAACTAGCAAAGTGCTGCCTCGCTTCGCCTCCACGCCAAAAAGCCATCCGCGATGCCACTGCGCCACCTGCTGCACAAGCAAAGTGCTGCATCTCCTCGCTGCCTCGCACAATGAGCAAGCACTGTGCATGGTCGCTGTGTCACAAACAAGGAGACTGCTGAATCTCTTCGCTGCCTCGCCAACAAGCAGACCGCTGCGTGTATTCGCTGAGTGGCAGAAAGCAAAGCACGGCGCCTGTTCGCTGCCTGGCCAACAAGCAAAGCGCTCCATCTCTTCGCTGCCTCGCAAACGAAGGAAGCGCTGCGTGCCTTCGGCGCCGAGCAAAGCAGCGCGTGCCTTCGCCGCCTCGCCGCCTAAGAAAGCGCTGCGTGCCTTCTCGCCCTCGCCGCCTAGCAAAGCGCCGTGTGCCTTCGCCGCCTCCCCAATCGCTTCGTGCCTTCGCCGCCTAGCAAAGCGCCTAGCAAAGCGTCCTCAGCCTTCGCTGCCTAGCAAAGCTCCATGTCTGCTCGCCGCCTAGCAAAGCACTGTGTGCCCTCGCCGCCTCCTAGAGCGCTGCGTGCCTTCGGCGCCTGGCAAAGCGCTGCGTGCCTTCGGCGCCTGGCAAAGCACTGCGTGCCCTCGCCGCCTCGCACAGCGCTGCGTGCCTTCGGCGCCTGGCAAAGCGCTGCGTGCCTTCGCCGCCTCGCCGCCTAGCAAGGCGCCCTAGCCCGTCCACCACCATCAGATCGCTGCGTGCCTTCGCTCCCTCGGTGCTTAGCAAAGCGCCACGTGCCTTGGGTGCCTACAAAAGCGCCGTGTGCCTTCGGCGCTACTACGGCGTTTGCTAAGCGGCGAGGCGGCGAAGGGACGCAGCGGTGTGTGAGGCGGCGAAGGCAAGCAGCGCTTTGCTGGGCGGCGAGGCGGCGAAGGGCCGAAGCGATTGGGGAGGCGGTGAAGGGAGACGGCGCTTTGTTGGGCGGCGAGGGCGAAAGGCACGCAGCGCTTTCTTAGGCGGCGAGGCGGCGAAGGCACGCGCTGCTTTGCTAGGCGCCGAAGGAACACGGCGCTTTGCTAGGCGGCGACGGCACGCGGAGCTTTGCTAGGCGGCGAGGCGGCGAAGGGACACGGCGCTTCGCTAGGCGGCGAGGGCGAGAAGGCACGCAGCGCTTTCTCAGGCGGCGAGGCGGCGAAGGCACGCGCTGCTCTGCCAGCCGCCGAAGGCACGCAGCGCTTTGCTAGGCTGCGATGCGGCGAGGCGCCCAACGCAGGCACTTCTTTGCTAGGCGCCCAAGGAACACGGCGCTTTGCTTGACGGCGACGGCACGCGCAGCTTTGCTAGGCGCCCAAGGCAGACGACGCTTTGCTAGGCAGCGAGGCGGCGAACGCACAAAGCCATTTGCTCTGCGGTGATTCGCTGCCTCGCACAAGAGCTAACCACTGTGCATGTTGGCTGTCTCACAAACAAGCAGCCTGCTGCGTCTCTTCGCTGCCTCGCCAACTAGCAAAGTGCTGCCTCGCTTCGCCTCCACGCCAAAAAGCCATCCGCGATGCCACTGCGCCACCTGCTGCACAAGCAAAGTGCTGCATCTCTTCGCTGCCTCGCACAATGAGCAAGCACTGTGCATGGTCGCTGTGTCACAAACAAGGAGACTGCTGAATCTCTTCGCTGCCTCGCCAACAAGCAAACCGCTGCATCTCTTCGCTGCCTCACCAACAAGCAAATCGCTGCATATCTTCGCTGCCTCGCCAACAAGCAGACCGCTGCGTGTATTCGCTGAGTGGCAGAAAGCAAAGCACGGCGCCTGTTCGCTGCCTGGCCAACAAGCAAAGCGCTCCATCTCTTCGCTGCCTCGCAAACGAAGGAAGCGCTGCGTGCCTTTGGCGCCGAGCAAAGCAGCGCGTGCCTTCGCCGCCTCGCCGCCTAAGAAAGCGCTGCGTGCCTTCTCGCCCTCGCCGCCTAGCAAAGCGCCGTGTGCCTTCGCCGCCTCCCCAATCGCTTCGTGCCTTCGCCGCCTAGCAAAGCGCCTAGCAAAGCGTCCTCAGCCTTCGCTGCCTAGCAAAGCTCCACGTCCGCTCGCCGCCTAGCAAAGCACTGTGTGCCCTCGCCGCCTCCTAGAGCGCTGCGTGCCTTCGGCGCCTGGCAAAGCACTGCGTGCCCTCGCCGCCTCGCACAGTGCTGCGTGCCTTCGGCGCCTGGCAAAGCGCTGCGTGCCTTCGGCGCCTGGCAAAGCACTGCGTGCCCTCGCCGCCTTGCACAGCGCTGCGTCCTTGGGCGCCTGGCAAAGCGCTGCATGCCTTCGCCGCCTCGCACAGCGCTGCGTCCTTGGGCGCCTGGCAAAGCGCTGAGTGCCCTCGGCGCCTGGCAAAGCACTGCGTGCCCTCGCCGCCTCGCACATCGCTGCGTCCTTGGGCGCCTGGCAAAGCGCTGCGTGCCTTCGCCGCCTCGCCGCCTAGCAAGGCGCCCTAGCCCGTCCACCACCATCAGATCGCTGCGTGCCTTCGCTGCCTCGGTGCTTAGCAAAGCGCCACGTGCCTTCGGCGCCTACAAAAGCGCCGTGTGCCTTCGGCGCTACTACGGCGTTTGCTAAGCGGCGAGGCGGCGAAGGGACGCAGCGGTGTGTGAGGCGGCGAAGGCAAGCAGCGCTTTGCTGGGCGGCGAGGCGGCGAAGGGCCGAAGCGATTGGGGAGGCGGTGAAGGGACACGGCGCTTTGTTGGGCGGCGAGGGCGAAAGGCACGCAGCGCTTTCTTAGGCGGTGAGGCGGCGAAGGCACGCGCTGCTTTGCTAGGCGCCGAAGGAACACGGCGCTTTGCTAGGCGGCGACGGCACGCGGAGCTTTGCTAGGCGGCGAGGCGGCGAAGGGACACGGCGCTTCGCTAGGCGGCGAGGGCGAGAAGGCACGCAGCGCTTTCTCAGGCGGCGAGGCGGTGAAGGCACGCGCTGCTCTGCCAGCCGCCGAAGGCACGCAGCGCTTTGCTAGGCTGCGATGCGGCGAGGCGCCGAACGCAGTCACTTCTTTGCTAGGTGCCCAAGGAACACGGCGCTTTGCTTGACGGCGACGGCACGCGCAGCTTTGCTAGGCGCCCAAGGCAGACGACGCTTTGCTAGGCAGCGAGGCGGCGAACGCACAAAGCCATTTGCTCTGCCCTCATTCGCTGCCTCGCACAAGAGCTAACCACTGTGCATGTTGGCTGTCTCACAAACAAGCAGCCTGCTGCGTCTCTTCGCTGCCTCGCCAACTAGCAAAGTGCTGCCTCGCTTCGCCTCCACGCCAAAAAGCCATCCGCGATGCCACTGCGCCACCTGCTGCACAAGCAAAGTGCTGCATCTCTTCGCTGCCTCGCACAATGAGCAAGCACTGTGCATGGTCGCTGTGTCACAAACAAGGAGACTGCTGAATCTCTTCGCTGCCTCGCCAACAAGCAAACCGCTGCATCTCTTCGCTGCCTCACCAACAAGCAAATCGCTGCATATCTTCGCTGCCTCGCCAACAAGCAGACCGCTGCGTGTATTCGCTGAGTGGCAGAAAGCAAAGCACGGCGCCTGTTCGCTGCCTGGCCAACAAGCAAAGCGCTCCATCTCTTCGCTGCCTCGCAAACGAAGGAAGCGCTGCGTGCCTTCGGCGCCGAGCAAAGCAGCGCGTGCCTTCGCCGCCTCGCCGCCTAAGAAAGCGCTGCGTGCCTTCTCGCCCTCGCCGCCTAGCAAAGCGCCGTGTGCCTTCGCCGCCTCCCCAATCGCTTCGTGCCTTCGCCGCCTAGCAAAGCACCTAGCAAAGCGTCCTCAGCCTTCGCTGCCTAGCAAAGCTCCACGTCCGCTCGCCGCCTAGCAAAGCACTGTGTGCCCTCGCCGCCTCCTAGAGCGCTGCGTGCCTTCGGCGCCTGGCAAAGCACTGCGTGCCTTCGGCGCCGGGCAAAGCACTGCGTGCCCTCGCCGCCTCGCACAGTGCTGGGTGCCTTCGGCGCCTGGCAAAGCGCTGCGTGCCTTCGGCGCCTGGCAAAGCGCTGCGTCCTTGGGCGCCTGGCAAAGCACTGCGTGCCCTCGCCGCCTCGCACAGTGCTGCGTGCCTTCGGCGCCTGGCAAAGCGCTGCGTGCCTTCGGCGCCTGGCAAAGCACTGCGTGCCCTCGCCGCCTCGCACAGCGCTGCGTCCTTGGGCGCCTGGCAAAGCGCTGCGTGCCTTCGCCGCCTCGCCGCCTAGCAAGGCGCCCTAGCCCGTCCACCACCATCAGATCGCTGCGTGCCTTCGCTGCCTCGGTGCTTAGCAAAGCGCCACGTGCCTTCGGCACCTACAAAAGCGCCGTGTGCCTTCGGCGCTACTACGGCGTTTGCTAAGCGGCGAGGCGGCGAAGGGACGCAGCGGTGTGTGAGGCGGCGAAGGCAAGCAGCGCTTTGCTGGGCGGCGAGGCGGCGAAGGGCCGAAGCGATTGGGGAGGCGGTGAAGGGACACGGCGCTTTGTTGGGCGGCGAGGGTGAAAGGCACGCAGCGCTTTCTTAGGCGGCGAGGCGGCGAAGGCACGCGCTGCTTTGCTAGGCGCCGAAGGAACACGGCGCTTTGCTAGGCGGCGACGGCACGCGGAGCTTTGCTAGGCGGCGAGGCGGCGAAGGGACACGGCGCTTCGCTAGGCGGCGAGGGCGAGAAGGCACGCAGCGCTTTCTCAGGCGGCGAGGCGGCGAAGGCACGCGCTGCTCTGCCAGCCGCCGAAGGCACGCAGCGCTTTGCTAGGCTGCGATGCAGCGAGGCGCCCAACGCAGGCACTTCTTTGCTAGGCGCCCAAGGAACACGGCGCTTTGCTTGACGGCGACGGCACGCGCAGCTTTGCTAGGCGCCCAAGGCAGACGACGCTTTGCTAGGCAGCGAGGCGGCGAACGCACAAAGCCATTTGCTCTGCGGTGATTCGCTGCCTCGCACAAGAGCTAACCACTGTGCATGTTGGCTGTCTCACAAACAAGCAGCCTGCTGCGTCTCTTCGCTGCCTCGCCAACTAGCAAAGTGCTGCCTCGCTTCGCCTCCACGCCAAAAAGCCATCCGCGATGCCACTGCGCCACCTGCTGCACAAGCAAAGTGCTGCATCTCTTCGCTGCCTCGCACAATGAGCAAGCACTGGGCATGTTGGCTGTCTCACAAACAAGGAGATTGCTGAATCTCTTCGCTGCCTCGCCAACAAGCAGACCGCTGCGTGTATTCGCTGAGTGGCAGAAAGCAAAGCACGGCGCCTGTTCGCTGCCTGGCCAACAAGCAAAGCGCTCCATCTCTTCGCTGCCTCGCAAACGAAGGAAGCGCTGCGTGCCTTCGGCGCCGAGCAAAGCAGCGCGTGCCTTCGCCGCCTCGCCGCCTAAGAAAGCGCTGCGTGCCTTCTCGCCCTCGCCGCCTAGCAAAGCGCCGTGTGCCTTCGCCGCCTCCCCAATCGCTTCGTGCCTTCGCCGCCTAGCAAAGCGCCTAGCAAAGCGTCCTCAGCCTTCGCTGCCTAGCAAAGCTCCATGTCTGCTCGCCGCCTAGCAAAGCACTGTGTGCCCTCGCCGCCTCCTAGAGCGCTGCGTGCCTTCGGCGCCTGGCAAAGCGCTGCGTGCCTTCGGCGCCTGGCAAAGCGCTGTGTGCCCTCGCCGCCTCGCACAGCGCTGCGTGCCTTCGGCGCCTGGCAAAGCGCTGCGTGCCCTCGCCGCCTCCTAGAGCGCTGCGTGCCTTCGGCGCCTGGCAAAGCGCTGAGTGCCTTCGGCGCCTGGCAAAGCACTGCGTGCCCTCGCCGCCTCGCACATCGCTGCGTCCTTGGGCGCCTGGCAAAGCGCTGCGTGCCTTCGCCGCCTCGCCGCCTAGCAAGGCGCCCTAGCCCGTCCACCACCATCAGATCGCTGCGTGCCTTCGCTGCCTCGGTGCTTAGCAAAGCGCCACGTGCCTTGGGCGCCTACAAAAGCGCCGTGTGCCTTCGGCGCTACTACGGCGTTTGCTAAGCGGCGAGGCGGCGAAGGGACGCAGCGGTGTGTGAGGCGGCGAAGGCAAGCAGCGCTTTGCTGGGCGGCGAGGCGGCGAAGGGCCGAAGCGATTGGGGAGGCGGTGAAGGGACACGGCGCTTTGTTGGGCGGCGAGGGCGAAAGGCACGCAGCGCTTTCTTAGGCGGCGAGGCGGCGAAGGCACGCGCTGCTTTGCTAGGCGCCGAAGGAACACGGCGCTTTGCTAGGCGGCGACGGCACGCGGAGCTTTGCTAGGCGGCGAGGCGGCGAAGGGACACGGCGCTTCGCTAGGCGGCGAGGGCGAGAAGGCACGCAGCGCTTTCTCAGGCGGCGAGGCGGCGAAGGCACGCGCTGCTCTGCCAGCCGCCGAAGGCACGCAGCGCTTTGCTAGGCTGCGATGCGGCGAGGCGCCGAACGCAGTCACTTCTTTGCTAGGTGCCCAAGGAACACGGCGCTTTGCTTGACGGCGACGGCACGCGCAGCTTTGCTAGGCGCCCAAGGCAGACGACGCTTTGCTAGGCAGCGAGGCGGCGAACGCACAAAGCCATTTGCTCTGCGGTGATTCGCTGCCTCGCACAAGAGCTAACCACTGTGCATGTTGGCTGTCTCACAAACAAGCAGCCTGCTGCGTCTCTTCGCTGCCTCGCCAACTAGCAAAGTGCTGCCTCGCTTCGCCTCCACGCCAAAAAGCCATCCGCGATGCCACTGCGCCACCTGCTGCACAAGCAAAGTGCTGCATCTCTTCGCTGCCTCGCACAATGAGCAAGCACTGTGCATGGTCGCTGTGTCACAAACAAGGAGACTGCTGAATCTCTTCGCTGCCTCACCAACAAGCAAATCGCTGCATATCTTCGCTGCCTCGCCAACAAGCAGACCGCTGCATGTATTCGCTGAGTGGCAGAAAGCAAAGCACGGCGCCTGTTCGCTGCCTGGCCAACAAGCAAAGCGCTCCATCTCTTCGCTGCCTCGCAAACGAAGGAAGCGCTGCGTGCCTTCGGCGCCGAGCAAAGCAGCGCGTGCCTTCGCCGCCTCGCCGCCTAAGAAAGCGCTGCGTGCCTTCTCGCCCTCGCCGCCTAGCAAAGCGCCGTGTGCCTTCGCCGCCTCCCCAATCGCTTCGTGCCTTCGCCGCCTAGCAAAGCGCCTAGCAAAGCGTCCTCAGCCTTCGCTGCCTAGCAAAGCTCCACGTCCGCTCGCCGCCTAGCAAAGCACTGTGTGCCCTCGCCGCCTCGCACAGCGCTGCGTGCCTTCGGCGCCTGGCAAAGCACTGCGTGCCTTCGGCGCCTGGCAAAGCACTGCGTGCCCTCGCCGCCTCGCACAGCGCTGCGTGCCTTCGGCGCCTGTCAAAGCGCTGCGTGCCTTCGGCGCCTGGCAAAGCACTGCGTGCCCTCGCCGCCTCGCACAGCGCTGCGTCCTTGGGCGCCTGTCAAAGCGCTGCGTGCCTTCGGCGCCTGGCAAAGCACTGCGTGCCCTCGCCGCCTCGCACACCGCTGAGTGCCTTCGGCGCCTGGCAAAGCGCTGAGTGCCTTCGGCGCCTGGCAAAGCACTGCGTGCCCTCGCCGCCTCGCACAGCGCTGCGTCCTTGGGCGCCTGGCAAAGCGCTGCGTGCCTTCGCCGCCTCGCCGCCTAGCAAGGCGCCCTAGCCCGTCCACCACCATCAGATCGCTGCGTGCCTTCGCTGCCTCGGTGCTTAGCAAAGCGCCACGTGCCTTGGGCGCCTACAAAAGCGCCGTGTGCCTTCGGCGCTACTACGGCGTTTGCTAAGCGGCGAGGCGGCGAAGGGACGCAGCGGTGTGTGAGGCGGCGAAGGCAAGCAGCGCTTTGCTGGGCGGCGAGGCGGCGAAGGGCCGAAGCGATTGGGGAGGCGGTGAAGGGAGACGGCGCTTTGTTGGGCGGCGAGGGCGAAAGGCACGCAGCGCTTTCTTAGGCGGCGAGGCGGCGAAGGCACGCGCTGCTTTGCTAGGCGCCGAAGGAACACGGCGCTTTGCTAGGCGGCGACGGCACGCGGAGCTTTGCTAGGCGGCGAGGCGGCGAAGGGACACGGCGCTTCGCTAGGCGGCGAGGGCGAGAAGGCACGCAGCGCTTTCTCAGGCGGCGAAGGCACGCGCTGCTCTGCCAGCCGCCGAAGGCACGCAGCGCTTTGCTAGGCTGCGATGCGGCGAGGCGCCCAACGCAGGCACTTCTTTGCTAGGCGCCCAAGGAACACGGCGCTTTGCTTGACGGCGACGGCACGCGCAGCTTTGCTAGGCGCCCAAGGCAGACGACGCTTTGCTAGGCAGCGAGGCGGCGAACGCACAAAGCCATTTGCTCGGCGGTGATTCGCTGCCTCGCACAAGAGCTAACCACTGTGCATGTTGGCTGTCTCACAAACAAGCAGCCTGCTGCGTCTCTTCGCTGCCTCGCCAACTAGCAAAGTGCTGCCTCGCTTCGCCTCCACGCCAAAAAGCCATCCGCGATGCCACTGCGCCACCTGCTGCACAAGCAAAGTGCTGCATCTCTTCGCTGCCTCGCACAATGAGCAAGCACTGTGCATGGTCGCTGTGTCACAAACAAGGAGACTGCTGAATCTCTTCGCTGCCTCGCCAACAAGCAAACCGCTGCATCTCTTCGCTGCCTCACCAACAAGCAAATCGCTGCATATCTTCGCTGCCTCGCCAACAAGCAGACCGCTGCGTGTATTCGCTGAGTGGCAGAAAGCAAAGCACGGCGCCTGTTCGCTGCCTGGCCAACAAGCAAAGCGCTCCATCTCTTCGCTGCCTCGCAAACGAAGGAAGCGCTGCGTGCCTTCGGCGCCGAGCAAAGCAGCGTGTGCCTTCGCCGCCTCGCCGCCTAAGAAAGCGCTGCGTGCCTTCTCGCCCTCGCCGCCTAGCAAAGCGCCGTGTGCCTTCGCCGCCTCCCCAATCGCTTCGTGCCTTCGCCGCCTAGCAAAGCGCCTAGCAAAGCGTCCTCAGCCTTCGCTGCCTAGCAAAGCTCCACGTCCGCTCGCCGCCTAGCAAAGCACTGTGTGCCCTCGCCGCCTCGCACAGCGCTGCGTGCCTTCGGCGCCTGGCAAAGCACTGCGTGCCCTCGCCGCCTCGCACAGTGCTGCGTGCCTTCGGCGCCTGGCAAAGCGCTGCGTGCCTTCGGCGCCTGGCAAAGCACTGCGTGCCCTCGCCGCCTTGCACAGCGCTGCGTCCTTGGGCGCCTGGCAAAGCGCTGCATGCCTTCGCCGCCTCGCCGCCTAGCAAGGCGCCCTAGCCCGTCCACCACGATCAGATCGCTGCATGCCTTCGCTGCCTCGGTGCTTAGCAAAGCGCCACGTGCCTTCGGCGCCTACAAAAGCGCCGTGTGCCTTCGGCGCTACTACGGCGTTTGCTAAGCGGCGCGGCGGCGAAGGTACGCAGCGGTGTGTGAGGCGGCGAAGGCAAGCAGCGCTTTGCTGGGCGGCGAGGCGGCGAAGGGCCGAAGCGATTGGGGAGGCGGTGAAGGGACAGGGCGCTTTGTTGGGCGGCGAGGGCGAAAGGCACGCAGCGCTTTCTTAGGCGGCGAGGCGGCGAAGGCACGCGCTGCTTTGCTAGGCGCCGAAGGAACACGGCGCTTTGCTAGGCGGCGACGGCACGCGGAGCTTTGCTAGGCGGCGAGGCGGTGAAGGGACACGGCGCTTCGCTAGGCGGCGAGGGCGAGAAGGCACGCAGCGCTTTCTCAGGCGGCGAGGCGGCGAAGGCACGCGCTGCTCTGCCAGCCGCCGAAGGCACGCAGCGCTTTGCTAGGCTGCGATGCGGCGAGGCGCCCAACGCAGGCACTTCTTTGCTAGGCGCCCAAGGAACACGGCGCTTTGCTTGACGGCGACGGCACGCGCAGCTTTGCTAGGCGCCCAAGGCAGACGACGCTTTGCTAGGCAGCGAGGCGGCGAACGCACAAAGCCATTTGCTCTGCGGTGATTCGCTGCCTCGCACAAGAGCTAACCACTGTGCATGTTGGCTGTCTCACAAACAAGCAGCCTGCTGCGTCTCTTCGCTGCCTCGCCAACTAGCAAAGTGCTGCCTCGCTTCGCCTCCACGCCAAAAAGCCATCCGCGATGCCACTGCGCCACCTGCTGCACAAGCAAAGTGCTGCATCTCCTCGCTGCCTCGCACAATGAGCAAGCACTGTGCATGGTCGCTGTGTCACAAACAAGGAGACTGCTGAATCTCTTCGCTGCCTCGCCAACAAGCAGACCGCTGCGTGTATTCGCTGAGTGGCAGAAAGCAAAGCACGGCGCCTGTTCGCTGCCTGGCCAACAAGCAAAGCGCTCCATCTCTTCGCTGCCTCGCAAACGAAGGAAGCGCTGCGTGCCTTCGGCGCCGAGCAAAGCAGCGTGTGCCTTCGCCGCCTCGCCGCCTAAGAAAGCGCTGCGTCCCTTCTCGCCCTCGCCGCCTAGCAAAACGCCGTGTCCCTTCGCCGCCTCCCCAATCGCTTCGTGCCTTCGCCGCCTAGCAAAGCGCCTAGCAAAGCGTCCTCAGCCTTCGCTGCCTAGCAAAGCTGCATGTCCGCTCGCCGCCTAGCAAAGCACTGTGTGCCCTCGCCGCCTCCTAGAGCGCTGCGTGCCTTCGGCGCCTGGCAAAGCGCTGCGTGCCTTCGGCGCCTGGCAAAGCACTGCGTGCCCTCGCCGCCTCGCACAGCGCTGCGTGCCTTCGGCGCCTGGCAAAGCGCTGCTTGCCTTCGGCGCCTGGCAAAGCACTGCGTGCCCTCGCCGCCTCGCACAGCGCTGCGTGCCTTCGGCGCCTGGCAAAGCGCTGCGTGCCTTCGCCGCCTCGCCGCCTAGCAAGGCGCCCTAGCCCGTCCACCACCATCAGATCGCTGCGTGCCTTCGCTGCCTCGGTGCTTAGCAAAGCGCCACGTGCCTTGGGCGCCTACAAAAGCGCCGTGTGCCTTCGGCGCTACTACGGCGTTTGCTAAGCGGCGAGGCGGCGAAGGTACGCAGCGGTGTGTGAGGCGGCGAAGGCAAGCAGCGCTTTGCTGGGCGGCGAGGCGGCGAAGGGCCGAAGCGATTGGGGAGGCGGTGAAGGGACACGGCGCTTTGTTGGGCGGCGAGGGCGAAAGGCACGCAGCGCTTTCTTAGGCGGCGAGGCGGCGAAGGCACGCGCTGCTTTGCTAGGCGCCGAAGGAACACGGCGCTTTGCTAGGCGGCGACGGCACGCGGAGCTTTGCTAGGCGGCGAGGCGGCGAAGGGACACGGCGCTTCGCTAGGCGGCGAGGGCGAGAAGGCACGCAGCGCTTTCTCAGGCGGCGAGGCGGCGAAGGCACGCGCTGCTTTGCTAGGCGCCGAAGGAACACGGCGCTTTGCTAGGCGGCGACGGCACGCGGAGCTTTGCTAGGCGGCGAGGCGGCGAAGGGACACGGCGCTTCGCTAGGCGGCGAGGGCGAGAAGGCACGCAGCGCTTTCTCAGGCGGCGAAGGCACGCGCTGCTCTGCCAGCCGCCGAAGGCACGCAGCGCTTTGCTAGGCTGCGATGCGGCGAGGCGCCCAACGCAGGCACTTCTTTGCTAGGCGCCCAAGGAACACGGCGCTTTGCTTGACGGCGACGGCACGCGCAGCTTTGCTAGGCGCCCAAGGCAGACGACGCTTTGCTAGGCAGCGAGGCGGCGAACGCACAAAGCCATTTGCTCGGCGGTGATTCGCTGCCTCGCACAAGAGCTAACCACTGTGCATGTTGGCTGTCTCACAAACAAGCAGCCTGCTGCGTCTCTTCGCTGCCTCGCCAACTAGCAAAGTGCTGCCTCGCTTCGCCTCCACGCCAAAAAGCCATCCGCGATGCCACTGCGCCACCTGCTGCACAAGCAAAGTGCTGCATCTCTTCGCTGCCTCGCACAATGAGCAAGCACTGTGCATGTTGGCTGTCTCACAAACAAGGAGATTGCTGAATCTCTTCGCTGCCTCGCCAACAAGCAGACCGCTGCGTGTATTCGCTGAGTGGCAGAAAGCAAAGCACGGCGCCTCTTCGCTGCCTGGCCAACAAGCAAAGCGCTCCATCTCTTCGCTGCCTCGCAAACGAAGGAAGCGCTGCGTGCCTTCGGCGCCGAGCAAAGCAGCGCGTGCCTTCGCCGCCTCGCCGCCTAAGAAAGCGCTGCGTGCCTTCTCGCCCTCGCCGCCTAGCAAAGCGCCGTGTGCCTTCGCCGCCTCCCCAATCGCTTCGTGCCTTCGCCGCCTAGCAAAGCGCCTAGCAAAGCGTCCTCAGCCTTCGCTGCCTAGCAAAGCTCCATGTCTGCTCGCCGCCTAGCAAAGCACTGTGTGCCCTCGCCGCCTCCTAGAGCGCTGCGTGCCTTCGGCGCCTGGCAAAGCGCTGCGTGCCTTCGGCGCCTGGCAAAGCGCTGCGTGCCCTCGCCGCCTCGCACAGCGCTGCGTGCCTTCGGCGCCTGGCAAAGCGCTGCGTGCCCTCGCCGCCTCGCACAGCGCTGCGTCCTTGGGCGCCTGGCAAAGCGCTGAGTGCCTTCGGCGCCTGGCAAAGCACTGCGTGCCCTCGCCGCCTCGCACATCGCTGCGTCCTTGGGCGCCTGGCAAAGCGCTGCGTGCCTTCGCCGCCTCGCCGCCTAGCAAGGCGCCCTAGCCCGTCCACCACCATCAGATCGCTGCGTGCCTTCGCTGCCTCGGTGCTTAGCAAAGCGCCACGTGCCTTCGGCGCCTACAAAAGCGCCGTGTGCCTTCGGCGCTACTACGGCGTTTGCTAAGCGGCGAGGCGGCGAAGGGACGCAGCGGTGTGTGAGGCGGCGAAGGCAAGCAGCGCTTTGCTGGGCGGCGAGGCGGCGAAGGGCCGAAGCGATTGGGGAGGCGGTGAAGGGACACGGCGCTTTGTTGGGCGGCGAGGGCAAAAGGCACGCAGCGCTTTCTTAGGCGGCGAGGCGGCGAAGGCACGCGCTGCTTTGCTAGGCGCCGAAGGAACACGGCGCTTTGCTAGGCGGCGACGGCACGCGGAGCTTTGCTAGGCGGCGAGGCGGCGAAGGGACACGGCGCTTCGCTAGGCGGCGAGGGCGAGAAGGCACGCAGCGCTTTCTCAGGCGGCGAGGCGGCGAAGGCACGCGCTGCTCTGCCAGCCGCCGAAGGCACGCAGCGCTTTGCTAGGCTGCGATGCGGCGAGGCGCCGAACGCAGGCACTTCTTTGCTAGGCGCCCAAGGAACACGGCGCTTTGCTTGACGGCGACGGCACGCGCAGCTTTGCTAGGCGCCCAAGGCAGACGACGCTTTGCTAGGCAGCGAGGCGGCGAACGCACAAAGCCATTTGCTCGGCGGTGATTCGCTGCCTCGCACAAGAGCTAACCACTGTGCATGTTGGCTGTCTCACAAACAAGCAGCCTGCTGCGTCTCTTCGCTGCCTCGCCAACTAGCAAAGTGCTGCCTCGCTTCGCCTCCACGCCAAAAAGCCATCCGCGATGCCACTGCGCCACCTGCTGCACAAGCAAAGTGCTGCATCTCTTCGCTGCCTCGCACAATGAGCAAGCACTGTGCATGGTCGCTGTGTCACAAACAAGGAGACTGCTGAATCTCTTCGCTGCCTCGCCAACAAGCAAACCGCTGCATCTCTTCGCTGCCTCACCAACAAGCAAATCGCTGCATATCTTCGCTGCCTCGCCAACAAGCAGACCGCTGCGTGTATTCGCTGAGTGGCAGAAAGCAAAGCACGGCGCCTGTTCGCTGCCTGGCCAACAAGCAAAGCGCTCCATCTCTTCGCTGCCTCGCAAACGAAGGAAGCGCTGCGTGCCTTCGGCGCCGAGCAAAGCAGCGCGTGCCTTCGCCGCCTCGCCGCCTAAGAAAGCGCTGCGTGCCTTCTCGCCCTCGCCGCCTAGCAAAGCGCCGTGTGCCTTCGCCGCCTCCCCAATCGCTTCGTGCCTTCGCCGCCTAGCAAAGCGCCTAGCAAAGCGTCCTCAGCCTTCGCTGCCTAGCAAAGCTCCACGTCCGCTCGCCGCCTAGCAAAGCACTGTGTGCCCTCGCCGCCTCCTAGAGCGCTGCGTGCCTTCGGCGCCTGGCAAAGCACTGCGTGCCCTCGCCGCCTCGCACAGCGCTGCGTGCCTTCGGCGCCTGGCAAAGCGCTGCGTGCCCTCGCCGCCTCGCACAGTGCTGCGTGCCTTCGGCGCCTGGCAAAGCGCTGCGTGCCTTCGGCGCCTGGCAAAGCGCTGCGTGCCCTCGCCGCCTCGCACAGCGCTGCGTCCTTGGGCGCCTGGCAAAGCGCTGCGTGCCTTCGCCGCCTCGCCGCCTAGCAAGGCGCCCTAGCCCGTCCACCACCATCAGATCGCTGCATGCCTTCGCTGCCTCGGTGCTTAGCAAAGCGCCACGTGCCTTGGGCGCCTACAAAAGCGCCGTGTGCCTTCGGCGCTACTACGGCGTTTGCTAAGCGGCGCGGCGGCGAAGGGACGCAGCGGTGTGTGAGGCGGCGAAGGCAAGCAGCGCTTTGCTGGGCGGCGAGGCGGCGAAGGGCCGAAGCGATTGGGGAGGCGGTGAAGGGACACGGCGCTTTGTTGGGCGGCGAGGGCGAAAGGCACGCAGCGCTTTCTTAGGCGGCGAGGCGGCGAAGGCACGCGCTGCTTTGCTAGGCGCCGAAGGAACACGGCGCTTTGCTAGGCGGCGACGGCACGCGGAGCTTTGCTAGGCGGCGAGGCGGCGAAGGGACACGGCGCTTCGCTAGGCGGCGAGGGCGAGAAGGCACGCAGCGCTTTCTCAGGCGGCGAGGCGGCGAAGGCACGCGCTGCTCTGCCAGCCGCCGAAGGCACGCAGCGCTTTGCTAGGCTGCGATGCGGCGAGGCGCCGAACGCAGGCACTTCTTTGCTAGGCGCCCAAGGAACACGGCGCTTTGCTTGACGGCGACGGCACGCGCAGCTTTGCTAGGCGCCCAAGGCAGACGACGCTTTGCTAGGCAGCGAGGCGGCGAACGCACAAAGCCATTTGCTCGGCGGTGATTCGCTGCCTCGCACAAGAGCTAACCACTGTGCATGTTGGCTGTCTCACAAACAAGCAGCCTGCTGCGTCTCTTCGCTGCCTCGCCAACTAGCAAAGTGCTGCCTCGCTTCGCCTCCACGCCAAAAAGCCATCCGCGATGCCACTGCGCCACCTGCTGCACAAGCAAAGTGCTGCATCTCTTCGCTGCCTCGCACAATGAGCAAGCACTGTGCATGGTCGCTGTGTCACAAACAAGGAGACTGCTGAATCTCTTCGCTGCCTCGCCAACAAGCAAACCGCTGCATCTCTTCGCTGCCTCACCAACAAGCAAATCGCTGCATATCTTCGCTGCCTCGCCAACAAGCAGACCGCTGCGTGTATTCGCTGAGTGGCAGAAAGCAAAGCACGGCGCCTGTTCGCTGCCTGGCCAACAAGCAAAGCGCTCCATCTCTTCGCTGCCTCGCAAACGAAGGAAGCGCTGCGTGCCTTCGGCGCCGAGCAAAGCAGCGCGTGCCTTCGCCGCCTCGCCGCCTAAGAAAGCGCTGCGTGCCTTCTCGCCCTCGCCGCCTAGCAAAGCGCCGTGTGCCTTCGCCGCCTCCCCAATCGCTTCGTGCCTTCGCCGCCTAGCAAAGCGCCTAGCAAAGCGTCCTCAGCCTTCGCTGCCTAGCAAAGCTCCACGTCCGCTCGCCGCCTAGCAAAGCACTGTGTGCCCTCGCCGCCTCCTAGAGCGCTGCGTGCCTTCGGCGCCTGGCAAAGCACTGCGTGCCCTCGCCGCCTCCTAGAGCGCTGCGTGCCTTCGGCGCCTGGCAAAGCGCTGCGTGCCCTCGCCGCCTCGCACAGTGCTGCGTGCCTTCGGCGCCTGGCAAAGCGCTGCGTGCCTTCGGCGCCTGGCAAAGCGCTGCGTGCCCTCGCCGCCTCGCACAGCGCTGCGTCCTTGGGCGCCTGGCAAAGCGCTGCGTGCCTTCGCCGCCTCGCCGCCTAGCAAGGCGCCCTAGCCCGTCCACCACCATCAGATCGCTGCATGCCTTCGCTGCCTCGGTGCTTAGCAAAGCGCCACGTGCCTTGGGCGCCTACAAAAGCGCCGTGTGCCTTCGGCGCTACTACGGCGTTTGCTAAGCGGCGCGGCGGCGAAGGGACGCAGCGGTGTGTGAGGCGGCGAAGGCAAGCAGCGCTTTGCTGGGCGGCGAGGCGGCGAAGGGCCGAAGCGATTGGGGAGGCGGTGAAGGGACACGGCGCTTTGTTGGGCGGCGAGGGCGAAAGGCACGCAGCGCTTTCTTAGGCGGCGAGGCGGCGAAGGCACGCGCTGCTTTGCTAGGCGCCGAAGGAACACGGCGCTTTGCTAGGCGGCGACGGCACGCGGAGCTTTGCTAGGCGGCGAGGCGGCGAAGGGACACGGCGCTTCGCTAGGCGGCGAGGGCGAGAAGGCACGCAGCGCTTTCTCAGGCGGCGAGGCGGCGAAGGCACGCGCTGCTCTGCCAGCCGCCGAAGGCACGCAGCGCTTTGCTAGGCTGCGATGCGGCGAGGCGCCGAACGCAGGCACTTCTTTGCTAGGCGCCCAAGGAACACGGCGCTTTGCTTGACGGCGACGGCACGCGCAGCTTTGCTAGGCGCCCAAGGCAGACGACGCTTTGCTAGGCAGCGAGGCGGCGAACGCACAAAGCCATTTGCTCGGCGGTGATTCGCTGCCTCGCACAAGAGCTAACCACTGTGCATGTTGGCTGTCTCACAAACAAGCAGCCTGCTGCGTCTCTTCGCTGCCTCGCCAACTAGCAAAGTGCTGCCTCGCTTCGCCTCCACGCCAAAAAGCCATCCGCGATGCCACTGCGCCACCTGCTGCACAAGCAAAGTGCTGCATCTCTTCGCTGCCTCGCACAATGAGCAAGCACTGTGCATGTTGGCTGTCTCACAAACAAGGAGATTGCTGAATCTCTTCGCTGCCTCGCCAACAAGCAGACCGCTGCGTGTATTCGCTGAGTGGCAGAAAGCAAAGCACGGCGCCTCTTCGCTGCCTGGCCAACAAGCAAAGCGCTCCATCTCTTCGCTGCCTCGCAAACGAAGGAAGCGCTGCGTGCCTTCGGCGCCGAGCAAAGCAGCGCGTGCCTTCGCCGCCTCGCCGCCTAAGAAAGCGCTGCGTGCCTTCTCGCCCTCGCCGCCTAGCAAAGCGCCGTGTGCCTTCGCCGCCTCCCCAATCGCTTCGTGCCTTCGCCGCCTAGCAAAGCGCCTAGCAAAGCGTCCTCAGCCTTCGCTGCCTAGCAAAGCTCCATGTCTGCTCGCCGCCTAGCAAAGCACTGTGTGCCCTCGCCGCCTCCTAGAGCGCTGCGTGCCTTCGGCGCCTGGCAAAGCGCTGCGTGCCTTCGGCGCCTGGCAAAGCGCTGCGTGCCCTCGCCGCCTCGCACAGCGCTGCGTGCCTTCGGCGCCTGGCAAAGCGCTGCGTGCCCTCGCCGCCTCGCACAGCGCTGTGTCCTTGGGCGCCTGGCAAAGCGCTGAGTGCCTTCGGCGCCTGGCAAAGCACTGCGTGCCCTCGCCGCCTCGCACATCGCTGCGTCCTTGGGCGCCTGGCAAAGCGCTGCGTGCCTTCGCCGCCTCGCCGCCTAGCAAGGCGCCCTAGCCCGTCCACCACCATCAGATCGCTGCGTGCCTTCGCTGCCTCGGTGCTTAGCAAAGCGCCACGTGCCTTCGGCGCCTACAAAAGCGCCGTGTGCCTTCGGCGCTACTACGGCGTTTGCTAAGCGGCGAGGCGGCGAAGGGACGCAGCGGTGTGTGAGGCGGCGAAGGCAAGCAGCGCTTTGCTGGGCGGCGAGGCGGCGAAGGGCCGAAGCGATTGGGGAGGCGGTGAAGGGACACGGCGCTTTGTTGGGCGGCGAGGGCGAAAGGCACGCAGCGCTTTCTTAGGCGGCGAGGCGGCGAAGGCACGCGCTGCTTTGCTAGGCGCCGAAGGAACACGGCGCTTTGCTAGGCGGCGACGGCACGCGGAGCTTTGCTAGGCGGCGAGGCGGCGAAGGGACACGGCGCTTCGCTAGGCGGCGAGGGCGAGAAGGCACGCAGCGCTTTCTCAGGCGGCGAGGCGGCGAAGGCACGCGCTGCTCTGCCAGCCGCCGAAGGCACGCAGCGCTTTGCTAGGCTGCGATGCGGCGAGGCGCCCAACGCAGGCACTTCTTTGCTAGGCGCCCAAGGAACACGGCGCTTTGCTTGACGGCGACGGCACGCGCAGCTTTGCTAGGCGCCCAAGGCAGACGACGCTTTGCTAGGCAGCGAGGCGGCGAACGCACAAAGCCATTTGCTCGGCGGTGATTCGCTGCCTCGCACAAGAGCTAACCACTGTGCATGTTGGCTGTCTCACAAACAAGCAGCCTGCTGCGTCTCTTCGCTGCCTCGCCAACTAGCAAAGTGCTGCCTCGCTTCGCCTCCACGCCAAAAAGCCATCCGCGATGCCACTGCGCCACCTGCTGCACAAGCAAAGTGCTGCATCTCTTCGCTGCCTCGCACAATGAGCAAGCACTGTGCATGGTCGCTGTGTCACAAACAAGGAGACTGCTGAATCTCTTCGCTGCCTCGCCAACAAGCAAACCGCTGCATCTCTTCGCTGCCTCACCAACAAGCAAATCGCTGCATATCTTCGCTGCCTCGCCAACAAGCAGACCGCTGCGTGTATTCGCTGAGTGGCAGAAAGCAAAGCACGGCGCCTGTTCGCTGCCTGGCCAACAAGCAAAGCGCTCCATCTCTTCGCTGCCTCGCAAACGAAGGAAGCGCTGCGTGCCTTCGGCGCCGAGCAAAGCAGCGCGTGCCTTCGCCGCCTCGCCGCCTAAGAAAGCGCTGCGTGCCTTCTCGCCCTCGCCGCCTAGCAAAGCGCCGTGTGCCTTCGCCGCCTCCCCAATCGCTTCGTGCCTTCGCCGCCTAGCAAAGCGCCTAGCAAAGCGTCCTCAGCCTTCGCTGCCTAGCAAAGCTCCACGTCCGCTCGCCGCCTAGCAAAGCACTGTGTGCCCTCGCCGCCTCCTAGAGCGCTGCGTGCCTTCGGCGCCTGGCAAAGCACTGCGTGCCCTCGCTGCCTCTCACAGCGCTGCGTGCCTTCGGCGCCTGGCAAAGCGCTGCGTGCCTTCGGCGCCTGGCAAAGCACTGCGTGCCCTCGCCGCCTCGCACAGTGCTGCGTGCCTTCGGCGCCTGGCAAAGCGCTGCGTGCCTTCGGCGCCTGGCAAAGCACTGCGTGCCCTCGCTGCCTCTCACAGCGCTGCGTGCCTTCGGCGCCTGGCAAAGCGCTGCGTGCCTTCGGCGCCTGGCAAAGCACTGCGTGCCCTCGCCGCCTCGCACAGTGCTGCGTGCCTTCGGCGCCTGGCAAAGCGCTGCGTGCCCTCGCCGCCTCGCACAGCGCTGCGTCCTTGGGCGCCTGGCAAAGCGCTGAGTGCCTTCGGCGCCTGGCAAAGCACTGCGTGCCCTCGCCGCCTCGCACATCGCTGCGTCCTTGGGCGCCTGGCAAAGCGCTGCGTGCCTTCACCGCCTCGCCGCCTAGCAAGGCGCCCTAGCCCGTCCACCACCATCAGATCGCTGCGTGCCTTCGCTGCCTCGGTGCTTAGCAAAGCGCCACGTGCCTTCGGCGCCTACAAAAGCGCCGTGTGCCTTCGGCGCTACTACGGCGTTTGCTAAGCGGCGAGGCGGCGAAGGGACGCAGCGGTGTGTGAGGCGGCGAAGGCAAGCAGCGCTTTGCTGGGCGGCGAGGCGGCGAAGGGCCGAAGCGATTGGGGAGGCGGTGAAGGGACACGGCGCTTTGTTGGGCGGCGAGGGCGAAAGGCACGCAGCGCTTTCTTAGGCGGCGAGGCGGCGAAGGCACGCGCTGCTTTGCTAGGCGCCGAAGGAACACGGCGCTTTGCTAGGCGGCGACGGCACGCGGAGCTTTGCTAGGCGGCGAGGCGGCGAAGGGACACGGCGCTTCGCTAGGCGGCGAGGGCGAGAAGGCACGCAGCGCTTTCTCAGGCGGCGAGGCGGCGAAGGCACGCGCTGCTCTGCCAGCCGCCGAAGGCACGCAGCGCTTTGCTAGGCTGCGATGCGGCGAGGCGCCCAACGCAGGCACTTCTTTGCTAGGCGCCCAAGGAACACGGCGCTTTGCTTGACGGCGACGGCACGCGCAGCTTTGCTAGGCGCCCAAGGCAGACGACGCTTTGCTAGGCAGCGAGGCGGCGAACGCACAAAGCCATTTGCTCGGCGGTGATTCGCTGCCTCGCACAAGAGCTAACCACTGTGCATGTTGGCTGTCTCACAAACAAGCAGCCTGCTGCGTCTCTTCGCTGCCTCGCCAACTAGCAAAGTGCTGCCTCGCTTCGCCTCCACGCCAAAAAGCCATCCGCGATGCCACTGCGCCACCTGCTGCACAAGCAAAGTGCTGCATCTCTTCGCTGCCTCGCACAATGAGCAAGCACTGTGCATGGTCGCTGTGTCACAAACAAGGAGACTGCTGAATCTCTTCGCTGCCTCGCCAACAAGCAAACCGCTGCATCTCTTCGCTGCCTCACCAACAAGCAAATCGCTGCATATCTTCGCTGCCTCGCCAACAAGCAGACCGCTGCGTGTATTCGCTGAGTGGCAGAAAGCAAAGCACGGCGCCTGTTCGCTGCCTGGCCAACAAGCAAAGCGCTCCATCTCTTCGCTGCCTCGCAAACGAAGGAAGCGCTGCGTGCCTTCGGCGCCGAGCAAAGCAGCGCGTGCCTTCGCCGCCTCGCCGCCTAAGAAAGCGCTGCGTGCCTTCTCGCCCTCGCCGCCTAGCAAAGCGCCGTGTGCCTTCGCCGCCTCCCCAATCGCTTCGTGCCTTCGCCGCCTAGCAAAGCGCCTAGCAAAGCGTCCTCAGCCTTCGCTGCCTAGCAAAGCTCCACGTCCGCTCGCCGCCTAGCAAAGCACTGTGTGCCCTCGCCGCCTCCTAGAGCGCTGCGTGCCTTCGGCGCCTGGCAAAGCACTGCGTGCCCTCGCTGCCTCTCACAGCGCTGCGTGCCTTCGGCGCCTGGCAAAGCGCTGCGTGCCTTCGGCGCCTGGCAAAGCACTGCGTGCCCTCGCCGCCTCGCACAGTGCTGCGTGCCTTCGGCGCCTGGCAAAGCGCTGCGTGCCCTCGCCGCCTCGCACAGTGCTGCGTGCCTTCGCCGCCTGGCAAAGCGCTGCTTGCCTTCGGCGCCTGGCAAAGCACTGCGTGCCCTCGCCGCCTCGCACAGTGCTGCGTGCCTTCGGCGCCTGGCAAAGCGCTGCGTGCCTTCTCCGCCTCGCCGCCTAGCAAGGCGCCCTAGCCCGTCCACCACCATCAGATCGCTGCGTGCCTTCGCTGCCTCGGTGCTTAGCAAAGCGCCACGTGCCTTGGGCGCCTACAAAAGCGCCGTGTGCCTTCGGCGCTACTACGGCGTTTGCTAAGCGGCGAGGCGGCGAAGGGACGCAGCGGTGTGTGAGGCGGCGAAGGCAAGCAGCGCTTTGCTGGGCGGCGAGGCGGCGAAGGGCCGAAGCGATTGGGGAGGCGGTGAAGGGAGACGGCGCTTTGTTGGGCGGCGAGGGCGAAAGGCACGCAGCGCTTTCTTAGGCGGCGAGGCGGCGAAGGCACGCGCTGCTTTGCTAGGCGCCGAAGGAACACGGCGCTTTGCTAGGCGGCGACGGCACGCGGAGCTTTGCTAGGCGGCGAGGCGGCGAAGGGACACGGCGCTTCGCTAGGCGGCGAGGGCGAGAAGGCACGCAGCGCTTTCTCAGGCGGCGAGGCGGCGAAGGCACGCGCTGCTCTGCCAGCCGCCGAAGGCACGCAGCGCTTTGCTAGGCTGCGATGCGGCGAGGCGCCCAACGCAGGCACTTCTTTGCTAGGCGCCCAAGGAACACGGCGCTTTGCTTGACGGCGACGGCACGCGCAGCTTTGCTAGGCGCCCAAGGCAGACGACGCTTTGCTAGGCAGCGAGGCGGCGAACGCACAAAGCCATTTGCTCGGCGGTGATTCGCTGCCTCGCACAAGAGCTAACCACTGTGCATGTTGGCTGTCTCACAAACAAGCAGCCTGCTGCGTCTCTTCGCTGCCTCGCCAACTAGCAAAGTGCTGCCTCGCTTCGCCTCCACGCCAAAAAGCCATCCGCGATGCCACTGCGCCACCTGCTGCACAAGCAAAGTGCTGCATCTCTTCGCTGCCTCGCACAAGGAGCAAGCACTGGGCATGTTGGCTGTCTCACAAACAAGGAGATTGCTGAATCTCTTCGCTGCCTCGCCAACAAGCAGACCGCTGCGTGTATTCGCTGAGTGGCAGAAAGCAAAGCACGGCGCCTCTTCGCTGCCTGGCCAACAAGCAAAGCGCTCCATCTCTTCGCTGCCTCGCAAACGAAGGAAGCGCTGCGTGCCTTCGGCGCCGAGCAAAGCAGCGCGTGCCTTCGCCGCCTCGCCGCCTAAGAAAGCGCTGCGTGCCTTCTCGCCCTCGCCGCCTAGCAAAGCGCCGTGTGCCTTCGCCGCCTCCCCAATCGCTTCGTGCCTTCGCCGCCTAGCAAAGCGCCTAGCAAAGCGTCCTCAGCCTTCGCTGCCTAGCAAAGCTCCACGTCCGCTCGCCACCTAGCAAAGCACTGTGTGCCCTCGCCGCCTCCTAGAGCGCTGCGTGCCTTCGGCGCCTGGCAAAGCACTGCGTGCCCTCGCCGCCTCCTAGAGCGCTGCGTGCCTTCGGCGCCTGGCAAAGCGCTGCGTGCCCTCGCCGCCTCGCACAGTGCTGCGTGCCTTCGGCGCCTGGCAAAGCGCTGCGTGCCTTCGGCGCCTGGCAAAGCACTGCGTGCCCTCGCCGCCTCGCACAGCGCTGCGTGCCTTCGGCGCCTGGCAAAGCGCTGCGTGCCTTCGCCGCCTCGCCGCCTAGCAAGGCGCCCTAGCCCGTCCACCACCATCAGATCGCTGCGTGCCTTCGCTGCCTCGGTGCTTAGCAAAGCGCCACGTGCCTTCGGCGCCTACAAAAGCGCCGTGTGCCTTCGGCGCTACTACGGCGTTTGCTAAGCGGCGCGGCGGCGAAGGTACGCAGCGGTGTGTGAGGCGGCGAAGGCAAGCAGCGCTTTGCTGGGCGGCGAGGCGGCGAAGGGCCGAAGCGATTGGGGAGGCGGTGAAGGGAGACGGCGCTTTGTTGGGCGGCGAGGGCGAAAGGCACGCAGCGCTTTCTTAGGCGGCGAGGCGGCGAAGGCACGCGCTGCTTTGCTAGGCGCCGAAGGAACACGGCGCTTTGCTAGGCGGCGACGGCACGCGGAGCTTTGCTAGGCGGCGAGGCGGCGAAGGGACACGGCGCTTCGCTAGGCGGCGAGGGCGAGATGGCACGCAGCGCTTTCTTAGGCGGCGAGGCGGCGAAGGCACGCGCTGCTTTGCTAGGCGCCGAAGGAACACGGCGCTTTGCTAGGCGGCGACGGCACGCGGAGCTTTGCTAGGCGGCGAGGCGGCAAAGGGACACGGCGCTTCGCTAGGCGGCGAGGGCGAGAAGGCACGCAGCGCTTTCTCAGGCGGCGAGGCGGCGAAGGCACGCGCTGCTCTGCCAGCCGCCGAAGGCACGCAGCGCTTTGCTAGGCTGCGATGCGGCGAGGCGCCCAACGCAGGCACTTCTTTGCTAGGCGCCCAAGGAACACGGCGCTTTGCTTGACGGCGACGGCACGCGCAGCTTTGCTAGGCGCCCAAGGCAGACGACGCTTTGCTAGGCAGCGAGGCGGCGAACGCACAAAGCCATTTGCTCGGCGGTGATTCGCTGCCTCGCACAAGAGCTAACCACTGTGCATGTTGGCTGTCTCACAAACAAGCAGCCTGCTGCGTCTCTTCGCTGCCTCGCCAACTAGCAAAGTGCTGCCTCGCTTCGCCTCCACGCCAAAAAGCCATCCGCGATGCCACTGCGCCACCTGCTGCACAAGCAAAGTGCTGCATCTCTTCGCTGCCTCGCACAATGAGCAAGCACTGTGCATGGTCGCTGTGTCACAAACAAGGAGACTGCTGAATCTCTTCGCTGCCTCGCCAACAAGCAAACCGCTGCATCTCTTCGCTGCCTCACCAACAAGCAAATCGCTGCATATCTTCGCTGCCTCGCCAACAAGCAGACCGCTGCGTGTATTCGCTGAGTGGCAGAAAGCAAAGCACGGCGCCTGTTCGCTGCCTGGCCAACAAGCAAAGCGCTCCATCTCTTCGCTGCCTCGCAAACGAAGGAAGCGCTGCGTGCCTTCGGCGCCGAGCAAAGCAGCGCGTGCCTTCGCCGCCTCGCCGCCTAAGAAAGCGCTGCGTGCCTTCTCGCCCTCGCCGCCTAGCAAAGCGCCGTGTGCCTTCGCCGCCTCCCCAATCGCTTCGTGCCTTCGCCGCCTAGCAAAGCGCCTAGCAAAGCGTCCTCAGCCTTCGCTGCCTAGCAAAGCTCCACGTCCGCTCGCCACCTAGCAAAGCACTGTGTGCCCTCGCCGCCTCCTAGAGCGCTGCGTGCCTTCGGCGCCTGGCAAAGCACTGCGTGCCCTCGCCGCCTCCTAGAGCGCTGCGTGCCTTCGGCGCCTGGCAAAGCGCTGCGTGCCCTCGCCGCCTCGCACAGTGCTGCGTGCCTTCGGCGCCTGGCAAAGCGCTGCGTGCCTTCGGCGCCTGGCAAAGCACTGCGTGCCCTTGCCGCCTCGCACAGCGCTGCGTGCCTTCGGCGCCTGGCAAAGCGCTGCGTGCCTTCGCCGCCTCGCCGCCTAGCAAGGCGCCCTAGCCCGTCCACCACCATCAGATCGCTGCGTGCCTTCGCTGCCTCGGTGCTTAGCAAAGCGCCACGTGCCTTCGGCGCCTACAAAAGCGCCGTGTGCCTTCGGCGCTACTACGGCGTTTGCTAAGCGGCGAGGCGGCGAAGGGACGCAGCGGTGTGTGAGGCGGCGAAGGCAAGCAGCGCTTTGCTGGGCGGCGAGGCGGCGAAGGGCCGAAGCGATTGGGGAGGCGGTGAAGGGAGACGGCGCTTTGTTGGGCGGCGAGGGCGAAAGGCACGCAGCGCTTTCTTAGGCGGCGAGGCGGCGAAGGCACGCGCTGCTTTGCTAGGCGCCGAAGGAACACGGCGCTTTGCTAGGCGGCGACGGCACGCGGAGCTTTGCTAGGCGGCGAGGCGGCAAAGGGACACGGCGCTTCGCTAGGCGGCGAGGGCGAGAAGGCACGCAGCGCTTTCTCAGGCGGCGAGGCGGCGAAGGCACGCGCTGCTCTGCCAGCCGCCGAAGGCACGCAGCGCTTTGCTAGGCTGCGATGCGGCGAGGCGCCCAACGCAGGCACTTCTTTGCTAGGCGCCCAAGGAACACGGCGCTTTGCTTGACGGCGACGGCACGCGCAGCTTTGCTAGGCGCCCAAGGCAGACGACGCTTTGCTAGGCAGCGAGGCGGCGAACGCACAAAGCCATTTGCTCGGCGGTGATTCGCTGCCTCGCACAAGAGCTAACCACTGTGCATGTTGGCTGTCTCACAAACAAGCAGCCTGCTGCGTCTCTTCGCTGCCTCGCCAACTAGCAAAGTGCTGCCTCGCTTCGCCTCCACGCCAAAAAGCCATCCGCGATGCCACTGCGCCACCTGCTGCACAAGCAAAGTGCTGCATCTCTTCGCTGCCTCGCACAATGAGCAAGCACTGTGCATGGTCGCTGTGTCACAAACAAGGAGACTGCTGAATCTCTTCGCTGCCTCGCCAACAAGCAAACCGCTGCATCTCTTCGCTGCCTCACCAACAAGCAAATCGCTGCATATCTTCGCTGCCTCGCCAACAAGCAGACCGCTGCGTGTATTCGCTGAGTGGCAGAAAGCAAAGCACGGCGCCTGTTCGCTGCCTGGCCAACAAGCAAAGCGCTCCATCTCTTCGCTGCCTCGCAAACGAAGGAAGCGCTGCGTGCCTTCGGCGCCGAGCAAAGCAGCGCGTGCCTTCGCCGCCTCGCCGCCTAAGAAAGCGCTGCGTGCCTTCTCGCCCTCGCCGCCTAGCAAAGCGCCGTGTGCCTTCGCTGCCTCCCCAATCGCTTCGTGCCTTCGCCGCCTAGCAAAGCGCCTAGCAAAGCGTCCTCAGCCTTCGCTGCCTAGCAAAGCTCCACGTCCGCTCGCCGCCTAGCAAAGCACTGCGTGCCCTCGCCGCCTCCTAGAGCGCTGCGTGCCTTCGGCGCCTGGCAAAGCACTGCGTGCCCTCGCCGCCTCGCACACCGCTGCGTGCCTTCGGCGCCTGGCAAAGCGCTGCGTGCCCTCGCCGCCTCGCACAGTGCTGCGTGCCTTCGGCGCCTGGCAAAGCGCTGCGTGCCTTCGGCGCCTGGCAAAGCGCTGCGTGCCCTCGCCGCCTCGCACAGCGCTGCGTGCCTTCGGCGCCTGGCAAAGCGCTGCGTGCCTTCGCCGCCTCGCCGCCTAGCAAGGCGCCCTAGCCCGTCCACCACCATCAGATCGCTGCGTGCCTTCGCTGCCTCGGTGCTTAGCAAAGCGCCACGTGCCTTCGGCGCCTACAAAAGCGCCGTGTGCCTTCGGCGCTACTACGGCGTTTGCTAAGCGGCGCGGCGGCGAAGGGACGCAGCGGTGTGTGAGGCGGCGAAGGCAAGCAGCGCTTTGCTGGGCGGCGAGGCGGCGAAGGGCCGAAGCGATTGGGGAGGCGGTGAAGGGAGACGGCGCTTTGTTGGGCGGCGAGGGCGAAAGGCACGCAGCGCTTTCTTAGGCGGCGAGGCGGCGAAGGCACGCGCTGCTTTGCTAGGCGCCGAAGGAACACGGCGCTTTGCTAGGCGGCGACGGCACGCGGAGCTTTGCTAGGCGGCGAGGCGGCGAAGGGACACGGCGCTTCGCTAGGCGGCGAGGGCGAGAAGGCACGCAGCGCTTTCTTAGGCGGCGAGGCGGCGAAGGCACGCGCTGCTTTGCTAGGCGCCGAAGGAACACGGCGCTTTGCTAGGCGGCGACGGCACGCGGAGCTTTGCTAGGCGGCGAGGCGGCGAAGGGACACGGCGCTTCGCTAGGCGGCGAGGGCGAGAAGGCACGCAGCGCTTTCTCAGGCGGCGAGGCGGCGAAGGCACGCGCTGCTCTGCCAGCCGCCGAAGGCACGCAGCGCTTTGCTAGGCTGCGATGCGGCGAGGCGCCCAACGCAGGCACTTCTTTGCTAGGCGCCCAAGGAACACGGCGCTTTGCTTGACGGCGACGGCACGCGCAGCTTTGCTAGGCGCCCAAGGCAGACGACGCTTTGCTAGGCAGCGAGGCGGCGAACGCACAAAGCCATTTGCTCTGCGGTGATTCGCTGCCTCGCACAAGAGCTAACCACTGTGCATGTTGGCTGTCTCACAAACAAGCAGCCTGCTGCGTCTCTTCGCTCCCTCGCCAACTAGCAAAGTGCTGCCTCGCTTCGCCTCCACGCCAAAAAGCCATCCGCGATGCCACTGCGCCACCTGCTGCACAAGCAAAGTGCTGCATCTCTTCGCTGCCTCGCACAATGAGCAAGCACTGTGCATGGTCGCTGTGTCACAAACAAGGAGACTGCTGAATCTCTTCGCTGCCTCGCCAACAAGCAAACCGCTGCATCTCTTCGCTGCCTCACCAACAAGCAAATCGCTGCATATCTTCGCTGCCTCGCCAACAAGCAGACCGCTGCGTGTATTCGCTGAGTGGCAGAAAGCAAAGCACGGCGCCTCTTCGCTGCCTGGCCAACAAGCAAAGCGCTCCATCTCTTCGCTGCCTCGCAAACGAAGGAAGCGCTGCGTGCCTTCGGCGCCGAGCAAAGCAGCGCGTGCCTTCGCCGCCTCGCCGCCTAAGAAAGCGCTGCGTGCCTTCTCGCCCTCGCCGCCTAGCAAAGCGCCGTGTGCCTTCGCCGCCTCCCCAATCGCTTCGTGCCTTCGCCGCCTAGCAAAGCGCCTAGCAAAGCGTCCTCAGCCTTCGCTGCCTAGCAAAGCTCCACGTCCGCTCGCCACCTAGCAAAGCACTGTGTGCCCTCGCCGCCTCCTAGAGCGCTGCGTGCCTTCGGCGCCTGGCAAAGCACTGCGTGCCCTCGCCGCCTCCTAGAGCGCTGCGTGCCTTCGGCGCCTGGCAAAGCGCTGCGTGCCCTCGCCGCCTCGCACAGTGCTGCGTGCCTTCGGCGCCTGGCAAAGCGCTGCGTGCCTTCGGCGCCTGGCAAAGCACTGCGTGCCCTCGCCGCCTCGCACAGCGCTGCGTCCTTGGGCGCCTGGCAAAGCGCTGCGTGCCTTCGCCGCCTCGCCGCCTAGCAAGGCGCCCTAGCCCGTCCACCACCATCAGATCGCTGCGTGCCTTCGCTGCCTCGGTGCTTAGCAAAGCGCCACGTGCCTTCGGCGCCTACAAAAGCGCCGTGTGCCTTCGGCGCTACTACGGCGTTTGCTAAGCGGCGAGGCGGCGAAGGGACGCAGCGGTGTGTGAGGCGGCGAAGGCAAGCAGCGCTTTGCTGGGCGGCGAGGCGGCGAAGGGCCGAAGCGATTGGGGAGGCGGTGAAGGGAGACGGCGCTTTGTTGGGCGGCGAGGGCGAAAGGCACGCAGCGCTTTCTTAGGCGGCGAGGCGGCGAAGGCACGCGCTGCTTTGCTAGGCGCCGAAGGAACACGGCGCTTTGCTAGGCGGCGACGGCACGCGGAGCTTTGCTAGGCGGCGAGGCGGCGAAGGGACACGGCGCTTCGCTAGGCGGCGAGGGCGAGAAGGCACGCAGCGCTTTCTCAGGCGGCGAGGCGGCGAAGGCACGCGCTGCTCTGCCAGCCGCCGAAGGCACGCAGCGCTTTGCTAGGCTGCGATGCGGCGAGGCGCCCAACGCAGGCACTTCTTTGCTAGGCGCCCAAGGAACACGGCGCTTTGCTTGACGGCGACGGCACGCGCAGCTTTGCTAGGCGCCCAAGGCAGACGACGCTTTGCTAGGCAGCGAGGCGGCGAACGCACAAAGCCATTTGCTCGGCGGTGATTCGCTGCCTCGCACAAGAGCTAACCACTGTGCATGTTGGCTGTCTCACAAACAAGCAGCCTGCTGCGTCTCTTCGCTGCCTCGCCAACTAGCAAAGTGCTGCCTCGCTTCGCCTCCACGCCAAAAAGCCATCCGCGATGCCACTGCGCCACCTGCTGCACAAGCAAAGTGCTGCATCTCTTCGCTGCCTCGCACAATGAGCAAGCACTGTGCATGGTCGCTGTGTCACAAACAAGGAGACTGCTGAATCTCTTCGCTGCCTCGCCAACAAGCAAACCGCTGCATCTCTTCGCTGCCTCACCAACAAGCAAATCGCTGCATATCTTCGCTGCCTCGCCAACAAGCAGACCGCTGCGTGTATTCGCTGAGTGGCAGAAAGCAAAGCACGGCGCCTGTTCGCTGCCTGGCCAACAAGCAAAGCGCTCCCTCTCTTCGCTGCCTCGCAAACGAAGGAAGCGCTGCGTGCCTTCGGCGCCGAGCAAAGCAGCGCGTGCCTTCGCCGCCTCGCCGCCTAAGAAAGCGCTGCGTGCCTTCTCGCCCTCGCCGCCTAGCAAAGCGCCGTGTGCCTTCGCCGCCTCCCCAATCGCTTCGTGCCTTCGCCGCCTAGCAAAGCGCCTAGCAAAGCGTCCTCAGCCTTCGCTGCCTAGCAAAGCTCCACGTCCGCTCGCCACCTAGCAAAGCACTGTGTGCCCTCGCCGCCTCCTAGAGCGCTGCGTGCCTTCGGCGCCTGGCAAAGCACTGCGTGCCCTCGCCGCCTCCTAGAGCGCTGCGTGCCTTCGGCGCCTGGCAAAGCGCTGCGTGCCCTCGCCGCCTCGCACAGTGCTGCGTGCCTTCGGCGCCTGGCAAAGCGCTGCGTGCCTTCGGCGCCTGGCAAAGCACTGCGTGCCCTCGCCGCCTCGCACAGCGCTGCGTGCCTTCGGCGCCTGGCAAAGCGCTGCGTGCCTTCGCCGCCTCGCCGCCTAGCAAGGCGCCCTAGCCCGTCCACCACCATCAGATCGCTGCGTGCCTTCGCTGCCTCGGTGCTTAGCAAAGCGCCACGTGCCTTCGGCGCCTACAAAAGCGCCGTGTGCCTTCGGCGCTACTACGGCGTTTGCTAAGCGGCGAGGCGGCGAAGGGACGCAGCGGTGTGTGAGGCGGCGAAGGCAAGCAGCGCTTTGCTGGGCGGCGAGGCGGCGAAGGGCCGAAGCGATTGGGGAGGCGGTGAAGGGAGACGGCGCTTTGTTGGGCGGCGAGGGCGAAAGGCACGCAGCGCTTTCTTAGGCGGCGAGGCGGCGAAGGCACGCGCTGCTTTGCTAGGCGCCGAAGGAACACGGCGCTTTGCTAGGCGGCGACGGCACGCGGAGCTTTGCTAGGCGGCGAGGCGGCGAAGGGACACGGCGCTTCGCTAGGCGGCGAGGGCGAGAAGGCACGCAGCGCTTTCTCAGGCGGCGAGGCGGCGAAGGCACGCGCTGCTCTGCCAGCCGCCGAAGGCACGCAGCGCTTTGCTAGGCTGCGATGCGGCGAGGCGCCCAACGCAGGCACTTCTTTGCTAGGCGCCCAAGGAACACGGCGCTTTGCTTGACGGCGACGGCACGCGCAGCTTTGCTAGGCGCCCAAGGCAGACGACGCTTTGCTAGGCAGCGAGGCGGCGAACGCACAAAGCCATTTGCTCGGCGGTGATTCGCTGCCTCGCACAAGAGCTAACCACTGTGCATGTTGGCTGTCTCACAAACAAGCAGCCTGCTGCGTCTCTTCGCTGCCTCGCCAACTAGCAAAGTGCTGCCTCGCTTCGCCTCCACGCCAAAAAGCCATCCGCGATGCCACTGCGCCACCTGCTGCACAAGCAAAGTGCTGCATCTCTTCGCTGCCTCGCACAATGAGCAAGCACTGTGCATGGTCGCTGTGTCACAAACAAGGAGACTGCTGAATCTCTTCGCTGCCTCGCCAACAAGCAAACCGCTGCATCTCTTCGCTGCCTCACCAACAAGCAAATCGCTGCATATCTTCGCTGCCTCGCCAACAAGCAGACCGCTGCGTGTATTCGCTGAGTGGCAGAAAGCAAAGCACGGCGCCTGTTCGCTGCCTGGCCAACAAGCAAAGCGCTCCATCTCTTCGCTGCCTCGCAAACGAAGGAAGCGCTGCGTGCCTTCGGCGCCGAGCAAAGCAGCGCGTGCCTTCGCCGCCTCGCCGCCTAAGAAAGCGCTGCGTGCCTTCTCGCCCTCGCCGCCTAGCAAAGCGCCGTGTGCCTTCGCCGCCTCCCCAATCGCTTCGTGCCTTCGCCGCCTAGCAAAGCGCCTAGCAAAGCGTCCTCAGCCTTCGCTGCCTAGCAAAGCTCCACGTCCGCTCGCCACCTAGCAAAGCACTGCGTGCCCTCGCCGCCTCCTAGAGCGCTGCGTGCCTTCGGCGCCTGGCAAAGCACTGCGTGCCCTCGCCGCCTCGCACACCGCTGCGTGCCTTCGGCGCCTGGCAAAGCGCTGCGTGCCCTCGCCGCCTCGCACAGCGCTGCGTGCCTTCGGCGCCTGGCAAAGCGCTGCGTGCCTTCGCCGCCTCGCCGCCTAGCAAGGCGCCCTAGCCCGTCCACCACCATCAGATCGCTGCGTGCCTTCGCTGCCTCGGTGCTTAGCAAAGCGCCACGTGCCTTCGGCGCCTACAAAAGCGCCGTGTGCCTTCGGCGCTACTACGGCGTTTGCTAAGCGGCGAGGCGGCGAAGGGACGCAGCGGTGTGTGAGGCGGCGAAGGCAAGCAGCGCTTTGCTGGGCGGCGAGGCGGCGAAGGGCCGAAGCGATTGGGGAGGCGGTGAAGGGAGACGGCGCTTTGTTGGGCGGCGAGGGCGAAAGGCACGCAGCGCTTTCTTAGGCGGCGAGGCGGCGAAGGCACGCGCTGCTTTGCTAGGCGCCGAAGGAACACGGCGCTTTGCTAGGCGGCGACGGCACGCGGAGCTTTGCTAGGCGGCGAGGCGGCGAAGGGACACGGCGCTTCGCTAGGCGGCGAGGGCGAGAAGGCACGCAGCGCTTTCTCAGGCGGCGAGGCGGCGAAGGCACGCGCTGCTCTGCCAGCCGCCGAAGGCACGCAGCGCTTTGCTAGGCTGCGATGCGGCGAGGCGCCCAACGCAGGCACTTCTTTGCTAGGCGCCCAAGGAACACGGCGCTTTGCTTGACGGCGACGGCACGCGCAGCTTTGCTAGGCGCCCAAGGCAGACGACGCTTTGCTAGGCAGCGAGGCGGCGAACGCACAAAGCCATTTGCTCGGCGGTGATTCGCTGCCTCGCACAAGAGCTAACCACTGTGCATGTTGGCTGTCTCACAAACAAGCAGCCTGCTGCGTCTCTTCGCTGCCTCGCCAACTAGCAAAGTGCTGCCTCGCTTCGCCTCCACGCCAAAAAGCCATCCGCGATGCCACTGCGCCACCTGCTGCACAAGCAAAGTGCTGCATCTCTTCGCTGCCTCGCACAATGAGCAAGCACTGTGCATGGTCGCTGTGTCACAAACAAGGAGACTGCTGAATCTCTTCGCTGCCTCGCCAACAAGCAAACCGCTGCATCTCTTCGCTGCCTCACCAACAAGCAAATCGCTGCATATCTTCGCTGCCTCGCCAACAAGCAGACCGCTGCGTGTATTCGCTGAGTGGCAGAAAGCAAAGCACGGCGCCTGTTCGCTGCCTGGCCAACAAGCAAAGCGCTCCATCTCTTCGCTGCCTCGCAAACGAAGGAAGCGCTGCGTGCCTTCGGCGCCGAGCAAAGCAGCGCGTGCCTTCGCCGCCTCGCCGCCTAAGAAAGCGCTGCGTGCCTTCTCGCCCTCGCCGCCTAGCAAAGCGCCGTGTGCCTTCGCCGCCTCCCCAATCGCTTCGTGCCTTCGCCGCCTAGCAAAGCGCCTAGCAAAGCGTCCTCAGCCTTCGCTGCCTAGCAAAGCTCCACGTCCGCTCGCCACCTAGCAAAGCACTGCGTGCCCTCGCCGCCTCCTAGAGCGCTGCGTGCCTTCGGCGCCTGGCAAAGCACTGCGTGCCCTCGCCGCCTCGCACACCGCTGCGTGCCTTCGGCGCCTGGCAAAGCGCTGCGTGCCCTCGCCGCCTCGCACAGCGCTGCGTGCCTTCGGCGCCTGGCAAAGCGCTGCGTGCCTTCGCCGCCTCGCCGCCTAGCAAGGCGCCCTAGCCCGTCCACCACCATCAGATCGCTGCGTGCCTTCGCTGCCTCGGTGCTTAGCAAAGCGCCACGTGCCTTCGGCGCCTACAAAAGCGCCGTGTGCCTTCGGCGCTACTACGGCGTTTGCTAAGCGGCGAGGCGGCGAAGGGACGCAGCGGTGTGTGAGGCGGCGAAGGCAAGCAGCGCTTTGCTGGGCGGCGAGGCGGCGAAGGGCCGAAGCGATTGGGGAGGCGGTGAAGGGACACGGCGCTTTGTTGGGCGGCGAGGGCGAAAGGCACGCAGCGCTTTCTTAGGCGGCGAGGCGGCGAAGGCACGCGCTGCTTTGCTAGGCGCCGAAGGAACACGGCGCTTTGCTAGGCGGCGACGGCACGCGGAGCTTTGCTAGGCGGCGAGGCGGCGAAGGGACACGGCGCTTCGCTAGGCGGCGAGGGCGAGAAGGCACGCAGCGCTTTCTCAGGCGGCGAGGCGGCGAAGGCACGCGCTGCTCTGCCAGCCGCCGAAGGCACGCAGCGCTTTGCTAGGCTGCGATGCGGCGAGGCGCCGAACGCAGGCACTTCTTTGCTAGGCGCCCAAGGAACACGGCGCTTTGCTTGACGGCGACGGCACGCGCAGCTTTGCTAGGCGCCCAAGGCAGACGACGCTTTGCTAGGCAGCGAGGCGGCGAACGCACAAAGCCATTTGCTCGGCGGTGATTCGCTGCCTCGCACAAGAGCTAACCACTGTGCATGTTGGCTGTCTCACAAACAAGCAGCCTGCTGCGTCTCTTCGCTGCCTCGCCAACTAGCAAAGTGCTGCCTCGCTTCGCCTCCACGCCAAAAAGCCATCCGCGATGCCACTGCGCCACCTGCTGCACAAGCAAAGTGCTGCATCTCTTCGCTGCCTCGCACAATGAGCAAGCACTGTGCATGGTCGCTGTGTCACAAACAAGGAGACTGCTGAATCTCTTCGCTGCCTCGCCAACAAGCAAACCGCTGCATCTCTTCGCTGCCTCACCAACAAGCAAATCGCTGCATATCTTCGCTGCCTCGCCAACAAGCAGACCGCTGCGTGTATTCGCTGAGTGGCAGAAAGCAAAGCACGGCGCCTCTTCGCTGCCTGGCCAACAAGCAAAGCGCTCCATCTCTTCGCTGCCTCGCAAACGAAGGAAGCGCTGCGTGCCTTCGGCGCCGAGCAAAGCAGCGCGTGCCTTCGCCGCCTCGCCGCCTAAGAAAGCGCTGCGTGCCTTCTCGCCCTCGCCGCCTAGCAAAGCGCCGTGTGCCTTCGCCGCCTCCCCAATCGCTTCGTGCCTTCGCCGCCTAGCAAAGCGCCTAGCAAAGCGTCCTCAGCCTTCGCTGCCTAGCAAAGCTCCACGTCCGCTCGCCACCTAGCAAAGCACTGTGTGCCCTCGCCGCCTCCTAGAGCGCTGCGTGCCTTCGGCGCCTGGCAAAGCACTGCGTGCCCTCGCCGCCTCCTAGAGCGCTGCGTGCCTTCGGCGCCTGGCAAAGCGCTGCGTGCCCTCGCCGCCTCGCACAGTGCTGCGTGCCTTCGGCGCCTGGCAAAGCGCTGCGTGCCTTCGGCGCCTGGCAAAGCACTGCGTGCCCTCGCCGCCTCGCACAGCGCTGCGTGCCTTCGGCGCCTGGCAAAGCGCTGCGTGCCTTCGCCGCCTCGCCGCCTAGCAAGGCGCCCTAGCCCGTCCACCACCATCAGATCGCTGCGTGCCTTCGCTGCCTCGGTGCTTAGCAAAGCGCCACGTGCCTTCGGCGCCTACAAAAGCGCCGTGTGCCTTCGGCGCTACTACGGCGTTTGCTAAGCGGCGAGGCGGCGAAGGGACGCAGCGGTGTGTGAGGCGGCGAAGGCAAGCAGCGCTTTGCTGGGCGGCGAGGCGGCGAAGGGCCGAAGCGATTGGGGAGGCGGTGAAGGGAGACGGCGCTTTGTTGGGCGGCGAGGGCGAAAGGCACGCAGCGCTTTCTTAGGCGGCGAGGCGGCGAAGGCACGCGCTGCTTTGCTAGGCGCCGAAGGAACACGGCGCTTTGCTAGGCGGCGACGGCACGCGGAGCTTTGCTAGGCGGCGAGGCGGCGAAGGGACACGGCGCTTCGCTAGGCGGCGAGGGCGAGAAGGCACGCAGCGCTTTCTCAGGCGGCGAGGCGGCGAAGGCACGCGCTGCTCTGCCAGCCGCCGAAGGCACGCAGCGCTTTGCTAGGCTGCGATGCGGCGAGGCGCCCAACGCAGGCACTTCTTTGCTAGGCGCCCAAGGAACACGGCGCTTTGCTTGACGGCGACGGCACGCGCAGCTTTGCTAGGCGCCCAAGGCAGACGACGCTTTGCTAGGCAGCGAGGCGGCGAACGCACAAAGCCATTTGCTCGGCGGTGATTCGCTGCCTCGCACAAGAGCTAACCACTGTGCATGTTGGCTGTCTCACAAACAAGCAGCCTGCTGCGTCTCTTCGCTGCCTCGCCAACTAGCAAAGTGCTGCCTCGCTTCGCCTCCACGCCAAAAAGCCATCCGCGATGCCACTGCGCCACCTGCTGCACAAGCAAAGTGCTGCATCTCTTCGCTGCCTCGCACAATGAGCAAGCACTGTGCATGGTCGCTGTGTCACAAACAAGGAGACTGCTGAATCTCTTCGCTGCCTCGCCAACAAGCAAACCGCTGCATCTCTTCGCTGCCTCACCAACAAGCAAATCGCTGCATATCTTCGCTGCCTCGCCAACAAGCAGACCGCTGCGTGTATTCGCTGAGTGGCAGAAAGCAAAGCACGGCGCCTGTTCGCTGCCTGGCCAACAAGCAAAGCGCTCCATCTCTTCGCTGCCTCGCAAACGAAGGAAGCGCTGCGTGCCTTCGGCGCCGAGCAAAGCAGCGCGTGCCTTCGCCGCCTCGCCGCCTAAGAAAGCGCTGCGTGCCTTCTCGCCCTCGCCGCCTAGCAAAGCGCCGTGTGCCTTCGCCGCCTCCCCAATCGCTTCGTGCCTTCGCCGCCTAGCAAAGCGCCTAGCAAAGCGTCCTCAGCCTTCGCTGCCTAGCAAAGCTCCACGTCCGCTCGCCACCTAGCAAAGCACTGTGTGCCCTCGCCGCCTCCTAGAGCGCTGCGTGCCTTCGGCGCCTGGCAAAGCACTGCGTGCCCTCGCCGCCTCCTAGAGCGCTGCGTGCCTTCGGCGCCTGGCAAAGCGCTGCGTGCCCTCGCCGCCTCGCACAGTGCTGCGTGCCTTCGGCGCCTGGCAAAGCGCTGCGTGCCTTCGGCGCCTGGCAAAGCACTGCGTGCCCTCGCCGCCTCGCACAGCGCTGCGTCCTTGGGCGCCTGGCAAAGCGCTGCGTGCCTTCGCCGCCTCGCCGCCTAGCAAAGCGCCCTAGCCCGTCCACCACCATCAGATCGCTGCGTGCCTTCGCTGCCTCGGTGCTTAGCAAAGCGCCACGTGCCTTCGGCGCCTACAAAAGCGCCGTGTGCCTTCGGCGCTACTACGGCGTTTGCTAAGCGGCGAGGCGGCGAAGGGACGCAGCGGTGTGTGAGGCGGCGAAGGCAAGCAGCGCTTTGCTGGGCGGCGAGGCGGCGAAGGGCCGAAGCGATTGGGGAGGCGGTGAAGGGAGACGGCGCTTTGTTGGGCGGCGAGGGCGAAAGGCACGCAGCGCTTTCTTAGGCGGCGAGGCGGCGAAGGCACGCGCTGCTTTGCTAGGCGCCGAAGGAACACGGCGCTTTGCTAGGCGGCGACGGCACGCGGAGCTTTGCTAGGCGGCGAGGCGGCGAAGGGACACGGCGCTTCGCTAGGCGGCGAGGGCGAGAAGGCACGCAGCGCTTTCTCAGGCGGCGAGGCGGCGAAGGCACGCGCTGCTCTGCCAGCCGCCGAAGGCACGCAGCGCTTTGCTAGGCTGCGATGCGGCGAGGCGCCCAACGCAGGCACTTCTTTGCTAGGCGCCCAAGGAACACGGCGCTTTGCTTGACGGCGACGGCACGCGCAGCTTTGCTAGGCGCCCAAGGCAGACGACGCTTTGCTAGGCAGCGAGGCGGCGAACGCACAAAGCCATTTGCTCGGCGGTGATTCGCTGCCTCGCACAAGAGCTAACCACTGTGCATGTTGGCTGTCTCACAAACAAGCAGCCTGCTGCGTCTCTTCGCTGCCTCGCCAACTAGCAAAGTGCTGCCTCGCTTCGCCTCCACGCCAAAAAGCCATCCGCGATGCCACTGCGCCACCTGCTGCACAAGCAAAGTGCTGCATCTCTTCGCTGCCTCGCACAATGAGCAAGCACTGTGCATGGTCGCTGTGTCACAAACAAGGAGACTGCTGAATCTCTTCGCTGCCTCGCCAACAAGCAAACCGCTGCATCTCTTCGCTGCCTCACCAACAAGCAAATCGCTGCATATCTTCGCTGCCTCGCCAACAAGCAGACCGCTGCGTGTATTCGCTGAGTGGCAGAAAGCAAAGCACGGCGCCTGTTCGCTGCCTGGCCAACAAGCAAAGCGCTCCATCTCTTCGCTGCCTCGCAAACGAAGGAAGCGCTGCGTGCCTTCGGCGCCGAGCAAAGCAGCGCGTGCCTTCGCCGCCTCGCCGCCTAAGAAAGCGCTGCGTGCCTTCTCGCCCTCGCCGCCTAGCAAAGCGCCGTGTGCCTTCGCCGCCTCCCCAATCGCTTCGTGCCTTCGCCGCCTAGCAAAGCGCCTAGCAAAGCGTCCTCAGCCTTCGCTGCCTAGCAAAGCTCCACGTCCGCTCGCCACCTAGCAAAGCACTGCGTGCCCTCGCCGCCTCCTAGAGCGCTGCGTGCCTTCGGCGCCTGGCAAAGCACTGCGTGCCCTCGCCGCCTCGCACACCGCTGCGTGCCTTCGGCGCCTGGCAAAGCGCTGCGTGCCCTCGCCGCCTCGCACAGCGCTGCGTGCCTTCGGCGCCTGGCAAAGCGCTGCGTGCCTTCACCGCCTCGCCGCCTAGCAAGGCGCCCTAGCCCGTCCACCACCATCAGATCGCTGCGTGCCTTCGCTGCCTCGGTGCTTAGCAAAGCGCCACGTGCCTTCGGCGCCTACAAAAGCGCCGTGTGCCTTCGGCGCTACTACGGCGTTTGCTAAGCGGCGAGGCGGCGAAGGGACGCAGCGGTGTGTGAGGCGGCGAAGGCAAGCAGCGCTTTGCTGGGCGGCGAGGCGGCGAAGGGCCGAAGCGATTGGGGAGGCGGTGAAGGGACACGGCGCTTTGTTGGGCGGCGAGGGCGAAAGGCACGCAGCGCTTTCTTAGGCGGCGAGGCGGCGAAGGCACGCGCTGCTTTGCTAGGCGCCGAAGGAACACGGCGCTTTGCTAGGCGGCGACGGCACGCGGAGCTTTGCTAGGCGGCGAGGCGGCGAAGGGACACGGCGCTTCGCTAGGCGGCGAGGGCGAGAAGGCACGCAGCGCTTTCTCAGGCGGCGAGGCGGCGAAGGCACGCGCTGCTCTGCCAGCCGCCGAAGGCACGCAGCGCTTTGCTAGGCTGCGATGCGGCGAGGCGCCGAACGCAGGCACTTCTTTGCTAGGCGCCCAAGGAACACGGCGCTTTGCTTGACGGCGACGGCACGCGCAGCTTTGCTAGGCGCCCAAGGCAGACGACGCTTTGCTAGGCAGCGAGGCGGCGAACGCACAAAGCCATTTGCTCAGCGGTGATTCGCTGCCTCGCACAAGAGCTAACCACTGTGCATGTTGGCTGTCTCACAAACAAGCAGCCTGCTGCGTCTCTTCGCTGCCTCGCCAACTAGCAAAGTGCTGCCTCGCTTCGCCTCCACGCCAAAAAGCCATCCGCGATGCCACTGCGCCACCTGCTGCACAAGCAAAGTGCTGCATCTCTTCGCTGCCTCGCACAATGAGCAAGCACTGTGCATGGTCGCTGTGTCACAAACAAGGAGACTGCTGAATCTCTTCGCTGCCTCGCCAACAAGCAAACCGCTGCATCTCTTCGCTGCCTCACCAACAAGCAAATCGCTGCATATCTTCGCTGCCTCGCCAACAAGCAGACCGCTGCGTGTATTCGCTGAGTGGCAGAAAGCAAAGCATGGCGCCTCTTCGCTGCCTGGCCAACAAGCAAAGCGCTCCATCTCTTCGCTGCCTCGCAAACGAAGGAAGCGCTGCGTGCCTTCGGCGCCGAGCAAAGCAGCGCGTGCCTTCGCCGCCTCGCCGCCTAAGAAAGCGCTGCGTGCCTTCTCGCCCTCGCCGCCTAGCAAAGCGCCGTGTGCCTTCGCCGCCTCCCCAATCGCTTCGTGCCTTCGCCGCCTAGCAAAGCGCCTAGCAAAGCGTCCTCAGCCTTCGCTGCCTAGCAAAGCTCCACGTCCGCTCGCCACCTAGCAAAGCACTGTGTGCCCTCGCCGCCTCCTAGAGCGCTGCGTGCCTTCGGCGCCTGGCAAAGCACTGCGTGCCCTCGCCGCCTCCTAGAGCGCTGCGTGCCTTCGGCGCCTGGCAAAGCGCTGCGTGCCCTCGCCGCCTCGCACAGTGCTGCGTGCCTTCGGCGCCTGGCAAAGCGCTGCGTGCCTTCGGCGCCTGGCAAAGCACTGCGTGCCCTCGCCGCCTCGCACAGCGCTGCGTGCCTTCGGCGCCTGGCAAAGCGCTGCGTGCCTTCGCCGCCTCGCCGCCTAGCAAGGCGCCCTAGCCCGTCCACCACCATCAGATCGCTGCGTGCCTTCGCTGCCTCGGTGCTTAGCAAAGCGCCACGTGCCTTCGGCGCCTACAAAAGCGCCGTGTGCCTTCGGCGCTACTACGGCGTTTGCTAAGCGGCGAGGCGGCGAAGGGACGCAGCGGTGTGTGAGGCGGCGAAGGCAAGCAGCGCTTTGCTGGGCGGCGAGGCGGCGAAGGGCCGAAGCGATTGGGGAGGCGGTGAAGGGAGACGGCGCTTTGTTGGGCGGCGAGGGCGAAAGGCACGCAGCGCTTTCTTAGGCGGCGAGGCGGCGAAGGCACGCGCTGCTTTGCTAGGCGCCGAAGGAACACGGCGCTTTGCTAGGCGGCGACGGCACGCGGAGCTTTGCTAGGCGGCGAGGCGGCGAAGGGACACGGCGCTTCGCTAGGCGGCGAGGGCGAGAAGGCACGCAGCGCTTTCTCAGGCGGCGAGGCGGCGAAGGCACGCGCTGCTCTGCCAGCCGCCGAAGGCACGCAGCGCTTTGCTAGGCTGCGATGCGGCGAGGCGCCCAACGCAGGCACTTCTTTGCTAGGCGCCCAAGGAACACGGCGCTTTGCTTGACGGCGACGGCACGCGCAGCTTTGCTAGGCGCCCAAGGCAGACGACGCTTTGCTAGGCAGCGAGGCGGCGAACGCACAAAGCCATTTGCTCGGCGGTGATTCGCTGCCTCGCACAAGAGCTAACCACTGTGCATGTTGGCTGTCTCACAAACAAGCAGCCTGCTGCGTCTCTTCGCTGCCTCGCCAACTAGCAAAGTGCTGCCTCGCTTCGCCTCCACGCCAAAAAGCCATCCGCGATGCCACTGCGCCACCTGCTGCACAAGCAAAGTGCTGCATCTCTTCGCTGCCTCGCACAATGAGCAAGCACTGTGCATGGTCGCTGTGTCACAAACAAGGAGACTGCTGAATCTCTTCGCTGCCTCGCCAACAAGCAAACCGCTGCATCTCTTCGCTGCCTCACCAACAAGCAAATCGCTGCATATCTTCGCTGCCTCGCCAACAAGCAGACCGCTGCGTGTATTCGCTGAGTGGCAGAAAGCAAAGCACGGCGCCTGTTCGCTGCCTGGCCAACAAGCAAAGCGCTCCATCTCTTCGCTGCCTCGCAAACGAAGGAAGCGCTGCGTGCCTTCGGCGCCGAGCAAAGCAGCGCGTGCCTTCGCCGCCTCGCCGCCTAAGAAAGCGCTGCGTGCCTTCTCGCCCTCGCCGCCTAGCAAAGCGCCGTGTGCCTTCGCCGCCTCCCCAATCGCTTCGTGCCTTCGCCGCCTAGCAAAGCGCCTAGCAAAGCGTCCTCAGCCTTCGCTGCCTAGCAAAGCTCCACGTCCGCTCGCCGCCTAGCAAAGCACTGTGTGCCCTCGCCGCCTCCTAGAGCGCTGCGTGCCTTCGGCGCCTGGCAAAGCACTGCGTGCCCTCGCCGCCTCCTAGAGCGCTGCGTGCCTTCGGCGCCTGGCAAAGCACTGCGTGCCCTCGCCGCCTCCTAGAGCGCTGCGTGCCTTCGGCGCCTGGCAAAGCGCTGCGTGCCCTCGCCGCCTCGCACAGTGCTGCGTGCCTTCGGCGCCTGGCAAAGCGCTGCGTGCCTTCGGCGCCTGGCAAAGCACTGCGTGCCCTCGCCGCCTCGCACAGCGCTGCGTCCTTGGGCGCCTGGCAAAGCGCTGCGTGCCTTCGCCGCCTCGCCGCCTAGCAAAGCGCCCTAGCCCGTCCACCACCATCAGATCGCTGCGTGCCTTCGCTGCCTCGGTGCTTAGCAAAGCGCCACGTGCCTTCGGCGCCTACAAAAGCGCCGTGTGCCTTCGGCGCTACTACGGCGTTTGCTAAGCGGCGAGGCGGCGAAGGGACGCAGCGGTGTGTGAGGCGGCGAAGGCAAGCAGCGCTTTGCTGGGCGGCGAGGCGGCGAAGGGCCGAAGCGATTGGGGAGGCGGTGAAGGGAGACGGCGCTTTGTTGGGCGGCGAGGGCGAAAGGCACGCAGCGCTTTCTTAGGCGGCGAGGCGGCGAAGGCACGCGCTGCTTTGCTAGGCGCCGAAGGAACACGGCGCTTTGCTAGGCGGCGACGGCACGCGGAGCTTTGCTAGGCGGCGAGGCGGCGAAGGGACACGGCGCTTCGCTAGGCGGCGAGGGCGAGAAGGCACGCAGCGCTTTCTCAGGCGGCGAGGCGGCGAAGGCACGCGCTGCTCTGCCAGCCGCCGAAGGCACGCAGCGCTTTGCTAGGCTGCGATGCGGCGAGGCGCCCAACGCAGGCACTTCTTTGCTAGGCGCCCAAGGAACACGGCGCTTTGCTTGACGGCGACGGCACGCGCAGCTTTGCTAGGCGCCCAAGGCAGACGACGCTTTGCTAGGCAGCGAGGCGGCGAACGCACAAAGCCATTTGCTCGGCGGTGATTCGCTGCCTCGCACAAGAGCTAACCACTGTGCATGTTGGCTGTCTCACAAACAAGCAGCCTGCTGCGTCTCTTCGCTGCCTCGCCAACTAGCAAAGTGCTGCCTCGCTTCGCCTCCACGCCAAAAAGCCATCCGCGATGCCACTGCGCCACCTGCTGCACAAGCAAAGTGCTGCATCTCTTCGCTGCCTCGCACAATGAGCAAGCACTGTGCATGGTCGCTGTGTCACAAACAAGGAGACTGCTGAATCTCTTCGCTGCCTCGCCAACAAGCAAACCGCTGCATCTCTTCGCTGCCTCACCAACAAGCAAATCGCTGCATATCTTCGCTGCCTCGCCAACAAGCAGACCGCTGCGTGTATTCGCTGAGTGGCAGAAAGCAAAGCACGGCGCCTGTTCGCTGCCTGGCCAACAAGCAAAGCGCTCCATCTCTTCGCTGCCTCGCAAACGAAGGAAGCGCTGCGTGCCTTCGGCGCCGAGCAAAGCAGCGCGTGCCTTCGCCGCCTCGCCGCCTAAGAAAGCGCTGCGTGCCTTCTCGCCCTCGCCGCCTAGCAAAGCGCCGTGTGCCTTCGCCGCCTCCCCAATCGCTTCGTGCCTTCGCCGCCTAGCAAAGCGCCTAGCAAAGCGTCCTCAGCCTTCGCTGCCTAGCAAAGCTCCACGTCCGCTCGCCGCCTAGCAAAGCACTGTGTGCCCTCGCCGCCTCCTAGAGCGCTGCGTGCCTTCGGCGCCTGGCAAAGCACTGCGTGCCCTCGCCGCCTCCTAGAGCGCTGCGTGCCTTCGGCGCCTGGCAAAGCACTGCGTGCCCTCGCCGCCTCGCACAGCGCTGCGTGCCTTCGGCGCCTGGCAAAGCGCTGCGTGCCCTCGCCGCCTCGCACAGTGCTGCGTGCCTTCGGCGCCTGGCAAAGCACTGCGTGCCCTCGCCGCCTCGCACAGCGCTGCGTGCCTTCGGCGCCTGGCAAAGCGCTGCGTGCCTTCGCCGCCTCGCCGCCTAGCAAGGCGCCCTAGCCCGTCCACCACCATCAGATCGCTGCGTGCCTTCGCTGCCTCGGTGCTTAGCAAAGCGCCACGTGCCTTCGGCGCCTACAAAAGCGCCGTGTGCCTTCGGCGCTACTACGGCGTTTGCTAAGCGGCGCGGCGGCGAAGGTACGCAGCGGTGTGTGAGGCGGCGAAGGCAAGCAGCGCTTTGCTGGGCGGCGAGGCGGCGAAGGGCCGAAGCGATTGGGGAGGCGGTGAAGGCACATGGCGCTTTGTTGGGCGGCGAGGGCGAAAGGCACGCAGCGCTTTCTTAGGCGGCGAGGCGGCGAAGGCACGCGCTGCTTTGCTAGGCGCCGAAGGAACACGGCGCTTTGTAGGCGGCGACGGCACGCGGAGCTTTGCTAGGCGGCGAGGCGGCGAAGGGACACGGCGCTTCGCTAGGCGGCGAGGGCGAGAAGGCACGCAGCGCTTTCTCAGGCGGCGAGGTGGCGAAGGCACGCGCTGCTCTGCCAGCCGCCGAAGGCACGCAGCGCTTTGCTAGGCTGCGATGCGGCGAGGCGCCGAACGCAGGCACTTCTTTGCTAGGCGCCCAAGGAACACGGCGCTTTGCTTGACGGCGACGGCACGCGCAGCTTTGCTAGGCGCCCAAGGCAGACGACGCTTTGCTAGGCAGCGAGGCGGCGAACGCACAAAGCCATTTGCTCGGCGGTGATTCGCTGCCTCGCACAAGAGCTAACCACTGTGCATGTTGGCTGTCTCACAAACAAGCAGCCTGCTGCGTCTCTTCGCTGCCTCGCCAACTAGCAAAGTGCTGCCTCGCTTCGCCTCCACGCCAAAAAGCCATCCGCGATGCCACTGCGCCACCTGCTGCACAAGCAAAGTGCTGCATCTCTTCGCTGCCTCGCACAATGAGCAAGCACTGTGCATGGTCGCTGTGTCACAAACAAGGAGACTGCTGAATCTCTTCGCTGCCTCGCCAACAAGCAAACCGCTGCATCTCTTCGCTGCCTCACCAACAAGCAAATCGCTGCATATCTTCGCTGCCTCGCCAACAAGCAGACCGCTGCGTGTATTCGCTGAGTGGCAGAAAGCAAAGCACGGCGCCTGTTCGCTGCCTGGCCAACAAGCAAAGCGCTCCATCTCTTCGCTGCCTCGCAAACGAAGGAAGCGCTGCGTGCCTTCGGCGCCGAGCAAAGCAGCGCGTGCCTTCGCCGCCTCGCCGCCTAAGAAAGCGCTGCGTGCCTTCTCGCCCTCGCCGCCTAGCAAAGCGCCGTGTGCCTTCGCCGCCTCCCCAATCGCTTCGTGCCTTCGCCGCCTAGCAAAGCGCCTAGCAAAGCGTCCTCAGCCTTCGCTGCCTAGCAAAGCTCCACGTCCGCTCGCCGCCTAGCAAAGCACTGTGTGCCCTCGCCGCCTCCTAGAGCGCTGCGTGCCTTCGGCGCCTGGCAAAGCACTGCGTGCCCTCGCCGCCTCCTAGAGCGCTGCGTGCCTTCGGCGCCTGGCAAAGCACTGCGTGCCCTCGCCGCCTCGCACACCGCTGCGTGCCTTCGGCGCCTGGCAAAGCGCTGCGTGCCTTCGGCGCCTGGCAAAGCACTGCGTGCCCTCGCCGCCTCGCACAGCGCTGCGTCCTTGGGCGCCTGGCAAAGCGCTGCGTGCCTTCGCCGCCTCGCCGCCTAGCAAGGCGCCCTAGCCCGTCCACCACCATCAGATCGCTGCGTGCCTTCGCTGCCTCGGTGCTTAGCAAAGCGCCACGTGCCTTCGGCGCCTACAAAAGCGCCGTGTGCCTTCGGCGCTACTACGGCGTTTGCTAAGCGGCGAGGCGGCGAAGGGACGCAGCGGTGTGTGAGGCGGCGAAGGCAAGCAGCGCTTTGCTGGGCGGCGAGGCGGCGAAGGGCCGAAGCGATTGGGGAGGCGGTGAAGGGAGACGGCGCTTTGTTGGGCGGCGAGGGCGAAAGGCACGCAGCGCTTTCTTAGGCGGCGAGGCGGCGAAGGCACGCGCTGCTTTGCTAGGCGCCGAAGGAACACGGCGCTTTGCTAGGCGGCGACGGCACGCGGAGCTTTGCTAGGCGGCGAGGCGGCGAAGGGACACGGCGCTTCGCTAGGCGGCGAGGGCGAGAAGGCACGCAGCGCTTTCTCAGGCGGCGAGGCGGCGAAGGCACGCGCTGCTCTGCCAGCCGCCGAAGGCACGCAGCGCTTTGCTAGGCTGCGATGCGGCGAGGCGCCCAACGCAGGCACTTCTTTGCTAGGCGCCCAAGGAACACGGCGCTTTGCTTGACGGCGACGGCACGCGCAGCTTTGCTAGGCGCCCAAGGCAGACGACGCTTTGCTAGGCAGCGAGGCGGCGAACGCACAAAGCCATTTGCTCGGCGGTGATTCGCTGCCTCGCACAAGAGCTAACCACTGTGCATGTTGGCTGTCTCACAAACAAGCAGCCTGCTGCGTCTCTTCGCTGCCTCGCCAACTAGCAAAGTGCTGCCTCGCTTCGCCTCCACGCCAAAAAGCCATCCGCGATGCCACTGCGCCACCTGCTGCACAAGCAAAGTGCTGCATCTCTTCGCTGCCTCGCACAATGAGCAAGCACTGTGCATGGTCGCTGTGTCACAAACAAGGAGACTGCTGAATCTCTTCGCTGCCTCGCCAACAAGCAAACCGCTGCATCTCTTCGCTGCCTCACCAACAAGCAAATCGCTGCATATCTTCGCTGCCTCGCCAACAAGCAGACCGCTGCGTGTATTCGCTGAGTGGCAGAAAGCAAAGCACGGCGCCTGTTCGCTGCCTGGCCAACAAGCAAAGCGCTCCATCTCTTCGCTGCCTCGCAAACGAAGGAAGCGCTGCGTGCCTTCGGCGCCGAGCAAAGCAGCGCGTGCCTTCGCCGCCTCGCTGCCTAAGAAAGCGCTGCGTGCCTTCTCGCCCTCGCCACCTAGCAAAGCGCCGTGTGCCTTCGCCGCCTCCCCAATCGCTTCGTGCCTTCGCCGCCTAGCAAAGCGTCCTCAGCCTTCGCTGCCTAGCAAAGCTCCACGTCCGCTCGCCGCCTAGCAAAGCACTGTGTGCCCTCGCCGCCTCCTAGAGCGCTGCGTGCCTTCGGCGCCTGGCAAAGCACTGCGTGCCCTCGCCGCCTCCTAGAGCGCTGCGTGCCTTCGGCGCCTGGCAAAGCGCTGCGTGCCCTCGCCGCCTCGCACAGTGCTTCGTGCCTTCGGCGCCTGGCAAAGCGCTGCGTGCCTTCGGCGCCTGGCAAAGCACTGCGTGCCCTCGCCGCCTCGCACAGCGCTGCGTCCTTGGGCGCCTGGCAAAGCGCTGCGTGCCCTCGCCGCCTCGCCGCCTAGCAAGGCGCCCTAGCCCGTCCACCACCATCAGATCGCTGCGTGCCTTCGCTGCCTCGGTGCTTAGCAAAGCGCCACGTGCCTTCGGCGCCTACAAAAGCGCCGTGTGCCTTCGGCGCTACTACGGCGTTTGCTAAGCGGCGAGGCGGCGAAGGGACGCAGCGGTGTGTGAGGCGGCGAAGGCAAGCAGCGCTTTGCTGGGCGGCGAGGCGGCGAAGGGCCGAAGCGATTGGGGAGGCGGCGAAGGCACACGGCGCTTTGCTAGGCGGCGAGGGCGAGAAGGCACGCAGCGCTTTCTTAGGCGGCGAGGTGGCGAAGGCACGCGCTGCTTTGCTAGGCGCCGAAGGAACACGGCGCTTTGCTAGGCGGCGACGGCACGCGGAGCTTTGCTAGGCGGCGAGGCGGCGAAGGGACACGGCGCTTCGCTAGGCGGCGAGGGCGAGAAGGCACGCAGCGCTTTCTTAGGCGGCGAGGCGGCGAAGGCACGCGCTGCTTTGCTCGGCGCCGAAGGAACACGGCGCTTTGCTAGGCGGCGACGGCACGCGGAGCTTTGCTAGGCGGCGAGGCGGCGAAGGGACACGGCGCTTCGCTAGGCGGCGAGGGCGAGAAGGCACGCAGCGCTTTCTCAGGCGGCGAGGCGGCGAAGGCACGCGCTGCTCTGCCAGCCGCCGAAGGCACGCAGCGCTTTGCTAGGCTGCGATGCGGCGAGGCGCCCAACGCAGGCACTTCTTTGCTAGGCGCCCAAGGAACACGGCGCTTTGCTTGACGGCGACGGCACGCGCAGCTTTGCTAGGCGCCCAAGGCAGACGACGCTTTGCTAGGCAGCGAGGCGGCGAACGCACAAAGCCATTTGCTCGGCGGTGATTCGCTGCCTCGCACAAGAGCTAACCACTGTGCATGTTGGCTGTCTCACAAACAAGCAGCCTGCTGCGTCTCTTCGCTCCCTCGCCAACTAGCAAAGTGCTGCCTCGCTTCGCCTCCACGCCAAAAAGCCATCCGCGATGCCACTGCGCCACCTGCTGCACAAGCAAAGTGCTGCATCTCTTCGCTGCCTCGCACAATGAGCAAGCACTGTGCATGGTCGCTGTGTCACAAACAAGGAGACTGCTGAATCTCTTCGCTGCCTCGCCAACAAGCAAACCGCTGCATCTCTTCGCTGCCTCACCAACAAGCAAATCGCTGCATATCTTCGCTGCCTCGCCAACAAGCAGACCGCTGCGTGTATTCGCTGAGTGGCAGAAAGCAAAGCACGGCGCCTGTTCGCTGCCTGGCCAACAAGCAAAGCGCTCCATCTCTTCGCTGCCTTGCAAACGAAGGAAGCGCTGCGTGCCTTCGGCGCCGAGCAAAGCAGCGCGTGCCTTCGCCGCCTCGCCGCCTAAGAAAGCGCTGCGTGCCTTCTCGCCCTCGCCGCCTAGCAAAGCGCCGTGTGCCTTCGCCGCCTCCCCAATCGCTTCGTGCCTTCGCCGCCTAGCAAAGCGCCTAGCAAAGCGTCCTCAGCCTTCGCTGCCTAGCAAAGCTCCACGTCCGCTCGCCGCCTAGCAAAGCACTGTGTGCCCTCGCCGCCTCCTAGAGCGCTGCGTGCCTTCGGCGCCTGGCAAAGCACTGCGTGCCCTCGCTGCCTCTCACAGCGCTGCGTGCCTTCGGCGCCTGGCAAAGCGCTGCGTGCCTTCGGCGCCTGGCAAAGCACTGCGTGCCCTCGCCGCCTCGCACAGTGCTGCGTGCCTTCGGCGCCTGGCAAAGCGCTGCGTGCCCTCGCCGCCTCGCACAGTGCTGCGTGCCTTCGGCGCCTGGCAAAGCACTGCGTGCCCTCGCCGCCTCGCACAGTGCTGCGTGCCTTCGGCGCCTGGCAAAGCGCTGCGTGCCTTCGCCGCCTCGCCGCCTAGCAAGGCGCCCTAGCCCGTCCACCACCATCAGATCGCTGCGTGCCTTCGCTGCCTCGGTGCTTAGCAAAGCGCCACGTGCCTTCGGCGCCTACAAAAGCGCCGTGTGCCTTCGGCGCTACTACGGCGTTTGCTAAGCGGCGAGGCGGCGAAGGGACGCAGCGGTGTGTGAGGCGGCGAAGGCAAGCAGCGCTTTGCTGGGCGGCGAGGCGGCGAAGGGCCGAAGCGATTGGGGAGGCGGTGAAGGGACAGGGCGCTTTGTTGGGCGGCGAGGGCGAAAGGCACGCAGCGCTTTCTTAGGCAGCGAGGCGGTGAAGGCACGCGCTGCTTTGCTAGGCGCCGAAGGAACACGGCGCTTTGCTAGGCGGCGACGGCACGCGGAGCTTTGCTAGGCGGCGAGGCGGCGAAGGGACACGGCGCTTCGCTAGGCGGCGAGGGCGAGAAGGCACGCAGCGCTTTCTCAGGCGGCGAGGCGGCGAAGGCACGCGCTGCTCTGCCAGCCGCCGAAGGCACGCAGCGCTTTGCTAGGCTGCGATGCGGCGAGGCGCCCAACGCAGGCACTTCTTTGCTAGGCGCCCAAGGAACACGGCGCTTTGCTTGACGGCGACGGCACGCGCAGCTTTGCTAGGCGCCCAAGGCAGACGACGCTTTGCTAGGCAGCGAGGCGGCGAACGCACAAAGCCATTTGCTCGGCGGTGATTCGCTGCCTCGCACAAGAGCTAACCACTGTGCATGTTGGCTGTCTCACAAACAAGCAGCCTGCTGCGTCTCTTCGCTGCCTCGCCAACTAGCAAAGTGCTGCCTCGCTTCGCCTCCACGCCAAAAAGCCATCCGCGATGCCACTGCGCCACCTGCTGCACAAGCAAAGTGCTGCATCTCTTCGCTGCCTCGCACAATGAGCAAGCACTGTGCATGGTCGCTGTGTCACAAACAAGGAGACTGCTGAATCTCTTCGCTGCCTCGCCAACAAGCAAACCGCTGCATCTCTTCGCTGCCTCACCAACAAGCAAATCGCTGCATATCTTCGCTGCCTCGCCAACAAGCAGACCGCTGCGTGTATTCGCTGAGTGGCAGAAAGCAAAGCACGGCGCCTGTTCGCTGCCTGGCCAACAAGCAAAGCGCTCCATCTCTTCGCTGCCTCGCAAACGAAGGAAGCGCTGCGTGCCTTCGGCGCCGAGCAAAGCAGCGCGTGCCTTCGCCGCCTCGCCGCCTAAGAAAGCGCTGCGTGCCTTCTCGCCCTCGCCGCCTAGCAAAGCGCCGTGTGCCTTCGCCGCCTCCCCAATCGCTTCGTGCCTTCGCCGCCTAGCAAAGCGCCTAGCAAAGCGTCCTCAGCCTTCGCTGCCTAGCAAAGCTCCACGTCCGCTCGCCGCCTAGCAAAGCACTGTGTGCCCTCGCCGCCTCCTAGAGCGCTGCGTGCCTTCGGCGCCTGGCAAAGCACTGCGAGCCCTCGCCGCCTCCTAGAGCGCTGCGTGCCTTCGGCGCCTGGCAAAGCACTGCGTGCCCTCGCCGCCTCGCACACCGCTGCGTGCCTTCGGCGCCTGGCAAAGCGCTGCGTGCCCTCGCCGCCTCGCACAGTGCTGCGTGCCTTCGGCGCCTGGCAAAGCGCTGCGTGCCTTCGGCGCCTGGCAAAGCACTGCATGCCCTCGCCGCCTCGCACAGCGCTGCGTCCTTGGGCGCCTGGCAAAGCGCTGCGTGCCTTCGCCGCCTCGCCGCCTAGCAAAGCGCCCTAGCCCGTCCACCACCATCAGATCGCTGCGTGCCTTCGCTGCCTCGGTGCTTAGCAAAGCGCCACGTGCCTTCGGCGCCTACAAAAGCGCCGTGTGCCTTCGGCGCTACTACGGCGTTTGCTAAGCGGCGAGGCGGCGAAGGGACGCAGCAGTGTGTGAGGCGGCGAAGGCAAGCAGCGCTTTGCTGGGCGGCGAGGCGGCGAAGGGCCGAGGCGATTGGGGAGGCGGTGAAGGGAGACGGCGCTTTGTTGGGCGGCGAGGGCGAAAGGCACGCAGCGCTTTCTTAGGCGGCGAGGCGGCGAAGGCACGCGCTGCTTTGCTAGGCGCCGAAGGAACACGGCGCTTTGCTAGGCGGCGACGGCACGCGGAGCTTTGCTAGGCGGCGAGGCGGCGAAGGGACACGGCGCTTCGCTAGGCGGCGAGGGCGAGAAGGCACGCAGCGCTTTCTCAGGCGGCGAGGCGGCGAAGGCACGCGCTGCTCTGCCAGCCGCCGAAGGCACGCAGCGCTTTGCTAGGCTGCGATGCGGCGAGGCGCCCAACGCAGGCACTTCTTTGCTAGGCGCCCAAGGAACACGGCGCTTTGCTTGACGGCGACGGCACGCGCAGCTTTGCTAGGCGCCCAAGGCAGACGACGCTTTGCTAGGCAGCGAGGCGGCGAACGCACAAAGCCATTTGCTCTGCGGTGATTCGCTGCCTCGCACAAGAGCTAACCACTGTGCATGTTGGCTGTCTCACAAACAAGCAGCCTGCTGCGTCTCTTCGCTGCCTCGCCAACTAGCAAAGTGCTGCCTCGCTTCGCCTCCACGCCAAAAAGCCATCCGCGATGCCACTGCGCCACCTGCTGCACAAGCAAAGTGCTGCATCTCTTCGCTGCCTCGCACAATGAGCAAGCACTGTGCATGGTCGCTGTGTCACAAACAAGGAGACTGCTGAATCTCTTCGCTGCCTCGCCAACAAGCAAACCGCTGCATCTCTTCGCTGCCTCACCAACAAGCAAATCGCTGCATATCTTCGCTGCCTCGCCAACAAGCAGACCGCTGCGTGTATTCGCTGAGTGGCAGAAAGCAAAGCACGGCGCCTGTTCGCTGCCTGGCCAACAAGCAAAGCGCTCCATCTCTTCGCTGCCTCGCAAACGAAGGAAGCGCTGCGTGCCTTCGGCGCCGAGCAAAGCAGCGCGTGCCTTCGCCGCCTCGCCGCCTAAGAAAGCGCTGCGTGCCTTCTCGCCCTCGCCGCCTAGCAAAGCGCCGTGTGCCTTCGCCGCCTCCCCAATCGCTTCGTGCCTTCGCCGCCTAGCAAAGCGCCTAGCAAAGCGTCCTCAGCCTTCGCTGCCTAGCAAAGCTCCACGTCCGCTCGCCGCCTAGCAAAGCACTGTGTGCCCTCGCCGCCTCCTAGAGCGCTGCGTGCCTTCGGCGCCTGGCAAAGCACTGTGTGCCCTCGCCGCCTCGCACAGCGCTGCGTCCTTCGGCGCCTGGCAAAGCGCTGCGTGCCTTCGGCGCCTGGCAAAGCACTGCGTGCCCTCGCCGCCTCGCACAGCGCTGCGTCCTTGGGCGCCTGGCAAAGCGCTGCGTGCCCTCGCCGCCTCGCCGCCTAGCAAGGCGCCCTAGCCCGTCCACCACCATCAGATCGCTGCGTGCCTTCGCTGCCTCGGTGCTTAGCAAAGCGCCACGTGCCTTCGACGCCTACAAAAGCGCCGTGTGCCTTCGGCGCTACTACGGCGTTTGCTAAGCGGCGAGGCGGCGAAGGGACGCAGCGGTGTGTGAGGCGGCGAAGGCAAGCAGCGCTTTGCTGGGCGGCGAGGCGGCGAAGGGCCGAAGCGATTGGGGAGGCGGTGAAGGAACACGGCGCTTTGCTAGGCGGCGACGGCACGCGGAGCTTTGCTAGGCGGCGAGGCGGCGAAGGGACACGGCGCTTCGCTAGGCGGCGAGGGCGAGAAGGCACGCAGCGCTTTCTCAGGCGGCGAGGCGGCGAAGGCACGCGCTGCTCTGCCAGCCGCCGAAGGCACGCAGCGCTTTGCTAGGCTGCGATGCGGCGAGGCGCCCAACGCAGGCACTTCTTTGCTAGGCGCCCAAGGAACACGGCGCTTTGCTTGACGGCGACGGCACGCGCAGCTTTGCTAGGCGCCCAAGGCAGACGACGCTTTGCTAGGCAGCGAGGCGGCGAACGCACAAAGCCATTTGCTCGGCGGTGATTCGCTGCCTCGCACAAGAGCTAACCACTGTGCATGTTGGCTGTCTCACAAACAAGCAGCCTGCTGCGTCTCTTCGCTGCCTCGCCAACTAGCAAAGTGCTGCCTCGCTTCGCCTCCACGCCAAAAAGCCATCCGCGATGCCACTGCGCCACCTGCTGCACAAGCAAAGTGCTGCATCTCTTCGCTGCCTCGCACAATGAGCAAGCACTGTGCATGGTCGCTGTGTCACAAACAAGGAGACTGCTGAATCTCTTCGCTGCCTCGCCAACAAGCAAACCGCTGCATCTCTTCGCTGCCTCACCAACAAGCAAATCGCTGCATATCTTCGCTGCCTCGCCAACAAGCAGACCGCTGCGTGTATTCGCTGAGTGGCAGAAAGCAAAGCACGGCGCCTGTTCGCTGCCTGGCCAACAAGCAAAGCGCTCCATCTCTTCGCTGCCTCGCAAACGAAGGAAGCGCTGCGTGCCTTCGGCGCCGAGCAAAGCAGCGCGTGCCTTCGCCGCCTCGCCGCCTAAGAAAGCGCTGCGTGCCTTCTCGCCCTCGCCGCCTAGCAAAGCGCCGTGTGCCTTCGCCGCCTCCCCAATCGCTTCGTGCCTTCGCCGCCTAGCAAAGCGCCTAGCAAAGCGTCCTCAGCCTTCGCTGCCTAGCAAAGCTCCACGTCCGCTCGCCGCCTAGCAAAGCACTGTGTGCCCTCGCCGCCTCCTAGAGCGCTGCGTGCCTTCGGCGCCTGGCAAAGCACTGCGTGCCCTCGCCGCCTCCTAGAGCGCTGCGTGCCTTCGGCGCCTGGCAAAGCACTGCGTGCCCTCGCCGCCTCGCACAGCGCTGCGTGCCTTCGGCGCCTGGCAAAGCGCTGCGTGCCCTCGCCGCCTCGCACAGTGCTGCGTGCCTTCGGCGCCTGGCAAAGCGCTGAGTGCCTTCGGCGCCTGGCAAAGCACTGCGTGCCCTCGCCGCCTCGCACAGCGCCGTGTGCCTTCGCCGCCTCCCCAATCGCTTCGTGCCTTCGCCGCCTAGCAAAGCGCCTAGCAAAGCGTCCTCAGCCTTCACTGCCTAGCAAAGCTCCACGTCCGCTCGCCGCCTAGCAAAGCACTGTGTGCCCTCGCCGCCTCCTAGAGCGCTGCGTGCCTTCGGCGCCTGGCAAAGCACTGCGTGCCCTCGCCGCCTCGCACAGCGCTGCGTCCTTGGGCGCCTGGCAAAGCGCTGCGTGCCTTCGCCGCCTCGCCGCCTAGCAAGGCGCCCTAGCCCGTCCACCACCATCAGATCGCTGCGTGCCTTCGCTGCCTCGGTGCTTAGCAAAGCGCCACGTGCCTTGGGCGCCTACAAAAGCGCCGTGTGCCTTCGGCGCTACTACGGCGTTTGCTAAGCGGCGAGGCGGCGAAGGGACGCAGCGGTGTGTGAGGCGGCGAAGGCAAGCAGCGCTTTGCTGGGCGGCGAGGCGGCGAAGGGCCGAAGCGATTGGGGAGGCGGTGAAGGGAGACGGCGCTTTGTTGGGCGGCGAGGGCGAAAGGCACGCAGCGCTTTCTTAGGCGGCGAGGCGGCGAAGGCACGCGCTGCTTTGCTAGGCGCCGAAGGAACACGGCGCTTTGCTAGGCGGCGACGGCACGCGGAGCTTTGCTAGGCGGCGAGGCGGCGAAGGGACACGGCGCTTCGCTAGGCGGCGAGGGCGAGAAGGCACGCAGCGCTTTCTCAGGCGGCGAGGCGGCGAAGGCACGCGCTGCTCTGCCAGCCGCCGAAGGCACGCAGCGCTTTGCTAGGCTGCGATGCGGCGAGGCGCCCAACGCAGGCACTTCTTTGCTAGGCGCCCAAGGAACACGGCGCTTTGCTTGACGGCGACGGCACGCGCAGCTTTGCTAGGCGCCCAAGGCAGACGACGCTTTGCTAGGCAGCGAGGCGGCGAACGCACAAAGCCATTTGCTCTGCGGTGATTCGCTGCCTCGCACAAGAGCTAACCACTGTGCATGTTGGCTGTCTCACAAACAAGCAGCCTGCTGCGTCTCTTCGCTGCCTCGCCAACTAGCAAAGTGCTGCCTCGCTTCGCCTCCACGCCAAAAAGCCATCCGCGATGCCACTGCGCCACCTGCTGCACAAGCAAAGTGCTGCATCTCTTCGCTGCCTCGCACAATGAGCAAGCACTGTGCATGGTCGCTGTGTCACAAACAAGGAGACTGCTGAATCTCTTCGCTGCCTCGCCAACAAGCAAACCGCTGCATCTCTTCGCTGCCTCACCAACAAGCAAATCGCTGCATATCTTCGCTGCCTCGCCAACAAGCAGACCGCTGCGTGTATTCGCTGAGTGGCAGAAAGCAAAGCACGGCGCCTGTTCGCTGCCTGGCCAACAAGCAAAGCGCTCCATCTCTTCGCTGCCTCGCAAACGAAGGAAGCGCTGCGTGCCTTCGGCGCCGAGCAAAGCAGCGCGTGCCTTCGCCGCCTCGCCGCCTAAGAAAGCGCTGCGTGCCTTCTCGCCCTCGCCGCCTAGCAAAGCGCCGTGTGCCTTCGCCGCCTCCCCAATCGCTTCGTGCCTTCGCCGCCTAGCAAAGCGCCTAGCAAAGCGTCCTCAGCCTTCGCTGCCTAGCAAAGCTCCACGTCCGCTCGCCGCCTAGCAAAGCACTGTGTGCCCTCGCCGCCTCCTAGAGCGCTGCGTGCCTTCGGCGCCTGGCAAAGCACTGTGTGCCCTCGCCGCCTCGCACAGCGCTGCGTCCTTCGGCGCCTGGCAAAGCGCTGCGTGCCTTCGGCGCCTGGCAAAGCACTGCGTGCCCTCGCCGCCTCGCACAGCGCTGCGTCCTTGGGCGCCTGGCAAAGCGCTGCGTGCCCTCGCCGCCTCGCCGCCTAGCAAGGCGCCCTAGCCCGTCCACCACCATCAGATCGCTGCGTGCCTTCGCTGCCTCGGTGCTTAGCAAAGCGCCACGTGCCTTCGACGCCTACAAAAGCGCCGTGTGCCTTCGGCGCTACTACGGCGTTTGCTAAGCGGCGAGGCGGCGAAGGGACGCAGCGGTGTGTGAGGCGGCGAAGGCAAGCAGCGCTTTGCTGGGCGGCGAGGCGGCGAAGGGCCGAAGCGATTGGGGAGGCGGTGAAGGAACACGGCGCTTTGCTAGGCGGCGACGGCACGCGGAGCTTTGCTAGGCGGCGAGGCGGCGAAGGGACACGGCGCTTCGCTAGGCGGCGAGGGCGAGAAGGCACGCAGCGCTTTCTCAGGCGGCGAGGCGGCGAAGGCACGCGCTGCTCTGCCAGCCGCCGAAGGCACGCAGCGCTTTGCTAGGCTGCGATGCGGCGAGGCGCCCAACGCAGGCACTTCTTTGCTAGGCGCCCAAGGAACACGGCGCTTTGCTTGACGGCGACGGCACGCGCAGCTTTGCTAGGCGCCCAAGGCAGACGACGCTTTGCTAGGCAGCGAGGCGGCGAACGCACAAAGCCATTTGCTCGGCGGTGATTCGCTGCCTCGCACAAGAGCTAACCACTGTGCATGTTGGCTGTCTCACAAACAAGCAGCCTGCTGCGTCTCTTCGCTGCCTCGCCAACTAGCAAAGTGCTGCCTCGCTTCGCCTCCACGCCAAAAAGCCATCCGCGATGCCACTGCGCCACCTGCTGCACAAGCAAAGTGCTGCATCTCTTCGCTGCCTCGCACAATGAGCAAGCACTGTGCATGGTCGCTGTGTCACAAACAAGGAGACTGCTGAATCTCTTCGCTGCCTCGCCAACAAGCAAACCGCTGCATCTCTTCGCTGCCTCACCAACAAGCAAATCGCTGCATATCTTCGCTGCCTCGCCAACAAGCAGACCGCTGCGTGTATTCGCTGAGTGGCAGAAAGCAAAGCACGGCGCCTGTTCGCTGCCTGGCCAACAAGCAAAGCGCTCCATCTCTTCGCTGCCTCGCAAACGAAGGAAGCGCTGCGTGCCTTCGGCGCCGAGCAAAGCAGCGCGTGCCTTCGCCGCCTCGCCGCCTAAGAAAGCGCTGCGTGCCTTCTCGCCCTCGCCGCCTAGCAAAGCGCCGTGTGCCTTCGCCGCCTCCCCAATCGCTTCGTGCCTTCGCCGCCTAGCAAAGCGCCTAGCAAAGCGTCCTCAGCCTTCGCTGCCTAGCAAAGCTCCACGTCCGCTCGCCGCCTAGCAAAGCACTGTGTGCCCTCGCCGCCTCCTAGAGCGCTCCGTGCCTTCGGCGCCTGGCAAAGCACTGCGTGCCCTCGCCGCCTCCTAGAGCGCTGCGTGCCTTCGGCGCCTGGCAAAGCACTGCGTGCCCTCGCCGCCTCGCACAGCGCTGCGTGCCTTCGGCGCCTGGCAAAGCGCTGCGTGCCCTCGCCGCCTCGCACAGTGCTGCGTGCCTTCGGCGCCTGGCAAAGCGCTGAGTGCCTTCGGCGCCTGGCAAAGCACTGCGTGCCCTCGCCGCCTCGCACAGCGCCGTGTGCCTTCGCCGCCTCCCCAATCGCTTCGTGCCTTCGCCGCCTAGCAAAGCGCCTAGCAAAGCGTCCTCAGCCTTCACTGCCTAGCAAAGCTCCACGTCCGCTCGCCGCCTAGCAAAGCACTGTGTGCCCTCGCCGCCTCCTAGAGCGCTGCGTGCCTTCGGCGCCTGGCAAAGCACTGCGTGCCCTCGCCGCCTCGCACAGCGCTGCGTCCTTGGGCGCCTGGCAAAGCGCTGCGTGCCTTCGCCGCCTCGCCGCCTAGCAAGGCGCCCTAGCCCGTCCACCACCATCAGATCGCTGCGTGCCTTCGCTGCCTCGGTGCTTAGCAAAGCGCCACGTGCCTTGGGCGCCTACAAAAGCGCCGTGTGCCTTCGGCGCTACTACGGCGTTTGCTAAGCGGCGAGGCGGCGAAGGGACGCAGCGGTGTGTGAGGCGGCGAAGGCAAGCAGCGCTTTGCTGGGCGGCGAGGCGGCGAAGGGCCGAAGCGATTGGGGAGGCGGTGAAGGGAGACGGCGCTTTGTTGGGCGGCGAGGGCGAAAGGCACGCAGCGCTTTCTTAGGCGGCGAGGCGGCGAAGGCACGCGCTGCTTTGCTAGGCGCCGAAGGAACACGGCGCTTTGCTAGGCGGCGACGGCACGCGGAGCTTTGCTAGGCGGCGAGGCGGCGAAGGGACACGGCGCTTCGCTAGGCGGCGAGGGCGAGAAGGCACGCAGCGCTTTCTCAGGCGGCGAGGCGGCGAAGGCACGCGCTGCTCTGCCAGCCGCCGAAGGCACGCAGCGCTTTGCTAGGCTGCGATGCGGCGAGGCGCCGAACACAGGCACTTCTTTGCTAGGCGCCCAAGGAACACGGCGCTTTGCTTGACGGCGACGGCACGCGCAGCTTTGCTAGGCGCCCAAGGCAGACGACGCTTTGCTAGGCAGCGAGGCGGCGAACGCACAAAGCCATTTGCTCGGCGGTGATTCGCTGCCTCGCACAAGAGCTAACCACTGTGCATGTTGGCTGTCTCACAAACAAGCAGCCTGCTGCGTCTCTTCGCTGCCTCGCCAACTAGCAAAGTGCTGCCTCGCTTCGCCTCCACGCCAAAAAGCCATCCGCGATGCCACTGCGCCACCTGCTGCACAAGCAAAGTGCTGCATCTCTTCGCTGCCTCGCACAATGAGCAAGCACTGTGCATGGTCGCTGTGTCACAAACAAGGAGACTGCTGAATCTCTTCGCTGCCTCGCCAACAAGCAAACCGCTGCATCTCTTCGCTGCCTCACCAACAAGCAAATCGCTGCATATCTTCGCTGCCTCGCCAACAAGCAGACCGCTGCGTGTATTCGCTGAGTGGCAGAAAGCAAAGCACGGCGCCTGTTCGCTGCCTGGCCAACAAGCAAAGCGCTCCATCTCTTCGCTGCCTCGCAAACGAAGGAAGCGCTGCGTGCCTTCGGCGCCGAGCAAAGCAGCGCGTGCCTTCGCCGCCTCGCCGCCTAAGAAAGCGCTGCGTGCCTTCTCGCCCTCGCCGCCTAGCAAAGCGCCGTGTGCCTTCGCCGCCTCCCCAATCGCTTCGTGCCTTCGCCGCCTAGCAAAGCGCCTAGCAAAGCGTCCTCAGCCTTCGCTGCCTAGCAAAGCTCCACGTCCGCTCGCCGCCTAGCAAAGCACTGTGTGCCCTCGCCGCCTCCTAGAGCGCTGCGTGCCTTCGGCGCCTGGCAAAGCACTGCGTGCCCTCGCCGCCTCGCACAGCGCTGCGTCCTTCGGCGCCTGGCAAAGCGCTGCGTGCCTTCGGCGCCTGGCAAAGCACTGCGTGCCCTCGCCGCCTCGCACAGCGCTGCGTCCTTGGGCGCCTGGCAAAGCGCTGCGTGCCTTCGCCGCCTCGCCGCCTAGCAAGGCGCCCTAGCCCGTCCACCACCATCAGATCGCTGCGTGCCTTCGCTGCCTCGGTGCTTAGCAAAGCGCCACGTGCCTTCGACGCCTACAAAAGCGCCGTGTGCCTTCGGCGCTACTACGGCGTTTGCTAAGCGGCGAGGCGGCGAAGGGACGCAGCGGTGTGTGAGGCGGCGAAGGCAAGCAGCGCTTTGCTGGGCGGCGAGGCGGCGAAGGGCCGAAGCGATTGGGGAGGCGGTGAAGGGAGACGGCGCTTTGTTGGGCGGCGAGGGCGAAAGGCACGCAGCGCTTTCTTAGGCGGCGAGGCGGCGAAGGCACGCGCTGCTTTGCTAGGCGCCGAAGGAACACGGCGCTTTGCTAGGCGGCGACGGCACGCGGAGCTTTGCTAGGCGGCGAGGCGGCGAAGGGACACGGCGCTTCGCTAGGCGGCGAGGGCGAGAAGGCACGCAGCGCTTTCTCAGGCGGCGAGGCGGCGAAGGCACGCGCTGCTCTGCCAGCCGCCGAAGGCACGCAGCGCTTTGCTAGGCTGCGATGCGGCGAGGCGCCCAACGCAGGCACTTCTTTGCTAGGCGCCCAAGGAACACGGCGCTTTGCTTGACGGCGACGGCACGCGCAGCTTTGCTAGGCGCCCAAGGCAGACGACGCTTTGCTAGGCAGCGAGGCGGCGAACGCACAAAGCCATTTGCTCTGCGGTGATTCGCTGCCTCGCACAAGAGCTAACCACTGTGCATGTTGGCTGTCTCACAAACAAGCAGCCTGCTGCGTCTCTTCGCTGCCTCGCCAACTAGCAAAGTGCTGCCTCGCTTCGCCTCCACGCCAAAAAGCCATCCGCGATGCCACTGCGCCACCTGCTGCACAAGCAAAGTGCTGCATCTCTTCGCTGCCTCGCACAATGAGCAAGCACTGTGCATGGTCGCTGTGTCACAAACAAGGAGACTGCTGAATCTCTTCGCTGCCTCGCCAACAAGCAAACCGCTGCATCTCTTCGCTGCCTCACCAACAAGCAAATCGCTGCATATCTTCGCTGCCTCGCCAACAAGCAGACCGCTGCGTGTATTCGCTGAGTGGCAGAAAGCAAAGCACGGCGCCTGTTCGCTGCCTGGCCAACAAGCAAAGCGCTCCATCTCTTCGCTGCCTCGCAAACGAAGGAAGCGCTGCGTGCCTTCGGCGCCGAGCAAAGCAGCGCGTGCCTTCGCCGCCTCGCCGCCTAAGAAAGCGCTGCGTGCCTTCTCGCCCTCGCCGCCTAGCAAAGCGCCGTGTGCCTTCGCCGCCTCCCCAATCGCTTCGTGCCTTCGCCGCCTAGCAAAGCGCCTAGCAAAGCGTCCTCAGCCTTCGCTGCCTAGCAAAGCTCCACGTCCGCTCGCCGCCTAGCAAAGCACTGTGTGCCCTCGCCGCCTCCTAGAGCGCTGCGTGCCTTCGGCGCCTGGCAAAGCACTGCGTGCCCTCGCCGCCTCCTAGAGCGCTGCGTGCCTTCGGCGCCTGGCAAAGCACTGCGTGCCCTCGCCGCCTCGCACACCGCTGCGTGCCTTCGGCGCCTGGCAAAGCGCTGCGTGCCTTCGGCGCCTGGCAAAGCACTGCGTGCCCTCGCCGCCTCGCACAGCGCTGCGTCCTTGGGCGCCTGGCAAAGCGCTGCGTGCCTTCGCCGCCTCGCCGCCTAGCAAGGCGCCCTAGCCCGTCCACCACCATCAGATCGCTGCGTGCCTTCGCTGCCTCGGTGCTTAGCAAAGCGCCACGTGCCTTCGGCGCCTACAAAAGCGCCGTGTGCCTTCGGCGCTACTACGGCGTTTGCTAAGCGGCGAGGCGGCGAAGGGACGCAGCGGTGTGTGAGGCGGCGAAGGCAAGCAGCGCTTTGCTGGGCGGCGAGGCGGCGAAGGGCCGAAGCGATTGGGGAGGCGGTGAAGGGACACGGCGCTTTGTTGGGCGGCGAGGGCGAAAGGCACGCAGCGCTTTCTTAGGCGGCGAGGCGGCGAAGGCACGCGCTGCTTTGCTAGGCGCCGAAGGAACACGGCGCTTTGTAGGCGGCGACGGCACGCGGAGCTTTGCTAGGCGGCGAGGCGGCGAAGGGACACGGCGCTTCGCTAGGCGGCGAGGGCGAGAAGGCACGCAGCGCTTTCTCAGGCGGCGAGGCGGCGAAGGCACGCGCTGCTCTGCCAGCCGCCGAAGGCACGCAGCGCTTTGCTAGGCTGCGATGCGGCGAGGCGCCCAACGCAGGCACTTCTTTGCTAGGCGCCCAAGGAACACGGCGCTTTGCTTGACGGCGACGGCACGCGCAGCTTTGCTAGGCGCCCAAGGCAGACGACGCTTTGCTAGGCAGCGAGGCGGCGAACGCACAAAGCCATTTGCTCGGCGGTGATTCGCTGCCTCGCACAAGAGCTAACCACTGTGCATGTTGGCTGTCTCACAAACAAGCAGCCTGCTGCGTCTCTTCGCTGCCTCGCCAACTAGCAAAGTGCTGCCTCGCTTCGCCTCCACGCCAAAAAGCCATCCGCGATGCCACTGCGCCACCTGCTGCACAAGCAAAGTGCTGCATCTCTTCGCTGCCTCGCACAAGGAGCAAGCACTGGGCATGTTGGCTGTCTCACAAACAAGGAGATTGCTGAATCTCTTCGCTGCCTCGCCAACAAGCAGACCGCTGCGTGTATTCGCTGAGTGGCAGAAAGCAAAGCACGGCGCCTGTTCGCTGCCTGGCCAACAAGCAAAGCGCTCCATCTCTTCGCTGCCTCGCAAACGAAGGAAGCGCTGCGTGCCTTCGGCGCCGAGCAAAGCAGCGCGTGCCTTCGCCGCCTCGCCGCCTAAGAAAGCGCTGCGTGCCTTCTCGCCCTCGCCGCCTAGCAAAGCGCCGTGTGCCTTCGCCGCCTCCCCAATCGCTTCGTGCCTTCGCCGCCTAGCAAAGCGCCTAGCAAAGCGTCCTCAGCCTTCGCTGCCTAGCAAAGCTCCACGTCCGCTCGCCGCCTAGCAAAGCACTGTGTGCCCTCGCCGCCTCCTAGAGCGCTGCGTGCCTTCGGCGCCTGGCAAAGCACTGCGTGCCCTCGCCGCCTCCTAGAGCGCTGCGTGCCTTCGGCGCCTGGCAAAGCACTGCGTGCCCTCGCCGCTTCGCACAGCGCTGCGTGCCTTCGGCGCCTGGCAAAGCGCTGCGTGCCCTCGCCGCCTCGCACAGTGCTGCGTGCCTTCGGCGCCTGGCAAAGCGCTGAGTGCCTTCGGCGCCTGGCAAAGCGCTGCGTGCCCTCGCCGCCTCGCACAGTGCTGCGTGCCTTCGGCGCCTGGCAAAGCGCTGAGTGCCTTCGGCGCCTGGCAAAGCACTGCGTGCCCTCGCCGCCTCGCACAGCGCTGCGTGCCTTCGGCGCCTGGCAAAGCGCTGCGTGCCCTCGCCGCCTCGCACAGCGCTGCGTCCTTGGGCGCCTGGCAAAGCGCTGCGTGCCCTCGCCGCCTCGCCGCCTAGCAAGGCGCCCTAGCCCGTCCACCACCATCAGATCGCTGCGTGCCTTCGCTGCCTCGGTGCTTAGCAAAGCGCCACGTGCCTTCGGCGCCTACAAAAGCGCCGTGTGCCTTCGGCGCTACTACGGCGTTTGCTAAGCGGCGAGGCGGCGAAGGGACGCAGCGGTGTGTGAGGCGGCGAAGGCAAGCAGCGCTTTGCTGGGCGGCGAGGCGGCGAAGGGCCGAAGCGATTGGGGAGGCGGTGAAGGGAGACGGCGCTTTGTTGGGCGGCGAGGGCGAAAGGCACGCAGCGCTTTCTTAGGCGGCGAGGCGGCGAAGGCACGCGCTGCTTTGCTAGGCGCCGAAGGAACACGGCGCTTTGCTAGGCGGCGACGGCACGCGGAGCTTTGCTAGGCGGCGAGGCGGCGAAGGGACACGGCGCTTCGCTAGGCGGCGAGGGCGAGAAGGCACGCAGCGCTTTCTCAGGCGGCGAGGCGGCGAAGGCACGCGCTGCTCTGCCAGCCGCCGAAGGCACGCAGCGCTTTGCTAGGCTGCGATGTGGCGAGGCGCCGAACGCAGGCACTTCTTTGCTAGGCGCCCAAGGAACACGGCGCTTTGCTTGACGGCGACGGCACGCGCAGCTTTGCTAGGCGCCCAAGGCAGACGACGCTTTGCTAGGCAGCGAGGCGGCGAACGCACAAAGCCATTTGCTCGGCGGTGATTCGCTGCCTCGCACAAGAGCTAACCACTGTGCATGTTGGCTGTCTCACAAACAAGCAGCCTGCTGCGTCTCTTCGCTGCCTCGCCAACTAGCAAAGTGCTGCCTCGCTTCGCCTCCACGCCAAAAAGCCATCCGCGATGCCACTGCGCCACCTGCTGCACAAGCAAAGTGCTGCATCTCTTCGCTGCCTCGCACAATGAGCAAGCACTGTGCATGGTCGCTGTGTCACAAACAAGGAGACTGCTGAATCTCTTCGCTGCCTCGCCAACAAGCAAACCGCTGCATCTCTTCGCTGCCTCACCAACAAGCAAATCGCTGCATATCTTCGCTGCCTCGCCAACAAGCAGACCGCTGCGTGTATTCGCTGAGTGGCAGAAAGCAAAGCACGGCGCCTGTTCGCTGCCTGGCCAACAAGCAAAGCGCTCCATCTCTTCGCTGCCTCGCAAACGAAGGAAGCGCTGCGTGCCTTCGGCGCCGAGCAAAGCAGCGCGTGCCTTCGCCGCCTCGCCGCCTAAGAAAGCGCTGCGTGCCTTCTCGCCCTCGCCGCCTAGCAAAGCGCCGTGTGCCTTCGCCGCCTCCCCAATCGCTTCGTGCCTTCACGGCTAGCAAAGCGCCTAGCAAAGCGTCCTCAGCCTTCGCTGCCTAGCAAAGCTCCACGTCCGCTCGCCGCCTAGCAAAGCACTGTGTGCCCTCGCCGCCTCCTAGAGCGCTGCGTGCCTTCGGCGCCTGGCAAAGCACTGCGAGCCCTCGCCGCCTCCTAGAGCGCTGCGTGCCTTCGGCGCCTGGCAAAGCACTGCGTGCCCTCGCCGCCTCCTAGAGCGCTGCGTGCCTTCGGCGCCTGGCAAAGCGCTGCGTGCCCTCGCCGCCTCGCACAGTGCTGCGTGCCTTCGGCGCCTGGCAAAGCGCTGCGTGCCTTCGGCGCCTGGCAAAGCACTGCGTGCCCTCGCCGCCTCGCACAGCGCTGCGTCCTTGGGCGCCTGGCAAAGCGCTGCGTGCCTTCGCCGCCTCGCCGCCTAGCAAAGCGCCCTAGCCCGTCCACCACCATCAGATCGCTGCGTGCCTTCGCTGCCTCGGTGCTTAGCAAAGCGCCACGTGCCTTCGGCGCCTACAAAAGCGCCGTGTGCCTTCGGCGCTACTACGGCGTTTGCTAAGCGGCGAGGCGGCGAAGGGACGCAGCAGTGTGTGAGGCGGCGAAGGCAAGCAGCGCTTTGCTGGGCGGCGAGGCGGCGAAGGGCCGAAGCGATTGGGGAGGCGGTGAAGGGAGACGGCGCTTTGTTGGGCGGCGAGGGCGAAAGGCACGCAGCGCTTTCTTAGGCGGCGAGGCGGCGAAGGCACGCGCTGCTTTGCTAGGCGCCGAAGGAACACGGCGCTTTGCTAGGCGGCGACGGCACGCGGAGCTTTGCTAGGCGGCGAGGCGGCGAAGGGACACGGCGCTTCGCTAGGCGGCGAGGGCGAGAAGGCACGCAGCGCTTTCTCAGGCGGCGAGGCGGCGAAGGCACGCGCTGCTCTGCCAGCCGCCGAAGGCACGCAGCGCTTTGCTAGGCTGCGATGCGGCGAGGCGCCCAACGCAGGCACTTCTTTGCTAGGCGCCCAAGGAACACGGCGCTTTGCTTGACGGCGACGGCACGCGCAGCTTTGCTAGGCGCCCAAGGCAGACGACGCTTTGCTAGGCAGCGAGGCGGCGAACGCACAAAGCCATTTGCTCTGCGGTGATTCGCTGCCTCGCACAAGAGCTAACCACTGTGCATGTTGGCTGTCTCACAAACAAGCAGCCTGCTGCGTCTCTTCGCTGCCTCGCCAACTAGCAAAGTGCTGCCTCGCTTCGCCTCCATGCCAAAAAGCCATCCGCGATGCCACTGCGCCACCTGCTGCACAAGCAAAGTGCTGCATCTCTTCGCTGCCTCGCACAATGAGCAAGCACTGTGCATGGTCGCTGTGTCACAAACAAGGAGACTGCTGAATCTCTTCGCTGCCTCGCCAACAAGCAAACCGCTGCATCTCTTCGCTGCCTCACCAACAAGCAAATCGCTGCATATCTTCGCTGCCTCGCCAACAAGCAGACCGCTGCGTGTATTCGCTGAGTGGCAGAAAGCAAAGCACGGCGCCTGTTCGCTGCCTGGCCAACAAGCAAAGCGCTCCATCTCTTCGCTGCCTCGCAAACGAAGGAAGCGCTGCGTGCCTTCGGCGCCGAGCAAAGCAGCGCGTGCCTTCGCCGCCTCGCCGCCTAAGAAAGCGCTGCGTGCCTTCTCGCCCTCGCCGCCTAGCAAAGCGCCGTGTGCCTTCGCCGCCTCCCCAATCGCTTCGTGCCTTCGCCGCCTAGCAAAGCGCCTAGCAAAGCGTCCTCAGCCTTCGCTGCCTAGCAAAGCTGCACGTCCGCTCGCCGCCTAGCAAAGCACTGTGTGCCCTCGCCGCCTCCTAGAGCGCTGCGTGCCTTCGGCGCCTGGCAAAGCACTGCGTGCCCTCGCCGCCTCCTAGAGCGCTGCGTGCCTTCGGCGCCTGGCAAAGCACTGCGTGCCCTCGCCGCCTCGCACAGCGCTGCGTGCCTTCGGCGCCTGGCAAAGCGCTGCGTGCCCTCGCCGCCTCGCACAGTGCTGCGTGCCTTCGGCGCCTGGCAAAGCGCTGAGTGCCTTCGGCGCCTGGCAAAGCACTGCGTGCCCTCGCCGCCTCGCACAGCGCTGCGTGCCTTCGGCGCCTGGCAAAGCGCTGCGTGCCTTCGCCGCCTCGCCGCCTAGCAAGGCGCCCTAGCCCGTCCACCACCATCAGATCGCTGCGTGCCTTCGCTGCCTCGGTGCTTAGCAAAGCGCCACGTGCCTTCGGCGCCTACAAAAGCGCCGTGTGCCTTCGGCGCTACTACGGCGTTTGCTAAGCGGCGAGGCGGCGAAGGGACGCAGCGGTGTGTGAGGCGGCGAAGGCAAGCAGCGCTTTGCCGGGCGGCGAGGCGGCGAAGGGCCGAAGCGATTGGGGAGGCGGTGAAGGGACACGGCGCTTTGTTGGGCGGCGAGGGCGAAAGGCACGCAGCGCTTTCTTAGGCGGCGAGGCGGCGAAGGCACGCGCTGCTTTGCTAGGCGCCGAAGGAACACGGCGCTTTGTAGGCGGCGACGGCACGCGGAGCTTTGCTAGGCGGCGAGGCGGCGAAGGGACACGGCGCTTCGCTAGGCGGCGAGGGCGAGAAGGCACGCAGCGCTTTCTCAGGCGGCGAGGCGGCGAAGGCACGCGCTGCTCTGCCAGCCGCCGAAGGCACGCAGCGCTTTGCTAGGCTGCGATGCGGCGAGGCGCCGAACGCAGGCACTTCTTTGCTAGGCGCCCAAGGAACACGGCGCTTTGCTTGACGGCGACGGCACGCGCAGCTTTGCTAGGCGCCCAAGGCAGACGACGCTTTGCTAGGCAGCGAGGCGGCGAACGCACAAAGCCATTTGCTCGGCGGTGATTCGCTGCCTCGCACAAGAGCTAACCACTGTGCATGTTGGCTGTCTCACAAACAAGCAGCCTGCTGCGTCTCTTCGCTGCCTCGCCAACTAGCAAAGTGCTGCCTCGCTTCGCCTCCACGCCAAAAAGCCATCCGCGATGCCACTGCGCCACCTGCTGCACAAGCAAAGTGCTGCATCTCTTCGCTGCCTCGCACAATGAGCAAGCACTGTGCATGGTCGCTGTGTCACAAACAAGGAGACTGCTGAATCTCTTCGCTGCCTCGCCAACAAGCAAACCGCTGCATCTCTTCGCTGCCTCACCAACAAGCAAATCGCTGCATATCTTCGCTGCCTCGCCAACAAGCAGACCGCTGCGTGTATTCGCTGAGTGGCAGAAAGCAAAGCACGGCGCCTGTTCGCTGCCTGGCCAACAAGCAAAGCGCTCCATCTCTTCGCTGCCTCGCAAACGAAGGAAGCGCTGCGTGCCTTCGGCGCCGAGCAAAGCAGCGCGTGCCTTCGCCGCCTCGCCGCCTAAGAAAGCGCTGCGTGCCTTCTCGCCCTCGCCGCCTAGCAAAGCGCCGTGTGCCTTCGCCGCCTCCCCAATCGCTTCGTGCCTTCGCCGCCTAGCAAAGCGCCTAGCAAAGCGTCCTCAGCCTTCGCTGCCTAGCAAAGCTGCACGTCCGCTCGCCGCCTAGCAAAGCACTGTGTGCCCTCGCCGCCTCCTAGAGCGCTGCGTGCCTTCGGCGCCTGGCAAAGCACTGCGTGCCCTCGCCACCTCCTAGAGCGCTGCGTGCCTTCGGCGCCTGGCAAAGCACTGCGTGCCCTCGCCGCCTCCTAGAGCGCTGCGTGCCTTCGGCGCCTGGCAAAGCGCTGCGTGCCCTCGCCGCCTCGCACAGTGCTGCGTGCCTTCGGCGCCTGGCAAAGCGCTGCGTGCCTTCGGCGCCTGGCAAAGCACTGCGTGCCCTCGCCGCCTCGCACAGCGCTGCGTGCCTTCGGCGCCTGGCAAAGCGCCGTGTGCCTTCGGCGCTACTACGGCGTTTGCTAAGCGGCGAGGCGGCGAAGGGACGCAGCGGTGTGTGAGGCGGCGAAGGCAAGCAGCGCTTTGCCGGGCGGCGAGGCGGCGAAGGGCCGAAGCGATTGGGGAGGCGGTGAAGGGAGACGGCGCTTTGTTGGGCGGCGAGGGCGAAAGGCACGCAGCGCTTTCTTAGGCGGCGAGGCGGCGAAGGCACGCGCTGCTTTGCTAGGCGCCGAAGGAACACGGCGCTTTGTAGGCGGCGACGGCACGCGGAGCTTTGCTAGGCGGCGAGGCGGCGAAGGGACACGGCGCTTCGCTAGGCGGCGAGGGCGAGAAGGCACGCAGCGCTTTCTCAGGCGGCGAGGCGGCGAAGGCACGCGCTGCTCTGCCAGCCGCCGAAGGCACGCAGCGCTTTGCTAGGCTGCGATGCGGCGAGGCGCCCAACGCAGGCACTTCTTTGCTAGGCGCCCAAGGAACACGGCGCTTTGCTTGACGGCGACGGCACGCGCAGCTTTGCTAGGCGCCCAAGGCAGACGACGCTTTGCTAGGCAGCGAGGCGGCGAACGCACAAAGCCATTTGCTCTGCGGTGATTCGCTGCCTCGCACAAGAGCTAACCACTGTGCATGTTGGCTGTCTCACAAACAAGCAGCCTGCTGCGTCTCTTCGCTGCCTCGCCAACTAGCAAAGTGCTGCCTCGCTTCGCCTCCACGCCAAAAAGCCATCCGCGATGCCACTGCGCCACCTGCTGCACAAGCAAAGTGCTGCATCTCTTCGCTGCCTCGCACAATGAGCAAGCACTGTGCATGGTCGCTGTGTCACAAACAAGGAGACTGCTGAATCTCTTCGCTGCCTCGCCAACAAGCAAACCGCTGCATCTCTTCGCTGCCTCACCAACAAGCAAATCGCTGCATATCTTCGCTGCCTCGCCAACAAGCAGACCGCTGCGTGTATTCGCTGAGTGGCAGAAAGCAAAGCACGGCGCCTGTTCGCTGCCTGGCCAACAAGCAAAGCGCTCCATCTCTTCGCTGCCTCGCAAACGAAGGAAGCGCTGCGTGCCTTCGGCGCCGAGCAAAGCAGCGCGTGCCTTCGCCGCCTCGCCGCCTAAGAAAGCGCTGCGTGCCTTCTCGCCCTCGCCGCCTAGCAAAGCGCCGTGTGCCTTCGCCGCCTCCCCAATCGCTTCGTGCCTTCGCCGCCTAGCAAAGCGCCTAGCAAAGCGTCCTCAGCCTTCGCTGCCTAGCAAAGCTCCACGTCCGCTCGCCGCCTAGCAAAGCACTGTGTGCCCTCGCCGCCTCCTAGAGCGCTGCGTGCCTTCGGCGCCTGGCAAAGCACTGCGTGCCCTCGCCGCCTCCTAGAGCGCTGCGTGCCTTCGGCGCCTGGCAAAGCACTGCGTGCCCTCGCCGCCTCGCACAGCGCTGCGTGCCTTCGGCGCCTGGCAAAGCGCTGCGTGCCCTCGCCGCCTCGCACAGTGCTGCGTGCCTTCGGCGCCTGGCAAAGCGCTGAGTGCCTTCGGCGCCTGGCAAAGCACTGCGTGCCCTCGCCGCCTCGCACAGCGCCGTGTGCCTTCGCCGCCTCCCCAATCGCTTCGTGCCTTCGCCGCCTAGCAAAGCGCCTAGCAAAGCGTCCTCAGCCTTCACTGCCTAGCAAAGCTCCACGTCCGCTCGCCGCCTAGCAAAGCACTGTGTGCCCTCGCCGCCTCCTAGAGCGCTGCGTGCCTTCGGCGCCTGGCAAAGCACTGCGTGCCCTCGCCGCCTCGCACAGCGCTGCGTCCTTGGGCGCCTGGCAAAGCGCTGCGTGCCTTCGCCGCCTCGCCGCCTAGCAAGGCGCCCTAGCCCGTCCACCACCATCAGATCGCTGCGTGCCTTCGCTGCCTCGGTGCTTAGCAAAGCGCCACGTGCCTTGGGCGCCTACAAAAGCGCCGTGTGCCTTCGGCGCTACTACGGCGTTTGCTAAGCGGCGAGGCGGCGAAGGGACGCAGCGGTGTGTGAGGCGGCGAAGGCAAGCAGCGCTTTGCTGGGCGGCGAGGCGGCGAAGGGCCGAAGCGATTGGGGAGGCGGTGAAGGGAGACGGCGCTTTGTTGGGCGGCGAGGGCGAAAGGCACGCAGCGCTTTCTTAGGCGGCGAGGCGGCGAAGGCACGCGCTGCTTTGCTAGGCGCCGAAGGAACACGGCGCTTTGCTAGGCGGCGACGGCACGCGGAGCTTTGCTAGGCGGCGAGGCGGCGAAGGGACACGGCGCTTCGCTAGGCGGCGAGGGCGAGAAGGCACGCAGCGCTTTCTCAGGCGGCGAGGCGGCGAAGGCACGCGCTGCTCTGCCAGCCGCCGAAGGCACGCAGCGCTTTGCTAGGCTGCGATGCGGCGAGGCGCCGAACGCAGGCACTTCTTTGCTAGGCGCCCAAGGAACACGGCGCTTTGCTTGACGGCGACGGCACGCGCAGCTTTGCTAGGCGCCCAAGGCAGACGACGCTTTGCTAGGCAGCGAGGCGGCGAACGCACAAAGCCATTTGCTCTGCGGTGATTCGCTGCCTCGCACAAGAGCTAACCACTGTGCATGTTGGCTGTCTCACAAACAAGCAGCCTGCTGCGTCTCTTCGCTGCCTCGCCAACTAGCAAAGTGCTGCCTCGCTTCGCCTCCACGCCAAAAAGCCATCCGCCATGCCACTGCGCCACCTGCTGCACAAGCAAAGTGCTGCATCTCTTCGCTGCCTCGCACAATGAGCAAGCACTGTGCATGGTCGCTGTGTCACAAACAAGGAGACTGCTGAATCTCTTCGCTGCCTCGCCAACAAGCAAACCGCTGCATCTCTTCGCTGCCTCACCAACAAGCAAATCGCTGCATATCTTCGCTGCCTCGCCAACAAGCAGACCGCTGCGTGTATTCGCTGAGTGGCAGAAAGCAAAGCACGGCGCCTGTTCGCTGCCTGGCCAACAAGCAAAGCGCTCCATCTCTTCGCTGCCTCGCAAACGAAGGAAGCGCTGCGTGCCTTCGGCGCCGAGCAAAGCAGCGCGTGCCTTCGCCGCCTCGCCGCCTAAGAAAGCGCTGCGTGCCTTCTCGCCCTCGCCGCCTAGCAAAGCGCCGTGTGCCTTCGCCGCCTCCCCAATCGCTTCGTGCCTTCGCCGCCTAGCAAAGCGCCTAGCAAAGCGTCCTCAGCCTTCGCTGCCTAGCAAAGCTCCACGTCCGCTCGCCGCCTAGCAAAGCACTGTGTGCCCTCGCCGCCTCCTAGAGCGCTGCGTGCCTTCGGCGCCTGGCAAAGCACTGCGTGCCCTCGCCGCCTCGCACAGCGCTGCGTCCTTCGGCGCCTGGCAAAGCGCTGCGTGCCTTCGGCGCCTGGCAAAGCACTGCGTGCCTTCGCCGCCTCGCACAGCGCTGCGTCCTTGGGCGCCTGGCAAAGCGCTGCGTGCCCTCGCCGCCTCGCCGCCTAGCAAGGCGCCCTAGCCCGTCCACCACCATCAGATCGCTGCGTGCCTTCGCTGCCTCGGTGCTTAGCAAAGCGCCACGTGCCTTCGACGCCTACAAAAGCGCCGTGTGCCTTCGGCGCTACTACGGCGTTTGCTAAGCGGCGAGGCGGCGAAGGGACGCAGCGGTGTGTGAGGCGGCGAAGGCAAGCAGCGCTTTGCTGGGCGGCGAGGCGGCGAAGGGCCGAAGCGATTGGGGAGGCGGTGAAGGGACACGGTGCTTTGTTGGGCGGCGAGGGCGAAAGGCACGCAGCGCTTTCTTAGGCGGCGAGGCGGCGAAGGCACGCGCTGCTTTGCTAGGCGCCGAAGGAACACGGCGCTTTGCTAGGCGGCGACGGCACGCGGAGCTTTGCTAGGCGGCGAGGCGGCGAAGGGACACGGCGCTTCGCTAGGCGGCGAGGGCGAGAAGGCACGCAGCGCTTTCTCAGGCGGCGAGGCGGCGAAGGCACGCGCTGCTCTGCCAGCCGCCGAAGGCACGCAGCGCTTTGCTAGGCTGCGATGCGGCGAGGCGCCGAACGCAGGCACTTCTTTGCTAGGCGCCCAAGGAACACGGCGCTTTGCTTGACGGCGACGGCACGCGCAGCTTTGCTAGGCGCCCAAGGCAGACGACGCTTTGCTAGGCAGCGAGGCGGCGAACGCACAAAGCCATTTGCTCTGCGGTGATTCGCTGCCTCGCACAAGAGCTAACCACTGTGCATGTTGGCTGTCTCACAAACAAGCAGCCTGCTGCGTCTCTTCGCTGCCTCGCCAACTAGCAAAGTGCTGCCTCGCTTCGCCTCCACGCCAAAAAGCCATCCGCGATGCCACTGCGCCACCTGCTGCACAAGCAAAGTGCTGCATCTCTTCGCTGCCTCGCACAATGAGCAAGCACTGTGCATGGTCGCTGTGTCACAAACAAGGAGACTGCTGAATCTCTTCGCTGCCTCGCCAACAAGCAAACCGCTGCATCTCTTCGCTGCCTCACCAACAAGCAAATCGCTGCATATCTTCGCTGCCTCGCCAACAAGCAGACCGCTGCGTGTATTCGCTGAGTGGCAGAAAGCAAAGCACGGCGCCTGTTCGCTGCCTGGCCAACAAGCAAAGCGCTCCATCTCTTCGCTGCCTCGCAAACGAAGGAAGCGCTGCGTGCCTTCGGCGCCGAGCAAAGCAGCGCGTGCCTTCGCCGCCTCGCCGCCTAAGAAAGCGCTGCGTGCCTTCTCGCCCTCGCCGCCTAGCAAAGCGCCGTGTGCCTTCGCCGCCTCCCCAATCGCTTCGTGCCTTCGCCGCCTAGCAAAGCGCCTAGCAAAGCGTCCTCAGCCTTCGCTGCCTAGCAAAGCTCCACGTCCGCTCGCCGCCTAGCAAAGCACTGTGTGCCCTCGCCGCCTCCTAGAGCGCTGCGTGCCTTCGGCGCCTGGCAAAGCACTGCGTGCCCTCGCCGCCTCCTAGAGCGCTGCGTGCCTTCGGCGCCTGGCAAAGCACTGCGTGCCCTCGCCGCCTCGCACACCGCTGCGTGCCTTCGGCGCCTGGCAAAGCGCTGCGTGCCTTCGGCGCCTGGCAAAGCACTGCGTGCCCTCGCCGCCTCGCACAGCGCTGCGTCCTTGGGCGCCTGGCAAAGCGCTGCGTGCCCTCGCCGCCTCGCCGCCTAGCAAGGCGCCCTAGCCCGTCCACCACCATCAGATCGCTGCGTGCCTTCGCTGCCTCGGTGCTTAGCAAAGCGCCACGTGCCTTCGGCGCCTACAAAAGCGCCGTGTGCCTTCGGCGCTACTACGGCGTTTGCTAAGCGGCGAGGCGGCGAAGGGACGCAGCGGTGTGTGAGGCGGCGAAGGCAAGCAGCGCTTTGCTGGGCGGCGAGGCGGCGAAGGGCCGAAGCGATTGGGGAGGCGGTGAAGGGACACGGCGCTTTGTTGGGCGGCGAGGGCGAAAGGCACGCAGCGCTTTCTTAGGCGGCGAGGCGGCGAAGGCACGCGCTGCTTTGCTAGGCGCCGAAGGAACACGGCGCTTTGCTAGGCGGCGACGGCACGCGGAGCTTTGCTAGGCGGCGAGGCGGCGAAGGGACACGGCGCTTCGCTAGGCGGCGAGGGCGAGAAGGCACGCAGCGCTTTCTCAGGCGGCGAGGCGGCGAAGGCACGCGCTGCTCTGCCAGCCGCCGAAGGCACGCAGCGCTTTGCTAGGCTGCGATGCGGCGAGGCGCCCAACGCAGGCACTTCTTTGCTAGGCGCCCAAGGAACACGGCGCTTTGCTTGACGGCGACGGCACGCGCAGCTTTGCTAGGCGCCCAAGGCAGACGACGCTTTGCTAGGCAGCGAGGCGGCGAACGCACAAAGCCATTTGCTCTGCGGTGATTCGCTGCCTCGCACAAGAGCTAACCACTGTGCATGTTGGCTGTCTCACAAACAAGCAGCCTGCTGCGTCTCTTCGCTGCCTCGCCAACTAGCAAAGTGCTGCCTCGCTTCGCCTCCACGCCAAAAAGCCATCCGCGATGCCACTGCGCCACCTGCTGCACAAGCAAAGTGCTGCATCTCTTCGCTGCCTCGCACAATGAGCAAGCACTGTGCATGGTCGCTGTGTCACAAACAAGGAGACTGCTGAATCTCTTCGCTGCCTCGCCAACAAGCAAACCGCTGCATCTCTTCGCTGCCTCACCAACAAGCAAATCGCTGCATATCTTCGCTGCCTCGCCAACAAGCAGACCGCTGCGTGTATTCGCTGAGTGGCAGAAAGCAAAGCACGGCGCCTGTTCGCTGCCTGGCCAACAAGCAAAGCGCTCCATCTCTTCGCTGCCTCGCAAACGAAGGAAGCGCTGCGTGCCTTCGGCGCCGAGCAAAGCAGCGCGTGCCTTCGCCGCCTCGCCGCCTAAGAAAGCGCTGCGTGCCTTCTCGCCCTCGCCGCCTAGCAAAGCGCCGTGTGCCTTCGCCGCCTCCCCAATCGCTTCGTGCCTTCGCCGCCTAGCAAAGCGCCTAGCAAAGCGTCCTCAGCCTTCGCTGCCTAGCAAAGCTCCACGTCCGCTCGCCGCCTAGCAAAGCACTGTGTGCCCTCGCCGCCTCCTAGAGCGCTGCGTGCCTTCGGCGCCTGGCAAAGCACTGCGTGCCCTCGCCGCCTCCTAGAGCGCTGCGTGCCTTCGGCGCCTGGCAAAGCACTGCGTGCCCTCGCCGCCTCGCACACCGCTGCGTGCCTTCGGCGCCTGGCAAAGCGCTGCGTGCCTTCGGCGCCTGGCAAAGCACTGCGTGCCCTCGCCGCCTCGCACAGCGCTGCGTCCTTGGGCGCCTGGCAAAGCGCTGCGTGCCTTCGCCGCCTCGCCGCCTAGCAAGGCGCCCTAGCCCGTCCACCACCATCAGATCGCTGCGTGCCTTCGCTGCCTCGGTGCTTAGCAAAGCGCCACGTGCCTTGGGCGCCTACAAAAGCGCCGTGTGCCTTCGGCGCTACTACGGCGTTTGCTAAGCGGCGAGGCGGCGAAGGGACGCAGCGGTGTGTGAGGCGGCGAAGGCAAGCAGCGCTTTGCTGGGCGGCGAGGCGGCGAAGGGCCGAAGCGATTGGGGAGGCGGTGAAGGGACACGGCGCTTTGCTAGGCGGCGACGGCACGCGGAGCTTTGCTAGGCGGCGAGGCGGCGAAGGGACACGGCGCTTCGCTAGGCGGCGAGGGCGAGAAGGCACGCAGCGCTTTCTCAGGCGGCGAGGCGGCGAAGGCACGCGCTGCTCTGCCAGCCGCCGAAGGCACGCAGCGCTTTGCTAGGCTGCGATGCGGCGAGGCGCCCAACGCAGGCACTTCTTTGCTAGGCGCCCAAGGAACACGGCGCTTTGCTTGACGGCGACGGCACGCGCAGCTTTGCTAGGCGCCCAAGGCAGACGACGCTTTGCTAGGCAGCGAGGCGGCGAACGCACAAAGCCATTTGCTCTGCGGTGATTCGCTGCCTCGCACAAGAGCTAACCACTGTGCATGTTGGCTGTCTCACAAACAAGCAGCCTGCTGCGTCTCTTCGCTGCCTCGCCAACTAGCAAAGTGCTGCCTCGCTTCGCCTCCACGCCAAAAAGCCATCCGCGATGCCACTGCGCCACCTGCTGCACAAGCAAAGTGCTGCATCTCTTCGCTGCCTCGCACAAGGAGCAAGCACTGGGCATGTTGGCTGTCTCACAAACAAGGAGATTGCTGAATCTCTTCGCTGCCTCGCCAACAAGCAGACCGCTGCGTGTATTCGCTGAGTGGCAGAAAGCAAAGCACGGCGCCTGTTCGCTGCCTGGCCAACAAGCAAAGCGCTCCATCTCTTCGCTGCCTCGCAAACGAAGGAAGCGCTGCGTGCCTTCGGCGCCGAGCAAAGCAGCGCGTGCCTTCGCCGCCTCGCCGCCTAAGAAAGCGCTGCGTGCCTTCTCGCCCTCGCCGCCTAGCAAAGCGCCGTGTGCCTTCGCCGCCTCCCCAATCGCTTCGTGCCTTCGCCGCCTAGCAAAGCGCCTAGCAAAGCGTCCTCAGCCTTCGCTGCCTAGCAAAGCTCCACGTCCGCTCGCCGCCTAGCAAAGCACTGTGTGCCCTCGCCGCCTCCTAGAGCGCTGCGTGCCTTCGGCACCTGGCAAAGCACTGCGTGCCCTCGCCGCCTCCTAGAGCGCTGCGTGCCTTCGGCGCCTGGCAAAGCACTGCGTGCCCTCGCCGCCTCGCACACCGCTGCGTGCCTTCGGCGCCTGGCAAAGCGCTGCGTGCCTTCGGCGCCTGGCAAAGCACTGCGTGCCCTCGCCGCCTCGCACAGCGCTGCGTCCTTGGGCGCCTGGCAAAGCGCTGCGTGCCTTCGCCGCCTCGCCGCCTAGCAAGGCGCCCTAGCCCGTCCACCACCATCAGATCGCTGCGTGCCTTCGCTGCCTCGGTGCTTAGCAAAGCGCCACGTGCCTTCGGCGCCTACAAAAGCGCCGTGTGCCTTCGGCGCTACTACGGCGTTTGCTAAGCGGCGAGGCGGCGAAGGGACGCAGCGGTGTGTGAGGCGGCGAAGGCAAGCAGCGCTTTGCTGGGCGGCGAGGCGGCGAAGGGCCGAAGCGATTGGGGAGGCGGTGAAGGGAGACGGCGCTTTGTTGGGCGGCGAGGGCGAAAGGCACGCAGCGCTTTCTTAGGCGGCGAGGCGGCGAAGGCACGCGCTGCTTTGCTAGGCGCCGAAGGAACACGGCGCTTTGCTAGGCGGCGACGGCACGCGGAGCTTTGCTAGGCGGCGAGGCGGCGAAGGGACACGGCGCTTCGCTAGGCGGCGAGGGCGAGAAGGCACGCAGCGCTTTCTCAGGCGGCGAGGCGGCGAAGGCACGCGCTGCTCTGCCAGCCGCCGAAGGCACGCAGCGCTTTGCTAGGCTGCGATGCGGCGAGGCGCCCAACGCAGGCACTTCTTTGCTAGGCGCCCAAGGAACACGGCGCTTTGCTTGACGGCGACGGCACGCGCAGCTTTGCTAGGCGCCCAAGGCAGACGACGCTTTGCTAGGCAGCGAGGCGGCGAACGCACAAAGCCATTTGCTCTGCGGTGATTCGCTGCCTCGCACAAGAGCTAACCACTGTGCATGTTGGCTGTCTCACAAACAAGCAGCCTGCTGCGTCTCTTCGCTGCCTCGCCAACTAGCAAAGTGCTGCCTCGCTTCGCCTCCACGCCAAAAAGCCATCCGCGATGCCACTGCGCCACCTGCTGCACAAGCAAAGTGCTGCATCTCTTCGCTGCCTCGCACAATGAGCAAGCACTGTGCATGGTCGCTGTGTCACAAACAAGGAGACTGCTGAATCTCTTCGCTGCCTCGCCAACAAGCAAACCGCTGCATCTCTTCGCTGCCTCACCAACAAGCAAATCGCTGCATATCTTCGCTGCCTCGCCAACAAGCAGACCGCTGCGTGTATTCGCTGAGTGGCAGAAAGCAAAGCACGGCGCCTGTTCGCTGCCTGGCCAACAAGCAAAGCGCTCCATCTCTTCGCTGCCTCGCAAACGAAGGAAGCGCTGCGTGCCTTCGGCGCCGAGCAAAGCAGCGCGTGCCTTCGCCGCCTCGCCGCCTAAGAAAGCGCTGCGTGCCTTCTCGCCCTCGCCGCCTAGCAAAGCGCCGTGTGCCTTCGCCGCCTCCCCAATCGCTTCGTGCCTTCGCCGCCTAGCAAAGCGCCTAGCAAAGCGTCCTCAGCCTTCGCTGCCTAGCAAAGCTCCACGTCCGCTCGCCGCCTAGCAAAGCACTGTGTGCCCTCGCCGCCTCCTAGAGCGCTGCGTGCCTTCGGCGCCTGGCAAAGCACTGCGTGCCCTCGCCGCCTCCTAGAGCGCTGCGTGCCTTCGGCGCCTGGCAAAGCACTGCGTGCCCTCGCCGCCTCGCACACCGCTGCGTGCCTTCGGCGCCTGGCAAAGCGCTGCGTGCCTTCGGCGCCTGGCAAAGCACTGCGTGCCCTCGCCGCCTCGCACAGCGCTGCGTCCTTGGGCGCCTGGCAAAGCGCTGCGTGCCTTCGCCGCCTCGCCGCCTAGCAAGGCGCCCTAGCCCGTCCACCACCATCAGATCGCTGCGTGCCTTCGCTGCCTCGGTGCTTAGCAAAGCGCCACGTGCCTTCGGCGCCTACAAAAGCGCCGTGTGCCTTCGGCGCTACTACGGCGTTTGCTAAGCGGCGAGGCGGCGAAGGGACGCAGCGGTGTGTGAGGCGGCGAAGGCAAGCAGCGCTTTGCTGGGCGGCGAGGCGGCAAAGGGCCGAAGCGATTGGGGAGGCGGTGAAGGGACACGGCGCTTTGTAGGCGGCGACGGCACGCGGAGCTTTGCTAGGCGGCGAGGCGGCGAAGGGACACGGCGCTTCGCTAGGCGGCGAGGGCGAGAAGGCACGCAGCGCTTTCTCAGGCGGCGAGGCGGCGAAGGCACGCGCTGCTCTGCCAGCCGCCGAAGGCACGCAGCGCTTTGCTAGGCTGCGATGCGGCGAGGCGCCCAACGCAGGCACTTCTTTGCTAGGCGCCCAAGGAACACGGCGCTTTGCTTGACGGCGACGGCACGCGCAGCTTTGCTAGGCGCCCAAGGCAGACGACGCTTTGCTAGGCAGCGAGGCGGCGAACGCACAAAGCCATTTGCTCTGCGGTGATTCGCTGCCTCGCACAAGAGCTAACCACTGTGCATGTTGGCTGTCTCACAAACAAGCAGCCTGCTGCGTCTCTTCGCTGCCTCGCCAACTAGCAAAGTGCTGCCTCGCTTCGCCTCCACGCCAAAAAGCCATCCGCGATGCCACTGCGCCACCTGCTGCACAAGCAAAGTGCTGCATCTCTTCGCTGCCTCGCACAATGAGCAAGCACTGTGCATGGTCGCTGTGTCACAAACAAGGAGACTGCTGAATCTCTTCGCTGCCTCGCCAACAAGCAAACCGCTGCATCTCTTCGCTGCCTCACCAACAAGCAAATCGCTGCATATCTTCGCTGCCTCGCCAACAAGCAGACCGCTGCGTGTATTCGCTGAGTGGCAGAAAGCAAAGCACGGCGCCTGTTCGCTGCCTGGCCAACAAGCAAAGCGCTCCATCTCTTCGCTGCCTCGCAAACGAAGGAAGCGCTGCGTGCCTTCGGCGCCGAGCAAAGCAGCGCGTGCCTTCGCCGCCTCGCCGCCTAAGAAAGCGCTGCGTGCCTTCTCGCCCTCGCCGCCTAGCAAAGCGCCGTGTGCCTTCGCCGCCTCCCCAATCGCTTCGTGCCTTCGCCGCCTAGCAAAGCGCCTAGCAAAGCGTCCTCAGCCTTCGCTGCCTAGCAAAGCTCCACGTCCGCTCGCCGCCTAGCAAAGCACTGTGTGCCCTCGCCGCCTCCTAGAGCGCTGCGTGCCTTCGGCGCCTGGCAAAGCACTGCGTGCCCTCGCCGCCTCCTAGAGCGCTGCGTGCCTTCGGCGCCTGGCAAAGCACTGCGTGCCCTCGCCGCCTCGCACACCGCTGCGTGCCTTCGGCGCCTGGCAAAGCGCTGCGTGCCTTCGGCGCCTGGCAAAGCACTGCGTGCCCTCGCCGCCTCGCACAGCGCTGCGTCCTTGGGCGCCTGGCAAAGCGCTGCGTGCCTTCGCCGCCTCGCCGCCTAGCAAGGCGCCCTAGCCCGTCCACCACCATCAGATCGCTGCGTGCCTTCGCTGCCTCGGTGCTTAGCAAAGCGCCACGTGCCTTCGGCGCCTACAAAAGCGCCGTGTGCCTTCGGCGCTACTACGGCGTTTGCTAAGCGGCGAGGCGGCGAAGGGACGCAGCGGTGTGTGAGGCGGCGAAGGCAAGCAGCGCTTTGCTGGGCGGCGAGGCGGCGAAGGGCCGAAGCGATTGGGGAGGCGGTGAAGGGACACGGCGCTTTGTTGGGCGGCGAGGGCGAAAGGCACGCAGCGCTTTCTTAGGCGGCGAGGCGGCGAAGGCACGCGCTGCTTTGCTAGGCGCCGAAGGAACACGGCGCTTTGTAGGCGACGACGGCACGCGGAGCTTTGCTAGGCGGCGAGGCGGCGAAGGGACACGGCGCTTCGCTAGGCGGCGAGGGCGAGAAGGCACGCAGCGCTTTCTCAGGCGGCGAGGCGGCGAAGGCACGCGCTGCTCTGCCAGCCGCCGAAGGCACGCAGCGCTTTGCTAGGCTGCGATGCGGCGAGGCGCCCAACGCAGGCACTTCTTTGCTAGGCGCCCAAGGAACACGGCGCTTTGCTTGACGGCGACGGCACGCGCAGCTTTGCTAGGCGCCCAAGGCAGACGACGCTTTGCTAGGCAGCGAGGCGGCGAACGCACAAAGCCATTTGCTCTGCGGTGATTCGCTGCCTCGCACAAGAGCTAACCACTGTGCATGTTGGCTGTCTCACAAACAAGCAGCCTGCTGCGTCTCTTCGCTGCCTCGCCAACTAGCAAAGTGCTGCCTCGCTTCGCCTCCACGCCAAAAAGCCATCCGCGATGCCACTGCGCCACCTGCTGCACAAGCAAAGTGCTGCATCTCTTCGCTGCCTCGCACAATGAGCAAGCACTGGGCATGTTGGCTGTCTCACAAACAAGGAGATTGCTGAATCTCTTCGCTGCCTCGCCAACAAGCAGACCGCTGCGTGTATTCGCTGAGTGGCAGAAAGCAAAGCACGGCGCCTCTTCGCTGCCTGGCCAACAAGCAAAGCGCTCCATCTCTTCGCTGCCTCGCAAACGAAGGAAGCGCTGCGTGCCTTCGGCGCCGAGCAAAGCAGCGCGTGCCTTCGCCGCCTCGCCGCCTAAGAAAGCGCTGCGTGCCTTCTCGCCCTCGCCGCCTAGCAAAGCGCCGTGTGCCTTCGCCGCCTCCCCAATCGCTTCGTGCCTTCGCCGCCTAGCAAAGCGCCTAGCAAAGCGTCCTCAGCCTTCGCTGCCTAGCAAAGCTCCACGTCCGCTCGCCGCCTAGCAAAGCACTGTGTGCCCTCGCCGCCTCCTAGAGCGCTGCGTGCCTTCGGCGCCTGGCAAAGCACTGCGTGCCCTCGCCGCCTCCTAGAGCGCTGCGTGCCTTCGGCGCCTGGCAAAGCACTGCGTGCCCTCGCCGCCTCGCACAGCGCTGCGTGCCTTCGGCGCCTGGCAAAGCGCTGCGTGCCCTCGCCGCCTCGCACAGTGCTGCGTGCCTTCGGCGCCTGGCAAAGCGCTGAGTGCCTTCGGCGCCTGGCAAAGCACTGCGTGCCCTCGCCGCCTCGCACAGCGCTGCGTGCCTTCGGCGCCTGGCAAAGCGCTGCGTGCCTTCGCCGCCTCGCCGCCTAGCAAGGCGCCCTAGCCCGTCCACCACCATCAGATCGCTGCGTGCCTTCGCTGCCTCGGTGCTTAGCAAAGCGCCACGTGCCTTCGGCGCCTACAAAAGCGCCGTGTGCCTTCGGCGCTACTACGGCGTTTGCTAAGCGGCAAGGCGGCGAAGGGACGCAGCGGTGTGTGAGGCGGCGAAGGCAAGCAGCGCTTTGCCGGGCGGCGAGGCGGCGAAGGGCCGAAGCGATTGGGGAGGCGGTGAAGGGACACGGCGCTTTGTTGGGCGGCGAGGGCGAAAGGCACGCAGCGCTTTCTTAGGCGGCGAGGCGGCGAAGGCACGCGCTGCTTTGCTAGGCGCCGAAGGAACACGGCGCTTTGCTAGGCGGCGACGGCACGCGGAGCTTTGCTAGGCGGCGAGGCGGCGAAGGGACACGGCGCTTCGCTAGGCGGCGAGGGCGAGAAGGCACGCAGCGCTTTCTCAGGCGGCGAGGCGGCGAAGGCACGCGCTGCTCTGCCAGCCGCCGAAGGCACGCAGCGCTTTGCTAGGCTGCGATGCGGCGAGGCGCCGAACGCAGGCACTTCTTTGCTAGGCGCCCAAGGAACACGGCGCTTTGCTTGACGGCGACGGCACGCGCAGCTTTGCTAGGCGCCCAAGGCAGACGACGCTTTGCTAGGCAGCGAGGCGGCGAACGCACAAAGCCATTTGCTCTGCGGTGATTCGCTGCCTCGCACAAGAGCTAACCACTGTGCATGTTGGCTGTCTCACAAACAAGCAGCCTGCTGCGTCTCTTCGCTGCCTCGCCAACTAGCAAAGTGCTGCCTCGCTTCGCCTCCACGCCAAAAAGCCATCCGCGATGCCACTGCGCCACCTGCTGCACAAGCAAAGTGCTGCATCTCTTCGCTGCCTCGCACAATGAGCAAGCACTGTGCATGGTCGCTGTGTCACAAACAAGGAGACTGCTGAATCTCTTCGCTGCCTCGCCAACAAGCAAACCGCTGCATCTCTTCGCTGCCTCACCAACAAGCAAATCGCTGCATATCTTCGCTGCCTCGCCAACAAGCAGACCGCTGCGTGTATTCGCTGAGTGGCAGAAAGCAAAGCACGGCGCCTGTTCGCTGCCTGGCCAACAAGCAAAGCGCTCCATCTCTTCGCTGCCTCGCAAACGAAGGAAGCGCTGCGTGCCTTCGGCGCCGAGCAAAGCAGCGCGTGCCTTCGCCGCCTCGCCGCCTAAGAAAGCGCTGCGTGCCTTCTCGCCCTCGCCGCCTAGCAAAGCGCCGTGTGCCTTCGCCGCCTCCCCAATCGCTTCGTGCCTTCGCCGCCTAGCAAAGCGCCTAGCAAAGCGTCCTCAGCCTTCGCTGCCTAGCAAAGCTCCACGTCCGCTCGCCGCCTAGCAAAGCACTGTGTGCCCTCGCCGCCTCCTAGAGCGCTGCGTGCCTTCGGCGCCTGGCAAAGCACTGCGTGCCCTCGCCGCCTCCTAGAGCGCTGCGTGCCTTCGGCGCCTGGCAAAGCACTGCGTGCCCTCGCCGCCTCGCACACCGCTGCGTGCCTTCGGCGCCTGGCAAAGCGCTGCGTGCCTTCGCCGCCTCGCCGCCTGGCAAGGCGCCCTAGCCCGTCCACCACCATCAGATCGCTGCGTGCCTTCGCTGCCTCGGTGCTTAGCAAAGCGCCACGTGCCTTCGGCGCCTACAAAAGCGCCGTGTGCCTTCGGCGCTACTACGGCGTTTGCTAAGCGGCAAGGCGGCGAAGGGACGCAGCGGTGTGTGAGGCGGCGAAGGCAAGCAGCGCTTTGCCGGGCGGCGAGGCGGCGAAGGGCCGAAGCGATTGGGGAGGCGGTGAAGGGACACGGCGCTTTGTTGGGCGGCGAGGGCGAAAGGCACGCAGCGCTTTCTTAGGCGGCGAGGCGGCGAAGGCACGCGCTGCTTTGCTAGGCGCCGAAGGAACACGGCGCTTTGTAGGCGGCGACGGCACGCGGAGCTTTGCTAGGCGGCGAGGCGGCGAAGGGACACGGCGCTTCGCTAGGCGGCGAGGGCGAGAAGGCACGCAGCGCTTTCTCAGGCGGCGAGGCGGCGAAGGCACGCGCTGCTCTGCCAGCCGCCGAAGGCACGCAGCGCTTTGCTAGGCTGCGATGCGGCGAGGCGCCCAACGCAGGCACTTCTTTGCTAGGCGCCCAAGGAACACGGCGCTTTGCTTGACGGCGACGGCACGCGCAGCTTTGCTAGGCGCCCAAGGCAGACGACGCTTTGCTAGGCAGCGAGGCGGCGAACGCACAAAGCCATTTGCTCTGCGGTGATTCGCTGCCTCGCACAAGAGCTAACCACTGTGCATGTTGGCTGTCTCACAAACAAGCAGCCTGCTGCGTCTCTTCGCTGCCTCGCCAACTAGCAAAGTGCTGCCTCGCTTCGCCTCCACGCCAAAAAGCCATCCGCGATGCCACTGCGCCACCTGCTGCACAAGCAAAGTGCTGCATCTCTTCGCTGCCTCGCACAATGAGCAAGCACTGTGCATGGTCGCTGTGTCACAAACAAGGAGACTGCTGAATCTCTTCGCTGCCTCGCCAACAAGCAAACCGCTGCATCTCTTCGCTGCCTCACCAACAAGCAAATCGCTGCATATCTTCGCTGCCTCGCCAACAAGCAGACCGCTGCGTGTATTCGCTGAGTGGCAGAAAGCAAAGCACGGCGCCTGTTCGCTGCCTGGCCAACAAGCAAAGCGCTCCATCTCTTCGCTGCCTCGCAAACGAAGGAAGCGCTGCGTGCCTTCGGCGCCGAGCAAAGCAGCGCGTGCCTTCGCCGCCTCGCCGCCTAAGAAAGCGCTGCGTGCCTTCTCGCCCTCGCCGCCTAGCAAAGCGCCGTGTGCCTTCGCCGCCTCCCCAATCGCTTCGTGCCTTCGCCGCCTAGCAAAGCGCCTAGCAAAGCGTCCTCAGCCTTCGCTGCCTAGCAAAGCTCCACGTCCGCTCGCCGCCTAGCAAAGCACTGTGTGCCCTCGCCGCCTCCTAGAGCGCTGCGTGCCTTCGGCGCCTGGCAAAGCACTGCGTGCCCTCGCCGCCTCCTAGAGCGCTGCGTGCCTTCGGCGCCTGGCAAAGCACTGCGTGCCCTCGCCGCCTCGCACACCGCTGCGTGCCTTCGGCGCCTGGCAAAGCGCTGCGTGCCTTCGGCGCCTGGCAAAGCACTGCGTGCCCTCGCCGCCTCGCACAGCGCTGCGTCCTTGGGCGCCTGGCAAAGCGCTGCGTGCCTTCGCCGCCTCGCCGCCTAGCAAGGCGCCCTAGCCCGTCCACCACCATCAGATCGCTGCGTGCCTTCGCTGCCTCGGTGCTTAGCAAAGCGCCACGTGCCTTCGGCGCCTACAAAAGCGCCGTGTGCCTTCGGCGCTACTACGGCGTTTGCTAAGCGGCGAGGCGGCGAAGGGACGCAGCGGTGTGTGAGGCGGCGAAGGCAAGCAGCGCTTTGCTGGGCGGCGAGGCGGCGAAGGGCCGAAGCGATTGGGGAGGCGGTGAAGGGAGACGGCGCTTTGTTGGGCGGCGAGGGCGAAAGGCACGCAGCGCTTTCTTAGGCGGCGAGGCGGCGAAGGCACGCGCTGCTTTGCTAGGCGCCGAAGGAACACGGCGCTTTGTAGGCGGCGACGGCACGCGGAGCTTTGCTAGGCGGCGAGGCGGCGAAGGGACACGGCGCTTCGCTAGGCGGCGAGGGCGAGAAGGCACGCAGCGCTTTCTCAGGCGGCGAGGCGGCGAAGGCACGCGCTGCTCTGCCAGCCGCCGAAGGCACGCAGCGCTTTGCTAGGCTGCGATGCGGCGAGGCGCCCAACGCAGGCACTTCTTTGCTAGGCGCCCAAGGAACACGGCGCTTTGCTTGACGGCGACGGCACGCGCAGCTTTGCTAGGCGCCCAAGGCAGACGACGCTTTGCTAGGCAGCGAGGCGGCGAACGCACAAAGCCATTTGCTCTGCGGTGATTCGCTGCCTCGCACAAGAGCTAACCACTGTGCATGTTGGCTGTCTCACAAACAAGCAGCCTGCTGCGTCTCTTCGCTGCCTCGCCAACTAGCAAAGTGCTGCCTCGCTTCGCCTCCACGCCAAAAAGCCATCCGCGATGCCACTGCGCCACCTGCTGCACAAGCAAAGTGCTGCATCTCTTCGCTGCCTCGCACAAGGAGCAAGCACTGGGCATGTTGGCTGTCTCACAAACAAGGAGATTGCTGAATCTCTTCGCTGCCTCGCCAACAAGCAGACCGCTGCGTGTATTCGCTGAGTGGCAGAAAGCAAAGCACGGCGCCTGTTCGCTGCCTGGCCAACAAGCAAAGCGCTCCATCTCTTCGCTGCCTCGCAAACGAAGGAAGCGCTGCGTGCCTTCGGCGCCGAGCAAAGCAGCGCGTGCCTTCGCCGCCTCGCCGCCTAAGAAAGCGCTGCGTGCCTTCTCGCCCTCGCCGCCTAGCAAAGCGCCGTGTGCCTTCGCCGCCTCCCCAATCGCTTCGTGCCTTCGCCGCCTAGCAAAGCGCCTAGCAAAGCGTCCTCAGCCTTCGCTGCCTAGCAAAGCTCCACGTCCGCTCGCCGCCTAGCAAAGCACTGTGTGCCCTCGCCGCCTCCTAGAGCGCTGCGTGCCTTCGGCGCCTGGCAAAGCACTGTGTGCCCTCGCCGCCTCGCACAGCGCTGCGTCCTTCGGCGCCTGGCAAAGCGCTGCGTGCCTTCGGCGCCTGGCAAAGCACTGCGTGCCCTCGCCGCCTCGCACAGCGCTGCGTCCTTGGGCGCCTGGCAAAGCGCTGCGTGCCCTCGCCGCCTCGCCGCCTAGCAAGGCGCCCTAGCCCGTCCACCACCATCAGATCGCTGCGTGCCTTCGCTGCCTCGGTGCTTAGCAAAGCGCCACGTGCCTTCGACGCCTACAAAAGCGCCGTGTGCCTTCGGCGCTACTACGGCGTTTGCTAAGCGGCGAGGCGGCGAAGGGACGCAGCGGTGTGTGAGGCGGCGAAGGCAAGCAGCGCTTTGCCGGGCGGCGAGGCGGCGAAGGGCCGAAGCGATTGGGGAGGCGGTGAAGGGACACGGCGCTTTGTTGGGCGGCGAGGGCGAAAGGCACGCAGCGCTTTCTTAGGCGGCGAGGCGGCGAAGGCACGCGCTGCTTTGCTAGGCGCCGAAGGAACACGGCGCTTTGCTAGGCGGCGACGGCACGCGGAGCTTTGCTAGGCGGCGAGGCGGCGAAGGGACACGGCGCTTCGCTAGGCGGCGAGGGCGAGAAGGCACGCAGCACTTTCTCAGGCGGCGAGGCGGCGAAGGCACGCGCTGCTCTGCCAGCCGCCGAAGGCACGCAGCGCTTTGCTAGGCTGCGATGCGGCGAGGCGCCCAACGCAGGCACTTCTTTGCTAGGCGCCCAAGGAACACGGCGCTTTGCTTGACGGCGACGGCACGCGCAGCTTTGCTAGGCGCCCAAGGCAGACGACGCTTTGCTAGGCAGCGAGGCGGCGAACGCACAAAGCCATTTGCTCGGCGGTGATTCGCTGCCTCGCACAAGAGCTAACCACTGTGCATGTTGGCTGTCTCACAAACAAGCAGCCTGCTGCGTCTCTTCGCTGCCTCGCCAACTAGCAAAGTGCTGCCTCGCTTCGCCTCCACGCCAAAAAGCCATCCGCGATGCCACTGCGCCACCTGCTGCACAAGCAAAGTGCTGCATCTCTTCGCTGCCTCGCACAATGAGCAAGCACTGTGCATGGTCGCTGTGTCACAAACAAGGAGACTGCTGAATCTCTTCGCTGCCTCGCCAACAAGCAAACCGCTGCATCTCTTCGCTGCCTCACCAACAAGCAAATCGCTGCATATCTTCGCTGCCTCGCCAACAAGCAGACCGCTGCGTGTATTCGCTGAGTGGCAGAAAGCAAAGCACGGCGCCTGTTCGCTGCCTGGCCAACAAGCAAAGCGCTCCATCTCTTCGCTGCCTCGCAAACGAAGGAAGCGCTGCGTGCCTTCGGCGCCGAGCAAAGCAGCGCGTGCCTTCGCCGCCTCGCCGCCTAAGAAAGCGCTGCGTGCCTTCTCGCCCTCGCCGCCTAGCAAAGCGCCGTGTGCCTTCGCCGCCTCCCCAATCGCTTCGTGCCTTCGCCGCCTAGCAAAGCGCCTAGCAAAGCGTCCTCAGCCTTCGCTGCCTAGCAAAGCTCCACGTCCGCTCGCCGCCTAGCAAAGTACTGTGTGCCCTCGCCGCCTCCTAGAGCGCTGCGTGCCTTCGGCGCCTGGCAAAGCACTGCGTGCCCTCGCCGCCTCCTAGAGCGCTGCGTGCCTTCGGCGCCTGGCAAAGCACTGCGTGCCCTCGCCGCCTCGCACAGCGCTGCGTGCCTTCGGCGCCTGGCAAAGCGCTGCGTGCCCTCGCCGCCTCGCACACCGCTGCGTGCCTTCGGCGCCTGGCAAAGCGCTGAGTGCCTTCGGCGCCTGGCAAAGCACTGCGTGCCCTCGCCGCCTCGCACAGCGCTGCGTGCCTTCGGCGCCTGGCAAAGCGCTGCGTGCCTTCGCCGCCTCGCCGCCTAGCAAGGCGCCCTAGCCCGTCCACCACGATCAGATCGCTGCGTGCCTTCGCTGCCTCGGTGCTTAGCAAAGCGCCACGTGCCTTCGGCGCCTACAAAAGCGCCGTGTGCCTTCGGCGCTACTACGGCGTTTGCTAAGCGGCAAGGCGGCGAAGGGACGCAGCGGTGTGTGAGGCGGCGAAGGCAAGCAGCGCTTTGCCGGGCGGCGAGGCGGCGAAGGGCCGAAGCGATTGGGGAGGCGGTGAAGGGACACGGCGCTTTGTTGGGCGGCGAGGGCGAAAGGCACGCAGCGCTTTCTTAGGCGGCGAGGCGGCGAAGGCACGCGCTGCTTTGCTAGGCGCCGAAGGAACACGGCGCTTTGTAGGCGGCGACGGCACGCGGAGCTTTGCTAGGCGGCGAGGCGGCGAAGGGACACGGCGCTTCGCTAGGCGGCGAGGGCGAGAAGGCACGCAGCGCTTTCTCAGGCGGCGAGGCGGCGAAGGCACGCGCTGCTCTGCCAGCCGCCGAAGGCACGCAGCGCTTTGCTAGGCTGCGATGCGGCGAGGCGCCGAACGCAGGCACTTCTTTGCTAGGCGCCCAAGGAACACGGCGCTTTGCTTGACGGCGACGGCACGCGCAGCTTTGCTAGGCGCCCAAGGCAGACGACGCTTTGCTAGGCAGCGAGGCGGCGAACGCACAAAGCCATTTGCTCTGCGGTGATTCGCTGCCTCGCACAAGAGCTAACCACTGTGCATGTTGGCTGTCTCACAAACAAGCAGCCTGCTGCGTCTCTTCGCTGCCTCGCCAACTAGCAAAGTGCTGCCTCGCTTCGCCTCCACGCCAAAAAGCCATCCGCGATGCCACTGCGCCACCTGCTGCACAAGCAAAGTGCTGCATCTCTTCGCTGCCTCGCACAATGAGCAAGCACTGTGCATGGTCGCTGTGTCACAAACAAGGAGACTGCTGAATCTCTTCGCTGCCTCGCCAACAAGCAAACCGCTGCATCTCTTCGCTGCCTCACCAACAAGCAAATCGCTGCATATCTTCGCTGCCTCGCCAACAAGCAGACCGCTGCGTGTATTCGCTGAGTGGCAGAAAGCAAAGCACGGCGCCTGTTCGCTGCCTGGCCAACAAGCAAAGCGCTCCATCTCTTCGCTGCCTCGCAAACGAAGGAAGCGCTGCGTGCCTTCGGCGCCGAGCAAAGCAGCGCGTGCCTTCGCCGCCTCGCCGCCTAAGAAAGCGCTGCGTGCCTTCTCGCCCTCGCCGCCTAGCAAAGCGCCGTGTGCCTTCGCCGCCTCCCCAATCGCTTCGTGCCTTCGCCGCCTAGCAAAGCGCCTAGCAAAGCGTCCTCAGCCTTCGCTGCCTAGCAAAGCTCCACGTCCGCTCGCCGCCTAGCAAAGCACTGTGTGCCCTCGCCGCCTCCTAGAGCGCTGCGTGCCTTCGGCGCCTGGCAAAGCACTGTGTGCCCTCGCCGCCTCGCACAGCGCTGCGTCCTTCGGCGCCTGGCAAAGCGCTGCGTGCCTTCGGCGCCTGGCAAAGCACTGCGTGCCCTCGCCGCCTCGCACAGCGCTGCGTCCTTGGGCGCCTGGCAAAGCGCTGCGTGCCTTCGCCGCCTCGCCGCCTAGCAAGGCGCCCTAGCCCGTCCACCACCATCAGATCGCTGCGTGCCTTCGCTGCCTCGGTGCTTAGCAAAGCGCCACGTGCCTTCGACGCCTACAAAAGCGCCGTGTGCCTTCGGCGCTACTACGGCGTTTGCTAAGCGGCGAGGCGGCGAAGGGACGCAGCGGTGTGTGAGGCGGCGAAGGCAAGCAGCGCTTTGCTGGGCGGCGAGGCGGCGAAGGGCCGAAGCGATTGGGGAGGCGGTGAAGGGACACGGCGCTTTGTTGGGCGGCGAGGGCGAAAGGCACGCAGCGCTTTCTTAGGCGGCGAGGCGGCGAAGGCACGCGCTGCTTTGCTAGGCGCCGAAGGAACACGGCGCTTTGCTAGGCGGCGACGGCACGCGGAGCTTTGCTAGGCGGCGAGGCGGCGAAGGGACACGGCGCTTCGCTAGGCGGCGAGGGCGAGAAGGCACGCAGCGCTTTCTCAGGCGGCGAGGCGGCGAAGGCACGCGCTGCTCTGCCAGCCGCCGAAGGCACGCAGCGCTTTGCTAGGCTGCGATGCGGCGAGGCGCCCAACGCAGGCACTTCTTTGCTAGGCGCCCAAGGAACACGGCGCTTTGCTTGACGGCGACGGCACGCGCAGCTTTGCTAGGCGCCCAAGGCAGACGACGCTTTGCTAGGCAGCGAGGCGGCGAACGCACAAAGCCATTTGCTCGGCGGTGATTCGCTGCCTCGCACAAGAGCTAACCACTGTGCATGTTGGCTGTCTCACAAACAAGCAGCCTGCTGCGTCTCTTCGCTGCCTCGCCAACTAGCAAAGTGCTGCCTCGCTTCGCCTCCACGCCAAAAAGCCATCCGCGATGCCACTGCGCCACCTGCTGCACAAGCAAAGTGCTGCATCTCTTCGCTGCCTCGCACAATGAGCAAGCACTGTGCATGGTCGCTGTGTCACAAACAAGGAGACTGCTGAATCTCTTCGCTGCCTCGCCAACAAGCAAACCGCTGCATCTCTTCGCTGCCTCACCAACAAGCAAATCGCTGCATATCTTCGCTGCCTCGCCAACAAGCAGACCGCTGCGTGTATTCGCTGAGTGGCAGAAAGCAAAGCACGGCGCCTGTTCGCTGCCTGGCCAACAAGCAAAGCGCTCCATCTCTTCGCTGCCTCGCAAACGAAGGAAGCGCTGCGTGCCTTCGGCGCCGAGCAAAGCAGCGCGTGCCTTCGCCGCCTCGCCGCCTAAGAAAGCGCTGCGTGCCTTCTCGCCCTCGCCGCCTAGCAAAGCGCCGTGTGCCTTCGCCGCCTCCCCAATCGCTTCGTGCCTTCGCCGCCTAGCAAAGCGCCTAGCAAAGCGTCCTCAGCCTTCGCTGCCTAGCAAAGCTCCACGTCCGCTCGCCGCCTAGCAAAGCACTGTGTGCCCTCGCCGCCTCCTAGAGCGCTGCGTGCCTTCGGCGCCTGGCAAAGCACTGCGTGCCCTCGCCGCCTCCTAGAGCGCTGCGTGCCTTCGGCGCCTGGCAAAGCACTGCGTGCCCTCGCCGCCTCGCACACCGCTGCGTGCCTTCGGCGCCTGGCAAAGCGCTGCGTGCCTTCGGCGCCTGGCAAAGCACTGCGTGCCCTCGCCGCCTCGCACAGCGCTGCGTCCTTGGGCGCCTGGCAAAGCGCTGCGTGCCTTCGCCGCCTCGCCGCCTAGCAAGGCGCCCTAGCCCGTCCACCACCATCAGATCGCTGCGTGCCTTCGCTGCCTCGGTGCTTAGCAAAGCGCCACGTGCCTTCGGCGCCTACAAAAGCGCCGTGTGCCTTCGGCGCTACTACGGCGTTTGCTAAGCGGCGAGGCGGCGAAGGGACGCAGCGGTGTGTGAGGCGGCGAAGGCAAGCAGCGCTTTGCTGGGCGGCGAGGCGGCGAAGGGCCGAAGCGATTGGGGAGGCGGTGAAGGGACACGGCGCTTTGTTGGGCGGCGAGGGCGAAAGGCACGCAGCGCTTTCTTAGGCGGCGAGGCGGCGAAGGCACGCGCTGCTTTGCTAGGCGCCGAAGGAACACGGCGCTTTGCTAGGCGGCGACGGCACGCGGAGCTTTGCTAGGCGGCGAGGCGGCGAAGGGACACGGCGCTTCGCTAGGCGGCGAGGGCGAGAAGGCACGCAGCGCTTTCTCAGGCGGCGAGGCGGCGAAGGCACGCGCTGCTCTGCCAGCCGCCGAAGGCACGCAGCGCTTTGCTAGGCTGCGATGCGGCGAGGCGCCGAACGCAGGCACTTCTTTGCTAGGCGCCCAAGGAACACGGCGCTTTGCTTGACGGCGACGGCACGCGCAGCTTTGCTAGGCGCCCAAGGCAGACGACGCTTTGCTAGGCAGCGAGGCGGCGAACGCACAAAGCCATTTGCTCTGCGGTGATTCGCTGCCTCGCACAAGAGCTAACCACTGTGCATGTTGGCTGTCTCACAAACAAGCAGCCTGCTGCGTCTCTTCGCTGCCTCGCCAACTAGCAAAGTGCTGCCTCGCTTCGCCTCCACGCCAAAAAGCCATCCGCGATGCCACTGCGCCACCTGCTGCACAAGCAAAGTGCTGCATCTCTTCGCTGCCTCGCACAAGGAGCAAGCACTGGGCATGTTGGCTGCCTCACCAACAAGCAAATCGCTGCATATCTTCGCTGCCTCGCCAACAAGCAGACCGCTGCGTGTATTCGCTGAGTGGCAGAAAGCAAAGCACGGCGCCTGTTCGCTGCCTGGCCAACAAGCAAAGCGCTCCATCTCTTCGCTGCCTCGCAAACGAAGGAAGCGCTGCGTGCCTTCGGCGCCGAGCAAAGCAGCGCGTGCCTTCGCCGCCTCGCCGCCTAAGAAAGCGCTGCGTGCCTTCTCGCCCTCGCCGCCTAGCAAAGCGCCGTGTGCCTTCGCCGCCTCCCCAATCGCTTCGTGCCTTCGCCGCCTAGCAAAGCGCCTAGCAAAGCGTCCTCAGCCTTCGCTGCCTAGCAAAGCTCCACGTCCGCTCGCCGCCTAGCAAAGCACTGTGTGCCCTCGCCGCCTCCTAGAGCGCTGCGTGCCTTCGGCGCCTGGCAAAGCACTGCGTGCCCTCGCCGCCTCCTAGAGCGCTGCGTGCCTTCGGCGCCTGGCAAAGCACTGCGTGCCCTCGCCGCCTCGCACACCGCTGCGTGCCTTCGGCGCCTGGCAAAGCGCTGCGTGCCTTCGGCGCCTGGCAAAGCACTGCGTGCCCTCGCCGCCTCGCACAGCGCTGCGTCCTTGGGCGCCTGGCAAAGCGCTGCGTGCCTTCGCCGCCTCGCCGCCTAGCAAGGCGCCCTAGCCCGTCCACCACCATCAGATCGCTGCGTGCCTTCGCTGCCTCGGTGCTTAGCAAAGCGCCACGTGCCTTCGGCGCCTACAAAAGCGCCGTGTGCCTTCGGCGCTACTACAGCGTTTGCTAAGCGGCGAGGCGGCGAAGGGACGCAGCGGTGTGTGAGGCGGCGAAGGCAAGCAGCGCTTTGCTGGGCGGCGAGGCGGCGAAGGGCCGAAGCGATTGGGGAGGCGGTGAAGGGACACGGCGCTTTGTTGGGCGGCGAGGGCGAAAGGCACGCAGCGCTTTCTTAGGCGGCGAGGCGGCGAAGGCACGCGCTGCTTTGCTAGGCGCCGAAGGAACACGGCGCTTTGTAGGCGGCGACGGCACGCGGAGCTTTGCTAGGCGGCGAGGCGGCGAAGGGACACGGCGCTTCGCTAGGCGGCGAGGGCGAGAAGGCACGCAGCGCTTTCTCAGGCGGCGAGGCGGCGAAGGCACGCGCTGCTCTGCCAGCCGCCGAAGGCACGCAGCGCTTTGCTAGGCTGCGATGCGGCGAGGCGCCCAACGCAGGCACTTCTTTGCTAGGCGCCCAAGGAACACGGCGCTTTGCTTGACGGCGACGGCACGCGCAGCTTTGCTAGGCGCCCAAGGCAGACGACGCTTTGCTAGGCAGCGAGGCGGCGAACGCACAAAGCCATTTGCTCTGCGGTGATTCGCTGCCTCGCACAAGAGCTAACCACTGTGCATGTTGGCTGTCTCACAAACAAGCAGCCTGCTGCGTCTCTTCGCTGCCTCGCCAACTAGCAAAGTGCTGCCTCGCTTCGCCTCCACGCCAAAAAGCCATCCGCGATGCCACTGCGCCACCTGCTGCACAAGCAAAGTGCTGCATCTCTTCGCTGCCTCGCACAAGGAGCAAGCACTGGGCATGTTGGCTGTCTCACAAACAAGGAGATTGCTGAATCTCTTCGCTGCCTCGCCAACAAGCAGACCGCTGCGTGTATTCGCTGAGTGGCAGAAAGCAAAGCACGGCGCCTGTTCGCTGCCTGGCCAACAAGCAAAGCGCTCCATCTCTTCGCTGCCTCGCAAACGAAGGAAGCGCTGCGTGCCTTCGGCGCCGAGCAAAGCAGCGCGTGCCTTCGCCGCCTCGCCGCCTAAGAAAGCGCTGCGTGCCTTCTCGCCCTCGCCGCCTAGCAAAGCGCCGTGTGCCTTCGCCGCCTCCCCAATCGCTTCGTGCCTTCGCCGCCTAGCAAAGCGCCTAGCAAAGCGTCCTCAGCCTTCGCTGCCTAGCAAAGCTCCACGTCCGCTCGCCGCCTAGCAAAGCACTGTGTGCCCTCGCCGCCTCCTAGAGCGCTGCGTGCCTTCGGCGCCTGGCAAAGCACTGCGTGCCCTCGCCGCCTCCTAGAGCGCTGCGTGCCTTCGGCGCCTGGCAAAGCACTGCGTGCCCTCGCCGCCTCGCACACCGCTGCGTGCCTTCGGCGCCTGGCAAAGCGCTGCGTGCCTTCGGCGCCTGGCAAAGCACTGCGTGCCCTCGCCGCCTCGCACAGCGCTGCGTCCTTGGGCGCCTGGCAAAGCGCTGCGTGCCTTCGCCGCCTCGCCGCCTAGCAAGGCGCCCTAGCCCGTCCACCACCATCAGATCGCTGCGTGCCTTCGCTGCCTCGGTGCTTAGCAAAGCGCCACGTGCCTTCGGCGCCTACAAAAGCGCCGTGTGCCTTCGGCGCTACTACGGCGTTTGCTAAGCGGCGAGGCGGCGAAGGGACGCAGCGGTGTGTGAGGCGGCGAAGGCAAGCAGCGCTTTGCTGGGCGGCGAGGCGGCGAAGGGCCGAAGCGATTGGGGAGGCGGTGAAGGGAGACGGCGCTTTGTTGGGCGGCGAGGGCGAAAGGCACGCAGCGCTTTCTTAGGCGGCGAGGCGGCGAAGGCACGCGCTGCTTTGCTAGGCGCCGAAGGAACACGGCGCTTTGTAGGCGGCGACGGCACGCGCAGCTTTGCTAGGCGGCGAGGCGGCGAAGGCACACGGCGCTTCGCTAGGCGGCGAGGGCGAGAAGGCACGCAGCGCTTTCTCAGGCGGCGAGGCGGCGAAGGCACGCGCTGCTCTGCCAGCCGCCGAAGGCACGCAGCGCTTTGCTAGGCTGCGATGCGGCGAGGCGCCCAACGCAGGCACTTCTTTGCTAGGCGCCCAAGGAACACGGCGCTTTGCTTGACGGCGACGGCACGCGCAGCTTTGCTAGGCGCCCAAGGCAGACGACGCTTTGCTAGGCAGCGAGGCGGCGAACGCACAAAGCCATTTGCTCTGCGGTGATTCGCTGCCTCGCACAAGAGCTAACCACTGTGCATGTTGGCTGTCTCACAAACAAGCAGCCTGCTGCGTCTCTTCGCTGCCTCGCCAACTAGCAAAGTGCTGCCTCGCTTCGCCTCCACGCCAAAAAGCCATCCGCGATGCCACTGCGCCACCTGCTGCACAAGCAAAGTGCTGCATCTCTTCGCTGCCTCGCACAATGAGCAAGCACTGTGCATGGTCGCTGTGTCACAAACAAGGAGACTGCTGAATCTCTTCGCTGCCTCGCCAACAAGCAAACCGCTGCATCTCTTCGCTGCCTCACCAACAAGCAAATCGCTGCATATCTTCGCTGCCTCGCCAACAAGCAGACCGCTGCGTGTATTCGCTGAGTGGCAGAAAGCAAAGCACGGCGCCTGTTCGCTGCCTGGCCAACAAGCAAAGCGCTCCATCTCTTCGCTGCCTCGCAAACGAAGGAAGCGCTGCGTGCCTTCGGCGCCGAGCAAAGCAGCGCGTGCCTTCGCCGCCTCGCCGCCTAAGAAAGCGCTGCGTGCCTTCTCGCCCTCGCCGCCTAGCAAAGCGCCGTGTGCCTTCGCCGCCTCCCCAATCGCTTCGTGCCTTCGCCGCCTAGCAAAGCGCCTAGCAAAGCGTCCTCAGCCTTCGCTGCCTAGCAAAGCTCCACGTCCGCTCGCCGCCTAGCAAAGCACTGTGTGCCCTCGCCGCCTCCTAGAGCGCTGCGTGCCTTCGGCGCCTGGCAAAGCACTGCGTGCCCTCGCCGCCTCCTAGAGCGCTGCGTGCCTTCGGCGCCTGGCAAAGCACTGCGTGCCCTCGCCGCCTCGCACAGCGCTGCGTGCCTTCGGCGCCTGGCAAAGCGCTGCGTGCCCTCGCCGCCTCGCACAGTGCTGCGTGCCTTCGGCGCCTGGCAAAGCGCTGAGTGCCTTCGGCGCCTGGCAAAGCACTGCGTGCCCTCGCCGCCTCGCACAGCGCCGTGTGCCTTCGCCGCCTCCCCAATCGCTTCGTGCCTTCGCTGCCTAGCAAAGCTCCACGTCCGCTCGCCGCCTAGCAAAGCACTGTGTGCCCTCGCCGCCTCCTAGAGCGCTGCGTGCCTTCGGCGCCTGGCAAAGCACTGCGTGCCCTCGCCGCCTCGCACACCGCTGCGTGCCTTCGGCGCCTGGCAAAGCGCTGCGTGCCTTCGCCGCCTCGCCGCCTAGCAAGGCGCCCTAGCCCGTCCACCACCATCAGATCGCTGCGTGCCTTCGCTGCCTCGGTGCTTAGCAAAGCGCCACGTGCCTTCGGCGCCTACAAAAGCGCCGTGTGCCTTCGGCGCTACTACGGCGTTTGCTAAGCGGCGAGGCGGCGAAGGGACGCAGCGGTGTGTGAGGCGGCGAAGGCAAGCAGCGCTTTGCCGGGCGGCGAGGCGGCGAAGGGCCGAAGCGATTGGGGAGGCGGTGAAGGGACACGGCGCTTTGTTGGGCGGCGAGGGCGAAAGGCACGCAGCGCTTTCTTAGGCGGCGAGGCGGCGAAGGCACGCGCTGCTTTGCTAGGCGCCGAAGGAACACGGCGCTTTGTAGGCGGCGACGGCACGCGGAGCTTTGCTAGGCGGCGAGGCGGCGAAGGGACACGGCGCTTCGCTAGGCGGCGAGGGCGAGAAGGCACGCAGCGCTTTCTCAGGCGGCGAGGCGGCGAAGGCACGCGCTGCTCTGCCAGCCGCCGAAGGCACGCAGCGCTTTGCTAGGCTGCGATGCGGCGAGGCGCCGAACGCAGGCACTTCTTTGCTAGGCGCCCAAGGAACACGGCGCTTTGCTTGACGGCGACGGCACGCGCAGCTTTGCTAGGCGCCCAAGGCAGACGACGCTTTGCTAGGCAGCGAGGCGGCGAACGCACAAAGCCATTTGCTCTGCGGTGATTCGCTGCCTCGCACAAGAGCTAACCACTGTGCATGTTGGCTGTCTCACAAACAAGCAGCCTGCTGCGTCTCTTCGCTGCCTCGCCAACTAGCAAAGTGCTGCCTCGCTTCGCCTCCACGCCAAAAAGCCATCCGCGATGCCACTGCGCCACCTGCTGCACAAGCAAAGTGCTGCATCTCTTCGCTGCCTCGCACAAGGAGCAAGCACTGGGCATGTTGGCTGTCTCACAAACAAGGAGATTGCTGAATCTCTTCGCTGCCTCGCCAACAAGCAGACCGCTGCGTGTATTCGCTGAGTGGCAGAAAGCAAAGCACGGCGCCTGTTCGCTGCCTGGCCAACAAGCAAAGCGCTCCATCTCTTCGCTGCCTCGCAAACGAAGGAAGCGCTGCGTGCCTTCGGCGCCGAGCAAAGCAGCGCGTGCCTTCGCCGCCTCGCCGCCTAAGAAAGCGCTGCGTGCCTTCTCGCCCTCGCCGCCTAGCAAAGCGCCGTGTGCCTTCGCCGCCTCCCCAATCGCTTCGTGCCTTCGCCGCCTAGCAAAGCGCCTAGCAAAGCGTCCTCAGCCTTCGCTGCCTAGCAAAGCTCCACGTCCGCTCGCCGCCTAGCAAAGCACTGTGTGCCCTCGCCGCCTCCTAGAGCGCTGCGTGCCTTCGGCGCCTGGCAAAGCACTGCGTGCCCTCGCCGCCTCCTAGAGCGCTGCGTGCCTTCGGCGCCTGGCAAAGCACTGCGTGCCCTCGCCCCCTCGCACAGCGCTGCGTGCCTTCGGCGCCTGGCAAAGCGCTGCGTGCCCTCGCCGCCTCGCACAGTGCTGCGTGCCTTCGGCGCCTGGCAAAGCGCTGAGTGCCTTCGGCGCCTGGCAAAGCACTGCGTGCCCTCGCCGCCTCGCACAGCGCTGCGTGCCTTCGGCGCCTGGCAAAGCGCTGCGTGCCTTCGCCGCCTCGCCGCCTAGCAAGGCGCTCTAGCCCGTCCACCACGATCAGATCGCTGCGTGCCTTCGCTGCCTCGGTGCTTAGCAAAGCGCCACGTGCCTTCGGCGCCTACAAAAGCGCCGTGTGCCTTCGGCGCTACTACGGCGTTTGCTAAGCGGCAAGGCGGCGAAGGGACGCAGCGGTGTGTGAGGCGGCGAAGGCAAGCAGCGCTTTGCCGGGCGGCGAGGCGGCGAAGGGCCGAAGCGATTGGGGAGGCGGTGAAGGGACACGGCGCTTTGTTGGGCGGCGAGGGCGAAAGGCACGCAGCGCTTTCTTAGGCGGCGAGGCGGCGAAGGCACGCGCTGCTTTGCTAGGCGCCGAAGGAACACGGCGCTTTGTAGGCGGCGACGGCACGCGGAGCTTTGCTAGGCGGCGAGGCGGCGAAGGGACACGGCGCTTCGCTAGGCGGCGAGGGCGAGAAGGCACGCAGCGCTTTCTCAGGCGGCGAGGCGGCGAAGGCACGCGCTGCTCTGCCAGCCGCCGAAGGCACGCAGCGCTTTGCTAGGCTGCGATGCGGCGAGGCGCCCAACGCAGGCACTTCTTTGCTAGGCGCCCAAGGAACACGGCGCTTTGCTTGACGGCGACGGCACGCGCAGCTTTGCTAGGCGCCCAAGGCAGACGACGCTTTGCTAGGCAGCGAGGCGGCGAACGCACAAAGCCATTTGCTCGGCGGTGATTCGCTGCCTCGCACAAGAGCTAACCACTGTGCATGTTGGCTGTCTCACAAACAAGCAGCCTGCTGCGTCTCTTCGCTGCCTCGCCAACTAGCAAAGTGCTGCCTCGCTTCGCCTCCACGCCAAAAAGCCATCCGCGATGCCACTGCGCCACCTGCTGCACAAGCAAAGTGCTGCATCTCTTCGCTGCCTCGCACAATGAGCAAGCACTGTGCATGGTCGCTGTGTCACAAACAAGGAGACTGCTGAATCTCTTCGCTGCCTCGCCAACAAGCAAACCGCTGCATCTCTTCGCTGCCTCACCAACAAGCAAATCGCTGCATATCTTCGCTGCCTCGCCAACAAGCAGACCGCTGCGTGTATTCGCTGAGTGGCAGAAAGCAAAGCACGGCGCCTGTTCGCTGCCTGGCCAACAAGCAAAGCGCTCCATCTCTTCGCTGCCTCGCAAACGAAGGAAGCGCTGCGTGCCTTCGGCGCCGAGCAAAGCAGCGCGTGCCTTCGCCGCCTCGCCGCCTAAGAAAGCGCTGCGTGCCTTCTCGCCCTCGCCGCCTAGCAAAGCGCCGTGTGCCTTCGCCGCCTCCCCAATCGCTTCGTGCCTTCGCCGCCTAGCAAAGCGCCTAGCAAAGCGTCCTCAGCCTTCGCTGCCTAGCAAAGCTCCACGTCCGCTCGCCGCCTAGCAAAGCACTGTGTGCCCTCGCCGCCTCCTAGAGCGCTGCGTGCCTTCGGCGCCTGGCAAAGCACTGCGTGCCCTCGCCGCCTCCTAGAGCGCTGCGTGCCTTCGGCGCCTGGCAAAGCACTGCGTGCCCTCGCCGCCTCCTAGAGCGCTGCGTGCCTTCGGCGCCTGGCAAAGCGCTGCGTGCCCTCGCCGCCTCGCACAGTGCTGCGTGCCTTCGGCGCCTGGCAAAGCGCTGAGTGCCTTCGGCGCCTGGCAAAGCACTGCGTGCCCTCGCCGCCTCGCACAGCGCCGTGTGCCTTCGCCGCCTCCCCAATCGCTTCGTGCCTTCGCCGCCTAGCAAAGCGCCTAGCAAAGCGTCCTCAGCCTTCGCTGCCTAGCAAAGCTCCACGTCCGCTCGCCGCCTAGCAAAGCACTGTGTGCCCTCGCCGCCTCCTAGAGCGCTGCGTGCCTTCGGCGCCTGGCAAAGCACTGTGTGCCCTCGCCGCCTCGCACAGCGCTGCGTCCTTCGGCGCCTGGCAAAGCGCTGCGTGCCTTCGGCGCCTGGCAAAGCACTGCGTGCCCTCGCCGCCTCGCACAGCGCTGCGTCCTTGGGCGCCTGGCAAAGCGCTGCGTGCCTTCGCCGCCTCGCCGCCTAGCAAGGCGCCCTAGCCCGTCCACCACCATCAGATCGCTGCGTGCCTTCGCTGCCTCGGTGCTTAGCAAAGCGCCACGTGCCTTCGGCGCCTACAAAAGCGCCGTGTGCCTTCGGCGCTACTACGGCGTTTGCTAAGCGGCGAGGCGGCGAAGGGACGCAGCGGTGTGTGAGGCGGCGAAGGCAAGCAGCGCTTTGCTGGGCGGCGAGGCGGCGAAGGGCCGAAGCGATTGGGGAGGCGGTGAAGGGACACGGCGCTTTGTTGGGCGGCGAGGGCGAAAGGCACGCAGCGCTTTCTTAGGCGGCGAGGCGGCGAAGGCACGCGCTGCTTTGCTAGGCGCCGAAGGAACACGGCGCTTTGCTAGGCGGCGACGGCACGCGGAGCTTTGCTAGGCGGCGAGGCGGCGAAGGGACACGGCGCTTCGCTAGGCGGCGAGGGCGAGAAGGCACGCAGCGCTTTCTCAGGCGGCGAGGCGGCGAAGGCACGCGCTGCTCTGCCAGCCGCCGAAGGCACGCAGCGCTTTGCTAGGCTGCGATGCGGCGAGGCGCCGAACGCAGGCACTTCTTTGCTAGGCGCCCAAGGAACACGGCGCTTTGCTTGACGGCGACGGCACGCGCAGCTTTGCTAGGCGCCCAAGGCAGACGACGCTTTGCTAGGCAGCGAGGCGGCGAACGCACAAAGCCATTTGCTCTGCGGTGATTCGCTGCCTCGCACAAGAGCTAACCACTGTGCATGTTGGCTGTCTCACAAACAAGCAGCCTGCTGCGTCTCTTCGCTGCCTCGCCAACTAGCAAAGTGCTGCCTCGCTTCGCCTCCACGCCAAAAAGCCATCCGCGATGCCACTGCGCCACCTGCTGCACAAGCAAAGTGCTGCATCTCTTCGCTGCCTCGCACAATGAGCAAGCACTGTGCATGGTCGCTGTGTCACAAACAAGGAGACTGCTGAATCTCTTCGCTGCCTCGCCAACAAGCAAACCGCTGCATCTCTTCGCTGCCTCACCAACAAGCAAATCGCTGCATATCTTCGCTGCCTCGCCAACAAGCAGACCGCTGCGTGTATTCGCTGAGTGGCAGAAAGCAAAGCACGGCGCCTGTTCGCTGCCTGGCCAACAAGCAAAGCGCTCCATCTCTTCGCTGCCTCGCAAACGAAGGAAGCGCTGCGTGCCTTCGGCGCCGAGCAAAGCAGCGCGTGCCTTCGCCGCCTCGCCGCCTAAGAAAGCGCTGCGTGCCTTCTCGCCCTCGCCGCCTAGCAAAGCGCCGTGTGCCTTCGCCGCCTCCCCAATCGCTTCGTGCCTTCGCCGCCTAGCAAAGCGCCTAGCAAAGCGTCCTCAGCCTTCGCTGCCTAGCAAAGCTCCACGTCCGCTCGCCGCCTAGCAAAGCACTGTGTGCCCTCGCCGCCTCCTAGAGCGCTGCGTGCCTTCGGCGCCTGGCAAAGCACTGCGTGCCCTCGCCGCCTCCTAGAGCGCTGCGTGCCTTCGGCGCCTGGCAAAGCACTGCGTGCCCTCGCCGCCTCGCACACCGCTGCGTGCCTTCGGCGCCTGGCAAAGCGCTGCGTGCCTTCGGCGCCTGGCAAAGCACTGCGTGCCCTCGCCGCCTCGCACAGCGCTGCGTCCTTGGGCGCCTGGCAAAGCGCTGCGTGCCTTCGCCGCCTCGCCGCCTAGCAAGGCGCCCTAGCCCGTCCACCACCATCAGATCGCTGCGTGCCTTCGCTGCCTCGGTGCTTAGCAAAGCGCCACGTGCCTTCGGCGCCTACAAAAGCGCCGTGTGCCTTCGGCGCTACTACGGCGTTTGCTAAGCGGCGAGGCGGCGAAGGGACGCAGCGGTGTGTGAGGCGGCGAAGGCAAGCAGCGCTTTGCTGGGCGGCGAGGCGGCGAAGGGCCGAAGCGATTGGGGAGGCGGTGAAGGGACACGGCGCTTTGTTGGGCGGCGAGGGCGAAAGGCACGCAGCGCTTTCTTAGGCGGCGAGGCGGCGAAGGCACGCGCTGCTTTGCTAGGCGCCGAAGGAACACGGCGCTTTGCTAGGCGGCGACGGCACGCGGAGCTTTGCTAGGCGGCGAGGCGGCGAAGGGACACGGCGCTTCGCTAGGCGGCGAGGGCGAGAAGGCACGCAGCGCTTTCTCAGGCGGCGAGGCGGCGAAGGCACGCGCTGCTCTGCCAGCCGCCGAAGGCACGCAGCGCTTTGCTAGGCTGCGATGCGGCGAGCCGCCCAACGCAGGCACTTCTTTGCTAGGCGCCCAAGGAACACGGCGCTTTGCTTGACGGCGACGGCACGCGCAGCTTTGCTAGGCGCCCAAGGCAGACGACGCTTTGCTAGGCAGCGAGGCGGCGAACGCACAAAGCCATTTGCTCTGCGGTGATTCGCTGCCTCGCACAAGAGCTAACCACTGTGCATGTTGGCTGTCTCACAAACAAGCAGCCTGCTGCGTCTCTTCGCTGCCTCGCCAACTAGCAAAGTGCTGCCTCGCTTCGCCTCCACGCCAAAAAGCCATCCGCGATGCCACTGCGCCACCTGCTGCACAAGCAAAGTGCTGCATCTCTTCGCTGCCTCGCACAAGGAGCAAGCACTGGGCATGTTGGCTGCCTCACCAACAAGCAAATCGCTGCATATCTTCGCTGCCTCGCCAACAAGCAGACCGCTGCGTGTATTCGCTGAGTGGCAGAAAGCAAAGCACGGCGCCTGTTCGCTGCCTGGCCAACAAGCAAAGCGCTCCATCTCTTCGCTGCCTCGCAAACGAAGGAAGCGCTGCGTGCCTTCGGCGCCGAGCAAAGCAGCGCGTGCCTTCGCCGCCTCGCCGCCTAAGAAAGCGCTGCGTGCCTTCTCGCCCTCGCCGCCTAGCAAAGCGCCGTGTGCCTTCGCCGCCTCCCCAATCGCTTCGTGCCTTCGCCGCCTAGCAAAGCGCCTAGCAAAGCGTCCTCAGCCTTCGCTGCCTAGCAAAGCTCCACGTCCGCTCGCCGCCTAGCAAAGCACTGTGTGCCCTCGCCGCCTCCTAGAGCGCTGCGTGCCTTCGGCGCCTGGCAAAGCACTGTGTGCCCTCGCCGCCTCGCACAGCGCTGCGTCCTTCGGCGCCTGGCAAAGCGCTGCGTGCCTTCGGCGCCTGGCAAAGCACTGCGTGCCCTCGCCGCCTCGCACAGCGCTGCGTCCTTGGGCGCCTGGCAAAGCGCTGCGTGCCCTCGCCGCCTCGCCGCCTAGCAAGGCGCCCTAGCCCGTCCACCACCATCAGATCGCTGCGTGCCTTCGCTGCCTCGGTGCTTAGCAAAGCGCCACGTGCCTTCGACGCCTACAAAAGTGCCGTGTGCCTTCGGCGCTACTACGGCGTTTGCTAAGCGGCGAGGCGGCGAAGGGACGCAGCGGTGTGTGAGGCGGCGAAGGCAAGCAGCGCTTTGCTGGGCGGCGAGGCGGCGAAGGGCCGAAGCGATTGGGGAGGCGGTGAAGGGACACGGCGCTTTGTTGGGCGGCGAGGGCGAAAGGCACGCAGCGCTTTCTTAGGCGGCGAGGCGGCGAAGGCACGCGCTGCTTTGCTAGGCGCCGAAGGAACACGGCGCTTTGCTAGGCGGCGACGGCACGCGGAGCTTTGCTAGGCGGCGAGGCGGCGAAGGGACACGGCGCTTCGCTAGGCGGCGAGGGCGAGAAGGCACGCAGCGCTTTCTCAGGCGGCGAGGCGGCGAAGGCACGCGCTGCTCTGCCAGCCGCCGAAGGCACGCAGCGCTTTGCTAGGCTGCGATGCGGCGAGGCGCCGAACGCAGGCACTTCTTTGCTAGGCGCCCAAGGAACACGGCGCTTTGCTTGACGGCGACGGCACGCGCAGCTTTGCTAGGCGCCCAAGGCAGACGACGCTTTGCTAGGCAGCGAGGCGGCGAACGCACAAAGCCATTTGCTCGGCGGTGATTCGCTGCCTCGCACAAGAGCTAACCACTGTGCATGTTGGCTGTCTCACAAACAAGCAGCCTGCTGCGTCTCTTCGCTGCCTCGCCAACTAGCAAAGTGCTGCCTCGCTTCGCCTCCACGCCAAAAAGCCATCCGCGATGCCACTGCGCCACCTGCTGCACAAGCAAAGTGCTGCATCTCTTCGCTGCCTCGCACAAGGAGCAAGCACTGGGCATGTTGGCTGCCTCACCAACAAGCAAATCGCTGCATATCTTCGCTGCCTCGCCAACAAGCAGACCGCTGCGTGTATTCGCTGAGTGGCAGAAAGCAAAGCACGGCGCCTGTTCGCTGCCTGGCCAACAAGCAAAGCGCTCCATCTCTTCGCTGCCTCGCAAACGAAGGAAGCGCTGCGTGCCTTCGGCGCCGAGCAAAGCAGCGCGTGCCTTCGCCGCCTCGCCGCCTAAGAAAGCGCTGCGTGCCTTCTCGCCCTCGCCGCCTAGCAAAGCGCCGTGTGCCTTCGCCGCCTCCCCAATCGCTTCGTGCCTTCGCCGCCTAGCAAAGCGCCTAGCAAAGCGTCCTCAGCCTTCGCTGCCTAGCAAAGCTCCACGTCCGCTCGCCGCCTAGCAAAGCACTGTGTGCCCTCGCCGCCTCCTAGAGCGCTGCGTGCCTTCGGCGCCTGGCAAAGCACTGCGTGCCCTCGCCGCCTCCTAGAGCGCTGCGTGCCTTCGGCGCCTGGCAAAGCACTGCGTGCCCTCGCCGCCTCGCACACCGCTGCGTGCCTTCGGCGCCTGGCAAAGCGCTGCGTGCCTTCGGCGCCTGGCAAAGCACTGCGTGCCCTCGCCGCCTCGCACAGCGCTGCGTCCTTGGGCGCCTGGCAAAGCGCTGCGTGCCTTCGCCGCCTCGCCGCCTAGCAAGGCGCCCTAGCCCGTCCACCACCATCAGATCGCTGCGTGCCTTCGCTGCCTCGGTGCTTAGCAAAGCGCCACGTGCCTTCGGCGCCTACAAAAGCGCCGTGTGCCTTCGGCGCTACTACGGCGTTTGCTAAGCGGCGAGGCGGCGAAGGGACGCAGCGGTGTGTGAGGCGGCGAAGGCAAGCAGCGCTTTGCTGGGCGGCGAGGCGGCGAAGGGCCGAAGCGATTGGGGAGGCGGTGAAGGGACACGGCGCTTTGTTGGGCGGCGAGGGCGAAAGGCACGCAGCGCTTTCTTAGGCGGCGAGGCGGCGAAGGCACGCGCTGCTTTGCTAGGCGCCGAAGGAACACGGCGCTTTGCTAGGCGACGACGGCACGCGGAGCTTTGCTAGGCGGCGAGGCGGCGAAGGGACACGGCGCTTCGCTAGGCGGCGAGGGCGAGAAGGCACGCAGCGCTTTCTCAGGCGGCGAGGCGGCGAAGGCACGCGCTGCTCTGCCAGCCGCCGAAGGCACGCAGCGCTTTGCTAGGCTGCGATGCGGCGAGGCGCCCAACGCAGGCACTTCTTTGCTAGGCGCCCAAGGAACACGGCGCTTTGCTTGACGGCGACGGCACGCGCAGCTTTGCTAGGCGCCCAAGGCAGACGACGCTTTGCTAGGCAGCGAGGCGGCGAACGCACAAAGCCATTTGCTCGGCGGTGATTCGCTGCCTCGCACAAGAGCTAACCACTGTGCATGTTGGCTGTCTCACAAACAAGCAGCCTGCTGCGTCTCTTCGCTGCCTCGCCAACTAGCAAAGTGCTGCCTCGCTTCGCCTCCACGCCAAAAAGCCATCCGCGATGCCACTGCGCCACCTGCTGCACAAGCAAAGTGCTGCATCTCTTCGCTGCCTCGCACAAGGAGCAAGCACTGGGCATGTTGGCTGTCTCACAAACAAGGAGATTGCTGAATCTCTTCGCTGCCTCGCCAACAAGCAGACCGCTGCGTGTATTCGCTGAGTGGCAGAAAGCAAAGCACGGCGCCTGTTCGCTGCCTGGCCAACAAGCAAAGCGCTCCATCTCTTCGCTGCCTCGCAAACGAAGGAAGCGCTGCGTGCCTTCGGCGCCGAGCAAAGCAGCGCGTGCCTTCGCCGCCTCGCCGCCTAAGAAAGCGCTGCGTGCCTTCTCGCCCTCGCCGCCTAGCAAAGCGCCGTGTGCCTTCGCCGCCTCCCCAATCGCTTCGTGCCTTCGCCGCCTAGCAAAGCGCCTAGCAAAGCGTCCTCAGCCTTCGCTGCCTAGCAAAGCTCCACGTCCGCTCGCCGCCTAGCAAAGCACTGTGTGCCCTCGCCGCCTCCTAGAGCGCTGCGTGCCTTCGGCGCCTGGCAAAGCACTGCGTGCCCTCGCCGCCTCCTAGAGCGCTGCGTGCCTTCGGCGCCTGGCAAAGCACTGCGTGCCCTCGCCGCCTCGCACAGCGCTGCGTGCCTTCGGCGCCTGGCAAAGCGCTGCGTGCCCTCGCCGCCTCGCACAGTGCTGCGTGCCTTCGGCGCCTGGCAAAGCGCTGCGTGCCTTCGGCGCCTGGCAAAGCACTGCGTGCCCTCGCCGCCTCGCACAGCGCTGCGTGCCTTCGGCGCCTGGCAAAGCGCTGCGTGCCTTCGCCGCCTCGCCGCCTAGCAAGGCGCCCTAGCCCGTCCACCACCATCAGATCGCTGCGTGCCTTCGCTGCCTCGGTGCTTAGCAAAGCGCCACGTGCCTTCGGCGCCTACAAAAGCGCCGTGTGCCTTCGGCGCTACTACGGCGTTTGCTAAGCGGCAAGGCGGCGAAGGGACGCAGCGGTGTGTGAGGCGGCGAAGGCAAGCAGCGCTTTGCCGGGCGGTGAGGCGGCGAAGGGCCGAAGCGATTGGGGAGGCGGTGAAGGGACACGGCGCTTTGTTGGGCGGCGAGGGCGAAAGGCACGCAGCGCTTTCTTAGGCGGCGAGGCGGCGAAGGCACGCGCTGCTTTGCTAGGCGCCGAAGGAACACGGCGCTTTGCTAGGCGGCGACGGCACGCGGAGCTTTGCTAGGCGGCGAGGCGGCGAAGGGACACGGCGCTTCGCTAGGCGGCGAGGGCGAGAAGGCACGCAGCGCTTTCTCAGGCGGCGAGGCGGCGAAGGCACGCGCTGCTCTGCCAGCCGCCGAAGGCACGCAGCGCTTTGCTAGGCTGCGATGCGGCGAGGCGCCCAACGCAGGCACTTCTTTGCTAGGCGCCCAAGGAACACGGCGCTTTGCTTGACGGCGACGGCACGCGCAGCTTTGCTAGGCGCCCAAGGCAGACGACGCTTTGCTAGGCAGCGAGGCGGCGAACGCACAAAGCCATTTGCTCTGCGGTGATTCGCTGCCTCGCACAAGAGCTAACCACTGTGCATGTTGGCTGTCTCACAAACAAGCAGCCTGCTGCGTCTCTTCGCTGCCTCGCCAACTAGCAAAGTGCTGCCTCGCTTCGCCTCCACGCCAAAAAGCCATCCGCGATGCCACTGCGCCACCTGCTGCACAAGCAAAGTGCTGCATCTCTTCGCTGCCTCGCACAAGGAGCAAGCACTGGGCATGTTGGCTGCCTCACCAACAAGCAAATCGCTGCATATCTTCGCTGCCTCGCCAACACAAGCAGACCGCTGCGTGTATTCGCTGAGTGGCAGAAAGCAAAGCACGGCGCCTGTTCGCTGCCTGGCCAACAAGCAAAGCGCTCCATCTCTTCGCTGCCTCGCAAACGAAGGAAGCGCTGCGTGCCTTCGGCGCCGAGCAAAGCAGCGCGTGCCTTCGCCGCCTCGCCGCCTAAGAAAGCGCTGCGTGCCTTCTCGCCCTCGCCGCCTAGCAAAGCGCCGTGTGCCTTCGCCGCCTCCCCAATCGCTTCGTGCCTTCGCCGCCTAGCAAAGCGCCTAGCAAAGCGTCCTCAGCCTTCGCTGCCTAGCAAAGCTCCACGTCCGCTCGCCGCCTAGCAAAGCACTGTGTGCCCTCGCCGCCTCCTAGAGCGCTGCGTGCCTTCGGCGCCTGGCAAAGCACTGTGTGCCCTCGCCGCCTCGCACAGCGCTGCGTCCTTCGGCGCCTGGCAAAGCGCTGCGTGCCTTCGGCGCCTGGCAAAGCACTGCGTGCCCTCGCCGCCTCGCACAGCGCTGCGTCCTTGGGCGCCTGGCAAAGCGCTGCGTGCCTTCGCCGCCTCGCCGCCTAGCAAGGCGCCCTAGCCCGTCCACCACCATCAGATCGCTGCGTGCCTTCGCTGCCTCGGTGCTTAGCAAAGCGCCACGTGCCTTCGACGCCTACAAAAGCGCCGTGTGCCTTCGGCGCTACTACGGCGTTTGCTAAGCGGCGAGGCGGCGAAGGGACGCAGCGGTGTGTGAGGCGGCGAAGGCAAGCAGCGCTTTGCTGGGCGGCGAGGCGGCGAAGGGCCGAAGCGATTGGGGAGGCGGTGAAGGGACACGGCGCTTTGTTGGGCGGCGAGGGCGAAAGGCACGCAGCGCTTTCTTAGGCGGCGAGGCGGCGAAGGCACGCGCTGCTTTGCTAGGCGCCGAAGGAACACGGCGCTTTGCTAGGCGGCGACGGCACGCGGAGCTTTGCTAGGCGGCGAGGCGGCGAAGGGACACGGCGCTTCGCTAGGCGGCGAGGGCGAGAAGGCACGCAGCGCTTTCTCAGGCGGCGAGGCGGCGAAGGCACGCGCTGCTCTGCCAGCCGCCGAAGGCACGCAGCGCTTTGCTAGGCTGCGATGCGGCGAGGCGCCCAACGCAGGCACTTCTTTGCTAGGCGCCCAAGGAACACGGCGCTTTGCTTGACGGCGACGGCACGCGCAGCTTTGCTAGGCGCCCAAGGCAGACGACGCTTTGCTAGGCAGCGAGGCGGCGAACGCACAAAGCCATTTGCTCGGCGGTGATTCGCTGCCTCGCACAAGAGCTAACCACTGTGCATGTTGGCTGTCTCACAAACAAGCAGCCTGCTGCGTCTCTTCGCTGCCTCGCCAACTAGCAAAGTGCTGCCTCGCTTCGCCTCCACGCCAAAAAGCCATCCGCGATGCCACTGCGCCACCTGCTGCACAAGCAAAGTGCTGCATCTCTTCACTGCCTCGCACAAGGAGCAAGCACTGGGCATGTTGGCTGCCTCACCAACAAGCAAATCGCTGCATATCTTCGCTGCCTCGCCAACAAGCAGACCGCTGCGTGTATTCGCTGAGTGGCAGAAAGCAAAGCACGGCGCCTGTTCGCTGCCTGGCCAACAAGCAAAGCGCTCCATCTCTTCGCTGCCTCGCAAACGAAGGAAGCGCTGCGTGCCTTCGGCGCCGAGCAAAGCAGCGCGTGCCTTCGCCGCCTCGCCGCCTAAGAAAGCGCTGCGTGCCTTCTCGCCCTCGCCGCCTAGCAAAGCGCCGTGTGCCTTCGCCGCCTCCCCAATCGCTTCGTGCCTTCGCCGCCTAGCAAAGCGCCTAGCAAAGCGTCCTCAGCCTTCGCTGCCTAGCAAAGCTCCACGTCCGCTCGCCGCCTAGCAAAGCACTGTGTGCCCTCGCCGCCTCCTAGAGCGCTGCGTGCCTTCGGCGCCTGGCAAAGCACTGCGTGCCCTCGCCGCCTCCTAGAGCGCTGCGTGCCTTCGGCGCCTGGCAAAGCACTGCGTGCCCTCGCCGCCTCGCACACCGCTGCGTGCCTTCGGCGCCTGGCAAAGCGCTGCGTGCCTTCGGCGCCTGGCAAAGCACTGCGTGCCCTCGCCGCCTCGCACAGCGCTGCGTCCTTGGGCGCCTGGCAAAGCGCTGCGTGCCTTCGCCGCCTCGCCGCCTAGCAAGGCGCCCTAGCCCGTCCACCACCATCAGATCGCTGCGTGCCTTCGCTGCCTCGGTGCTTAGCAAAGCGCCACGTGCCTTCGGCGCCTACAAAAGCGCCGTGTGCCTTCGGCGCTACTACGGCGTTTGCTAAGCGGCGAGGCGGCGAAGGGACGCAGCGGTGTGTGAGGCGGCGAAGGCAAGCAGCGCTTTGCTGGGCGGCGAGGCGGCGAAGGGCCGAAGCGATTGGGGAGGCGGTGAAGGGACACGGCGCTTTGTTGGGCGGCGAGGGCGAAAGGCACGCAGCGCTTTCTTAGGCGGCGAGGCGGCGAAGGCACGCGCTGCTTTGCTAGGCGCCGAAGGAACACGGCGCTTTGTAGGCGACGACGGCACGCGGAGCTTTGCTAGGCGGCGAGGCGGCGAAGGGACACGGCGCTTCGCTAGGCGGCGAGGGCGAGAAGGCACGCAGCGCTTTCTCAGGCGGCGAGGCGGCGAAGGCACGCGCTGCTCTGCCAGCCGCCGAAGGCACGCAGCGCTTTGCTAGGCTGCGATGCGGCGAGGCGCCGAACGCAGGCACTTCTTTGCTAGGCGCCCAAGGAACACGGCGCTTTGCTTGACGGCGACGGCACGCGCAGCTTTGCTAGGCGCCCAAGGCAGACGACGCTTTGCTAGGCAGCGAGGCGGCGAACGCACAAAGCCATTTGCTCGGCGGTGATTCGCTGCCTCGCACAAGAGCTAACCACTGTGCATGTTGGCTGTCTCACAAACAAGCAGCCTGCTGCGTCTCTTCGCTGCCTCGCCAACTAGCAAAGTGCTGCCTCGCTTCGCCTCCACGCCAAAAAGCCATCCGCGATGCCACTGCGCCACCTGCTGCACAAGCAAAGTGCTGCATCTCTTCGCTGCCTCGCACAAGGAGCAAGCACTGGGCATGTTGGCTGTCTCACAAACAAGGAGATTGCTGAATCTCTTCGCTGCCTCGCCAACAAGCAGACCGCTGCGTGTATTCGCTGAGTGGCAGAAAGCAAAGCACGGCGCCTGTTCGCTGCCTGGCCAACAAGCAAAGCGCTCCATCTCTTCGCTGCCTCGCAAACGAAGGAAGCGCTGCGTGCCTTCGGCGCCGAGCAAAGCAGCGCGTGCCTTCGCCGCCTCGCCGCCTAAGAAAGCGCTGCGTGCCTTCTCGCCCTCGCCGCCTAGCAAAGCGCCGTGTGCCTTCGCCGCCTCCCCAATCGCTTCGTGCCTTCGCCGCCTAGCAAAGCGCCTAGCAAAGCGTCCTCAGCCTTCGCTGCCTAGCAAAGCTCCACGTCCGCTCGCCGCCTAGCAAAGCACTGTGTGCCCTCGCCGCCTCCTAGAGCGCTGCGTGCCTTCGGCGCCTGGCAAAGCACTGTGTGCCCTCGCCGCCTCGCACACCGCTGCGTCCTTCGGCGCCTGGCAAAGCGCTGCGTGCCTTCGGCGCCTGGCAAAGCACTGCGTGCCCTCGCCGCCTCGCACAGCGCTGCGTCCTTGGGCGCCTGGCAAAGCGCTGCGTGCCTTCGCCGCCTCGCCGCCTAGCAAGGCGCCCTAGCCCGTCCACCACCATCAGATCGCTGCGTGCCTTCGCTGCCTCGGTGCTTAGCAAAGCGCCACGTGCCTTCGACGCCTACAAAAGCGCCGTGTGCCTTCGGCGCTACTACGGCGTTTGCTAAGCGGCGAGGCGGCGAAGGGACGCAGCGGTGTGTGAGGCGGCGAAGGCAAGCAGCGCTTTGCTGGGCGGCGAGGCGGCGAAGGGCCGAAGCGATTGGGGAGGCGGTGAAGGGACACGGCGCTTTGTTGGGCGGCGAGGGCGAAAGGCACGCAGCGCTTTCTTAGGCGGCGAGGCGGCGAAGGCACGCGCTGCTTTGCTAGGCGCCGAAGGAACACGGCGCTTTGCTAGGCGGCGACGGCACGCGGAGCTTTGCTAGGCGGCGAGGCGGCGAAGGCACACGGCGCTTCGCTAGGCGGCGAGGGCGAGAAGGCACGCAGCGCTTTCTCAGGCGGCGAGGCGGCGAAGGCACGCGCTGCTCTGCCAGCCGCCGAAGGCACGCAGCGCTTTGCTAGGCTGCGATGCGGCGAGGCGCCCAACGCAGGCACTTCTTTGCTAGGCGCCCAAGGAACACGGCGCTTTGCTTGACGGCGACGGCACGCGCAGCTTTGCTAGGCGCCCAAGGCAGACGACGCTTTGCTAGGCAGCGAGGCGGCGAACGCACAAAGCCATTTGCTCGGCGGTGATTCGCTGCCTCGCACAAGAGCTAACCACTGTGCATGTTGGCTGTCTCACAAACAAGCAGCCTGCTGCGTCTCTTCGCTGCCTCGCCAACTAGCAAAGTGCTGCCTCGCTTCGCCTCCACGCCAAAAAGCCATCCGCGATGCCACTGCGCCACCTGCTGCACAAGCAAAGTGCTGCATCTCTTCGCTGCCTCGCACAATGAGCAAGCACTGTGCATGGTCGCTGTGTCACAAACAAGGAGACTGCTGAATCTCTTCGCTGCCTCGCCAACAAGCAAACCGCTGCATCTCTTCGCTGCCTCACCAACAAGCAAATCGCTGCATATCTTCGCTGCCTCGCCAACAAGCAGACCGCTGCGTGTATTCGCTGAGTGGCAGAAAGCAAAGCACGGCGCCTGTTCGCTGCCTGGCCAACAAGCAAAGCGCTCCATCTCTTCGCTGCCTCGCAAACGAAGGAAGCGCTGCGTGCCTTCGGCGCCGAGCAAAGCAGCGCGTGCCTTCGCCGCCTCGCCGCCTAAGAAAGCGCTGCGTGCCTTCTCGCCCTCGCCGCCTAGCAAAGCGCCGTGTGCCTTCGCCGCCTCCCCAATCGCTTCGTGCCTTCGCCGCCTAGCAAAGCGCCTAGCAAAGCGTCCTCAGCCTTCGCTGCCTAGCAAAGCTCCACGTCCGCTCGCCGCCTAGCAAAGCACTGTGTGCCCTCGCCGCCTCCTAGAGCGCTGCGTGCCTTCGGCGCCTGGCAAAGCACTGCGTGCCCTCGCCGCCTCCTAGAGCGCTGCGTGCCTTCGGCGCCTGGCAAAGCGCTGCGTGCCCTCGCCGCCTCGCACACCGCTGCGTGCCTTCGGCGCCTGGCAAAGCGCTGCGTGCCTTCGGCGCCTGGCAAAGCACTGCGTGCCCTCGCCGCCTCGCACAGCGCTGCGTCCTTGGGCGCCTGGCAAAGCGCTGCGTGCCTTCGCCGCCTCGCCGCCTAGCAAGGCGCCCTAGCCCGTCCACCACCATCAGATCGCTGCGTGCCTTCGCTGCCTCGGTGCTTAGCAAAGCGCCACGTGCCTTCGGCGCCTACAAAAGCGCCGTGTGCCTTCGGCGCTACTACGGCGTTTGCTAAGCGGCGAGGCGGCGAAGGGACGCAGCGGTGTGTGAGGCGGCGAAGGCAAGCAGCGCTTTGCTGGGCGGCGAGGCGGCGAAGGGCCGAAGCGATTGGGGAGGCGGTGAAGGGACACGGCGCTTTGTTGGGCGGCGAGGGCGAAAGGCACGCAGCGCTTTCTTAGGCGGCGAGGCGGCGAAGGCACGCGCTGCTTTGCTAGGCGCCGAAGGAACACGGCGCTTTGTAGGCGGCGACGGCACGCGGAGCTTTGCTAGGCGGCGAGGCGGCGAAGGGACACGGCGCTTCGCTAGGCGGCGAGGGCGAGAAGGCACGCAGCGCTTTCTCAGGCGGCGAGGCGGCGAAGGCACGCGCTGCTCTGCCAGCCGCCGAAGGCACGCAGCGCTTTGCTAGGCTGCGATGCGGCGAGGCGCCGAACGCAGGCACTTCTTTGCTAGGCGCCCAAGGAACACGGCGCTTTGCTTGACGGCGACGGCACGCGCAGCTTTGCTAGGCGCCCAAGGCAGACGACGCTTTGCTAGGCAGCGAGGCGGCGAACGCACAAAGCCATTTGCTCTGCGGTGATTCGCTGCCTCGCACAAGAGCTAACCACTGTGCATGTTGGCTGTCTCACAAACAAGCAGCCTGCTGCGTCTCTTCGCTGCCTCGCCAACTAGCAAAGTGCTGCCTCGCTTCGCCTCCACGCCAAAAAGCCATCCGCGATGCCACTGCGCCACCTGCTGCACAAGCAAAGTGCTGCATCTCTTCGCTGCCTCGCACAAGGAGCAAGCACTGGGCATGTTGGCTGCCTCACCAACAAGCAAATCGCTGCATATCTTCGCTGCCTCGCCAACAAGCAGACCGCTGCGTGTATTCGCTGAGTGGCAGAAAGCAAAGCACGGCGCCTGTTCGCTGCCTGGCCAACAAGCAAAGCGCTCCATCTCTTCGCTGCCTCGCAAACGAAGGAAGCGCTGCGTGCCTTCGGCGCCGAGCAAAGCAGCGCGTGCCTTCGCCGCCTCGCCGCCTAAGAAAGCGCTGCGTGCCTTCTCGCCCTCGCCGCCTAGCAAAGCGCCGTGTGCCTTCGCCGCCTCCCCAATCGCTTCGTGCCTTCGCCGCCTAGCAAAGCGCCTAGCAAAGCGTCCTCAGCCTTCGCTGCCTAGCAAAGCTCCACGTCCGCTCGCCGCCTAGCAAAGCACTGTGTGCCCTCGCCGCCTCCTAGAGCGCTGCGTGCCTTCGGCGCCTGGCAAAGCACTGCGTGCCCTCGCCGCCTCCTAGAGCGCTGCGTGCCTTCGGCGCCTGGCAAAGCACTGCGTGCCCTCGCCGCCTCGCACACCGCTGCGTGCCTTCGGCGCCTGGCAAAGCGCTGCGTGCCTTCGGCGCCTGGCAAAGCACTGCGTGCCCTCGCCGCCTCGCACAGCGCTGCGTCCTTGGGCGCCTGGCAAAGCGCTGCGTGCCTTCGCCGCCTCGCCGCCTAGCAAGGCGCCCTAGCCCGTCCACCACCATCAGATCGCTGCGTGCCTTCGCTGCCTCGGTGCTTAGCAAAGCGCCACGTGCCTTCGGCGCCTACAAAAGCGCCGTGTGCCTTCGGCGCTACTACAGCGTTTGCTAAGCGGCGAGGCGGCGAAGGGACGCAGCGGTGTGTGAGGCGGCGAAGGCAAGCAGCGCTTTGCTGGGCGGCGAGGCGGCGAAGGGCCGAAGCGATTGGGGAGGCGGTGAAGGGACACGGCGCTTTGTTGGGCGGCGAGGGCGAAAGGCACGCAGCGCTTTCTTAGGCGGCGAGGCGGCGAAGGCACGCGCTGCTTTGCTAGGCGCCGAAGGAACACGGCGCTTTGTAGGCGGCGACGGCACGCGCAGCTTTGCTAGGCGGCGAGGCGGCGAAGGCACACGGCGCTTCGCTAGGCGGCGAGGGCGAGAAGGCACGCAGCGCTTTCTCAGGCGGCGAGGCGGCGAAGGCACGCGCTGCTCTGCCAGCCGCCGAAGGCACGCAGCGCTTTGCTAGGCTGCGATGCGGCGAGGCGCCCAACGCAGGCACTTCTTTGCTAGGCGCCCAAGGAACACGGCGCTTTGCTTGACGGCGACGGCACGCGCAGCTTTGCTAGGCGCCCAAGGCAGACGACGCTTTGCTAGGCAGCGAGGCGGCGAACGCACAAAGCCATTTGCTCTGCGGTGATTCGCTGCCTCGCACAAGAGCTAACCACTGTGCATGTTGGCTGTCTCACAAACAAGCAGCCTGCTGCGTCTCTTCGCTGCCTCGCCAACTAGCAAAGTGCTGCCTCGCTTCGCCTCCACGCCAAAAAGCCATCCGCGATGCCACTGCGCCACCTGCTGCACAAGCAAAGTGCTGCATCTCTTCGCTGCCTCGCACAAGGAGCAAGCACTGGGCATGTTGGCTGCCTCACCAACAAGCAAATCGCTGCATATCTTCGCTGCCTCGCCAACAAGCAGACCGCTGCGTGTATTCGCTGAGTGGCAGAAAGCAAAGCACGGCGCCTGTTCGCTGCCTGGCCAACAAGCAAAGCGCTCCATCTCTTCGCTGCCTCGCAAACGAAGGAAGCGCTGCGTGCCTTCGGCGCCGAGCAAAGCAGTGCGTGCCTTCGCCGCCTCGCCGCCTAAGAAAGCGCTGCGTGCCTTCTCGCCCTCGCCGCCTAGCAAAGCGCCGTGTGCCTTCGCCGCCTCCCCAATCGCTTCGTGCCTTCGCCGCCTAGCAAAGCGCCTAGCAAAGCGTCCTCAGCCTTCGCTGCCTAGCAAAGCTCCACGTCCGCTCGCCGCCTAGCAAAGCACTGTGTGCCCTCGCCGCCTCCTAGAGCGCTGCGTGCCTTCGGCGCCTGGCAAAGCACTGCGTGCCCTCGCCGCCTCCTAGAGCGCTGCGTGCCTTCGGCGCCTGGCAAAGCACTGCGTGCCCTCGCCGCCTCGCACAGCGCTGCGTGCCTTCGGCGCCTGGCAAAGCGCTGCGTGCCCTCGCCGCCTCGCACAGTGCTGCGTGCCTTCGGCGCCTGGCAAAGCGCTGAGTGCCTTCGGCGCCTGGCAAAGCACTGCGTGCCCTCGCCGCCTCGCACAGCGCCGTGTGCCTTCGCCGCCTCCCCAATCGCTTCGTGCCTTCGCCGCCTAGCAAAGCGGCTAGCAAAGCGTCCTCAGCCTTCGCTGCCTAGCAAAGCTCCACGTCCGCTCGCCGCCTAGCAAAGCACTGTGTGCCCTCGCCGCCTCGCACAGCGCTGCGTGCCTTCGGCGCCTGGCAAAGCACTGCGTGCCCTCGCCGCCTCGCACAGCGCTGCGTCCTTGGGCGCCTGGCAAAGCGCTGCGTGCCTTCGCCGCCTCGCCGCCTAGCAAGGCGCCCTAGCCCGTCCACCACCATCAGATCGCTGCGTGCCTTCGCTGCCTCGGTGCTTAGCAAAGCGCCACGTGCCTTCGGCGCCTACAAAAGCGCCGTGTGCCTTCGGCGCTACTACGGCGTTTGCTAAGCGGCGAGGCGGCGAAGGGACGCAGCGGTGTGTGAGGCGGCGAAGGCAAGCAGCGCTTTGCCGGGCGGCGAGGCGGCGAAGGGCCGAAGCGATTGGGGAGGCGGTGAAGGGACACGGCGCTTTGTTGGGCGGCGAGGGCGAAAGGCACGCAGCGCTTTCTTAGGCGGCGAGGCGGCGAAGGCACGCGCTGCTTTGCTAGGCGCCGAAGGAACACGGCGCTTTGTAGGCGGCGACGGCACGCGGAGCTTTGCTAGGCGGCGAGGCGGCGAAGGGACACGGCGCTTCGCTAGGCGGCGAGGGCGAGAAGGCACGCAGCGCTTTCTCAGGCGGCGAGGCGGCGAAGGCACGCGCTGCTCTGCCAGCCGCCGAAGGCACGCAGCGCTTTGCTAGGCTGCGATGCGGCGAGGCGCCGAACGCAGGCACTTCTTTGCTAGGCGCCCAAGGAACACGGCGCTTTGCTTGACGGCGACGGCACGCGCAGCTTTGCTAGGCGCCCAAGGCAGACGACGCTTTGCTAGGCAGCGAGGCGGCGAACGCACAAAGCCATTTGCTCGGCGGTGATTCGCTGCCTCGCACAAGAGCTAACCACTGTGCATGTTGGCTGTCTCACAAACAAGCAGCCTGCTGCGTCTCTTCGCTGCCTCGCCAACTAGCAAAGTGCTGCCTCGCTTCGCCTCCACGCCAAAAAGCCATCCGCGATGCCACTGCGCCACCTGCTGCACAAGCAAAGTGCTGCATCTCTTCGCTGCCTCGCACAATGAGCAAGCACTGTGCATGGTCGCTGTGTCACAAACAAGGAGACTGCTGAATCTCTTCGCTGCCTCGCCAACAAGCAAACCGCTGCATCTCTTCGCTGCCTCACCAACAAGCAAATCGCTGCATATCTTCGCTGCCTCGCCAACAAGCAGACCGCTGCGTGTATTCGCTGAGTGGCAGAAAGCAAAGCACGGCGCCTGTTCGCTGCCTGGCCAACAAGCAAAGCGCTCCATCTCTTCGCTGCCTCGCAAACGAAGGAAGCGCTGCGTGCCTTCGGCGCCGAGCAAAGCAGCGCGTGCCTTCGCCGCCTCGCCGCCTAAGAAAGCGCTGCGTGCCTTCTCGCCCTCGCCGCCTAGCAAAGCGCCGTGTGCCTTCGCCGCCTCCCCAATCGCTTCGTGCCTTCGCCGCCTAGCAAAGCGCCTAGCAAAGCGTCCTCAGCCTTCGCTGCCTAGCAAAGCTCCACGTCCGCTCGCCGCCTAGCAAAGCACTGTGTGCCCTCGCCGCCTCCTAGAGCGCTGCGTGCCTTCGGCGCCTGGCAAAGCACTGTGTGCCCTCGCCGCCTCGCACAGCGCTGCGTCCTTCGGCGCCTGGCAAAGCGCTGCGTGCCTTCGGCGCCTGGCAAAGCACTGCGTGCCCTCGCCGCCTCGCACAGCGCTGCGTCCTTGGGCGCCTGGCAAAGCGCTGCGTGCCTTCGCCGCCTCGCCGCCTAGCAAGGCGCCCTAGCCCGTCCACCACCATCAGATCGCTGCGTGCCTTCGCTGCCTCGGTGCTTAGCAAAGCGCCACGTGCCTTCGGCGCCTACAAAAGCGCCGTGTGCCTTCGGCGCTACTACGGCGTTTGCTAAGCGGCGAGGCGGCGAAGGGACGCAGCGGTGTGTGAGGCGGCGAAGGCAAGCAGCGCTTTGCTGGGCGGCGAGGCGGCGAAGGGCCGAAGCGATTGGGGAGGCGGTGAAGGGAGACGGCGCTTTGTTGGGCGGCGAGGGCGAAAGGCACGCAGCGCTTTCTTAGGCGGCGAGGCGGCGAAGGCACGCGCTGCTTTGCTAGGCGCCGAAGGAACACGGCGCTTTGCTAGGCGGCGACGGCACGCGGAGCTTTGCTAGGCGGCGAGGCGGCGAAGGGACACGGCGCTTCGCTAGGCGGCGAGGGCGAGAAGGCACGCAGCGCTTTCTCAGGCGGCGAGGCGGCGAAGGCACGCGCTGCTCTGCCAGCCGCCGAAGGCACGCAGCGCTTTGCTAGGCTGCGATGCGGCGAGGCGCCGAACGCAGGCACTTCTTTGCTAGGCGCCCAAGGAACACGGCGCTTTGCTTGACGGCGACGGCACGCGCAGCTTTGCTAGGCGCCCAAGGCAGACGACGCTTTGCTAGGCAGCGAGGCGGCGAACGCACAAAGCCATTTGCTCTGCGGTGATTCGCTGCCTCGCACAAGAGCTAACCACTGTGCATGTTGGCTGTCTCACAAACAAGCAGCCTGCTGCGTCTCTTCGCTGCCTCGCCAACTAGCAAAGTGCTGCCTCGCTTCGCCTCCACGCCAAAAAGCCATCCGCGATGCCACTGCGCCACCTGCTGCACAAGCAAAGTGCTGCATCTCTTCGCTGCCTCGCACAATGAGCAAGCACTGTGCATGGTCGCTGTGTCACAAACAAGGAGACTGCTGAATCTCTTCGCTGCCTCGCCAACAAGCAAACCGCTGCATCTCTTCGCTGCCTCACCAACAAGCAAATCGCTGCATATCTTCGCTGCCTCGCCAACAAGCAGACCGCTGCGTGTATTCGCTGAGTGGCAGAAAGCAAAGCACGGCGCCTGTTCGCTGCCTGGCCAACAAGCAAAGCGCTCCATCTCTTCGCTGCCTCGCAAACGAAGGAAGCGCTGCGTGCCTTCGGCGCCGAGCAAAGCAGCGCGTGCCTTCGCCGCCTCGCCGCCTAAGAAAGCGCTGCGTGCCTTCTCGCCCTCGCCGCCTAGCAAAGCGCCGTGTGCCTTCGCCGCCTCCCCAATCGCTTCGTGCCTTCGCCGCCTAGCAAAGCGCCTAGCAAAGCGTCCTCAGCCTTCGCTGCCTAGCAAAGCTCCACGTCCGCTCGCCGCCTAGCAAAGCACTGTGTGCCCTCGCCGCCTCCTAGAGCGCTGCGTGCCTTCGGCGCCTGGCAAAGCACTGCGTGCCCTCGCCGCCTCCTAGAGCGCTGCGTGCCTTCGGCGCCTGGCAAAGCACTGCGTGCCCTCGCCGCCTCGCACAGCGCTGCGTGCCTTCGGCGCCTGGCAAAGCGCTGCGTGCCCTCGCCGCCTCGCACAGTGCTGCGTGCCTTCGGCGCCTGGCAAAGCGCTGAGTGCCTTCGGCGCCTGGCAAAGCACTGCGTGCCCTCGCCGCCTCGCACAGCGCCGTGTGCCTTCGCCGCCTCCCCAATCGCTTCGTGCCTTCGCCGCCTAGCAAAGCGCCTAGCAAAGCGTCCTCAGCCTTCGCTGCCTAGCAAAGCTCCACGTCCGCTCGCCGCCTAGCAAAGCACTGTGTGCCCTCGCCGCCTCCTAGAGCGCTGCGTGCCTTCGGCGCCTGGCAAAGCACTGCGTGCCCTCGCCGCCTCGCACAGCGCTGCGTCCTTGGGCGCCTGGCAAAGCGCTGCGTGCCTTCGCCGCCTCGCCGCCTAGCAAGGCGCCCTAGCCCGTCCACCACCATCAGATCGCTGCGTGCCTTCGCTGCCTCGGTGCTTAGCAAAGCGCCACGTGCCTTCGGCGCCTACAAAAGCGCCGTGTGCCTTCGGCGCTACTACGGCGTTTGCTAAGCGGCGAGGCGGCGAAGGGACGCAGCGGTGTGTGAGGCGGCGAAGGCAAGCAGCGCTTTGCCGGGCGGCGAGGCGGCGAAGGGCCGAAGCGATTGGGGAGGCGGTGAAGGGACACGGCGCTTTGTTGGGCGGCGAGGGCGAAAGGCACGCAGCGCTTTCTTAGGCGGCGAGGCGGCGAAGGCACGCGCTGCTTTGCTAGGCGCCGAAGGAACACGGCGCTTTGTAGGCGGCGACGGCACGCGGAGCTTTGCTAGGCGGCGAGGCGGCGAAGGGACACGGCGCTTCGCTAGGCGGCGAGGGCGAGAAGGCACGCAGCGCTTTCTCAGGCGGCGAGGCGGCGAAGGCACGCGCTGCTCTGCCAGCCGCCGAAGGCACGCAGCGCTTTGCTAGGCTGCGATGCGGCGAGGCGCCGAACGCAGGCACTTCTTTGCTAGGCGCCCAAGGAACACGGCGCTTTGCTTGACGGCGACGGCACGCGCAGCTTTGCTAGGCGCCCAAGGCAGACGACGCTTTGCTAGGCAGCGAGGCGGCGAACGCACAAAGCCATTTGCTCTGCGGTGATTCGCTGCCTCGCACAAGAGCTAACCACTGTGCATGTTGGCTGTCTCACAAACAAGCAGCCTGCTGCGTCTCTTCGCTGCCTCGCCAACTAGCAAAGTGCTGCCTCGCTTCGCCTCCACGCCAAAAAGCCATCCGCGATGCCACTGCGCCACCTGCTGCACAAGCAAAGTGCTGCATCTCTTCGCTGCCTCGCACAATGAGCAAGCACTGTGCATGGTCGCTGTGTCACAAACAAGGAGACTGCTGAATCTCTTCGCTGCCTCGCCAACAAGCAAACCGCTGCATCTCTTCGCTGCCTCACCAACAAGCAAATCGCTGCATATCTTCGCTGCCTCGCCAACAAGCAGACCGCTGCGTGTATTCGCTGAGTGGCAGAAAGCAAAGCACGGCGCCTGTTCGCTGCCTGGCCAACAAGCAAAGCGCTCCATCTCTTCGCTGCCTCGCAAACGAAGGAAGCGCTGCGTGCCTTCGGCGCCGAGCAAAGCAGCGCGTGCCTTCGCCGCCTCGCCGCCTAAGAAAGCGCTGCGTGCCTTCTCGCCCTCGCCGCCTAGCAAAGCGCCGTGTGCCTTCGCCGCCTCCCCAATCGCTTCGTGCCTTCGCCGCCTAGCAAAGCGCCTAGCAAAGCGTCCTCAGCCTTCGCTGCCTAGCAAAGCTCCACGTCCGCTCGCCGCCTAGCAAAGCACTGTGTGCCCTCGCCGCCTCCTAGAGCGCTGCGTGCCTTCGGCGCCTGGCAAAGCACTGTGTGCCCTCGCCGCCTCGCACAGCGCTGCGTCCTTCGGCGCCTGGCAAAGCGCTGCGTGCCTTCGGCGCCTGGCAAAGCACTGCGTGCCCTCGCCGCCTCGCACAGCGCTGCGTCCTTGGGCGCCTGGCAAAGCGCTGCGTGCCTTCGCCGCCTCGCCGCCTAGCAAGGCGCCCTAGCCCGTCCACCACCATCAGATCGCTGCGTGCCTTCGCTGCCTCGGTGCTTAGCAAAGCGCCACGTGCCTTCGGCGCCTACAAAAGCGCCGTGTGCCTTCGGCGCTACTACGGCGTTTGCTAAGCGGCGAGGCGGCGAAGGGACGCAGCGGTGTGTGAGGCGGCGAAGGCAAGCAGCGCTTTGCTGGGCGGCGAGGCGGCGAAGGGCCGAAGCGATTGGGGAGGCGGTGAAGGGAGACGGCGCTTTGTTGGGCGGCGAGGGCGAAAGGCACGCAGCGCTTTCTTAGGCGGCGAGGCGGCGAAGGCACGCGCTGCTTTGCTAGGCGCCGAAGGAACACGGCGCTTTGCTAGGCGGCGACGGCACGCGGAGCTTTGCTAGGCGGCGAGGCGGCGAAGGGACACGGCGCTTCGCTAGGCGGCGAGGGCGAGAAGGCACGCAGCGCTTTCTCAGGCGGCGAGGCGGCGAAGGCACGCGCTGCTCTGCCAGCCGCCGAAGGCACGCAGCGCTTTGCTAGGCTGCGATGCGGCGAGGCGCCGAACGCAGGCACTTCTTTGCTAGGCGCCCAAGGAACACGGCGCTTTGCTTGACGGCGACGGCACGCGCAGCTTTGCTAGGCGCCCAAGGCAGACGACGCTTTGCTAGGCAGCGAGGCGGCGAACGCACAAAGCCATTTGCTCTGCGGTGATTCGCTGCCTCGCACAAGAGCTAACCACTGTGCATGTTGGCTGTCTCACAAACAAGCAGCCTGCTGCGTCTCTTCGCTGCCTCGCCAACTAGCAAAGTGCTGCCTCGCTTCGCCTCCACGCCAAAAAGCCATCCGCGATGCCACTGCGCCACCTGCTGCACAAGCAAAGTGCTGCATCTCTTCGCTGCCTCGCACAATGAGCAAGCACTGTGCATGGTCGCTGTGTCACAAACAAGGAGACTGCTGAATCTCTTCGCTGCCTCGCCAACAAGCAAACCGCTGCATCTCTTCGCTGCCTCACCAACAAGCAAATCGCTGCATATCTTCGCTGCCTCGCCAACAAGCAGACCGCTGCGTGTATTCGCTGAGTGGCAGAAAGCAAAGCACGGCGCCTGTTCGCTGCCTGGCCAACAAGCAAAGCGCTCCATCTCTTCGCTGCCTCGCAAACGAAGGAAGCGCTGCGTGCCTTCGGCGCCGAGCAAAGCAGCGCGTGCCTTCGCCGCCTCGCCGCCTAAGAAAGCGCTGCGTGCCTTCTCGCCCTCGCCGCCTAGCAAAGCGCCGTGTGCCTTCGCCGCCTCCCCAATCGCTTCGTGCCTTCGCCGCCTAGCAAAGCGCCTAGCAAAGCGTCCTCAGCCTTCGCTGCCTAGCAAAGCTCCACGTCCGCTCGCCGCCTAGCAAAGCACTGTGTGCCCTCGCCGCCTCCTAGAGCGCTGCGTGCCTTCGGCGCCTGGCAAAGCACTGCGTGCCCTCGCCGCCTCCTAGAGCGCTGCGTGCCTTCGGCGCCTGGCAAAGCACTGCGTGCCCTCGCCGCCTCGCACAGCGCTGCGTGCCTTCGGCGCCTGGCAAAGCGCTGCGTGCCTTCGGCGCCTGGCAAAGCACTGCGTGCCCTCGCCGCCTCGCACAGCGCTGCGTCCTTGGGCGCCTGGCAAAGCGCTGCGTGCCTTCGCCGCCTCGCCGCCTAGCAAGGCGCCCTAGCCCGTCCACCACCATCAGATCGCTGCGTGCCTTCGCTGCCTCGGTGCTTAGCAAAGCGCCACGTGCCTTCGGCGCCTACAAAAGCGCCGTGTGCCTTCGGCGCTACTACGGCGTTTGCTAAGCGGCGAGGCGGCGAAGGGACGCAGCGGTGTGTGAGGCGGCGAAGGCAAGCAGCGCTTTGCTGGGCGGCGAGGCGGCGAAGGGCCGAAGCGATTGGGGAGGCGGTGAAGGGACACGGCGCTTTGTTGGGCGGCGAGGGCGAAAGGCACGCAGCGCTTTCTTAGGCGGCGAGGCGGCGAAGGCACGCGCTGCTTTGCTAGGCGCCGAAGGAACACGGCGCTTTGCTAGGCGGCGACGGCACGCGGAGCTTTGCTAGGCGGCGAGGCGGCGAAGGGACACGGCGCTTCGCTAGGCGGCGAGGGCGAGAAGGCACGCAGCGCTTTCTCAGGCGGCGAGGCGGCGAAGGCACGCGCTGCTCTGCCAGCCGCCGAAGGCACGCAGCGCTTTGCTAGGCTGCGATGCGGCGAGCCGCCCAACGCAGGCACTTCTTTGCTAGGCGCCCAAGGAACACGGCGCTTTGCTTGACGGCGACGGCACGCGCAGCTTTGCTAGGCGCCCAAGGCAGACGACGCTTTGCTAGGCAGCGAGGCGGCGAACGCACAAAGCCATTTGCTCTGCGGTGATTCGCTGCCTCGCACAAGAGCTAACCACTGTGCATGTTGGCTGTCTCACAAACAAGCAGCCTGCTGCGTCTCTTCGCTGCCTCGCCAACTAGCAAAGTGCTGCCTCGCTTCGCCTCCACGCCAAAAAGCCATCCGCGATGCCACTGCGCCACCTGCTGCACAAGCAAAGTGCTGCATCTCTTCGCTGCCTCGCACAAGGAGCAAGCACTGGGCATGTTGGCTGTCTCACAAACAAGGAGATTGCTGAATCTCTTCGCTGCCTCGCCAACAAGCAGACCGCTGCGTGTATTCGCTGAGTGGCAGAAAGCAAAGCACGGCGCCTGTTCGCTGCCTGGCCAACAAGCAAAGCGCTCCATCTCTTCGCTGCCTCGCAAACGAAAGAAGCGCTGCATGCCTTCGGCGCCGAGCAAAGCAGCGCGTGCCTTCGCCGCCTCGCCGCCTAAGAAAGCGCTGCGTGCCTTCTCGCCCTCGCCGCCTAGCAAAGCGCCGTGTGCCTTCGCCGCCTCCCCAATCGCTTCGTGCCTTCGCCGCCTAGCAAAGCGCCTAGCAAAGCGTCCTCAGCCTTCGCTGCCTAGCAAAGCTCCACGTCCGCTCGCCGCCTAGCAAAGCACTGTGTGCCCTCGCCGCCTCCTAGAGCGCTGCGTGCCTTCGGCGCCTGGCAAAGCACTGCGTGCCCTCGCCGCCTCCTAGAGCGCTGCGTGCCTTCGGCGCCTGGCAAAGCACTGCGTGCCCTCGCCGCCTCGCACACCGCTGCGTGCCTTCGGCGCCTGGCAAAGCGCTGCGTGCCTTCGGCGCCTGGCAAAGCACTGCGTGCCCTCGCCGCCTCGCACAGCGCTGCGTCCTTGGGCGCCTGGCAAAGCGCTGCGTGCCTTCGCCGCCTCGCCGCCTAGCAAGGCGCCCTAGCCCGTCCACCACCATCAGATCGCTGCGTGCCTTCGCTGCCTCGGTGCTTAGCAAAGCGCCACGTGCCTTCGGCGCCTACAAAAGCGCCGTGTGCCTTCGGCGCTACTACGGCGTTTGCTAAGCGGCGAGGCAGCGAAGGGACGCAGCGGTGTGTGAGGCGGCGAAGGCAAGCAGCGCTTTGCTGGGCGGCGAGGCGGCGAAGGGCCGAAGCGATTGGGGAGGCGGTGAAGGGAGACGGCGCTTTGTTGGGCGGCGAGGGCGAAAGGCACGCAGCGCTTTCTTAGGCGGCGAGGCGGCGAAGGCACGCGCTGCTTTGCTAGGCGCCGAAGGAACACGGCGCTTTGTAGGCGGCGACGGCACGCGGAGCTTTGCTAGGCGGCGAGGCGGCGAAGGGACACGGCGCTTCGCTAGGCGGCGAGGGCGAGAAGGCACGCAGCGCTTTCTCAGGCGGCGAGGCGGCGAAGGCACGCGCTGCTCTGCCAGCCGCCGAAGGCACGCAGCGCTTTGCTAGGCTGCGATGCGGCGAGGCGCCGAACGCAGGCACTTCTTTGCTAGGCGCCCAAGGAACACGGCGCTTTGCTTGACGGCGACGGCACGCGCAGCTTTGCTAGGCGCCCAAGGCAGACGACGCTTTGCTAGGCAGCGAGGCGGCGAACGCACAAAGCCATTTGCTCTGCGGTGATTCGCTGCCTCGCACAAGAGCTAACCACTGTGCATGTTGGCTGTCTCACAAACAAGCAGCCTGCTGCGTCTCTTCGCTGCCTCGCCAACTAGCAAAGTGCTGCCTCGCTTCGCCTCCACGCCAAAAAGCCATCCGCGATGCCACTGCGCCACCTGCTGCACAAGCAAAGTGCTGCATCTCTTCGCTGCCTCGCACAATGAGCAAGCACTGTGCATGGTCGCTGTGTCACAAACAAGGAGACTGCTGAATCTCTTCGCTGCCTCGCCAACAAGCAAACCGCTGCATCTCTTCGCTGCCTCACCAACAAGCAAATCGCTGCATATCTTCGCTGCCTCGCCAACAAGCAGAGCGCTGCGTGTATTCGCTGAGTGGCAGAAAGCAAAGCACGGCGCCTGTTCGCTGCCTGGCCAACAAGCAAAGCGCTCCATCTCTTCGCTGCCTCGCAAACGAAGGAAGCGCTGCGTGCCTTCGGCGCCGAGCAAAGCAGCGCGTGCCTTCGCCGCCTCGCCGCCTAAGAAAGCGCTGCGTGCCTTCTCGCCCTCGCCGCCTAGCAAAGCGCCGTGTGCCTTCGCCGCCTCCCCAATCGCTTCGTGCCTTCGCCGCCTAGCAAAGCGCCTAGCAAAGCGTCCTCAGCCTTCGCTGCCTAGCAAAGCTCCACGTCCGCTCGCCGCCTAGCAAAGCACTGTGTGCCCTCGCCGCCTCCTAGAGCGCTGCGTGCCTTCGGCGCCTGGCAAAGCACTGCGTGCCCTCGCCGCCTCCTAGAGCGCTGCGTGCCTTCGGCGCCTGGCAAAGCACTGCGTGCCCTCGCCGCCTCGCACAGCGCTGCGTGCCTTCGGCGCCTGGCAAAGCGCTGCGTGCCCTCGCCGCCTCGCACAGTGCTGCGTGCATTCGGCGCCTGGCAAAGCGCTGAGTGCCTTCGGCGCCTGGCAAAGCACTGCGTGCCCTCGCCGCCTCGCACAGCGCCGTGTGCCTTCGCCGCCTCCCCAATCGCTTCGTGCCTTCGCCGCCTAGCAAAGCGCCTAGCAAAGCGTCCTCAGCCTTCGCTGCCTAGCAAAGCTCCACGTCCGCTCGCCGCCTAGCAAAGCACTGTGTGCCCTCGCCGCCTCCTAGAGCGCTGCGTGCCTTCGGCGCCTGGCAAAGCACTGCGTGCCCTCGCCGCCTCGCACAGCGCTGCGTCCTTGGGCGCCTGGCAAAGCGCTGCGTGCCTTCGCCGCCTCGCCGCCTACCAAGGCGCCCTAGCCCGTCCACCACCATCAGATCGCTGCGTGCCTTCGCTGCCTCGGTGCTTAGCAAAGCGCCACGTGCCTTCGGCGCCTACAAAAGCGCCGTGTGCCTTCGGCGCTACTACGGCGTTTGCTAAGCGGCGAGGCGGCGAAGGGACGCAGCGGTGTGTGAGGCGGCGAAGGCAAGCAGCGCTTTGCTGGGCGGCGAGGCGGCGAAGGGCCGAAGCGATTGGGGAGGCGGTGAAGGGACACGGCGCTTTGTTGGGCGGCGAGGGCGAAAGGCACGCAGCGCTTTCTTAGGCGGCGAGGCGGCGAAGGCACGCGCTGCTTTGCTAGGCGCCGAAGGAACACGGCGCTTTGCTAGGCGGCGACGGCACGCGGAGCTTTGCTAGGCGGCGAGGCGGCGAAGGGACACGGCGCTTCGCTAGGCGGCGAGGGCGAGAAGGCACGCAGCGCTTTCTCAGGCGGCGAGGCGGCGAAGGCACGCGCTGCTCTGCCAGCCGCCGAAGGCACGCAGCGCTTTGCTAGGCTGCGATGCGGCGAGGCGCCGAACGCAGGCACTTCTTTGCTAGGCGCCCAAGGAACACGGCGCTTTGCTTGACGGCGACGGCACGCGCAGCTTTGCTAGGCGCCCAAGGCAGACGACGCTTTGCTAGGCAGCGAGGCGGCGAACGCACAAAGCCATTTGCTCTGCGGTGATTCGCTGCCTCGCACAAGAGCTAACCACTGTGCATGTTGGCTGTCTCACAAACAAGCAGCCTGCTGCGTCTCTTCGCTGCCTCGCCAACTAGCAAAGTGCTGCCTCGCTTCGCCTCCACGCCAAAAAGCCATCCGCGATGCCACTGCGCCACCTGCTGCACAAGCAAAGTGCTGCATCTCTTCGCTGCCTCGCACAATGAGCAAGCACTGTGCATGGTCGCTGTGTCACAAACAAGGAGACTGCTGAATCTCTTCGCTGCCTCGCCAACAAGCAAACCGCTGCATCTCTTCGCTGCCTCACCAACAAGCAAATCGCTGCATATCTTCGCTGCCTCGCCAACAAGCAGACCGCTGCGTGTATTCGCTGAGTGGCAGAAAGCAAAGCACGGCGCCTGTTCGCTGCCTGGCCAACAAGCAAAGCGCTCCATCTCTTCGCTGCCTCGCAAACGAAGGAAGCGCTGCGTGCCTTCGGCGCCGAGCAAAGCAGCGCGTGCCTTCGCCGCCTCGCCGCCTAAGAAAGCGCTGCGTGCCTTCTCGCCCTCGCCGCCTAGCAAAGCGCCGTGTGCCTTCGCCGCCTCCCCAATCGCTTCGTGCCTTCGCCGCCTAGCAAAGCGCCTAGCAAAGCGTCCTCAGCCTTCGCTGCCTAGCAAAGCTCCACGTCCGCTCGCCGCCTAGCAAAGCACTGTGTGCCCTCGCCGCCTCCTAGAGCGCTGCGTGCCTTCGGCGCCTGGCAAAGCACTGCGTGCCCTCGCCGCCTCGCACAGCGCTGCGTGCCTTCGGCGCCTGGCAAAGCGCTGCGTGCCCTCGCCGCCTCGCACAGTGCTGCGTGCCTTCGGCGCCTGGCAAAGCGCTGCGTGCCTTCGGCGCCTGGCAAAGCACTGCGTGCCCTCGCCGCCTCGCACACCGCTGAGTGCCTTCGGCGCCTGGCAAAGCGCTGCGTGCCTTCGGCGCCTGGCAAAGCACTGCGTGCCCTCGCCGCCTCGCACAGCGCTGCGTCCTTGGGCGCCTGGCAAAGCGCTGCGTGCCTTCGCCGCCTCGCCGCCTAGCAAGGCGCCCTAGCCCGTCCACCACCATCAGATCGCTGCGTGCCTTCGCTGCCTCGGTGCTTAGCAAAGCGCCACGTGCCTTCGGCGCCTACAAAAGCGCCGTGTGCCTTCGGCGCTACTACGGCGTTTGCTAAGCGGCGAGGCGGCGAAGGGACGCAGCGGTGTGTGAGGCGGCGAAGGCAAGCAGCGCTTTGCTGGGCGGCGAGGCGGCGAAGGGCCGAAGCGATTGGGGAGGCGGTGAAGGGAGACGGCGCTTTGTTGGGCGGCGAGGGCGAAAGGCACGCAGCGCTTTCTTAGGCGGCGAGGCGGCGAAGGCACGCGCTGCTTTGCTAGGCGCCGAAGGAACACGGCGCTTTGCTAGGCGGCGACGGCACGCGGAGCTTTGCTAGGCGGCGAGGCGGCGAAGGGACACGGCGCTTCGCTAGGCGGCGAGGGCGAGAAGGCACGCAGCGCTTTCTCAGGCGGCGAGGCGGCGAAGGCACGCGCTGCTCTGCCAGCCGCCGAAGGCACGCAGCGCTTTGCTAGGCTGCGATGCGGCGAGGCGCCGAACGCAGGCACTTCTTTGCTAGGCGCCCAAGGAACACGGCGCTTTGCTTGACGGCGACGGCACGCGCAGCTTTGCTAGGCGCCCAAGGCAGACGACGCTTTGCTAGGCAGCGAGGCGGCGAACGCACAAAGCCATTTGCTCGGCGGTCATTCGCTGCCTCGCACAAGAGCTAACCACTGTGCATGTTGGCTGTCTCACAAACAAGCAGCCTGCTGCGTCTCTTCGCTGCCTCGCCAACTAGCAAAGTGCTGCCTCGCTTCGCCTCCACGCCAAAAAGCCATCCGCGATGCCACTGCGCCACCTGCTGCACAAGCAAAGTGCTGCATCTCTTCGCTGCCTCGCACAATGAGCAAGCACTGTGCATGGTCGCTGTGTCACAAACAAGGAGACTGCTGAATCTCTTCGCTGCCTCGCCAACAAGCAAACCGCTGCATCTCTTCGCTGCCTCACCAACAAGCAGACCGCTGCGTGTATTCGCTGAGTGGCAGAAAGCAAAGCACGGCGCCTGTTCGCTGCCTGGCCAACAAGCAAAGCGCTCCATCTCTTCGCTGCCTCGCAAACGAAGGAAGCGCTGCGTGCCTTCGGCGCCGAGCAAAGCAGCGCGTGCCTTCGCCGCCTCGCCGCCTAAGAAAGCGCTGCGTGCCTTCTCGCCCTCGCCGCCTAGCAAAGCGCCGTGTGCCTTCGCCGCCTCCCCAATCGCTTCGTGCCTTCGCCGCCTAGCAAAGCGCCTAGCAAAGCGTCCTCAGCCTTCGCTGCCTAGCAAAGCTCCACGTCCGCTCGCCGCCTAGCAAAGCACTGTGTGCCCTCGCCGCCTCCTAGAGCGCTGCGTGCCTTCGGCGCCTGGCAAAGCACTGCGTGCCCTCGCCGCCTCGCACAGCGCTGCGTGCCTTCGGCGCCTGGCAAAGCGCTGCGTGCCCTCGCCGCCTCGCACAGTGCTGCGTGCCTTCGGCGCCTGGCAAAGCGCTGCGTGCCTTCGGCGCCTGGCAAAGCACTGCGTGCCCTCGCCGCCTCGCACAGCGCTGCGTCCTTGGGCGCCTGGCAAAGCGCTGCGTGCCTTCGCCGCCTCGCCGCCTAGCAAGGCGCCCTAGCCCGTCCACCACCATCAGATCGCTGCGTGCCTTCGCTGCCTCGGTGCTTAGCAAAGCGCCACGTGCCTTCGGCGCCTACAAAAGCGCCGTGTGCCTTCGGCGCTACTACGGCGTTTGCTAAGCGGCGAGGCGGCGAAGGGACGCAGCGGTGTGTGAGGCGGCGAAGGCAAGCAGCGCTTTGCTGGGCGGCGAGGCGGCGAAGGGCCGAAGCGATTGGGGAGGCGGTGAAGGGACACGGCGCTTTGTTGGGCGGCGAGGGCGAAAGGCACGCAGCGCTTTCTTAGGCGGCGAGGCGGCGAAGGCACGCGCTGCTTTGCTAGGCGCCGAAGGAACACGGCGCTTTGTAGGCGGCGACGGCACGCGGAGCTTTGCTAGGCGGCGAGGCGGCGAAGGGACACGGCGCTTCGCTAGGCGGCGAGGGCGAGAAGGCACGCAGCGCTTTCTCAGGCGGCGAGGCGGCGAAGGCACGCGCTGCTCTGCCAGCCGCCGAAGGCACGCAGCGCTTTGCTAGGCTGCGATGCGGCGAGGCGCCCAACGCAGGCACTTCTTTGCTAGGCGCCCAAGGAACACGGCGCTTTGCTTGACGGCGACGGCACGCGCAGCTTTGCTAGGCGCCCAAGGCAGACGACGCTTTGCTAGGCAGCGAGGCGGCGAACGCACAAAGCCATTTGCTCTGCGGTGATTCGCTGCCTCGCACAAGAGCTAACCACTGTGCATGTTGGCTGTCTCACAAACAAGCAGCCTGCTGCGTCTCTTCGCTGCCTCGCCAACTAGCAAAGTGCTGCCTCGCTTCGCCTCCACGCCAAAAAGCCATCCGCGATGCCACTGCGCCACCTGCTGCACAAGCAAAGTGCTGCATCTCTTCGCTGCCTCGCACAATGAGCAAGCACTGTGCATGGTCGCTGTGTCACAAACAAGGAGACTGCTGAATCTCTTCGCTGCCTCGCCAACAAGCAAACCGCTGCATCTCTTCGCTGCCTCACCAACAAGCAAATCGCTGCATATCTTCGCTGCCTCGCCAACAAGCAGAGCGCTGCGTGTATTCGCTGAGTGGCAGAAAGCAAAGCACGGCGCCTGTTCGCTGCCTGGCCAACAAGCAAAGCGCTCCATCTCTTCGCTGCCTCGCAAACGAAGGAAGCGCTGCGTGCCTTCGGCGCCGAGCAAAGCAGCGCGTGCCTTCGCCGCCTCGCCGCCTAAGAAAGCGCTGCGTGCCTTCTCGCCCTCGCCGCCTAGCAAAGCGCCGTGTGCCTTCGCCGCCTCCCCAATCGCTTCGTGCCTTCGCCGCCTAGCAAAGCGCCTAGCAAAGCGTCCTCAGCCTTCGCTGCCTAGCAAAGCTCCACGTCCGCTCGCCGCCTAGCAAAGCACTGTGTGCCCTCGCCGCCTCCTAGAGCGCTGCGTGCCTTCGGCGCCTGGCAAAGCACTGCGTGCCCTCGCCGCCTCCTAGAGCGCTGCGTGCCTTCGGCGCCTGGCAAAGCACTGCGTGCCCTCGCCGCCTCGCACAGCGCTGCGTGCCTTCGGCGCCTGGCAAAGCGCTGCGTGCCCTCGCCGCCTCGCACAGTGCTGCGTGCATTCGGCGCCTGGCAAAGCGCTGAGTGCCTTCGGCGCCTGGCAAAGCACTGCGTGCCCTCGCCGCCTCGCACAGCGCCGTGTGCCTTCGCCGCCTCCCCAATCGCTTCGTGCCTTCGCCGCCTAGCAAAGCGCCTAGCAAAGCGTCCTCAGCCTTCGCTGCCTAGCAAAGCTCCACGTCCGCTCGCCGCCTAGCAAAGCACTGTGTGCCCTCGCCGCCTCCTAGAGCGCTGCGTGCCTTCGGCGCCTGGCAAAGCACTGCGTGCCCTCGCCGCCTCGCACAGCGCTGCGTCCTTGGGCGCCTGGCAAAGCGCTGCGTGCCTTCGCCGCCTCGCCGCCTACCAAGGCGCCCTAGCCCGTCCACCACCATCAGATCGCTGCGTGCCTTCGCTGCCTCGGTGCTTAGCAAAGCGCCACGTGCCTTCGGCGCCTACAAAAGCGCCGTGTGCCTTCGGCGCTACTACGGCGTTTGCTAAGCGGCGAGGCGGCGAAGGGACGCAGCGGTGTGTGAGGCGGCGAAGGCAAGCAGCGCTTTGCTGGGCGGCGAGGCGGCGAAGGGCCGAAGCGATTGGGGAGGCGGTGAAGGGACACGGCGCTTTGTTGGGCGGCGAGGGCGAAAGGCACGCAGCGCTTTCTTAGGCGGCGAGGCGGCGAAGGCACGCGCTGCTTTGCTAGGCGCCGAAGGAACACGGCGCTTTGCTAGGCGGCGACGGCACGCGGAGCTTTGCTAGGCGGCGAGGCGGCGAAGGGACACGGCGCTTCGCTAGGCGGCGAGGGCGAGAAGGCACGCAGCGCTTTCTCAGGCGGCGAGGCGGCGAAGGCACGCGCTGCTCTGCCAGCCGCCGAAGGCACGCAGCGCTTTGCTAGGCTGCGATGCGGCGAGGCGCCGAACGCAGGCACTTCTTTGCTAGGCGCCCAAGGAACACGGCGCTTTGCTTGACGGCGACGGCACGCGCAGCTTTGCTAGGCGCCCAAGGCAGACGACGCTTTGCTAGGCAGCGAGGCGGCGAACGCACAAAGCCATTTGCTCTGCGGTGATTCGCTGCCTCGCACAAGAGCTAACCACTGTGCATGTTGGCTGTCTCACAAACAAGCAGCCTGCTGCGTCTCTTCGCTGCCTCGCCAACTAGCAAAGTGCTGCCTCGCTTCGCCTCCACGCCAAAAAGCCATCCGCGATGCCACTGCGCCACCTGCTGCACAAGCAAAGTGCTGCATCTCTTCGCTGCCTCGCACAATGAGCAAGCACTGTGCATGGTCGCTGTGTCACAAACAAGGAGACTGCTGAATCTCTTCGCTGCCTCGCCAACAAGCAAACCGCTGCATCTCTTCGCTGCCTCACCAACAAGCAAATCGCTGCATATCTTCGCTGCCTCGCCAACAAGCAGACCGCTGCGTGTATTCGCTGAGTGGCAGAAAGCAAAGCACGGCGCCTGTTCGCTGCCTGGCCAACAAGCAAAGCGCTCCATCTCTTCGCTGCCTCGCAAACGAAGGAAGCGCTGCGTGCCTTCGGCGCCGAGCAAAGCAGCGCGTGCCTTCGCCGCCTCGCCGCCTAAGAAAGCGCTGCGTGCCTTCTCGCCCTCGCCGCCTAGCAAAGCGCCGTGTGCCTTCGCCGCCTCCCCAATCGCTTCGTGCCTTCGCCGCCTAGCAAAGCGCCTAGCAAAGCGTCCTCAGCCTTCGCTGCCTAGCAAAGCTCCACGTCCGCTCGCCGCCTAGCAAAGCACTGTGTGCCCTCGCCGCCTCCTAGAGCGCTGCGTGCCTTCGGCGCCTGGCAAAGCACTGCGTGCCCTCGCCGCCTCGCACAGCGCTGCGTGCCTTCGGCGCCTGGCAAAGCGCTGCGTGCCCTCGCCGCCTCGCACAGTGCTGCGTGCCTTCGGCGCCTGGCAAAGCGCTGCGTGCCTTCGGCGCCTGGCAAAGCACTGCGTGCCCTCGCCGCCTCGCACACCGCTGAGTGCCTTCGGCGCCTGGCAAAGCGCTGCGTGCCTTCGGCGCCTGGCAAAGCACTGCGTGCCCTCGCCGCCACGCACAGCGCTGCGTCCTTGGGCGCCTGGCAAAGCGCTGCGTGCCTTCGCCGCCTCGCCGCCTAGCAAGGCGCCCTAGCCCGTCCACCACCATCAGATCGCTGCGTGCCTTCGCTGCCTCGGTGCTTAGCAAAGCGCCACGTGCCTTCGGCGCCTACAAAAGCGCCGTGTGCCTTCGGCGCTACTACGGCGTTTGCTAAGCGGCGAGGCGGCGAAGGGACGCAGCGGTGTGTGAGGCGGCGAAGGCAAGCAGCGCTTTGCTGGGCGGCGAGGCGGCGAAGGGCCGAAGCGATTGGGGAGGCGGTGAAGGGAGACGGCGCTTTGTTGGGCGGCGAGGGCGAAAGGCACACAGCGCTTTCTTAGGCGGCGAGGCGGCGAAGGCACGCGCTGCTTTGCTAGGCGCCGAAGGAACACGGCGCTTTGCTAGGCGGCGACGGCACGCGGAGCTTTGCTAGGCGGCGAGGCGGCGAAGGGACACGGCGCTTCGCTAGGCGGCGAGGGCGAGAAGGCACGCAGCGCTTTCTCAGGCGGCGAGGCGGCGAAGGCACGCGCTGCTCTGCCAGCCGCCGAAGGCACGCAGCGCTTTGCTAGGCTGCGATGCGGCGAGGCGCCGAACGCAGGCACTTCTTTGCTAGGCGCCCAAGGAACACGGCGCTTTGCTTGACGGCGACGGCACGCGCAGCTTTGCTAGGCGCCCAAGGCAGACGACGCTTTGCTAGGCAGCGAGGCGGCGAACGCACAAAGCCATTTGCTCGGCGGTCATTCGCTGCCTCGCACAAGAGCTAACCACTGTGCATGTTGGCTGTCTCACAAACAAGCAGCCTGCTGCGTCTCTTCGCTGCCTCGCCAACTAGCAAAGTGCTGCCTCGCTTCGCCTCCACGCCAAAAAGCCATCCGCGATGCCACTGCGCCACCTGCTGCACAAGCAAAGTGCTGCATCTCTTCGCTGCCTCGCACAATGAGCAAGCACTGTGCATGGTCGCTGTGTCACAAACAAGGAGACTGCTGAATCTCTTCGCTGCCTCGCCAACAAGCAAACCGCTGCATCTCTTCGCTGCCTCACCAACAAGCAGACCGCTGCGTGTATTCGCTGAGTGGCAGAAAGCAAAGCACGGCGCCTGTTCGCTGCCTGGCCAACAAGCAAAGCGCTCCATCTCTTCGCTGCCTCGCAAACGAAGGAAGCGCTGCGTGCCTTCGGCGCCGAGCAAAGCAGCGCGTGCCTTCGCCGCCTCGCCGCCTAAGAAAGCGCTGCGTGCCTTCTCGCCCTCGCCGCCTAGCAAAGCGCCGTGTGCCTTCGCCGCCTCCCCAATCGCTTCGTGCCTTCGCCGCCTAGCAAAGCGCCTAGCAAAGCGTCCTCAGCCTTCGCTGCCTAGCAAAGCTCCACGTCCGCTCGCCGCCTAGCAAAGCACTGTGTGCCCTCGCCGCCTCCTAGAGCGCTGCGTGCCTTCGGCGCCTGGCAAAGCACTGCGTGCCCTCGCCGCCTCGCACAGCGCTGCGTCCTTGGGCGCCTGGCAAAGCACTGCGTGCCTTCGCCGCCTCGCCGCCTAGCAAGGCGCCCTAGCCCGTCCACCACGATCAGATCGCTGCGTGCCTTCGCTGCCTCGGTGCTTAGCAAAGCGCCACGTGCCTTGGGCGCCTACAAAAGCGCCGTGTGCCTTCGGCGCTACTACGGCGTTTGCTAAGCGGCGAGGCGGCGAAGGGACGCAGCGGTGTGTGAGGCGGCGAAGGCAAGCAGCGCTTTGCTGGGCGGCGAGGCGGCGAAGGGCCGAAGCGATTGGGGAGGCGGTGAAGGGAGACGGCGCTTTGTTGGGCGGCGAGGGCGAATGGCACGCAGCGCTTTCTTAGGCGGCGAGGCGGCGAAGGCACGCGCTGCTTTGCTAGGCGCCGAAGGAACACGGCGCTTTGCTAGGCGGCGACGGCACGCGGAGCTTTGCTAGGCGGCGAGGCGGCGAAGGGACACGGCGCTTCGCTAGGCGGCGAGGGCGAGAAGGCACGCAGCGCTTTCTCAGGCGGCGAGGCGGCGAAGGCACGCGCTGCTCTGCCAGCCGCCGAAGGCACGCAGCGCTTTGCTAGGCTGCGATGCAGCGAGGCGCCGAACGCAGGCACTTCTTTGCTAGGCGCCCAAGGAACACGGCGCTTTGCTTGACGGCGACGGCACGCGCAGCTTTGCTAGGCGCCCAAGGCAGACGACGCTTTGCTAGGCAGCGAGGCGGCGAACGCACAAAGCCATTTGCTCTGCGGTGATTCGCTGCCTCGCACAAGAGCTAACCACTGTGCATGTTGGCTGTCTCACAAACAAGCAGCCTGCTGCGTCTCTTCGCTGCCTCGCCAACTAGCAAAGTGCTGCCTCGCTTCGCCTCCACGCCAAAAAGCCATCCGCGATGCCACTGCGCCACCTGCTGCACAAGCAAAGTGCTGCATCTCTTCGCTGCCTCGCACAAGGAGCAAGCACTGGGCATGTTGGCTGTCTCACAAACAAGGAGATTGCTGAATCTCTTCGCTGCCTCGCCAACAAGCAGACCGCTGCGTGTATTCGCTGAGTGGCAGAAAGCAAAGCACGGCGCCTGTTCGCTGCCTGGCCAACAAGCAAAGCGCTCCATCTCTTCGCTGCCTCGCAAACGAAGGAAGCGCTGCGTGCCTTCGGCGCCGAGCAAAGCAGCGCGTGCCTTCGCCGCCTCGCCGCCTAAGAAAGCGCTGCGTGCCTTCTCGCCCTCGCCGCCTAGCAAAGCGCCGTGTGCCTTCGCCGCCTCCCCAATCGCTTCGTGCCTTCGCCGCCTAGCAAAGCGCCTAGCAAAGCGTCCTCAGCCTTCGCTGCCTAGCAAAGCTCCACGTCCGCTCGCCGCCTAGCAAAGCACTGTGTGCCCTCGCCACCTCCTAGAGCGCTGCGTGCCTTCGGCGCCTGGCAAAGCACTGCGTGCCCTCGCCGCCTCCTAGAGCGCGGTGTGCCTTCGGCGCCTGGCAAAGCACTGCGTGCCCTCGCCGCCTCGCACAGCGCTGCGTGCCTTCGGCGCCTGGCAAAGCGCTGCGTGCCCTCGCCGCCTCGCACACCGCTGCGTGCCTTCGGCGCCTGGCAAAGCGCTGCGTGCCTTCGGCGCCTGGCAAAGCGCTGCGTGCCTTCGGCGCCTGGCAAAGCGCTGCGTGCCTTCGCCGCCTCGCCGCCTAGCAAGGCGCCCTAGCCCGTCCACCACGATCAGATCGCTGCATGCCTTCGCTGCCTCGGTGCTTAGCAAAGCGCCACGTGCCTTCGGCGCCTACAAAAGCGCCGTGTGCCTTCGGCGCTACTACGGCGTTTGCTAAGCGGCGCGGCGGCGAAGGTACGCAGCGGTGTGTGAGGCGGCGAAGGCAAGCAGCGCTTTGCTGGGCGGCGAGGCGGCGAAGGGCCGAAGCGATTGGGGAGGCGGTGAAGGGAGACGGCGCTTTGTTGGGCGGCGAGGGCGAAAGGCACGCAGCGCTTTCTTAGGCGGCGAGGCGGCGAAGGCACGCGCTGCTTTGCTAGGCGCCGAAGGAACACGGCGCTTTGCTAGGCGGCGACGGCACGCGGAGCTTTGCTAGGCGGCGAGGCGGCGAAGGGACACGGCGCTTCGCTAGGCGGCGAGGGCGAGAAGGCACGCAGCGCTTTCTCAGGCGGCGAGGCGGCGAAGGCACGCGCTGCTCTGCCAGCCGCCGAAGGCACGCAGCGCTTTGCTAGGCTGCGATGCGGCGAGGCGCCCAACGCAGGCACTTCTTTGCTAGGCGCCCAAGGAACACGGCGCTTTGCTTGACGGCGACGGCACGCGCAGCTTTGCTAGGCGCCCAAGGCAGACGACGCTTTGCTAGGCAGCGAGGCGGCGAACGCACAAAGCCATTTGCTCTGCGGTCATTCGCTGCCTCGCACAAGAGCTAACCACTGTGCATGTTGGCTGTCTCACAAACAAGCAGCCTGCTGCGTCTCTTCGCTGCCTCGCCAACTAGCAAAGTGCTGCCTCGCTTCGCCTCCACGCCAAAAAGCCATCCGCGATGCCACTGCGCCACCTGCTGCACAAGCAAAGTGCTGCATCTCTTCGCTGCCTCGCACAATGAGCAAGCACTGTGCATGGTCGCTGTGTCACAAACAAGGAGACTGCTGAATTTCTTCGCTGCCTCGCCAACAAGCAAACCGCTGCATCTCTTCGCTGCCTCACCAACAAGCAAATCGCTGCATATCTTCGCTGCCTCGCCAACAAGCAGAGCGCTGCGTGTATTCGCTGAGTGGCAGAAAGCAAAGCACGGCGCCTGTTCGCTGCCTGGCCAACAAGCAAAGCGCTCCATCTCTTCGCTGCCTCGCAAACGAAGGAAGCGCTGCGTGCCTTCGGCGCCTAGCAAAGCAGCGCGTGCCTTCGCCGCCTCGCCGCCTAGGAAAGCGCTGCGTGCCTTCTCGCCCTCGCCGCCTAGCAAAGCGCCGTGTGCCTTCGCCGCCTCCCCAATCGCTTCGAGCCTTCGCCGCCTAGCAAAGCGCCTAGCAAAGCGTCCTCAGCCTTCGCTGCCTAGCAAAGCTCCACGTCCGCTCGCCGCCTAGCAAAGCACTGTGTGCCCTCGCCGCCTCCTAGAGCGCTGCGTGCCTTCGGCGCCTGGCAAAGCACTGCGTGCCCTCGCCGCCTCCTAGAGCGCTGCGTGCCTTCGGCGCCTGGCAAAGCACTGTGTGCCCTCGCTGCCTCTCACAGCGCTGCGTGCCTTCGGCGCCTGGCAAAGCGCTGCGTGCCCTCGCCGCCTCGCACAGTGCTGCGTGCCTTCGGCGCCTGGCAAAGCGCTGCGTGCCCTCGCCGCCTCGCACAGTGCTGCGTGCCTTCGGCGCCTGGCAAAGCGCTGCGTGCCTTCGGCGCCTGGCAAAGCACTGCGTGCCCTCGCCGCCTCGCACAGCGCTGCGTCCTTGGGCGCCTGGCAAAGCGCTGCGTGCCTTCGCCGCCTCGCCGCCTAGCAAGGCGCCCTAGCCCGTCCACCACCATCAGATCGCTGCGTGCCTTCGCTGCCTCGGTGCTTAGCAAAGCGCCACGTGCCTTCGGCGCCTACAAAAGCGCCGTGTGCCTTCGGCGCTACTACGGCGTTTGCTAAGCGGCGCGGCGGCGAAGGGACGCAGCGGTGTGTGAGGCGGCGAAGGCAAGCAGCGCTTTGCTGGGCGGCGAGGCGGCGAAGGGCCGAAGCGATTGGGGAGGCGGTGAAGGGAGACGGCGCTTTGTTGGGCGGCGAGGGCGAAAGGCACGCAGCGCTTTCTTAGGCGGCGAGGCGGCGAAGGCACGCGCTGCTTTGCTAGGCGCCGAAGGAACACGGCGCTTTGCTAGGCGGCGACGGCACGCGGAGCTTTGCTAGGCGGCGAGGCGGCGAAGGCACACGGCGCTTCGCTAGGCGGCGAGGGCGAGAAGGCACGCAGCGCTTTCTCAGGCGGCGAGGCGGCGAAGGCACGCGCTGCTCTGCCAGCCGCCGAAGGCACGCAGCGCTTTGCTAGGCTGCGATGCGGCGAGGCGCCCAACGCAGGCACTTCTTTGCTAGGCGCCCAAGGAACACGGCGCTTTGCTTGACGGCGACGGCACGCGCAGCTTTGCTAGGCGCCCAAGGCAGACGACGCTTTGCTAGGCAGCGAGGCGGCGAACGCACAAAGCCATTTGCTCGGCGGTGATTCGCTGCCTCGCACAAGAGCTAACCACTGTGCATGTTGGCTGTCTCACAAACAAGCAGCCTGCTGCGTCTCTTCGCTGCCTCGCCAACTAGCAAAGTGCTGCCTCGCTTCACCTCCACGCCAAAAAGCCATCCGCGATGCCACTGCGCCACCTGCTGCACAAGCAAAGCGCTGCATCTCTTCGCTGCCTCGCACAATGAGCAAGCACTGTGCATGGTCGCTGTGTCACAAACAAGGAGACTGCTGAATCTCTTCGCTGCCTCGCCAACAAGCAAACCGCTGCATCTCTTCGCTGCCTCACCAACAAGCAAATCGCTGCATATCTTCGCTGCCTCGCCAACAAGCAGACCGCTGCGTGTATTCGCTGAGTGGCAGAAAGCAAAGCACGGCGCCTGTTCGCTGCCTGGCCAACAAGCAAAGCGCTCCATCTCTTCGCTGCCTCGCAAACGAAGGAAGCGCTGCGTGCCTTCGGCGCCGAGCAAAGCAGCGCGTGCCTTCGCCGCCTCGCCGCCTAAGAAAGCGCTGCGTGCCTTCTCGCCCTCGCCGCCTAGCAAAGCGCCGTGTGCCTTCGCCGCCTCCCCAATCGCTTCGAGCCTTCGCCGCCTAGCAAAGCGCCTAGCAAAGCGTCCTCAGCCTTCGCTGCCTAGCAAAGCTCCACGTCCGCTCGCCACCTAGCAAAGCACTGTGTGCCCTCGCCGCCTCCTAGAGCGCTGCGTGCCTTCGGCGCCTGGCAAAGCACTGCGTGCCCTCGCCGCCTCCTAGAGCGCTGCGTCCTTCGGCGCCTGGCAAAGCGCTGCGTGCCTTCGGCGCCTGGCAAAGCGCTGCGTGCCTTCGGCGCCTGGCAAAGCACTGCGTGCCCTCGCCGCCTCGCACAGCGCTGCGTGCCTTCGGCGCCTGGCAAAGCGCTGCGTGCCCTCGCCGCCTCGCACAGTGCTGCGTGCCTTTGGCGCCTGGCAAAGCGCTGCGTGCCTTCGGCGCCTGGCAAAGCACTGCGTGCCCTCGCCGCCTCGCACAGCGCTGAGTGCCTTCGGCGCCTGGCAAAGCGCTGCGTGCCTTCGGCGCCTGGCAAAGCACTGCGTGCCCTCGCCGCCTCGCACAGCGCTGCGTCCTTGGGCGCCTGGCAAAGCGCTGCGTGCCTTCGGCGCCTCGCCGCCTAGCAAGGCGCCCTAGCCCGTCCACCACCATCAGATCGCTGCGTGCCTTCGCTGCCTCGGTGCTTAGCAAAGCGCCACGTGCCTTCGGCGCCTACAAAAGCGCCGTGTGCCTTCGGCGCTACTACGGCGTTTGCTAAGCGGCGAGGCGGCGAAGGGACGCAGCGGTGTGTGAGGCGGCGAAGGCAAGCAGCGCTTTGCTGGGCGGCGAGGCGGCGAAGGGCCGAAGCGATTGGGGAGGCGGTGAAGGGACACGGCGCTTTGTTGGGCGGCGAGGGCGAAAGGCACGCAGCGCTTTCTTAGGCGGCGAGGCGGCGAAGGCACGCGCTGCTTTGCTAGGCGCCGAAGGAACACGGCGCTTTGCTAGGCGGCGACGGCACGCGGAGCTTTGCTAGGCGGCGAGGCGGCGAAGGGACACGGCGCTTCGCTAGGCGGCGAGGGCGAGAAGGCACGCAGCGCTTTCTCAGGCGGCGAGGCGGCGAAGGCACGCGCTGCTCTGCCAGCCGCCGAAGGCACGCAGCGCTTTGCTAGGCTGCGATGCGGCGAGGCGCCCAACGCAGGCACTTCTTTGCTAGGCGCCCAAGGAACACGGCGCTTTGCTTGACGGCGACGGCACGCGCAGCTTTGCTAGGCGCCCAAGGCAGACGACGCTTTGCTAGGCAGCGAGGCGGCGAACGCACAAAGCCATTTGCTCTGCGGTGATTCGCTGCCTCGCACAAGAGCTAACCACTGTGCATGTTGGCTGTCTCACAAACAAGCAGCCTGCTGCGTCTCTTCGCTGCCTCGCCAACTAGCAAAGTGCTGCCTCGCTTCGCCTCCACGCCAAAAAGCCATCCGCGATGCCACTGCGCCACCTGCTGCACAAGCAAAGTGCTGCATCTCTTCGCTGCCTCGCACAAGGAGCAAGCACTGGGCATGTTGGCTGTCTCACAAACAAGGAGATTGCTGAATCTCTTCGCTGCCTCGCCAACAAGCAGACCGCTGCGTGTATTCGCTGAGTGGCAGAAAGCAAAGCACGGCGCCTGTTCGCTGCCTGGCCAACAAGCAAAGCGCTCCATCTCTTTGCTGCCTCGCAAACGAAGGAAGCGCTGCGTGCCTTCGGCGCCGAGCAAAGCAGCGCGTGCCTTCGCCGCCTCGCCGCCTAAGAAAGCGCTGCGTGCCTTCTCGCCCTCGCCGCCTAGCAAAGCGCCGTGTGCCTTCGCCGCCTCCCCAATCGCTTCGTGCCTTCGCCGCCTAGCAAAGCGCCTAGCAAAGCGTCCTCAGCCTTCGCTGCCTAGCAAAGCTCCACGTCCGCTCGCCGCCTAGCAAAGCACTGTGTGCCCTCGCCGCCTCCTAGAGCGCTGCGTGCCTTCGGCGCCTGGCAAAGCACTGCGTGCCCTCGCCGCCTCGCACAGCGCTGCGTGCCTTCGGCGCCTGGCAAAGCGCTGCGTGCCCTCGCCGCCTCGCACAGTGCTGCGTGCCTTCGGCGCCTGGCAAAGCGCTGAGTGCCTTCGGCGCCTGGCAAAGCACTGCGTGCCCTCGCCGCCTCGCACAGCGCCGTGTGCCTTCGCCGCCTCCCCAATCGCTTCGTGCCTTCGCCGCCTAAAAAAGCGCCTAGCAAAGCGTCCTCAGCCTTCGCTGCCTAGCAAAGCTCCACGTCCGCTCGCCGCCTAGCAAAGCACTGTGTGCCCTCGCCGCCTCCTAGAGCGCTGCGTGCCTTCGGCGCCTGGCAAAGCACTGCGTGCCCTCGCCGCCTCGCACAGCGCTGCGTCCTTGGGCGCCTGGCAAAGCACTGCGTGCCTTCGCCGCCTCGCCGCCTAGCAAGGCGCCCTAGCCCGTCCACCACCATCAGATCGCTGCGTGCCTTCGCTGCCTCGGTGCTTAGCAAAGCGCCACGTGCCTTCGGCGCCTACAAAAGCGCCGTGTGCCTTCGGCGCTACTACGGCGTTTGCTAAGCGGCGAGGCGGCGAAGGGACGCAGCGGTGTGTGAGGCGGCGAAGGCAAGCAGCGCTTTGCTGGGTGGCGAGGCGGCGAAGGGCCGAAGCGATTGGGGAGGCGGTGAAGGGACACGGCGCTTTGTTGGGCGGCGAGGGCGAAAGGCACGCAGCGCTTTCTTAGGCGGCGAGGCGGCGAAGGCACGCGCTGCTTTGCTAGGCGCCGAAGGAACACGGCGCTTTGCTAGGCGGCGACGGCACGCGGAGCTTTGCTAGGCGGCGAGGCGGCGAAGGGACACGGCGCTTCGCTAGGCGGCGAGGGCGAGAAGGCACGCAGCGCTTTCTCAGGCGGCGAGGCGGCGAAGGCACGCGCTGCTCTGCCAGCCGCCGAAGGCACGCAGCGCTTTGCTAGGCTGCGATGCGGCGAGGCGCCCAACGCAGGCACTTCTTTGCTAGGCGCCCAAGGAACACGGCGCTTTGCTTGACGGCGACGGCACGCGCAGCTTTGCTAGGCGCCCAAGGCAGACGACGCTTTGCTAGGCAGCGAGGCGGCGAACGCACAAAGCCATTTGCTCTGCGGTGATTCGCTGCCTCGCACAAGAGCTAACCACTGTGCATGTTGGCTGTCTCACAAACAAGCAGCCTGCTGCGTCTCTTCGCTGCCTCGCCAACTAGCAAAGTGCTGCCTCGCTTCGCCTCCACGCCAAAAAGCCATCCGCGATGCCACTGCGCCACCTGCTGCACAAGCAAAGTGCTGCATCTCTTCGCTGCCTCGCACAAGGAGCAAGCACTGGGCATGTTGGCTGTCTCACAAACAAGGAGATTGCTGAATCTCTTCGCTGCCTCGCCAACAAGCAGACCGCTGCGTGTATTCGCTGAGTGGCAGAAAGCAAAGCACGGCGCCTGTTCGCTGCCTGGCCAACAAGCAAAGCGCTCCATCTCTTCGCTGCCTCGCAAACGAAGGAAGCGCTGCGTGCCTTCGGCGCCGAGCAAAGCAGCGCGTGCCTTCGCCGCCTCGCCGCCTAAGAAAGCGCTGCGTGCCTTCTCGCCCTCGCCGCCTAGCAAAGCGCCGTGTGCCTTCGCCGCCTCCCCAATCGCTTCGAGCCTTCGCCGCCTAGCAAAGCGCCTAGCAAAGCGTCCTCAGCCTTCGCTGCCTAGCAAAGCTCCACGTCCGCTCGCCACCTAGCAAAGCACTGTGTGCCCTCGCCGCCTCCTAGAGCGCTGCGTGCCTTCGGCGCCTGGCAAAGCACTGCGTGCCCTCGCCGCCTCCTAGAGCGCTGCGTCCTTCGGCGCCTGGCAAAGCGCTGCGTGCCTTCGGCGCCTGGCAAAGCGCTGCGTGCCTTCGGCGCCTGGCAAAGCACTGCGTGCCCTCGCCGCCTCGCACAGCGCTGCGTGCCTTCGGCGCCTGGCAAAGCGCTGCGTGCCCTCGCCGCCTCGCACAGTGCTGCGTGCCTTTGGCGCCTGGCAAAGCGCTGCGTGCCTTCGGCGCCTGGCAAAGCACTGCGTGCCCTCGCCGCCTCGCACAGCGCTGAGTGCCTTCGGCGCCTGGCAAAGCGCTGCGTGCCTTCGGCGCCTGGCAAAGCACTGCGTGCCCTCGCCGCCTCGCACAGCGCTGCGTCCTTGGGCGCCTGGCAAAGCGCTGCGTGCCTTCGGCGCCTCGCCGCCTAGCAAGGCGCCCTAGCCCGTCCACCACCATCAGATCGCTGCGTGCCTTCGCTGCCTCGGTGCTTAGCAAAGCGCCACGTGCCTTCGGCGCCTACAAAAGCGCCGTGTGCCTTCGGCGCTACTACGGCGTTTGCTAAGCGGCGAGGCGGCGAAGGGACGCAGCGGTGTGTGAGGCGGCGAAGGCAAGCAGCGCTTTGCTGGGCGGCGAGGCGGCGAAGGGCCGAAGCGATTGGGGAGGCGGTGAAGGGACACGGCGCTTTGTTGGGCGGCGAGGGCGAAAGGCACGCAGCGCTTTCTTAGGCGGCGAGGCGGCGAAGGCACGCGCTGCTTTGCTAGGCGCCGAAGGAACACGGCGCTTTGCTAGGCGGCGACGGCACGCGGAGCTTTGCTAGGCGGCGAGGCGGCGAAGGGACACGGCGCTTCGCTAGGCGGCGAGGGCGAGAAGGCACGCAGCGCTTTCTCAGGCGGCGAGGCGGCGAAGGCACGCGCTGCTCTGCCAGCCGCCGAAGGCACGCAGCGCTTTGCTAGGCTGCGATGCGGCGAGGCGCCCAACGCAGGCACTTCTTTGCTAGGCGCCCAAGGAACACGGCGCTTTGCTTGACGGCGACGGCACGCGCAGCTTTGCTAGGCGCCCAAGGCAGACGACGCTTTGCTAGGCAGCGAGGCGGCGAACGCACAAAGCCATTTGCTCTGCGGTGATTCGCTGCCTCGCACAAGAGCTAACCACTGTGCATGTTGGCTGTCTCACAAACAAGCAGCCTGCTGCGTCTCTTCGCTGCCTCGCCAACTAGCAAAGTGCTGCCTCGCTTCGCCTCCACGCCAAAAAGCCATCCGCGATGCCACTGCGCCACCTGCTGCACAAGCAAAGTGCTGCATCTCTTCGCTGCCTCGCACAAGGAGCAAGCACTGGGCATGTTGGCTGTCTCACAAACAAGGAGATTGCTGAATCTCTTCGCTGCCTCGCCAACAAGCAGACCGCTGCGTGTATTCGCTGAGTGGCAGAAAGCAAAGCACGGCGCCTGTTCGCTGCCTGGCCAACAAGCAAAGCGCTCCATCTCTTTGCTGCCTCGCAAACGAAGGAAGCGCTGCGTGCCTTCGGCGCCGAGCAAAGCAGCGCGTGCCTTCGCCGCCTCGCCGCCTAAGAAAGCGCTGCGTGCCTTCTCGCCCTCGCCGCCTAGCAAAGCGCCGTGTGCCTTCGCCGCCTCCCCAATCGCTTCGTGCCTTCGCCGCCTAGCAAAGCGCCTAGCAAAGCGTCCTCAGCCTTCGCTGCCTAGCAAAGCTCCACGTCCGCTCGCCGCCTAGCAAAGCACTGTGTGCCCTCGCCGCCTCCTAGAGCGCTGCGTGCCTTCGGCGCCTGGCAAAGCACTGCGTGCCCTCGCCGCCTCGCACAGCGCTGCGTGCCTTCGGCGCCTGGCAAAGCGCTGCGTGCCCTCGCCGCCTCGCACAGTGCTGCGTGCCTTCGGCGCCTGGCAAAGCGCTGAGTGCCTTCGGCGCCTGGCAAAGCACTGCGTGCCCTCGCCGCCTCGCACAGCGCCGTGTGCCTTCGCCGCCTCCCCAATCGCTTCGTGCCTTCGCCGCCTAAAAAAGCGCCTAGCAAAGCGTCCTCAGCCTTCGCTGCCTAGCAAAGCTCCACGTCCGCTCGCCGCCTAGCAAAGCACTGTGTGCCCTCGCCGCCTCCTAGAGCGCTGCGTGCCTTCGGCGCCTGGCAAAGCACTGCGTGCCCTCGCCGCCTCGCACAGCGCTGCGTCCTTGGGCGCCTGGCAAAGCACTGCGTGCCTTCGCCGCCTCGCCGCCTAGCAAGGCGCCCTAGCCCGTCCACCACCATCAGATCGCTGCGTGCCTTCGCTGCCTCGGTGCTTAGCAAAGCGCCACGTGCCTTCGGCGCCTACAAAAGCGCCGTGTGCCTTCGGCGCTACTACGGCGTTTGCTAAGCGGCGAGGCGGCGAAGGGACGCAGCGGTGTGTGAGGCGGCGAAGGCAAGCAGCGCTTTGCTGGGTGGCGAGGCGGCGAAGGGCCGAAGCGATTGGGGAGGCGGTGAAGGGACACGGCGCTTTGTTGGGCGGCGAGGGCGAAAGGCACGCAGCGCTTTCTTAGGCGGCGAGGCGGCGAAGGCACGCGCTGCTTTGCTAGGCGCCGAAGGAACACGGCGCTTTGCTAGGCGGCGACGGCACGCGGAGCTTTGCTAGGCGGCGAGGCGGCGAAGGGACACGGCGCTTCGCTAGGCGGCGAGGGCGAGAAGGCACGCAGCGCTTTCTCAGGCGGCGAGGCGGCGAAGGCACGCGCTGCTCTGCCAGCCGCCGAAGGCACGCAGCGCTTTGCTAGGCTGCGATGCGGCGAGGCGCCCAACGCAGGCACTTCTTTGCTAGGCGCCCAAGGAACACGGCGCTTTGCTTGACGGCGACGGCACGCGCAGCTTTGCTAGGCGCCCAAGGCAGACGACGCTTTGCTAGGCAGCGAGGCGGCGAACGCACAAAGCCATTTGCTCTGCGGTGATTCGCTGCCTCGCACAAGAGCTAACCACTGTGCATGTTGGCTGTCTCACAAACAAGCAGCCTGCTGCGTCTCTTCGCTGCCTCGCCAACTAGCAAAGTGCTGCCTCGCTTCGCCTCCACGCCAAAAAGCCATCCGCGATGCCACTGCGCCACCTGCTGCACAAGCAAAGTGCTGCATCTCTTCGCTGCCTCGCACAATGAGCAAGCACTGTGCATGGTCGCTGTGTCACAAACAAGGAGACTGCTGAATCTCTTCGCTGCCTCGCCAACAAGCAAACCGCTGCATCTCTTCGCTGCCTCACCAACAAGCAGACCGCTGCGTGTATTCGCTGAGTGGCAGAAAGCAAAGCACGGCGCCTGTTCGCTGCCTGGCCAACAAGCAAAGCGCTCCATCTCTTCGCTGCCTCGCAAACGAAGGAAGCGCTGCGTGCCTTCGGGGCCGAGCAAAGCAGCGCGTGCCTTCGCCGCCTCGCCGCCTAAGAAAGCGCTGCGTGCCTTCTCGCCCTCGCCGCCTAGCAAAGCGCCGTGTGCCTTCGCCGCCTCCCCAATCGCTTCGTGCCTTCGCCGCCTAGCAAAGCGCCTAGCAAAGCGTCCTCAGCCTTCGCTGCCTAGCAAAGCTCCACGTCCGCTCGCCACCTAGCAAAGCACTGTGTGCCCTCGCCGCCTCCTAGAGCGCTGCGTGCCTTCGGCGCCTGGCAAAGCACTGCGTGCCCTCGCCGCCTCCTAGAGCGCTGCGTGCCTTCGGCGCCTGGCAAAGCACTGCGTGCCCTCGCCGCCTCGCACAGTGCTGCGTGCCTTCGGCGCCTGGCAAAGCGCTGCGTGCCTTCGGCGCCTGGCAAAGCACTGCGTGCCCTCGCCGCCTCGCACAGCGCTGCGTCCTTGGGCGCCTGGCAAAGCGCTGCGTGCCTTCGCCGCCTCGCCGCCTAGCAAGGCGCCCTAGCCCGTCCACCACCATCAGATCGCTGCGTGCCTTCGCTGCCTCGGTGCTTAGCAAAGCGCCACGTGCCTTCGGTGCCTACAAAAGCGCCGTGTGCCTTCGGCGCTACTACGGCGTTTGCTAAGCGGCGAGGCGGCGAAGGGACGCAGCGGTGTGTGAGGCGGCGAAGGCAAGCAGCGCTTTGCTGGGCGGCGAGGCGGCGAAGGGCCGAAGCGATTGGGGAGGCGGTGAAGGGACACGGCGCTTTGTTGGGCGGCGAGGGCGAAAGGCACGCAGCGCTTTCTTAGGCGGCGAGGCGGCGAAGGCACGCGCTGCTTTGCTAGGCGCCGAAGGAACACGGCGCTTTGTAGGCGGCGACGGCACGCGGAGCTTTGCTAGGCGGCGAGGCGGCGAAGGGACACGGCGCTTCGCTAGGCGGCGAGGGCGAGAAGGCACGCAGCGCTTTCTCAGGCGGCGAGGCGGCGAAGGCACGCGCTGCTCTGCCAGCCGCCGAAGGCACGCAGCGCTTTGCTAGGCTGCGATGCGGCGAGGCGCCCAACGCAGGCACTTCTTTGCTAGGCGCCCAAGGAACACGGCGCTTTGCTTGACGGCGACGGCACGCGCAGCTTTGCTAGGCGCCCAAGGCAGACGACGCTTTGCTAGGCAGCGAGGCGGCGAACGCACAAAGCCATTTGCTCTGCGGTGATTCGCTGCCTCGCACAAGAGCTAACCACTGTGCATGTTGGCTGTCTCACAAACAAGCAGCCTGCTGCGTCTCTTCGCTGCCTCGCCAACTAGCAAAGTGCTGCCTCGCTTCGCCTCCACGCCAAAAAGCCATCCGCGATGCCACTGCGCCACCTGCTGCACAAGCAAAGTGCTGCATCTCTTCGCTGCCTCGCACAAGGAGCAAGCACTGGGCATGTTGGCTGTCTCACAAACAAGGAGATTGCTGAATCTCTTCGCTGCCTCGCCAACAAGCAGACCGCTGCGTGTATTCGCTGAGTGGCAGAAAGCAAAGCACGGCGCCTGTTCGCTGCCTGGCCAACAAGCAAAGCGCTCCATCTCTTCGCTGCCTCGCAAACGAAGGAAGCGCTGCGTGCCTTCGGCGCCGAGCAAAGCAGCGCGTGCCTTCGCCGCCTCGCCGCCTAAGAAAGCGCTGCGTGCCTTCTCGCCCTCGCCGCCTAGCAAAGCGCCGTGTGCCTTCGCCGCCTCCCCAATCGCTTCGTGCCTTCGCCGCCTAGCAAAGCGCCTAGCAAAGCGTCCTCAGCCTTCGCTGCCTAGCAAAGCTCCACGTCCGCTCGCCGCCTAGCAAAGCACTGTGTGCCCTCGCCGCCTCCTAGAGCGCTGCGTGCCTTCGGCGCCTGGCAAAGCACTGCGTGCCCTCGCCGCCTCCTAGAGCGCTGCGTGCCTTCGGCGCCTGGCAAAGCACTGCGTGCCCTCGCCGCCTCGCACAGCGCTGCGTGCCTTCGGCGCCTGGCAAAGCGCTGCGTGCCCTCGCCGCCTCGCACAGTGCTGCGTGCCTTCGGCGCCTGGCAAAGCGCTGAGTGCCTTCGGCGCCTGGCAAAGCACTGCGTGCCCTCGCCGCCTCGCACAGCGCCGTGTGCCTTCGCCGCCTCCCCAATCGCTTCGTGCCTTCGCCGCCTAAAAAAGCGCCTAGCAAAGCGTCCTCAGCCTTCGCTGCCTAGCAAAGCTCCACGTCCGCTCGCCGCCTAGCAAAGCACTGTGTGCCCTCGCCGCCTCCTAGAGCGCTGCGTGCCTTCGGCGCCTGGCAAAGCACTGCGTGCCCTCGCCGCCTCGCACAGCGCTGCGTCCTTGGGCGCCTGGCAAAGCACTGCGTGCCTTCGCCGCCTCGCCGCCTAGCAAGGCGCCCTAGCCCGTCCACCACCATCAGATCGCTGCGTGCCTTCGCTGCCTCGGTGCTTAGCAAAGCGCCACGTGCCTTCGGCGCCTACAAAAGCGCCGTGTGCCTTCGGCGCTACTACGGCGTTTGCTAAGCGGCGAGGCGGCGAAGGGACGCAGCGGTGTGTGAGGCGGCGAAGGCAAGCAGCGCTTTGCTGGGTGGCGAGGCGGCGAAGGGCCGAAGCGATTGGGGAGGCGGTGAAGGGACACGGCGCTTTGTTGGGCGGCGAGGGCGAAAGGCACGCAGCGCTTTCTTAGGCGGCGAGGCGGCGAAGGCACGCGCTGCTTTGCTAGGCGCCGAAGGAACACGGCGCTTTGCTAGGCGGCGACGGCACGCGGAGCTTTGCTAGGCGGCGAGGCGGCGAAGGGACACGGCGCTTCGCTAGGCGGCGAGGGCGAGAAGGCACGCAGCGCTTTCTCAGGCGGCGAGGCGGCGAAGGCACGCGCTGCTCTGCCAGCCGCCGAAGGCACGCAGCGCTTTGCTAGGCTGCGATGCGGCGAGGCGCCCAACGCAGGCACTTCTTTGCTAGGCGCCCAAGGAACACGGCGCTTTGCTTGACGGCGACGGCACGCGCAGCTTTGCTAGGCGCCCAAGGCAGACGACGCTTTGCTAGGCAGCGAGGCGGCGAACGCACAAAGCCATTTGCTCGGCGGTGATTCGCTGCCTCGCACAAGAGCTAACCACTGTGCATGTTGGCTGTCTCACAAACAAGCAGCCTGCTGCGTCTCTTCGCTGCCTCGCCAACTAGCAAAGTGCTGCCTCGCTTCGCCTCCACGCCAAAAAGCCATCCGCGATGCCACTGCGCCACCTGCTGCACAAGCAAAGTGCTGCATCTCTTCGCTGCCTCGCACAATGAGCAAGCACTGTGCATGGTCGCTGTGTCACAAACAAGGAGACTGCTGAATCTCTTCGCTGCCTCGCCAACAAGCAAATCGCTGCATATCTTCGCTGCCTCGCCAACAAGCAGACCGCTGCGTGTATTCGCTGAGTGGCAGAAAGCAAAGCACGGCGCCTGTTCGCTGCCTGGCCAACAAGCAAAGCGCTCCATCTCTTCGCTGCCTCGCAAACGAAGGAAGCGCTGCGTGCCTTCGGCGCCGAGCAAAGCAGCGCGTGCCTTCGCCGCCTCGCCGCCTAAGAAAGCGCTGCGTGCCTTCTCGCCCTCGCCGCCTAGCAAAGCGCCGTGTGCCTTCGCCGCCTCCCCAATCGCTTCGTGCCTTCGCCGCCTAGCAAAGCGCCTAGCAAAGCGTCCTCAGCCTTCGCTGCCTAGCAAAGCTCCACGTCCGCTCGCCGCCTAGCAAAGCACTGTGTGCCCTCGCCGCCTCCTAGAGCGCTGCGTGCCTTCGGCGCCTGGCAAAGCACTGCGTGCCCTCGCCGCCTCCTAGAGCGCTGCGTGCCTTCGGCGCCTGGCAAAGCACTGCGTGCCCTCGCCGCCTCGCACAGTGCTGCGTGCCTTCGGCGCCTGGCAAAGCGCTGCGTGCCTTCGGCGCCTGGCAAAGCACTGCGTGCCCTCGCCGCCTCGCACAGCGCTGCGTCCTTGGGCGCCTGGCAAAGCGCTGCGTGCCTTCGGCGCCTCGCCGCCTAGCAAGGCGCCCTAGCCCGTCCACCACCATCAGATCGCTGCGTGCCTTCGCTGCCTCGGTGCTTAGCAAAGCGCCACGTGCCTTCGGCGCCTACAAAAGCGCCGTGTGCCTTCGGCGCTACTACGGCGTTTGCTAAGCGGCGAGGCGGCGAAGGGACGCAGCGGTGTGTGAGGCGGCGAAGGCAAGCAGCGCTTTGCTGGGCGGCGAGGCGGCGAAGGGCCGAAGCGATTGGGGAGGCGGTGAAGGGACACGGCGCTTTGTTGGGCGGCGAGGGCGAAAGGCACGCAGCGCTTTCTTAGGCGGCGAGGCGGCGAAGGCACGCGCTGCTTTGCTAGGCGCCGAAGGAACACGGCGCTTTGTAGGCGGCGACGGCACGCGGAGCTTTGCTAGGCGGCGAGGCGGCGAAGGGACACGGCGCTTCGCTAGGCGGCGAGGGCGAGAAGGCACGCAGCGCTTTCTCAGGCGGCGAGGCGGCGAAGGCACGCGCTGCTCTGCCAGCCGCCGAAGGCACGCAGCACTTTGCTAGGCTGCGATGCGGCGAGGCGCCCAACGCAGGCACTTCTTTGCTAGGCGCCCAAGGAACACGGCGCTTTGCTTGACGGCGACGGCACGCGCAGCTTTGCTAGGCGCCCAAGGCAGACGACGCTTTGCTAGGCAGCGAGGCGGCGAACGCACAAAGCCATTTGCTCTGCGGTGATTCGCTGCCTCGCACAAGAGCTAACCACTGTGCATGTTGGCTGTCTCACAAACAAGCAGCCTGCTGCGTCTCTTCGCTGCCTCGCCAACTAGCAAAGTGCTGCCTCGCTTCGCCTCCACGCCAAAAAGCCATCCGCGATGCCACTGCGCCACCTGCTGCACAAGCAAAGTGCTGCATCTCTTCGCTGCCTCGCACAAGGAGCAAGCACTGGGCATGTTGGCTGTCTCACAAACAAGGAGATTGCTGAATCTCTTCGCTGCCTCGCCAACAAGCAGACCGCTGCGTGTATTCGCTGAGTGGCAGAAAGCAAAGCACGGCGCCTGTTCGCTGCCTGGCCAACAAGCAAAGCGCTCCATCTCTTCGCTGCCTCGCAAACGAAGGAAGCGCTGCGTGCCTTCGGCGCCGAGCAAAGCAGCGCGTGCCTTCGCCGCCTCGCCGCCTAAGAAAGCGCTGCGTGCCTTCTCGCCCTCGCCGCCTAGCAAAGCGCCGTGTGCCTTCGCCGCCTCCCCAATCGCTTCGTGCCTTCGCCGCCTAGCAAAGCGCCTAGCAAAGCGTCCTCAGCCTTCGCTGCCTAGCAAAGCTCCACGTCCGCTCGCCGCCTAGCAAAGCACTGTGTGCCCTCGCCGCCTCCTAGAGCGCTGCGTGCCTTCGGCGCCTGGCAAAGCACTGCGTGCCCTCGCCGCCTCGCACAGCGCTGCGTCCTTGGGCGCCTGGCAAAGCACTGCGTGCCTTCGCCGCCTCGCCGCCTAGCAAGGCGCCCTAGCCCGTCCACCACGATCAGATCGCTGCGTGCCTTCGCTGCCTCGGTGCTTAGCAAAGCGCCACGTGCCTTGGGCGCCTACAAAAGCGCCGTGTGCCTTCGGCGCTACTACGGCGTTTGCTAAGCGGCGAGGCGGCGAAGGGACGCAGCGGTGTGTGAGGCGGCGAAGGCAAGCAGCGCTTTGCTGGGCGGCGAGGCGGCGAAGGGCCGAAGCGATTGGGGAGGCGGTGAAGGGAGACGGCGCTTTGTTGGGCGGCGAGGGCGAATGGCACGCAGCGCTTTCTTAGGCGGCGAGGCGGCGAAGGCACGCGCTGCTTTGCTAGGCGCCGAAGGAACACGGCGCTTTGCTAGGCGGCGACGGCACGCGGAGCTTTGCTAGGCGGCGAGGCGGCGAAGGGACACGGCGCTTCGCTAGGCGGCGAGGGCGAGAAGGCACGCAGCGCTTTCTCAGGCGGCGAGGCGGCGAAGGCACGCGCTGCTCTGCCAGCCGCCGAAGGCACGCAGCGCTTTGCTAGGCTGCGATGCGGCGAGGCGCCCAACGCAGGCACTTCTTTGCTAGGCGCCCAAGGAACACGGCGCTTTGCTTGACGGCGACGGCACGCGCAGCTTTGCTAGGCGCCCAAGGCAGACGACGCTTTGCTAGGCAGCGAGGCGGCGAACGCACAAAGCCATTTGCTCTGCGGTGATTCGCTGCCTCGCACAAGAGCTAACCACTGTGCATGTTGGCTGTCTCACAAACAAGCAGCCTGCTGCGTCTCTTCGCTGCCTCGCCAACTAGCAAAGTGCTGCCTCGCTTCGCCTCCACGCCAAAAAGCCATCCGCGATGCCACTGCGCCACCTGCTGCACAAGCAAAGTGCTGCATCTCTTCGCTGCCTCGCACAAGGAGCAAGCACTGGGCATGTTGGCTGTCTCACAAACAAGGAGATTGCTGAATCTCTTCGCTGCCTCGCCAACAAGCAGACCGCTGCGTGTATTCGCTGAGTGGCAGAAAGCAAAGCACGGCGCCTGTTCGCTGCCTGGCCAACAAGCAAAGCGCTCCATCTCTTCGCTGCCTCGCAAACGAAGGAAGCGCTGCGTGCCTTCGGCGCCTAGCAAAGCAGCGCGTGCCTTCGCCGCCTCGCCGCCTAAGAAAGCGCTGCGTGCCTTCTCGCCCTCGCCGCCTAGCAAAGCGCCGTGTGCCTTCGCCGCCTCCCCAATCGCTTCGTGCCTTCGCCGCCTAGCAAAGCGCCTAGCAAAGCGTCCTCAGCCTTCGCTGCCTAGCAAAGCTCCACGTCCGCTCGCCGCCTAGCAAAGCACTGTGTGCCCTCGCCACCTCCTAGAGCGCTGCGTGCCTTCGGCGCCTGGCAAAGCACTGCGTGCCCTCGCCGCCTCCTAGAGCGCGGTGTGCCTTCGGCGCCTGGCAAAGCACTGCGTGCCCTCGCCGCCTCGCACAGCGCTGCGTGCCTTCGGCGCCTGGCAAAGCGCTGCGTGCCCTCGCCGCCTCGCACACCGCTGCGTGCCTTCGGCGCCTGGCAAAGCGCTGCGTGCCTTCGGCGCCTGGCAAAGCGCCGCGTGCCTTCGGCGCCTGGCAAAGCGCTGCGTGCCTTCGCCGCCCCGCCGCCTAGCAAGGCGCCCTAGCCCGTCCACCACGATCAGATCGCTGCATGCCTTCGCTGCCTCGGTGCTTAGCAAAGCGCCACGTGCCTTCGGCGCCTACAAAAGCGCCGTGTGCCTTCGGCGCTACTACGGCGTTTGCTAAGCGGCGCGGCGGCGAAGGTACGCAGCGGTGTGTGAGGCGGCGAAGGCAAGCAGCGCTTTGCTGGGCGGCGAGGCGGCGAAGGGCCGAAGCGATTGGGGAGGCGGTGAAGGGAGACGGCGCTTTGTTGGGCGGCGAGGGCGAAAGGCACGCAGCGCTTTCTTAGGCGGCGAGGCGGCGAAGGCACGCGCTGCTTTGCTAGGCGCCGAAGGAACACGGCGCTTTGCTAGGCGGCGACGGCACGCGGAGCTTTGCTAGGCGGCGAGGCGGCGAAGGGACACGGCGCTTCGCTAGGCGGCGAGGGCGAGAAGGCACGCAGCGCTTTCTCAGGCGGCGAGGCGGCGAAGGCACGCGCTGCTCTGCCAGCCGCCGAAGGCACGCAGCGCTTTGCTAGGCTGCGATGCGGCGAGGCGCCCAACGCAGGCACTTCTTTGCTAGGCGCCCAAGGAACACGGCGCTTTGCTTGACGGCGACGGCACGCGCAGCTTTGCTAGGCGCCCAAGGCAGACGACGCTTTGCTAGGCAGCGAGGCGGCGAACGCACAAAGCCATTTGCTCGGCGGTGATTCGCTGCCTCGCACAAGAGCTAACCACTGTGCATGTTGGCTGTCTCACAAACAAGCAGCCTGCTGCGTCTCTTCGCTGCCTCGCCAACTAGCAAAGTGCTGCCTCGCTTCGCCTCCACGCCAAAAAGCCATCCGCGATGCCACTGCGCCACCTGCTGCACAAGCAAAGTGCTGCATCTCTTCGCTGCCTCGCACAATGAGCAAGCACTGTGCATGGTCGCTGTGTCACAAACAAGGAGACTGCTGAATCTCTTCGCTGCCTCGCCAACAAGCAAACCGCTGCATCTCTTCGCTGCCTCACCAACAAGCAAATCGCTGCATATCTTCGCTGCCTCGCCAACAAGCAGACCGCTGCGTGTATTCGCTGAGTGGCAGAAAGCAAAGCACGGCGCCTGTTCGCTGCCTGGCCAACAAGCAAAGCGCTCCATCTCTTCGCTGCCTCGCAAACGAAGGAAGCGCTGCGTGCCTTCGGCGCCGAGCAAAGCAGCGCGTGCCTTCGCCGCCTCGCCGCCTAAGAAAGCGCTGCGTGCCTTCTCGCCCTCGCCGCCTAGCAAAGCGCCGTGTGCCTTCGCCGCCTCCCCAATCGCTTCGTGCCTTCGCCGCCTAGCAAAGCGCCTAGCAAAGCGTCCTCAGCCTTCGCTGCCTAGCAAAGCTCCACGTCCGCTCGCCACCTAGCAAAGCACTGTGTGCCCTCGCCGCCTCCTAGAGCGCTGCGTGCCTTCGGCACCTGGCAAAGCACTGCGTGCCCTCGCCGCCTCCTAGAGCGCTGCGTGCCTTCGGCGCCTGGCAAAGCGCTGCGTGCCCTCGCCGCCTCGCACAGTGCTGCGTGCCTTCGGCGCCTGGCAAAGCGCTGCGTGCCTTCGGCGCCTGGCAAAGCACTGCGTGCCCTCGCCGCCTCGCACAGCGCTGCGTGCCTTCGGCGCCTGGCAAAGCGCTGCGTGCCTTCGCCGCCTCGCCGCCTAGCAAGGCGCCCTAGCCCGTCCACCACCATCAGATCGCTGCGTGCCTTCGCTGCCTCGGTGCTTAGCAAAGCGCCACGTGCCTTCGGCGCCTACAAAAGCGCCGTGTGCCTTCGGCGCTACTACGGCGTTTGCTAAGCGGCGAGGCGGCGAAGGGACGCAGCGGTGTGTGAGGCGGCGAAGGCAAGCAGCGCTTTGCTGGGCGGCGAGGCGGCGAAGGGCCGAAGCGATTGGGGAGGCGGTGAAGGGAGACGGCGCTTTGTTGGGCGGCGAGGGCGAAAGGCACGCAGCGCTTTCTTAGGCGGCGAGGCGGCGAAGGCACGCGCTGCTTTGCTAGGCGCCGAAGGAACACGGCGCTTTGCTAGGCGGCGACGGCACGCGGAGCTTTGCTAGGCGGCGAGGCGGCGAAGGGACACGGCGCTTTGCTAGGCGGCGAGGGCGAGAAGGCACGCAGCGCTTTCTCAGGCAGCGAGGCGGCGAAGGCACGCGCTGCTCTGCCAGCCGCCGAAGGCACGCAGCGCTTTGCTAGGCTGCGATGCGGCGAGGCGCCCAACGCAGGCACTTCTTTGCTAGGCGCCCAAGGAACACGGCGCTTTGCTTGACGGCGACGGCACGCGCGGCTTTGCTAGGCGCCCAAGGCAGACGACGCTTTGCTAGGCAGCGAGGCGGCGAACGCACAAAGCCATTTGCTCGGCGGTGATTCGCTGCCTCGCACAAGAGCTAACCACTGTGCATGTTGGCTGTCTCACAAACAAGCAGCCTGCTGCGTCTCTTCGCTGCCTCGCCAACTAGCAAAGTGCTGCCTCGCTTCGCCTCCACGCCAAAAAGCCATCCGCGATGCCACTGCGCCACCTGCTGCACAAGCAAAGTGCTGCATCTCTTCGCTGCCTCGCACAATGAGCAAGCACTGTGCATGGTCGCTGTGTCACAAACAAGGAGACTGCTGAATCTCTTCGCTGCCTCGCCAACAAGCAAACCGCTGCATCTCTTCGCTGCCTCACCAACAAGCAAATCGCTGCATATCTTCGCTGCCTCGCCAACAAGCAGAGCGCTGCGTGTATTCGCTGAGTGGCAGAAAGCAAAGCACGGCGCCTGTTCGCTGCCTGGCCAACAAGCAAAGCGCTCCATCTCTTCGCTGCCTCGCAAACGAAGGAAGCGCTGCGTGCCTTCGGCGCCTAGCAAAGCAGCGCGTGCCTTCGCCGCCTCGCCGCCTAGGAAAGCGCTGCGTGCCTTCTCGCCCTCGCCGCCTAGCAAAGCGCCGTGTGCCTTCGCCGCCTCCCCAATCGCTTCGAGCCTTCGCCGCCTAGCAAAGCGCCTAGCAAAGCGTCCTCAGCCTTCGCTGCCTAGCAAAGCTCCACGTCCGCTCGCCGCCTAGCAAAGCACTGTGTGCCCTCGCCGCCTCCTAGAGCGCTGCGTGCCTTCGGCGCCTGGCAAAGCACTGCGTGCCCTCGCCGCCTCCTAGAGCGCTGCGTGCCTTCGGCGCCTGGCAAAGCACTGTGTGCCCTCGCTGCCTCTCACAGCGCTGCGTGCCTTCGGCGCCTGGCAAAGCGCTGCGTGCCCTCGCCGCCTCGCACAGTGCTGCGTGCCTTCGGCGCCTGGCAAAGCGCTGCGTGCCCTCGCCGCCTCGCACACCGCTGCGTGCCTTCGGCGCCTGGCAAAGCGCTGCGTGCCTTCGGCGCCTGGCAAAGCACTGCGTGCCCTCGCCGCCTCGCACAGCGCTGCGTCCTTGGGCGCCTGGCAAAGCGCTGCGTGCCTTCGCCGCCTCGCCGCCTAGCAAGGCGCCCTAGCCCGTCCACCACCATCAGATCGCTGCGTGCCTTCGCTGCCTCGGTGCTTAGCAAAGCGCCACGTGCCTTCGGCGCCTACAAAAGCGCCGTGTGCCTTCGGCGCTACTACGGCGTTTGCTAAGCGGCGCGGCGGCGAAGGGACGCAGCGGTGTGTGAGGCGGCGAAGGCAAGCAGCGCTTTGCTGGGCGGCGAGGCGGCGAAGGGCCGAAGCGATTGGGGAGGCGGTGAAGGGAGACGGCGCTTTGTTGGGCGGCGAGGGCGAAAGGCACGCAGCGCTTTCTTAGGCGGCGAGGCGGCGAAGGCACGCGCTGCTTTGCTAGGCGCCGAAGGAACACGGCGCTTTGCTAGGCGGCGACGGCACGCGGAGCTTTGCTAGGCGGCGAGGCGGCGAAGGCACACGGCGCTTCGCTAGGCGGCGAGGGCGAGAAGGCACGCAGCGCTTTCTCAGGCGGCGAGGCGGCGAAGGCACGCGCTGCTCTGCCAGCCGCCGAAGGCACGCAGCGCTTTGCTAGGCTGCGATGCGGCGAGGCGCCCAACGCAGGCACTTCTTTGCTAGGCGCCCAAGGAACACGGCGCTTTGCTTGACGGCGACGGCACGCGCAGCTTTGCTAGGCGCCCAAGGCAGACGACGCTTTGCTAGGCAGCGAGGCGGCGAACGCACAAAGCCATTTGCTCGGCGGTGATTCGCTGCCTCGCACAAGAGCTAACCACTGTGCATGTTGGCTGTCTCACAAACAAGCAGCCTGCTGCGTCTCTTCGCTGCCTCGCCAACTAGCAAAGTGCTGCCTCGCTTCACCTCCACGCCAAAAAGCCATCCGCGATGCCACTGCGCCACCTGCTGCACAAGCAAAGCGCTGCATCTCTTCGCTGCCTCGCACAATGAGCAAGCACTGTGCATGGTCGCTGTGTCACAAACAAGGAGACTGCTGAATCTCTTCGCTGCCTCGCCAACAAGCAAACCGCTGCATCTCTTCGCTGCCTCACCAACAAGCAAATCGCTGCATATCTTCGCTGCCTCGCCAACAAGCAGACCGCTGCGTGTATTCGCTGAGTGGCAGAAAGCAAAGCACGGCGCCTGTTCGCTGCCTGGCCAACAAGCAAAGCGCTCCATCTCTTCGCTGCCTCGCAAACGAAGGAAGCGCTGCGTGCCTTCGGCGCCGAGCAAAGCAGCGCGTGCCTTCGCCGCCTCGCCGCCTAAGAAAGCGCTGCGTGCCTTCTCGCCCTCGCCGCCTAGCAAAGCGCCGTGTGCCTTCGCCGCCTCCCCAATCGCTTCGAGCCTTCGCCGCCTAGCAAAGCGCCTAGCAAAGCGTCCTCAGCCTTCGCTGCCTAGCAAAGCTCCACGTCCGCTCGCCACCTAGCAAAGCACTGTGTGCCCTCGCCGCCTCCTAGAGCGCTGCGTGCCTTCGGCGCCTGGCAAAGCACTGCGTGCCCTCGCCGCCTCCTAGAGCGCTGCGTCCTTCGGCGCCTGGCAAAGCGCTGCGTGCCTTCGGCGCCTGGCAAAGCGCTGCGTGCCTTCGGCGCCTGGCAAAGCACTGCGTGCCCTCGCCGCCTCGCACAGCGCTGCGTGCCTTCGGCGCCTGGCAAAGCGCTGCGTGCCCTCGCCGCCTCGCACAGTGCTGCGTGCCTTCGGCGCCTGGCAAAGCGCTGCGTGCCTTCGGCGCCTGGCAAAGCACTGCGTGCCCTCGCCGCCTCGCACAGCGCTGCGTCCTTGGGCGCCTGGCAAAGCGCTGCGTGCCTTCGCCGCCTCGCCGCCTAGCAAGGCGCCCTAGCCCGTCCACCACCATCAGATCGCTGCGTGCCTTCGCTGCCTCGGTGCTTAGCAAAGCGCCACGTGCCTTCGGCGCCTACAAAAGCGCCGTGTGCCTTCGGCGCTACTACGGCGTTTGCTAAGCGGCGAGGCGGCGAAGGGACGCAGCGGTGTGTGAGGCGGCGAAGGCAAGCAGCGCTTTGCTGGGCGGCGAGGCGGCGAAGGGCCGAAGCGATTGGGGAGGCGGTGAAGGGACACGGCGCTTTGTTGGGCGGCGAGGGCGAAAGGCACGCAGCGCTTTCTTAGGCGGCGAGGCGGCGAAGGCACGCGCTGCTTTGCTAGGCGCCGAAGGAACACGGCGCTTTGCTAGGCGGCGACGGCACGCGGAGCTTTGCTAGGCGGCGAAGGGACACGGCGCTTCGCTAGGCGGCGAGGGCGAGAAGGCACGCAGCGCTTTCTCAGGCGGCGAGGCGGCGAAGGCACGCGCTGCTCTGCCAGCCGCCGAAGGCACGCAGCGCTTTGCTAGGCTGCGATGCGGCGAGGCGCCCAACGCAGGCACTTCTTTGCTAGGCGCCCAAGGAACACGGCGCTTTGCTTGACGGCGACGGCACGCGCAGCTTTGCTAGGCGCCCAAGGCAGACGACGCTTTGCTAGGCAGCGAGGCGGCGAACGCACAAAGCCATTTGCTCGGCGGTCATTCGCTGCCTCGCACAAGAGCTAACCACTGTGCATGTTGGCTGTCTCACAAACAAGCAGCCTGCTGCGTCTCTTCGCTGCCTCGCCAACTAGCAAAGTGCTGCCTCGCTTCGCCTCCACGCCAAAAAGCCATCCGCGATGCCACTGCGCCACCTGCTGCACAAGCAAAGTGCTGCATCTCTTCGCTGCCTCGCACAATGAGCAAGCACTGTGCATGGTCGCTGTGTCACAAACAAGGAGACTGCTGAATCTCTTCGCTGCCTCGCCAACAAGCAAACCGCTGCATCTCTTCGCTGCCTCACCAACAAGCAAATCGCTGCATATCTTCGCTGCCTCGCCAACAAGCAGAGCGCTGCGTGTATTCGCTGAGTGGCAGAAAGCAAAGCACGGCGCCTGTTCGCTGCCTGGCCAACAAGCAAAGCGCTCCATCTCTTCGCTGCCTCGCAAACGAAGGAAGCGCTGCGTGCCTTCGGCGCCGAGCAAAGCAGCGCGTGCCTTCGCCGCCTCGCCGCCTAAGAAAGCGCTGCGTGCCTTCTCGCCCTCGCCGCCTAGCAAAGCGCCGTGTGCCTTCGCCGCCTCCCCAATCGCTTCGAGCCTTCGCCGCCTAGCAAAGCGCCTAGCAAAGCGTCCTCAGCCTTCGCTGCCTAGCAAAGCTCCACGTCCGCTCGCCACCTAGCAAAGCACTGTGTGCCCTCGCCGCCTCCTAGAGCGCTGCGTGCCTTCGGCGCCTGGCAAAGCACTGCGTGCCCTCGCCGCCTCCTAGAGCGCTGCGTGCCTTCGGCGCCTGGCAAAGCGCTGCGTGCCCTCGCCGCCTCGCACAGTGCTGCGTGCCTTCGGCGCCTGGCAAAGCGCTGCGTGCCTTCGGCGCCTGGCAAAGCACTGCGTGCCCTCGCCGCCTCGCACAGCGCTGCGTGCCTTCGGCGCCTGGCAAAGCGCTGCGTGCCTTCGCCGCCTCGCCGCCTAGCAAGGCGCCCTAGCCCGTCCACCACCATCAGATCGCTGCGTGCCTTCGCTGCCTCGGTGCTTAGCAAAGCGCCACGTGCCTTCGGCGCCTACAAAAGCGCCGTGTGCCTTCGGCGCTACTACGGCGTTTGCTAAGCGGCGAGGCGGCGAAGGGACGCAGCGGTGTGTGAGGCGGCGAAGGCAAGCAGCGCTTTGCTGGGCGGCGAGGCGGCGAAGGGCCGAAGCGATTGGGGAGGCGGTGAAGGGACACGGCGCTTTGTTGGGCGGCGAGGGCGAAAGGCACGCAGCGCTTTCTTAGGCGGCGAGGCGGCGAAGGCACGCGCTGCTTTGCTAGGCGCCGAAGGAACACGGCGCTTTGCTAGGCGGCGACGGCACGCGGAGCTTTGCTAGGCGGCGAGGCGGCGAAGGGACACGGCGCTTCGCTAGGCGGCGAGGGCGAGAAGGCACGCAGCGCTTTCTCAGGCGGCGAGGCGGCGAAGGCACGCGCTGCTCTGCCAGCCGCCGAAGGCACGCAGCGCTTTGCTAGGCTGCGATGCGGCGAGGCGCCGAACGCAGGCACTTCTTTGCTAGGCGCCCAAGGAACACGGCGCTTTGCTTGACGGCGACGGCACGCGCAGCTTTGCTAGGCGCCCAAGGCAGACGACGCTTTGCTAGGCAGCGAGGCGGCGAACGCACAAAGCCATTTGCTCGGCGGTGATTCGCTGCCTCGCACAAGAGCTAACCACTGTGCATGTTGGCTGTCTCACAAACAAGCAGCCTGCTGCGTCTCTTCGCTGCCTCGCCAACTAGCAAAGTGCTGCCTCGCTTCGCCTCCACGCCAAAAAGCCATCCGCGATGCCACTGCGCCACCTGCTGCACAAGCAAAGTGCTGCATCTCTTCGCTGCCTCGCACAATGAGCAAGCACTGTGCATGGTCGCTGTGTCACAAACAAGGAGACTGCTGAATCTCTTCGCTGCCTCGCCAACAAGCAAACCGCTGCATCTCTTCGCTGCCTCACCAACAAGCAAATCGCTGCATATCTTCGCTGCCTCGCCAACAAGCAGAGCGCTGCGTGTATTCGCTGAGTGGCAGAAAGCAAAGCACGGCGCCTGTTCGCTGCCTGGCCAACAAGCAAAGCGCTCCATCTCTTCGCTGCCTCGCAAACGAAGGAAGCGCTGCGTGCCTTCGGCGCCGAGCAAAGCAGCGCGTGCCTTCGCCGCCTCGCCGCCTAAGAAAGCGCTGCGTGCCTTCTCGCCCTCGCCGCCTAGCAAAGCGCCGTGTGCCTTCGCCGCCTCCCCAATCGCTTCGAGCCTTCGCCGCCTAGCAAAGCGCCTAGCAAAGCGTCCTCAGCCTTCGCTGCCTAGCAAAGCTCCACGTCCGCTCGCCACCTAGCAAAGCACTGTGTGCCCTCGCCGCCTCCTAGAGCGCTGCGTGCCTTCGGCGCCTGGCAAAGCACTGCGTGCCCTCGCCGCCTCCTAGAGCGCTGCGTCCTTCGGCGCCTGGCAAAGCGCTGCGTGCCTTCGGCGCCTGGCAAAGCGCTGCGTGCCTTCGGCGCCTGGCAAAGCACTGCGTGCCCTCGCCGCCTCGCACAGCGCTGCGTGCCTTCGGCGCCTGGCAAAGCGCTGCGTGCCCTCGCCGCCTCGCACAGTGCTGCGTGCCTTCGGCGCCTGGCAAAGCGCTGCGTGCCTTCGGCGCCTGGCAAAGCACTGCGTGCCCTCGCCGCCTCGCACAGCGCTGCGTCCTTGGGCGCCTGGCAAAGCGCTGCGTGCCTTCGCCGCCTCGCCGCCTAGCAAGGCGCCCTAGCCCGTCCACCACCATCAGATCGCTGCGTGCCTTCGCTGCCTCGGTGCTTAGCAAAGCGCCACGTGCCTTCGGCGCCTACAAAAGCGCCGTGTGCCTTCGGCGCTACTACGGCGTTTGCTAAGCGGCGAGGCGGCGAAGGGACGCAGCGGTGTGTGAGGCGGCGAAGGCAAGCAGCGCTTTGCTGGGCGGCGAGGCGGCGAAGGGCCGAAGCGATTGGGGAGGCGGTGAAGGGAGACGGCGCTTTGTTGGGCGGCGAGGGCGAAAGGCACGCAGCGCTTTCTTAGGCGGCGAGGCGGCGAAGGCACGCGCTGCTTTGCTAGGCGCCGAAGGAACACGGCGCTTTGCTAGGCGGCGACGGCACGCGGAGCTTTGCTAGGCGGCGAAGGGACACGGCGCTTCGCTAGGCGGCGAGGGCGAGAAGGCACGCAGCGCTTTCTCAGGCGGCGAGGCGGCGAAGGCACGCGCTGCTCTGCCAGCCGCCGAAGGCACGCAGCGCTTTGCTAGGCTGCGATGCGGCGAGGCGCCGAACGCAGGCACTTCTTTGCTAGGCGCCCAAGGAACACGGCGCTTTGCTTGACGGCGACGGCACGCGCAGCTTTGCTAGGCGCCCAAGGCAGACGACGCTTTGCTAGGCAGCGAGGCGGCGAACGCACAAAGCCATTTGCTCGGCGGTGATTCGCTGCCTCGCACAAGAGCTAACCACTGTGCATGTTGGCTGTCTCACAAACAAGCAGCCTGCTGCGTCTCTTCGCTGCCTCGCCAACTAGCAAAGTGCTGCCTCGCTTCGCCTCCACGCCAAAAAGCCATCCGCGATGCCACTGCGCCACCTGCTGCACAAGCAAAGTGCTGCATCTCTTCGCTGCCTCGCACAATGAGCAAGCACTGTGCATGGTCGCTGTGTCACAAACAAGGAGACTGCTGAATCTCTTCGCTGCCTCGCCAACAAGCAAACCGCTGCATCTCTTCGCTGCCTCACCAACAAGCAAATCGCTGCATATCTTCGCTGCCTCGCCAACAAGCAGACCGCTGCGTGTATTCGCTGAGTGGCAGAAAGCAAAGCACGGCGCCTGTTCGCTGCCTGGCCAACAAGCAAAGCGCTCCATCTCTTCGCTGCCTCGCAAACGAAGGAAGCGCTGCGTGCCTTCGGCGCCGAGCAAAGCAGCGCGTGCCTTCGCCGCCTCGCCGCCTAAGAAAGCGCTGCGTGCCTTCTCGCCCTCGCCGCCTAGCAAAGCGCCGTGTGCCTTCGCCGCCTCCCCAATCGCTTCGAGCCTTCGCCGCCTAGCAAAGCGCCTAGCAAAGCGTCCTCAGCCTTCGCTGCCTAGCAAAGCTCCACGTCCGCTCGCCACCTAGCAAAGCACTGTGTGCCCTCGCCGCCTCCTAGAGCGCTGCGTGCCTTCGGCGCCTGGCAAAGCACTGCGTGCCCTCGCCGCCTCCTAGAGCGCTGCGTGCCTTCGGCGCCTGGCAAAGCGCTGCGTGCCCTCGCCGCCTCGCACAGTGCTGCGTGCCTTCGGCGCCTGGCAAAGCGCTGCGTGCCTTCGGCGCCTGGCAAAGCACTGCGTGCCCTCGCCGCCTCGCACAGCGCTGCGTGCCTTCGGCGCCTGGCAAAGCGCTGCGTGCCTTCGCCGCCTCGCCGCCTAGCAAGGCGCCCTAGCCCGTCCACCACCATCAGATCGCTGCGTGCCTTCGCTGCCTCGGTGCTTAGCAAAGCGCCACGTGCCTTCGGCGCCTACAAAAGCGCCGTGTGCCTTCGGCGCTACTACGGCGTTTGCTAAGCGGCGAGGCGGCGAAGGGACGCAGCGGTGTGTGAGGCGGCGAAGGCAAGCAGCGCTTTGCTGGGCGGCGAGGCGGCGAAGGGCCGAAGCGATTGGGGAGGCGGTGAAGGGACACGGCGCTTTGTTGGGCGGCGAGGGCGAAAGGCACGCAGCGCTTTCTTAGGCGGCGAGGCGGCGAAGGCACGCGCTGCTTTGCTAGGCGCCGAAGGAACACGGCGCTTTGCTAGGCGGCGACGGCACGCGGAGCTTTGCTAGGCGGCGAGGCGGCGAAGGGACACGGCGCTTCGCTAGGCGGCGAGGGCGAGAAGGCACGCAGCGCTTTCTCAGGCGGCGAGGCGGCGAAGGCACGCGCTGCTCTGCCAGCCGCCGAAGGCACGCAGCGCTTTGCTAGGCTGCGATGCGGCGAGGCGCCGAACGCAGGCACTTCTTTGCTAGGCGCCCAAGGAACACGGCGCTTTGCTTGACGGCGACGGCACGCGCAGCTTTGCTAGGCGCCCAAGGCAGACGACGCTTTGCTAGGCAGCGAGGCGGCGAACGCACAAAGCCATTTGCTCGGCGGTGATTCGCTGCCTCGCACAAGAGCTAACCACTGTGCATGTTGGCTGTCTCACAAACAAGCAGCCTGCTGCGTCTCTTCGCTGCCTCGCCAACTAGCAAAGTGCTGCCTCGCTTCGCCTCCACGCCAAAAAGCCATCCGCGATGCCACTGCGCCACCTGCTGCACAAGCAAAGTGCTGCATCTCTTCGCTGCCTCGCACAATGAGCAAGCACTGTGCATGGTCGCTGTGTCACAAACAAGGAGACTGCTGAATCTCTTCGCTGCCTCGCCAACAAGCAAACCGCTGCATCTCTTCGCTGCCTCACCAACAAGCAAATCGCTGCATATCTTCGCTGCCTCGCCAACAAGCAGAGCGCTGCGTGTATTCGCTGAGTGGCAGAAAGCAAAGCACGGCGCCTGTTCGCTGCCTGGCCAACAAGCAAAGCGCTCCATCTCTTCGCTGCCTCGCAAACGAAGGAAGCGCTGCGTGCCTTCGGCGCCGAGCAAAGCAGCGCGTGCCTTCGCCGCCTCGCCGCCTAAGAAAGCGCTGCGTGCCTTCTCGCCCTCGCCGCCTAGCAAAGCGCCGTGTGCCTTCGCCGCCTCCCCAATCGCTTCGTGCCTTCGCCGCCTAGCAAAGCGCCTAGCAAAGCGTCCTCAGCCTTCGCTGCCTAGCAAAGCTCCACGTCCGCTCGCCGCCTAGCAAAGCACTGCGTGCCCTCGCCGCCTCCTAGAGCGCTGCGTGCCTTCGGCGCCTGGCAAAGCACTGCGTGCCCTCGCCGCCTCGCACACCGCTGCGTGCCTTCGGCGCCTGGCAAAGCGCTGCGTGCCCTCGCCGCCTCGCACAGTGCTGCGTGCCTTCGGCGCCTGGCAAAGTGCTGCGTGCCTTCGGCGCCTGGCAAAGCGCTGCGTGCCCTCGCCGCCTCGCACAGCGCTGCGTGCCTTCGGCGCCTGGCAAAGCGCTGCGTGCCTTCGCCGCCTCGCCGCCTAGCAAGGCGCCCTAGCCCGTCCACCACCATCAGATCGCTGCGTGCCTTCGCTGCCTCGGTGCTTAGCAAAGCGCCACGTGCCTTCGGCGCCTACAAAAGCGCCGTGTGCCTTCGGCGCTACTACGGCGTTTGCTAAGCGGCGCGGCGGCGAAGGGACGCAGCGGTGTGTGAGGCGGCGAAGGCAAGCAGCGCTTTGCTGGGCGGCGAGGCGGCGAAGGGCCGAAGCGATTGGGGAGGCGGTGAAGGGAGACGGCGCTTTGTTGGGCGGCGAGGGCGAAAGGCACGCAGCGCTTTCTTAGGCGGCGAGGCGGCGAAGGCACGCGCTGCTTTGCTAGGCGCCGAAGGAACACGGCGCTTTGCTAGGCGGCGACGGCACGCGGAGCTTTGCTAGGCGGCGAGGCGGCGAAGGGACACGGCGCTTCGCTAGGCGGCGAGGGCGAGAAGGCACGCAGCGCTTTCTTAGGCGGCGAGGCGGCGAAGGCACGCGCTGCTTTGCTAGGCGCCGAAGTTACACGGCGCTTTGCTAGGCGGCGACGGCACGCGGAGCTTTGCTAGGCGGCGAGGCGGCGAAGGGACACGGCGCTTCGCTAGGCGGCGAGGGCGAGAAGGCACGCAGCGCTTTCTCAGGCGGCGAGGCGGCGAAGGCACGCGCTGCTCTGCCAGCCGCCGAAGGCACGCAGCGCTTTGCTAGGCTGCGATGCGGCGAGGCGCCGAACGCAGGCACTTCTTTGCTAGGCGCCCAAGGAACACGGCGCTTTGCTTGACGGCGACGGCACGCGCAGCTTTGCTAGGCGCCCAAGGCAGACGACGCTTTGCTAGGCAGCGAGGCGGCGAACGCACAAAGCCATTTGCTCGGCGGTGATTCGCTGCCTCGCACAAGAGCTAACCACTGTGCATGTTGGCTGTCTCACAAACAAGCAGCCTGCTGCGTCTCTTCGCTGCCTCGCCAACTAGCAAAGTGCTGCCTCGCTTCGCCTCCACGCCAAAAAGCCATCCGCGATGCCACTGCGCCACCTGCTGCACAAGCAAAGTGCTGCATCTCTTCGCTGCCTCGCACAATGAGCAAGCACTGTGCATGGTCGCTGTGTCACAAACAAGGAGACTGCTGAATCTCTTCGCTGCCTCGCCAACAAGCAAACCGCTGCATCTCTTCGCTGCCTCGCCAACAAGCAAATCGCTGCATATCTTCGCTGCCTCGCCAACAAGCAGACCGCTGCGTGTATTCGCTGAGTGGCAGAAAGCAAAGCACGGCGCCTGTTCGCTGCCTGGCCAACAAGCAAAGCGCTCCATCTCTTTGCTGCCTCGCAAACGAAGGAAGCGCTGCGTGCCTTCGGCGCCGAGCAAAGCAGCGCGTGCCTTCGCCGCCTCGCCGCCTAAGAAAGCGCTGCGTGCCTTCTCGCCCTCGCCGCCTAGCAAAGCGCCGTGTGCCTTCGCCGCCTCCCCAATCGCTTCGTGCCTTCGCCGCCTAGCAAAGCGCCTAGCAAAGCGTCCTCAGCCTTCGCTGCCTAGCAAAGCTCCACGTCCGCTCGCCGCCTAGCAAAGCACTGTGTGCCCTCGCCGCCTCCTAGAGCGCTGCGTGCCTTCGGCGCCTGGCAAAGCACTGCGTGCCCTCGCCGCCTCGCACAGCGCTGCGTGCCTTCGGCGCCTGGCAAAGCGCTGCGTGCCTTCGGCGCCTGGCAAAGCACTGCGTGCCCTCGCCGCCTCGCACAGTGCTGCGTGCCTTCGGCGCCTGGCAAAGCGCTGCGTGCCTTCGCCGCCTCGCCGCCTAGCAAGGCGCCCTAGCCCGTCCACCACCATCAGATCGCTGCGTGCCTTCGCTGCCTCGGTGCTTAGCAAAGCGCCACGTGCCTTCGGCGCCTACAAAAGCGCCGTGTGCCTTCGGCGCTACTACGGCGTTTGCTAAGCGGCGAGGCGGCGAAGGGACGCAGCGGTGTGTGAGGCGGCGAAGGCAAGCAGCGCTTTGCTGGGCGGCGAGGCGGCGAAGGGCCGAAGCGATTGGGGAGGCGGTGAAGGGAGACGGCGCTTTGTTGGGCGGCGAGGGCGAAAGGCACGCAGCGCTTTCTTAGGCGGCGAGGCGGCGAAGGCACGCGCTGCTTTGCTAGGCGCCGAAGGAACACGGCGCTTTGCTAGGCGGCGACGGCACGCGGAGCTTTGCTAGGCGGCGAAGGGACACGGCGCTTCGCTAGGCGGCGAGGGCGAGAAGGCACGCAGCGCTTTCTCAGGCGGCGAGGCGGCGAAGGCACGCGCTGCTCTGCCAGCCGCCGAAGGCACGCAGCGCTTTGCTAGGCTGCGATGCGGCGAGGCGCCGAACGCAGGCACTTCTTTGCTAGGCGCCCAAGGAACACGGCGCTTTGCTTGACGGCGACGGCACGCGCAGCTTTGCTAGGCGCCCAAGGCAGACGACGCTTTGCTAGGCAGCGAGGCGGCGAACGCACAAAGCCATTTGCTCTGCGGTGATTCGCTGCCTCGCACAATAGCTAACCACTGTGCATGTTGGCTGTCTCACAAACAAGCAGCCTGCTGCGTCTCTTCGCTGCCTCGCCAACTAGCAAAGTGCTGCCTCGCTTCGCCTCCACGCCAAAAAGCCATCCGCGATGCCACTGCGCCACCTGCTGCACAAGCAAAGTGCTGCATCTCTTCGCTGCCTCGCACAATGAGCAAGCACTGTGCATGGTCGCTGTGTCACAAACAAGGAGACTGCTGAATCTCTTCGCTGCCTCGCCAACAAGCAAACCGCTGCATCTCTTCGCTGCCTCACCAACAAGCAAATCGCTGCATATCTTCGCTGCCTCGCCAACAAGCAGAGCGCTGCGTGTATTCGCTGAGTGGCAGAAAGCAAAGCACGGCGCCTGTTCGCTGCCTGGCCAACAAGCAAAGCGCTCCATCTCTTCGCTGCCTCGCAAACGAAGGAAGCGCTGCGTGCCTTCGGCGCCGAGCAAAGCAGCGCGTGCCTTCGCCGCCTCGCCGCCTAAGAAAGCGCTGCGTGCCTTCTCGCCCTCGCCGCCTAGCAAAGCGCCGTGTGCCTTCGCCGCCTCCCCAATCGCTTCGAGCCTTCGCCGCCTAGCAAAGCGCCTAGCAAAGCGTCCTCAGCCTTCGCTGCCTAGCAAAGCTCCACGTCCGCTCGCCACCTAGCAAAGCACTGTGTGCCCTCGCCGCCTCCTAGAGCGCTGCGTGCCTTCGGCGCCTGGCAAAGCACTGCGTGCCCTCGCCGCCTCCTAGAGCGCTGCGTGCCTTCGGCGCCTGGCAAAGCGCTGCGTGCCCTCGCCGCCTCGCACAGTGCTGCGTGCCTTCGGCGCCTGGCAAAGCGCTGCGTGCCTTCGGCGCCTGGCAAAGCACTGCGTGCCCTCGCCGCCTCGCACAGCGCTGCGTGCCTTCGGCGCCTGGCAAAGCGCTGCGTGCCTTCGCCGCCTCGCCGCCTAGCAAGGCGCCCTAGCCCGTCCACCACCATCAGATCGCTGCGTGCCTTCGCTGCCTCGGTGCTTAGCAAAGCGCCACGTGCCTTCGGCGCCTACAAAAGCGCCGTGTGCCTTCGGCGCTACTACGGCGTTTGCTAAGCGGCGAGGCGGCGAAGGGACGCAGCGGTGTGTGAGGCGGCGAAGGCAAGCAGCGCTTTGCTGGGCGGCGAGGCGGCGAAGGGCCGAAGCGATTGGGGAGGCGGTGAAGGGACACGGCGCTTTGTTGGGCGGCGAGGGCGAAAGGCACGCAGCGCTTTCTTAGGCGGCGAGGCGGCGAAGGCACGCGCTGCTTTGCTAGGCGCCGAAGGAACACGGCGCTTTGCTAGGCGGCGACGGCACGCGGAGCTTTGCTAGGCGGCGAGGCGGCGAAGGGACACGGCGCTTCGCTAGGCGGCGAGGGCGAGAAGGCACGCAGCGCTTTCTCAGGCGGCGAGGCGGCGAAGGCACGCGCTGCTCTGCCAGCCGCCGAAGGCACGCAGCGCTTTGCTAGGCTGCGATGCGGCGAGGCGCCGAACGCAGGCACTTCTTTGCTAGGCGCCCAAGGAACACGGCGCTTTGCTTGACGGCGACGGCACGCGCAGCTTTGCTAGGCGCCCAAGGCAGACGACGCTTTGCTAGGCAGCGAGGCGGCGAACGCACAAAGCCATTTGCTCGGCGGTGATTCGCTGCCTCGCACAAGAGCTAACCACTGTGCATGTTGGCTGTCTCACAAACAAGCAGCCTGCTGCGTCTCTTCGCTGCCTCGCCAACTAGCAAAGTGCTGCCTCGCTTCGCCTCCACGCCAAAAAGCCATCCGCGATGCCACTGCGCCACCTGCTGCACAAGCAAAGTGCTGCATCTCTTCGCTGCCTCGCACAATGAGCAAGCACTGTGCATGGTCGCTGTGTCACAAACAAGGAGACTGCTGAATCTCTTCGCTGCCTCGCCAACAAGCAAACCGCTGCATCTCTTCGCTGCCTCACCAACAAGCAAATCGCTGCATATCTTCGCTGCCTCGCCAACAAGCAGACCGCTGCGTGTATTCGCTGAGTGGCAGAAAGCAAAGCACGGCGCCTGTTCGCTGCCTGGCCAACAAGCAAAGCGCTCCATCTCTTCGCTGCCTCGCAAACGAAGGAAGCGCTGCGTGCCTTCGGCGCCGAGCAAAGCAGCGCGTGCCTTCGCCGCCTCGCCGCCTAAGAAAGCGCTGCGTGCCTTCTCGCCCTCGCCGCCTAGCAAAGCGCCGTGTGCCTTCGCCGCCTCCCCAATCGCTTCGAGCCTTCGCCGCCTAGCAAAGCGCCTAGCAAAGCGTCCTCAGCCTTCGCTGCCTAGCAAAGCTCCACGTCCGCTCGCCACCTAGCAAAGCACTGTGTGCCCTCGCCGCCTCCTAGAGCGCTGCGTGCCTTCGGCGCCTGGCAAAGCACTGCGTGCCCTCGCCGCCTCCTAGAGCGCTGCGTCCTTCGGCGCCTGGCAAAGCGCTGCGTGCCTTCGGCGCCTGGCAAAGCGCTGCGTGCCTTCGGCGCCTGGCAAAGCACTGCGTGCCCTCGCCGCCTCGCACAGCGCTGCGTGCCTTCGGCGCCTGGCAAAGCGCTGCGTGCCCTCGCCGCCTCGCACAGTGCTGCGTGCCTTCGGCGCCTGGCAAAGCGCTGCGTGCCTTCGGCGCCTGGCAAAGCACTGCGTGCCCTCGCCGCCTCGCACAGCGCTGCGTCCTTGGGCGCCTGGCAAAGCGCTGCGTGCCTTCGCCGCCTCGCCGCCTAGCAAGGCGCCCTAGCCCGTCCACCACCATCAGATCGCTGCGTGCCTTCGCTGCCTCGGTGCTTAGCAAAGCGCCACGTGCCTTCGGCGCCTACAAAAGCGCCGTGTGCCTTCGGCGCTACTACGGCGTTTGCTAAGCGGCGAGGCGGCGAAGGGACGCAGCGGTGTGTGAGGCGGCGAAGGCAAGCAGCGCTTTGCTGGGCGGCGAGGCGGCGAAGGGCCGAAGCGATTGGGGAGGCGGTGAAGGGAGACGGCGCTTTGTTGGGCGGCGAGGGCGAAAGGCACGCAGCGCTTTCTTAGGCGGCGAGGCGGCGAAGGCACGCGCTGCTTTGCTAGGCGCCGAAGGAACACGGCGCTTTGCTAGGCGGCGACGGCACGCGGAGCTTTGCTAGGCGGCGAAGGGACACGGCGCTTCGCTAGGCGGCGAGGGCGAGAAGGCACGCAGCGCTTTCTCAGGCGGCGAGGCGGCGAAGGCACGCGCTGCTCTGCCAGCCGCCGAAGGCACGCAGCGCTTTGCTAGGCTGCGATGCGGCGAGGCGCCGAACGCAGGCACTTCTTTGCTAGGCGCCCAAGGAACACGGCGCTTTGCTTGACGGCGACGGCACGCGCAGCTTTGCTAGGCGCCCAAGGCAGACGACGCTTTGCTAGGCAGCGAGGCGGCGAACGCACAAAGCCATTTGCTCGGCGGTGATTCGCTGCCTCGCACAAGAGCTAACCACTGTGCATGTTGGCTGTCTCACAAACAAGCAGCCTGCTGCGTCTCTTCGCTGCCTCGCCAACTAGCAAAGTGCTGCCTCGCTTCGCCTCCACGCCAAAAAGCCATCCGCGATGCCACTGCGCCACCTGCTGCACAAGCAAAGTGCTGCATCTCTTCGCTGCCTCGCACAATGAGCAAGCACTGTGCATGGTCGCTGTGTCACAAACAAGGAGACTGCTGAATCTCTTCGCTGCCTCGCCAACAAGCAAACCGCTGCATCTCTTCGCTGCCTCACCAACAAGCAAATCGCTGCATATCTTCGCTGCCTCGCCAACAAGCAGAGCGCTGCGTGTATTCGCTGAGTGGCAGAAAGCAAAGCACGGCGCCTGTTCGCTGCCTGGCCAACAAGCAAAGCGCTCCATCTCTTCGCTGCCTCGCAAACGAAGGAAGCGCTGCGTGCCTTCGGCGCCGAGCAAAGCAGCGCGTGCCTTCGCCGCCTCGCCGCCTAAGAAAGCGCTGCGTGCCTTCTCGCCCTCGCCGCCTAGCAAAGCGCCGTGTGCCTTCGCCGCCTCCCCAATCGCTTCGAGCCTTCGCCGCCTAGCAAAGCGCCTAGCAAAGCGTCCTCAGCCTTCGCTGCCTAGCAAAGCTCCACGTCCGCTCGCCACCTAGCAAAGCACTGTGTGCCCTCGCCGCCTCCTAGAGCGCTGCGTGCCTTCGGCGCCTGGCAAAGCACTGCGTGCCCTCGCCGCCTCCTAGAGCGCTGCGTGCCTTCGGCGCCTGGCAAAGCGCTGCGTGCCCTCGCCGCCTCGCACAGTGCTGCGTGCCTTCGGCGCCTGGCAAAGCGCTGCGTGCCTTCGGCGCCTGGCAAAGCACTGCGTGCCCTCGCCGCCTCGCACAGCGCTGCGTGCCTTCGGCGCCTGGCAAAGCGCTGCGTGCCTTCGCCGCCTCGCCGCCTAGCAAGGCGCCCTAGCCCGTCCACCACCATCAGATCGCTGCGTGCCTTCGCTGCCTCGGTGCTTAGCAAAGCGCCACGTGCCTTCGGCGCCTACAAAAGCGCCGTGTGCCTTCGGCGCTACTACGGCGTTTGCTAAGCGGCGAGGCGGCGAAGGGACGCAGCGGTGTGTGAGGCGGCGAAGGCAAGCAGCGCTTTGCTAGGCGGCGAGGCGGCGAAGGGCCGAAGCGATTGGGGAGGCGGTGAAGGGAGACGGCGCTTTGTTGGGCGGCGAGGGCGAAAGGCACGCAGCGCTTTCTTAGGCGGCGAGGCGGCGAAGGCACGCGCTGCTTTGCTAGGCGCCGAAGGAACACGGCGCTTTGCTAGGCGGCGACGGCACGCGGAGCTTTGCTAGGCGGCGAGGCGGCGAAGGGACACGGCGCTTCGCTAGGCGGCAAGGGCGAAAGGCACGCAGCGCTTTCTTAGGCGGCGAGGCGGCGAAGGCACGCGCTGCTTTGCTAGGCGCCGAAGGAACACGGCGCTTTGCTAGGCGGCGACGGCACGCGGAGCTTTGCTAGGCGGCGAGGCGGCGAAGGGACACGGCGCTTCGCTAGGCGGCGAGGGCGAGAAGGCACGCAGCGCTTTCTCAGGCGGCGAGGCGGCGAAGGCACGCGCTGCTCTGCCAGCCGCCGAAGGCACGCAGCGCTTTGCTAGGCTGCGATGCGGCGAGGCGCCGAACGCAGGCACTTCTTTGCTAGGCGCCCAAGGAACACGGCGCTTTGCTTGACGGCGACGGCACGCGCAGCTTTGCTAGGCGCCCAAGGCAGACGACGCTTTGCTAGGCAGCGAGGCGGCGAACGCACAAAGCCATTTGCTCTGCGGTGATTCGCTGCCTCGCACAAGAGCTAACCACTGTGCATGTTGGCTGTCTCACAAACAAGCAGCCTGCTGCGTCTCTTCGCTGCCTCGCCAACTAGCAAAGTGCTGCCTCGCTTCGCCTCCACGCCAAAAAGCCATCCGCGATGCCACTGCGCCACCTGCTGCACAAGCAAAGTGCTGCATCTCTTCGCTGCCTCGCACAAGGAGCAAGCACTGGGCATGTTGGCTGTCTCACAAACAAGGAGATTGCTGAATCTCTTCGCTGCCTCGCCAACAAGCAGACCGCTGCGTGTATTCGCTGAGTGGCAGAAAGCAAAGCACGGCGCCTGTTCGCTGCCTGGCCAACAAGCAAAGCGCTCCCTCTCTTCGCTGCCTCGCAAACGAAGGAAGCGCTGCGTGCCTTCGGCGCCGAGCAAAGCAGCGCGTGCCTTCGCCGCCTCGCCGCCTAAGAAAGCGCTGCGTGCCTTCTCGCCCTCGCCGCCTAGCAAAGCGCCGTGTGCCTTCGCCGCCTCCCCAATCGCTTCGTGCCTTCGCCGCCTAGCAAAGCGTCCTCAGCCTTCGCTGCCTAGCAAAGCTCCACGTCCGCTCGCCGCCTAGCAAAGCACTGTGTGCCCTCGCCGCCTCCTAGAGCGCTGCGTGCCTTCGGCGCCTGGCAAAGCACTGCGTGCCCTCGCCGCCTCCTAGAGCGCTGCGTGCCTTCGGCGCCTGGCAAAGCGCTGCGTGCCCTCGCCGCCTCGCACAGTGCTGCGTGCCTTCGGCGCCTGGCAAAGCGCTGCGTGCCTTCGGCGCCTGGCAAAGCACTGCGTGCCCTCGCCGCCTCGCACAGCGCTGCGTGCCTTCGGCGCCTGGCAAAGCGCTGCGTGCCTTCGCCGCCTCGCCGCCTAGCAAAGCGCCCTAGCCCGTCCACCACCATCAGATCGCTGCGTGCCTTCGCTGCCTCGGTGCTTAGCAAAGCGCCACGTGCCTTCGGCGCCTACAAAAGCGCCGTGTGCCTTCGGCGCTACTACGGCGTTTGCTAAGCGGCGAGGCGGCGAAGGGACGCAGCGGTGTGTGAGGCGGCGAAGGCAAGCAGCGCTTTGCTGGGCGGCGAGGCGGCGAAGGGCCGAAGCGATTGGGGAGGCGGCGAAGGCACACGGCGCTTTGCTAGGCGGCGAGGGCGAGAAGGCACGCAGCGCTTTCTTAGGCGGCGAGGCGGCGAAGGCACGCGCTGCTTTGCTAGGCGCCGAAGGAACACGGCGCTTTGCTAGGCGGCGACGGCACGCGGAGCTTTGCTAGGCGGCGAGGCGGCGAAGGGACACGGCGCTTCGCTAGGCGGCGAGGGCGAGAAGGCACGCAGTGCTTTCTCAGGCGGCGAGGCGGCGAAGGCACGCGCTGCTCTGCCAGCCGCCGAAGGCACGCAGCGCTTTGCTAGGCTGCGATGCGGCGAGGCGCCCAACGCAGGCACTTCTTTGCTAGGCGCCCAAGGAACACGGCGCTTTGCTTGACGGCGACGGCACGCGCAGCTTTGCTAGGCGCCCAAGGCAGACGACGCTTTGCTAGGCAGCGAGGCGGCGAACGCACAAAGCCATTTGCTCGGCGGTGATTCGCTGCCTCGCACAAGAGCTAACCACTGTGCATGTTGGCTGTCTCACAAACAAGCAGCCTGCTGCGTCTCTTCGCTGCCTCGCCAACTAGCAAAGTGCTGCCTCGCTTCGCCTCCACGCCAAAAAGCCATCCGCGATGCCACTGCGCCACCTGCTGCACAAGCAAAGTGCTGCATCTCTTCGCTGCCTCGCACAAGGAGCAAGCACTGGGCATGTTGGCTGTCTCACAAACAAGGAGATTGCTGAATCTCTTCGCTGCCTCGCCAACAAGCAGACCGCTGCGTGTATTCGCTGAGTGGCAGAAAGCAAAGCACGGCGCCTGTTCGCTGCCTGGCCAACAAGCAAAGCGCTCCATCTCTTCGCTGCCTCGCAAACGAAGGAAGCGCTGCGTGCCTTCGGCGCCGAGCAAAGCAGCGCGTGCCTTCGCCGCCTCGCCGCCTAAGAAAGCGCTGCGTGCCTTCTCGCCCTCGCCGCCTAGCAAAGCGCCGTGTGCCTTCGCCGCCTCCCCAATCGCTTCGTGCCTTCGCCGCCTAGCAAAGCGCCTAGCAAAGCGTCCTCAGCCTTCGCTGCCTAGCAAAGCTCCACGTCCGCTCGCCGCCTAGCAAAGCACTGTGTGCCCTCGCCGCCTCCTAGAGCGCTGCGTGCCTTCGGCGCCTGGCAAAGCACTGCGTGCCCTCGCCGCCTCCTAGAGCGCTGCGTGCCTTCGGCGCCTGGCAAAGCGCTGCGTGCCCTCGCCGCCTCGCACAGTGCTGCGTCCTTGGGCGCCTGGCAAAGCGCTGCGTGCCTTCGGCGCCTGGCAAAGCACTGCGTGCCCTCGCCGCCTCGCACAGCGCTGCGTGCCTTCGGCGCCTGGCAAAGCGCTGCGTGCCTTCGCCGCCTCGCCGCCTAGCAAGGCGCCCTAGCCCGTCCACCACCATCAGATCGCTGCGTGCCTTCGCTGCCTCGGTGCTTAGCAAAGCGCCACGTGCCTTGGGCGCCTACAAAAGCGCCGTGTGCCTTCGGCGCTACTACGGCGTTTGCTAAGCGGCGAGGCGGCGAAGGGACGCAGCGGTGTGTGAGGCGGCGAAGGCAAGCAGCGCTTTGCTGGGCGGCAAGGCGGCGAAGGGCCGAAGCGATTGGGGAGGCGGTGAAGGGAGACGGCGCTTTGTTGGGCGGCGAGGGCGAAAGGCACGCAGCGCTTTCTTAGGCGGCGAGGCGGCGAAGGCACGCGCTGCTTTGCTAGGCGCCGAAGGAACACGGCGCTTTGCTAGGCGGCGACGGCACGCGGAGCTTTGCTAGGCGGCGAGGCGGCGAAGGGACACGGCGCTTCGCTAGGCAGCGAGGGCGAGAAGGCACGCAGCGCTTTCTCAGGCGGCGAGGCGGCGAAGGCACGCGCTGCTCTGCCAGCCGCCGAAGGCACGCAGCGCTTTGCTAGGCTGCGATGCGGCGAGGCGCCCAACGCAGGCACTTCTTTGCTAGGCGCCCAAGGAACACGGCGCTTTGCTTGACGGCGACGGCACGCGCAGCTTTGCTAGGCGCCCAAGGCAGACGACGCTTTGCTAGGCAGCGAGGCGGCGAACGCACAAAGCCATTTGCTCGGCGGTGATTCGCTGCCTCGCACAAGAGCTAACCACTGTGCATGTTGGCTGTCTCACAAACAAGCAGCCTGCTGCGTCTCTTCGCTGCCTCGCCAACTAGCAAAGTGCTGCCTCGCTTCGCCTCCACGCCAAAAAGCCATCCGCGATGCCACTGCGCCACCTGCTGCACAAGCAAAGTGCTGCATCTCTTCGCTGCCTCGCACAATGAGCAAGCACTGTGCATGGTCGCTGTGTCACAAACAAGGAGACTGCTGAATCTCTTCGCTGCCTCGCCAACAAGCAAACCGCTGCATCTCTTCGCTGCCTCACCAACAAGCAAATCGCTGCATATCTTCGCTGCCTCGCCAACAAGCAGAGCGCTGCGTGTATTCGCTGAGTGGCAGAAAGCAAAGCACGGCGCCTGTTCGCTGCCTGGCCAACAAGCAAAGCGCTCCATCTCTTCGCTGCCTCGCAAACGAAGGAAGCGCTGCGTGCCTTCGGCGCCGAGCAAAGCAGCGCGTGCCTTCGCCGCCTCGCCGCCTAAGAAAGCGCTGCGTGCCTTCTCGCCCTCGCCGCCTAGCAAAGCGCCGTGTGCCTTCGCCGCCTCCCCAATCGCTTCGTGCCTTCGCCGCCTAGCAAAGCGCCTAGCAAAGCGTCCTCAGCCTTCGCTGCCTAGCAAAGCTCCACGTCCGCTCGCCGCCTAGCAAAGCACTGTGTGCCCTCGCCGCCTCCTAGAGCGCTGCGTGCCTTCGGCGCCTGGCAAAGCACTGCGTGCCCTCGCCGCCTCCTAGAGCGCTGCGTGCCTTCGGCGCCTGGCAAAGCACTGCGTGCCCTCGCCGCCTCGCACAGCGCTGCGTGCCTTCGGCGCCTGGCAAAGCGCTGCGTGCCCTCGCCGCCTCGCACAGTGCTGCGTGCCTTCGGCGCCTGGCAAAGCGCTGAGTGCCTTCGGCGCCTGGCAAAGCACTGCGTGCCCTCGCCGCCTCGCACAGCGCCGTGTGCCTTCGCCGCCTCCCCAATCGCTTCGTGCCTTCGCCGCCTAGCAAAGCGCCTAGCAAAGCGTCCTCAGCCTTCGCTACCTAGCAAAGCTCCACGTCCGCTCGCCGCCTAGCAAAGCACTGTGTGCCCTCGCCGCCTCCTAGAGCGCTGCGTGCCTTCGGCGCCTGGCAAAGCACTGCGTGCCCTCGCCGCCTCGCACAGCGCTGCGTCCTTGGGCGCCTGGCAAAGCGCTGCGTGCCTTCGCCGCCTCGCCGCCTAGCAAGGCGCCCTAGCCCGTCCACCACCATCAGATCGCTGCGTGCCTTCGCTGCCTCGGTGCTTAGCAAAGCGCCACGTGCCTTCGGCGCCTACAAAAGCGCCGTGTGCCTTCGGCGCTACTACGGCGTTTGCTAAGCGGCGAGGCGGCGAAGGGACGCAGCGGTGTGTGAGGCGGCGAAGGCAAGCAGCGCTTTGCTGGGCGGCGAGGCGGCGAAGGGCCGAAGCGATTGGGGAGGCGGTGAAGGGACACGGCGCTTTGTTGGGCGGCGAGGGCGAAAGGCACGCAGCGCTTTCTTAGGCGGCGAGGCGGCGAAGGCACGCGCTGCTTTGCTAGGCGCCGAAGGAACACGGCGCTTTGCTAGGCGGCGACGGCACGCGGAGCTTTGCTAGGCGGCGAGGCGGCGAAGGGACACGGCGCTTCGCTAGGCGGCGAGGGCGAGAAGGCACGCAGCGCTTTCTCAGGCGGCGAGGCGGCGAAGGCACGCGCTGCTCTGCCAGCCGCCGAAGGCACGCAGCGCTTTGCTAGGCTGCGATGCGGCGAGGCGCCGAACGCAGGCACTTCTTTGCTAGGCGCCCAAGGAACACGGCGCTTTGCTTGACGGCGACGGCACGCGCAGCTTTGCTAGGCGCCCAAGGCAGACGACGCTTTGCTAGGCAGCGAGGCGGCGAACGCACAAAGCCATTTGCTCGGCGGTGATTCGCTGCCTCGCACAAGAGCTAACCACTGTGCATGTTGGCTGTCTCACAAACAAGCAGCCTGCTGCGTCTCTTCGCTGCCTCGCCAACTAGCAAAGTGCTGCCTCGCTTCGCCTCCACGCCAAAAAGCCATCCGCGATGCCACTGCGCCACCTGCTGCACAAGCAAAGTGCTGCATCTCTTCGCTGCCTCGCACAATGAGCAAGCACTGTGCATGGTCGCTGTGTCACAAACAAGGAGACTGCTGAATCTCTTCGCTGCCTCGCCAACAAGCAAACCGCTGCATCTCTTCGCTGCCTCACCAACAAGCAAATCGCTGCATATCTTCGCTGCCTCGCCAACAAGCAGACCGCTGCGTGTATTCGCTGAGTGGCAGAAAGCAAAGCACGGCGCCTGTTCGCTGCCTGGCCAACAAGCAAAGCGCTCCATCTCTTCGCTGCCTCGCAAACGAAGGAAGCGCTGCGTGCCTTCGGCGCCGAGCAAAGCAGCGCGTGCCTTCGCCGCCTCGCCGCCTAAGAAAGCGCTGCGTGCCTTCTCGCCCTCGCCGCCTAGCAAAGCGCCGTGTGCCTTCGCCGCCTCCCCAATCGCTTCGTGCCTTCGCCGCCTAGCAAAGCGCCTAGCAAAGCGTCCTCAGCCTTGGCTGCCTAGCAAAGCTCCACGTCCGCTCGCCGCCTAGCAAAGCACTGTGTGCCCTCGCCGCCTCCTAGAGCGCTGCGTGCCTTCGGCGCCTGGCAAAGCACTGTGTGCCCTCGCCGCCTCGCACAGCGCTGCGTCCTTCGGCGCCTGGCAAAGCGCTGCGTGCCTTCGGCGCCTGGCAAAGCACTGCGTGCCCTCGCCGCCTCGCACAGCGCTGCGTCCTTGGGCGCCTGGCAAAGCGCTGCGTGCCCTCGCCGCCTCGCCGCCTAGCAAGGCGCCCTAGCCCGTCCACCACCATCAGATCGCTGCGTGCCTTCGCTGCCTCGGTGCTTAGCAAAGCGCCACGTGCCTTCGACGCCTACAAAAGCGCCGTGTGCCTTCGGCGCTACTACGGCGTTTGCTAAGCGGCGAGGCGGCGAAGGGACGCAGCGGTGTGTGAGGCGGCGAAGGCAAGCAGCGCTTTGCTGGGCGGCGAGGCGGCGAAGGGCCGAAGCGATTGGGGAGGCGGTGAAGGGACACGGCGCTTTGTTGGGCGGCGAGGGCGAAAGGCACGCAGCGCTTTCTTAGGCGGCGAGGCGGCGAAGGCACGCGCTGCTTTGCTAGGCGCCGAAGGAACACGGCGCTTTGCTAGGCGGCGACGGCACGCGGAGCTTTGCTAGGCGGCGAGGCGGCGAAGGGACACGGCGCTTCGCTAGGCGGCGAGGGCGAGAAGGCACGCAGCGCTTTCTCAGGCGGCGAGGCGGCGAAGGCACGCGCTGCTCTGCCAGCCGCCGAAGGCACGCAGCGCTTTGCTAGGCTGCGATGCGGCGAGGCGCCCAACGCAGGCACTTCTTTGCTAGGCGCCCAAGGAACACGGCGCTTTGCTTGACGGCGACGGCACGCGCAGCTTTGCTAGGCGCCCAAGGCAGACGACGCTTTGCTAGGCAGCGAGGCGGCGAACGCACAAAGCCATTTGCTCGGCGGTGATTCGCTGCCTCGCACAAGAGCTAACCACTGTGCATGTTGGCTGTCTCACAAACAAGCAGCCTGCTGCGTCTCTTCGCTGCCTCGCCAACTAGCAAAGTGCTGCCTCGCTTCGCCTCCACGCCAAAAAGCCATCCGCGATGCCACTGCGCCACCTGCTGCACAAGCAAAGTGCTGCATCTCTTCGCTGCCTCGCACAATGAGCAAGCACTGTGCATGGTCGCTGTGTCACAAACAAGGAGACTGCTGAATCTCTTCGCTGCCTCGCCAACAAGCAAACCGCTGCATCTCTTCGCTGCCTCACCAACAAGCAAATCGCTGCATATCTTCGCTGCCTCGCCAACAAGCAGACCGCTGCGTGTATTCGCTGAGTGGCAGAAAGCAAAGCACGGCGCCTGTTCGCTGCCTGGCCAACAAGCAAAGCGCTCCATCTCTTCGCTGCCTCGCAAACGAAGGAAGCGCTGCGTGCCTTCGGCGCCGAGCAAAGCAGCGCGTGCCTTCGCCGCCTCGCCGCCTAAGAAAGCGCTGCGTGCCTTCTCGCCCTCGCCGCCTAGCAAAGCGCCGTGTGCCTTCGCCGCCTCCCCAATCGCTTCGTGCCTTCGCCGCCTAGCAAAGCGCCTAGCAAAGCGTCCTCAGCCTTCGCTGCCTAGCAAAGCTCCACGTCCGCTCGCCGCCTAGCAAAGCACTGTGTGCCCTCGCCGCCTCCTAGAGCGCTGCGTGCCTTCGGCGCCTGGCAAAGCACTGTGTGCCCTCGCTGCCTCGCACAGCGCTGCGTCCTTCGGCGCCTGGCAAAGCGCTGCGTGCCTTCGGCGCCTGGCAAAGCACTGCGTGCCCTCGCCGCCTCGCACAGCGCTGCGTCCTTGGGCGCCTGGCAAAGCGCTGCGTGCCCTCGCCGCCTCGCCGCCTAGCAAGGCGCCCTAGCCCGTCCACCACCATCAGATCGCTGCGTGCCTTCGCTGCCTCGGTGCTTAGCAAAGCGCCACGTGCCTTCGACGCCTACAAAAGCGCCGTGTGCCTTCGGCGCTACTACGGCGTTTGCTAAGCGGCGAGGCGGCGAAGGGACGCAGCGGTGTGTGAGGCGGCGAAGGCAAGCAGCGCTTTGCTGGGCGGCGAGGCGGCGAAGGGCCGAAGCGATTGGGGAGGCGGTGAAGGGACACGGCGCTTTGTTGGGCGGCGAGGGCGAAAGGCACGCAGCGCTTTCTTAGGCGGCGAGGCGGCGAAGGCACGCGCTGCTTTGCTAGGCGCCGAAGGAACACGGCGCTTTGTAGGCGGCGACGGCACGCGGAGCTTTGCTAGGCGGCGAGGCGGCGAAGGGACACGGCGCTTCGCTAGGCGGCGAGGGCGAGAAGGCACGCAGCGCTTTCTCAGGCGGCGAGGCGGCGAAGGCACGCGCTGCTCTGCCAGCCGCCGAAGGCACGCAGCGCTTTGCTAGGCTGCGATGCGGCGAGGCGCCCAACGCAGGCACTTCTTTGCTAGGCGCCCAAGGAACACGGCGCTTTGCTTGACGGCGACGGCACGCGCAGCTTTGCTAGGCGCCCAAGGCAGACGACGCTTTGCTAGGCAGCGAGGCGGCGAACGCACAAAGCCATTTGCTCTGCGGTGATTCGCTGCCTCGCACAAGAGCTAACCACTGTGCATGTTGGCTGTCTCACAAACAAGCAGCCTGCTGCGTCTCTTCGCTGCCTCGCCAACTAGCAAAGTGCTGCCTCGCTTCGCCTCCACGCCAAAAAGCCATCCGCGATGCCACTGCGCCACCTGCTGCACAAGCAAAGTGCTGCATCTCTTCGCTGCCTCGCACAAGGAGCAAGCACTGGGCATGTTGGCTGTCTCACAAACAAGGAGATTGCTGAATCTCTTCGCTGCCTCGCCAACAAGCAGACCGCTGCGTGTATTCGCTGAGTGGCAGAAAGCAAAGCACGGCGCCTGTTCGCTGCCTGGCCAACAAGCAAAGCGCTCCATCTCTTCGCTGCCTCGCAAACGAAGGAAGCGCTGCGTGCCTTCGGCGCCGAGCAAAGCAGCGCGTGCCTTCGCCGCCTCGCCGCCTAAGAAAGCGCTGCGTGCCTTCTCGCCCTCGCCGCCTAGCAAAGCGCCGTGTGCCTTCGCCGCCTCCCCAATCGCTTCGTGCCTTCGCCGCCTAGCAAAGCGCCTAGCAAAGCGTCCTCAGCCTTCGCTGCCTAGCAAAGCTCCACGTCCGCTCGCCGCCTAGCAAAGCACTGTGTGCCCTCGCCGCCTCCTAGAGCGCTGCGTGCCTTCGGCGCCTGGCAAAGCGCTGCGTGCCTTCGCCGCCTCGCCGCCTAGCAAGGCGCCCTAGCCCGTCCACCACCATCAGATCGCTGCGTGCCTTCGCTGCCTCGGTGCTTAGCAAAGCGCCACGTGCCTTCGGCGCCTACAAAAGCGCCGTGTGCCTTCGGCGCTACTACGGCGTTTGCTAAGCGGCGAGGCAGCGAAGGGACGCAGCGGTGTGTGAGGCGGCGAAGGCAAGCAGCGCTTTGCTGGGCGGCGAGGCGGCGAAGGGCCGAAGCGATTGGGGAGGCGGTGAAGGGACACGGCGCTTTGTTGGGCGGCGAGGGCGAAAGGCACGCAGCGCTTTCTTAGGCGGCGAGGCGGCGAAGGCACGCGCTGCTTTGCTAGGCGCCGAAGGAACACGGCGCTTTGCTAGGCGGCGACGGCACGCGGAGCTTTGCTAGGCGGCGAGGCGGCGAAGGGACACGGCGCTTCGCTAGGCGGCGAGGGCGAGAAGGCACGCAGCGCTTTCTCAGGCGGCGAGGCGGCGAAGGCACGCGCTGCTCTGCCAGCCGCCGAAGGCACGCAGCGCTTTGCTAGGCTGCGATGCGGCGAGGCGCCCAACGCAGGCACTTCTTTGCTAGGCGCCCAAGGAACACGGCGCTTTGCTTGACGGCGACGGCACGCGCAGCTTTGCTAGGCGCCCAAGGCAGACGACGCTTTGCTAGGCAGCGAGGCGGCGAACGCACAAAGCCATTTGCTCTGCGGTGATTCGCTGCCTCGCACAAGAGCTAACCACTGTGCATGTTGGCTGTCTCACAAACAAGCAGCCTGCTGCGTCTCTTCGCTGCCTCGCCAACTAGCAAAGTGCTGCCTCGCTTCGCCTCCACGCCAAAAAGCCATCCGCGATGCCACTGCGCCACCTGCTGCACAAGCAAAGTGCTGCATCTCTTCGCTGCCTCGCACAAGGAGCAAGCACTGGGCATGTTGGCTGTCTCACAAACAAGGAGATTGCTGAATCTCTTCGCTGCCTCGCCAACAAGCAGACCGCTGCGTGTATTCGCTGAGTGGCAGAAAGCAAAGCACGGCGCCTGTTCGCTGCCTGGCCAACAAGCAAAGCGCTCCATCTCTTCGCTGCCTCGCAAACGAAGGAAGCGCTGCGTGCCTTCGGCGCCGAGCAAAGCAGCGCGTGCCTTCGCCGCCTCGCCGCCTAAGAAAGCGCTGCGTGCCTTCTCGCCCTCGCCGCCTAGCAAAGCGCCGTGTGCCTTCGCCGCCTCCCCAATCGCTTCGTGCCTTCGCCGCCTAGCAAAGCGCCTAGCAAAGCGTCCTCAGCCTTCGCTGCCTAGCAAAGCTCCACGTCCGCTCGCCGCCTAGCAAAGCACTGTGTGCCCTCGCCGCCTCCTAGAGCGCTGCGTGCCTTCGGCGCCTGGCAAAGCACTGCGTGCCCTCGCCGCCTCCTAGAGCGCTGCGTGCCTTCGGCGCCTGGCAAAGCACTGCGTGCCCTCGCCGCCTCGCACACCGCTGCGTGCCTTCGGCGCCTGGCAAAGCGCTGCGTGCCTTCGGCGCCTGGCAAAGCACTGCGTGCCCTCGCCGCCTCGCACAGCGCTGCGTCCTTGGGCGCCTGGCAAAGCGCTGCGTGCCTTCGCCGCCTCGCCGCCTAGCAAGGCGCCCTAGCCCGTCCACCACCATCAGATCGCTGCGTGCCTTCGCTGCCTCGGTGCTTAGCAAAGCGCCACGTGCCTTCGGCGCCTACAAAAGCGCCGTGTGCCTTCGGCGCTACTACGGCGTTTGCTAAGCGGCGAGGCGGCGAAGGGACGCAGCGGTGTGTGAGGCGGCGAAGGCAAGCAGCGCTTTGCTGGGCGGCGAGGCGGCGAAGGGCCGAAGCGATTGGGGAGGCGGTGAAGGGACACGGCGCTTTGTTGGGCGGCGAGGGCGAAAGGCACGCAGCGCTTTCTTAGGCGGCGAGGCGGCGAAGGCACGCGCTGCTTTGCTAGGCGCCGAAGGAACACGGCGCTTTGTAGGCGGCGACGGCACGCGGAGCTTTGCTAGGCGGCGAGGCGGCGAAGGGACACGGCGCTTCGCTAGGCGGCGAGGGCGAGAAGGCACGCAGCGCTTTCTCAGGCGGCGAGGCGGCGAAGGCACGCGCTGCTCTGCCAGCCGCCGAAGGCACGCAGCGCTTTGCTAGGCTGCGATGCGGCGAGGCGCCCAACGCAGGCACTTCTTTGCTAGGCGCCCAAGGAACACGGCGCTTTGCTTGACGGCGACGGCACGCGCAGCTTTGCTAGGCGCCCAAGGCAGACGACGCTTTGCTAGGCAGCGAGGCGGCGAACGCACAAAGCCATTTGCTCTGCGGTGATTCGCTGCCTCGCACAAGAGCTAACCACTGTGCATGTTGGCTGTCTCACAAACAAGCAGCCTGCTGCGTCTCTTCGCTGCCTCGCCAACTAGCAAAGTGCTGCCTCGCTTCGCCTCCACGCCAAAAAGCCATGCGCGATGCCACTGCGCCACCTGCTGCACAAGCAAAGTGCTGCATCTCTTCGCTGCCTCGCACAAGGAGCAAGCACTGGGCATGTTGGCTGTCTCACAAACAAGGAGATTGCTGAATCTCTTCGCTGCCTCGCCAACAAGCAGACCGCTGCGTGTATTCGCTGAGTGGCAGAAAGCAAAGCACGGCGCCTGTTCGCTGCCTGGCCAACAAGCAAAGCGCTCCATCTCTTCGCTGCCTCGCAAACGAAGGAAGCGCTGCGTGCCTTCGGCGCCGAGCAAAGCAGCGCGTGCCTTCGCCGCCTCGCCGCCTAAGAAAGCGCTGCGTGCCTTCTCGCCCTCGCCGCCTAGCAAAGCGCCGTGTGCCTTCGCCGCCTCCCCAATCGCTTCGTGCCTTCGCCGCCTAGCAAAGCGCCTAGCAAAGCGTCCTCAGCCTTCGCTGCCTAGCAAAGCTCCACGTCCGCTCGCCGCCTAGCAAAGCACTGTGTGCCCTCGCCGCCTCCTAGAGCGCTGCGTGCCTTCGGCGCCTGGCAAAGCACTGCGTGCCCTCGCCGCCTCCTAGAGCGCTGCGTGCCTTCGGCGCCTGGCAAAGCACTGCGTGCCCTCGCCGCCTCGCACAGCGCTGCGTGCCTTCGGCGCCTGGCAAAGCGCTGCGTGCCCTCGCCGCCTCGCACAGTGCTGCGTGCCTTCGGAGCCTGGCAAAGCGCTGAGTGCCTTCGGCGCCTGGCAAAGCACTGCGTGCCTTCGGCGCCTGGCAAAGCGCTGCGTGCCTTCGCCGCCTCGCCGCCTAGCAAGGCGCCCTAGCCCGTCCACCACCATCAGATCGCTGCGTGCCTTCGCTGCCTCGGTGCTTAGCAAAGCGCCACGTGCCTTCGACGCCTACAAAAGCGCCGTGTGCCTTCGGCGCTACTACGGCGTTTGCTAAGCGGCGAGGCGGCGAAGGGACGCAGCGGTGTGTGAGGCGGCGAAGGCAAGCAGCGCTTTGCCGGGCGGCGAGGCGGCGAAGGGCCGAAGCGATTGGGGAGGCGGTGAAGGGAGACGGCGCTTTGTTGGGCGGCGAGGGCGAAAGGCACGCAGCGCTTTCTTAGGCGGCGAGGCGGCGAAGGCACGCGCTGCTTTGCTAGGCGCCGAAGGAACACGGCGCTTTGCTAGGCGGCGACGGCACGCGGAGCTTTGCTAGGCGGCGAGGCGGCGAAGGGACACGGCGCTTCGCTAGGCGGCGAGGGCGAGAAGGCACGCAGCGCTTTCTCAGGCGGCGAGGCGGCGAAGGCACGCGCTGCTCTGCCAGCCGCCGAAGGCACGCAGCGCTTTGCTAGGCTGCGATGCGGCGAGGCGCCCAACGCAGGCACTTCTTTGCTAGGCGCCCAAGGAACACGGCGCTTTGCTTGACGGCGACGGCACGCGCAGCTTTGCTAGGCGCCCAAGGCAGACGACGCTTTGCTAGGCAGCGAGGCGGCGAACGCACAAAGCCATTTGCTCGGCGGTGATTCGCTGCCTCGCACAAGAGCTAACCACTGTGCATGTTGGCTGTCTCACAAACAAGCAGCCTGCTGCGTCTCTTCGCTGCCTCGCCAACTAGCAAAGTGCTGCCTCGCTTCGCCTCCACGCCAAAAAGCCATCCGCGATGCCACTGCGCCACCTGCTGCACAAGCAAAGTGCTGCATCTCTTCGCTGCCTCGCACAATGAGCAAGCACTGTGCATGGTCGCTGTGTCACAAACAAGGAGACTGCTGAATCTCTTCGCTGCCTCGCCAACAAGCAAACCGCTGCATCTCTTCGCTGCCTCGCCAACAAGCAAATCGCTGCATATCTTCGCTGCCTCGCCAACAAGCAGACCGCTGCGTGTATTCGCTGAGTGGCAGAAAGCAAAGCACGGCGCCTGTTCGCTGCCTGGCCAACAAGCAAAGCGCTCCATCTCTTCGCTGCCTCGCAAACGAAGGAAGCGCTGCGTGCCTTCGGCGCCGAGCAAAGCAGCGCGTGCCTTCGCCGCCTCGCCGCCTAAGAAAGCGCTGCGTGCCTTCTCGCCCTCGCCGCCTAGCAAAGCGCCGTGTGCCTTCGCCGCCTCCCCAATCGCTTCGTGCCTTCGCCGCCTAGCAAAGCGCCTAGCAAAGCGTCCTCAGCCTTCGCTGCCTAGCAAAGCTCCACGTCCGCTCGCCGCCTAGCAAAGCACTGTGTGCCCTCGCCGCCTCCTAGAGCGCTGCGTGCCTTCGGCGCCTGGCAAAGCACTGCGTGCCCTCGCCGCCTCCTAGAGCGCTGCGTGCCTTCGGCGCCTGGCAAAGCACTGCGTGCCCTCGCCGCCTCGCACACCGCTGCGTGCCTTCGGCGCCTGGCAAAGCGCTGCGTGCCTTCGGCGCCTGGCAAAGCACTGCGTGCCCTCGCCGCCTCGCACAGCGCTGCGTCCTTGGGCGCCTGGCAAAGCGCTGCGTGCCTTCGCCGCCTCGCCGCCTAGCAAGGCGCCCTAGCCCGTCCACCACCATCAGATCGCTGCGTGCCTTCGCTGCCTCGGTGCTTAGCAAAGCGCCACGTGCCTTGGGCGCCTACAAAAGCGCCGTGTGCCTTCGGCGCTACTACGGCGTTTGCTAAGCGGCGAGGCGGCGAAGGGACGCAGCGGTGTGTGAGGCGGCGAAGGCAAGCAGCGCTTTGCTGGGCGGCGAGGCGGCGAAGGGCCGAAGCGATTGGGGAGGCGGTGAAGGGAGACGGCGCTTTGTTGGGCGGCGAGGGCGAAAGGCACGCAGCGCTTTCTTAGGCGGCGAGGCGGCGAAGGCACGCGCTGCTTTGCTAGGCGCCGAAGGAACACGGCGCTTTGCTAGGCGGCGACGGCACGCGGAGCTTTGCTAGGCGGCGAGGCGGCGAAGGGACACGGCGCTTCGCTAGGCGGCGAGGGCGAGAAGGCACGCAGCGCTTTCTCAGGCGGCGAGGCGGCGAAGGCACGCGCTGCTCTGCCAGCCGCCGAAGGCACGCAGCGCTTTGCTAGGCTGCGATGCGGCGAGGCGCCCAACGCAGGCACTTCTTTGCTAGGCGCCCAAGGAACACGGCGCTTTGCTTGACGGCGACGGCACGCGCAGCTTTGCTAGGCGCCCAAGGCAGACGACGCTTTGCTAGGCAGCGAGGCGGCGAACGCACAAAGCCATTTGCTCTGCGGTGATTCGCTGCCTCGCACAATAGCTAACCACTGTGCATGTTGGCTGTCTCACAAACAAGCAGCCTGCTGCGTCTCTTCGCTGCCTCGCCAACTAGCAAAGTGCTGCCTCGCTTCGCCTCCACGCCAAAAAGCCATCCGCGATGCCACTGCGCCACCTGCTGCACAAGCAAAGTGCTGCATCTCTTCGCTGCCTCGCACAATGAGCAAGCACTGTGCATGGTCGCTGTGTCACAAACAAGGAGACTGCTGAATCTCTTCGCTGCCTCGCCAACAAGCAAACCGCTGCATCTCTTCGCTGCCTCACCAACAAGCAAATCGCTGCATATCTTCGCTGCCTCGCCAACAAGCAGACCGCTGCGTGTATTCGCTGAGTGGCAGAAAGCAAAGCACGGCGCCTGTTCGCTGCCTGGCCAACAAGCAAAGCGCTCCATCTCTTCGCTGCCTCGCAAGCGAAGGAAGCGCTGCGTGCCTTCGGCGCCGAGCAAAGCAGCGCGTGCCTTCGCCGCCTCGCCGCCTAAGAAAGCGCTGCGTGCCTTCTCGCCCTCGCCGCCTAGCAAAGCGCCGTGTGCCTTCGCCGCCTCCCCAATCGCTTCGTGCCTTCGCCGCCTAGCAAAGCGCCTAGCAAAGCGTCCTCAGCCTTCGCTGCCTAGCAAAGCTCCACGTCCGCTCGCCGCCTAGCAAAGCACTGTGTGCCCTCGCCGCCTCCTAGAGCGCTGCGTGCCTTCGGCGCCTGGCAAAGCACTGTGTGCCCTCGCCGCCTCGCACAGCGCTGCGTCCTTCGGCGCCTGGCAAAGCGCTGCGTGCCTTCGGCGCCTGGCAAAGCACTGCGTGCCCTCGCCGCCTCGCACAGCGCTGCGTCCTTGGGCGCCTGGCAAAGCGCTGCGTGCCCTCGCCGCCTCGCCGCCTAGCAAGGCGCCCTAGCCCGTCCACCACCATCAGATCGCTGCGTGCCTTCGCTGCCTCGGTGCTTAGCAAAGCGCCACGTGCCTTCGACGCCTACAAAAGCGCCGTGTGCCTTCGGCGCTACTACGGCGTTTGCTAAGCGGCGAGGCGGCGAAGGGACGCAGCGGTGTGTGAGGCGGCGAAGGCAAGCAGCGCTTTGCTGGGCGGCGAGGCGGCGAAGGGCCGAAGCGATTGGGGAGGCGGTGAAGGGACACGGCGCTTTGTTGGGCGGCGAGGGCGAAAGGCACGCAGCGCTTTCTTAGGCGGCGAGGCGGCGAAGGCACGCGCTGCTTTGCTAGGCGCCGAAGGAACACGGCGCTTTGCTAGGCGGCGACGGCACGCGGAGCTTTGCTAGGCGGCGAGGCGGCGAAGGGACACGGCGCTTCGCTAGGCGGCGAGGGCGAGAAGGCACGCAGCGCTTTCTCAGGCGGCGAGGCGGCGAAGGCACGCGCTGCTCTGCCAGCCGCCGAAGGCACGCAGCGCTTTGCTAGGCTGCGATGCGGCGAGGCGCCCAACGCAGGCACTTCTTTGCTAGGCGCCCAAGGAACACGGCGCTTTGCTTGACGGCGACGGCACGCGCAGCTTTGCTAGGCGCCCAAGGCAGACGACGCTTTGCTAGGCAGCGAGGCGGCGAACGCACAAAGCCATTTGCTCTGCGGTGATTCGCTGCCTCGCACAAGAGCTAACCACTGTGCATGTTGGCTGTCTCACAAACAAGCAGCCTGCTGCGTCTCTTCGCTGCCTCGCCAACTAGCAAAGTGCTGCCTCGCTTCGCCTCCACGCCAAAAAGCCATCCGCGATGCCACTGCGCCACCTGCTGCACAAGCAAAGTGCTGCATCTCTTCGCTGCCTCGCACAATGAGCAAGCACTGTGCATGGTCGCTGTGTCACAAACAAGGAGACTGCTGAATCTCTTCGCTGCCTCGCCAACAGGCAAACCGCTGCATCTCTTCGCTGCCTCACCAACAAGCAAATCGCTGCATATCTTCGCTGCCTCGCCAACAAGCAGACCGCTGCGTGTATTCGCTGAGTGGCAGAAAGCAAAGCACGGCGCCTGTTCGCTGCCTGGCCAACAAGCAAAGCGCTCCATCTCTTCGCTGCCTCGCAAACGAAGGAAGCGCTGCGTGCCTTCGGCGCCGAGCAAAGCAGCGCGTGCCTTCGCCGCCTCGCCGCCTAAGAAAGCGCTGCGTGCCTTCTCGCCCTCGCCGCCTAGCAAAGCGCCGTGTGCCTTCGCCGCCTCCCCAATCGCTTCGTGCCTTCGCCGCCTAGCAAAGCGCCTAGCAAAGCGTCCTCAGCCTTCGCTGCCTAGCAAAGCTCCACGTCCGCTCGCCGCCTAGCAAAGCACTGTGTGCCCTCGCCGCCTCCTAGAGCGCTGCGTGCCTTCGGCGCCTGGCAAAGCACTGTGTGCCCTCGCCGCCTCGCACAGCGCTGCGTCCTTCGGCGCCTGGCAAAGCGCTGCGTGCCTTCGGCGCCTGGCAAAGCACTGCGTGCCCTCGCCGCCTCGCACAGCGCTGCGTCCTTGGGCGCCTGGCAAAGCGCTGCGTGCCTTCGCCGCCTCGCCGCCTAGCAAGGCGCCCTAGCCCGTCCACCACCATCAGATCGCTGCGTGCCTTCGCTGCCTCGGTGCTTAGCAAAGCGCCACGTGCCTTCGACGCCTACAAAAGCGCCGTGTGCCTTCGGCGCTACTACGGCGTTTGCTAAGCGGCGAGGCGGCGAAGGGACGCAGCGGTGTGTGAGGCGGCGAAGGCAAGCAGCGCTTTGCTGGGCGGCGAGGCGGCGAAGGGCCGAAGCGATTGGGGAGGCGGTGAAGGGAGACGGCGCTTTGTTGGGCGGCGAGGGCGAAAGGCACGCAGCGCTTTCTTAGGCGGCGAGGCGGCGAAGGCACGCGCTGCTTTGCTAGGCGCCGAAGGAACACGGCGCTTTGCTAGGCGGCGACGGCACGCGGAGCTTTGCTAGGCGGCGAGGCGGCGAAGGGACACGGCGCTTCGCTAGGCGGCGAGGGCGAGAAGGCACGCAGCGCTTTCTCAGGCGGCGAGGCGGCGAAGGCACGCGCTGCTCTGCCAGCCGCCGAAGGCACGCAGCGCTTTGCTAGGCTGCGATGCGGCGAGGCGCCCAACGCAGGCACTTCTTTGCTAGGCGCCCAAGGAACACGGCGCTTTGCTTGACGGCGACGGCACGCGCAGCTTTGCTAGGCGCCCAAGGCAGACGACGCTTTGCTAGGCAGCGAGGCGGCGAACGCACAAAGCCATTTGCTCTGCGGTGATTCGCTGCCTCGCACAAGAGCTAACCACTGTGCATGTTGGCTGTCTCACAAACAAGCAGCCTGCTGCGTCTCTTCGCTGCCTCGCCAACTAGCAAAGTGCTGCCTCGCTTCGCCTCCACGCCAAAAAGCCATCCGCGATGCCACTGCGCCACCTGCTGCACAAGCAAAGTGCTGCATCTCTTCGCTGCCTCGCACAATGAGCAAGCACTGTGCATGGTCGCTGTGTCACAAACAAGGAGACTGCTGAATCTCTTCGCTGCCTCGCCAACAAGCAAACCGCTGCATCTCTTCGCTGCCTCACCAACAAGCAAATCGCTGCATATCTTCGCTGCCTCGCCAACAAGCAGACCGCTGCGTGTATTCGCTGAGTGGCAGAAAGCAAAGCACGGCGCCTGTTCGCTGCCTGGCCAACAAGCAAAGCGCTCCATCTCTTCGCTGCCTCGCAAACGAAGGAAGCGCTGCGTGCCTTCGGCGCCGAGCAAAGCAGCGCGTGCCTTCGCCGCCTCGCCGCCTAAGAAAGCGCTGCGTGCCTTCTCGCCCTCGCCGCCTAGCAAAGCGCCGTGTGCCTTCGCCGCCTCCCCAATCGCTTCGTGCCTTCGCCGCCTAGCAAAGCGCCTAGCAAAGCGTCCTCAGCCTTCGCTGCCTAGCAAAGCTCCACGTCCGCTCGCCGCCTAGCAAAGCACTGTGTGCCCTCGCCGCCTCCTAGAGCGCTGCGTGCCTTCGGCGCCTGGCAAAGCACTGCGTGCCCTCGCCGCCTCCTAGAGCGCTGCGTGCCTTCGGCGCCTGGCAAAGCACTGCGTGCCCTCGCCGCCTCCTAGAGCGCTGCGTGCCTTCGGCGCCTGGCAAAGCGCTGCGTGCCCTCGCCGCCTCGCACAGCGCTGCGTGCCTTCGGCGCCTGGCAAAGCACTGCGTGCCCTCGCCGCCTCGCACAGCGCTGCGTGCCTTCGGCGCCTGGCAAAGCGCTGAGTGCCTTCGGCGCCTGGCAAAGCACTGCGTGCCCTCGCCGCCTCGCACAGCGCTGCGTCCTTGGGCGCCTGGCAAAGCACTGCGTGCCTTCGCCGCCTCGCCGCCTAGCAAGGCGCCCTAGCCCGTCCACCACCATCAGATCGCTGCGTGCCTTCGCTGCCTCGGTGCTTAGCAAAGCGCCACGTGCCTTCGGCGCCTACAAAAGCGCCGTGTGCCTTCGGCGCTACTACGGCGTTTGCTAAGCGGCGAGGCGGCGAAGGGACGCAGCGGTGTGTGAGGCGGCGAAGGCAAGCAGCGCTTTGCTGGGCGGCGAGGCGGCGAAGGGCCGAAGCGATTGGGGAGGCGGTGAAGGGAGACGGCGCTTTGTTGGGCGGCGAGGGCGAAAGGCACGCAGCGCTTTCTTAGGCGGCGAGGCGGCGAAGGCACGCGCTGCTTTGCTAGGCGCCGAAGGAACACGGCGCTTTGCTAGGCGGCGACGGCACGCGGAGCTTTGCTAGGCGGCGAGGCGGTGAAGGGACACGGCGCTTCGCTAGGCGGCGAGGGCGAGAAGGCACGCAGCGCTTTCTCAGGCGGCGAGGCGGCGAAGGCACGCGCTGCTCTGCCAGCCGCCGAAGGCACGCAGCGCTTTGCTAGGCTGCGATGCGGCGAGGCGCCCAACGCAGGCACTTCTTTGCTAGGCGCCCAAGGAACACGGCGCTTTGCTTGACGGCGACGGCACGCGCAGCTTTGCTAGGCGCCCAAGGCAGACGACGCTTTGCTAGGCAGCGAGGCGGCGAACGCACAAAGCCATTTGCTCTGCGGTGATTCGCTGCCTCGCACAAGAGCTAACCACTGTGCATGTTGGCTGTCTCACAAACAAGCAGCCTGCTGCGTCTCTTCGCTGCCTCGCCAACTAGCAAAGTGCTGCCTCGCTTCGCCTCCACGCCAAAAAGCCATCCGCGATGCCACTGCGCCACCTGCTGCACAAGCAAAGTGCTGCATCTCTTCGCTGCCTCGCACAATGAGCAAGCACTGTGCATGGTCGCTGTGTCACAAACAAGGAGACTGCTGAATCTCTTCGCTGCCTCGCCAACAAGCAAATCGCTGCATATCTTCGCTGCCTCGCCAACAAGCAGAGCGCTGCGTGTATTCGCTGAGTGGCAGAAAGCAAAGCACGGCGCCTGTTTGCTGCCTGGCCAACAAGCAAAGCGCTCCATCTCTTCGCTGCCTCGCAAACGAAGGAAGCGCTGCGTGCCTTCGGCGCCGAGCAAAGCAGCGCGTGCCTTCGCCGCCTCGCCGCCTAAGAAAGCGCTGCGTGCCTTCTCGCCCTCGCCGCCTAGCAAAGCGCCGTGTGCCTTCGCCGCCTCCCCAATCGCTTCGTGCCTTCGCCGCCTAGCAAAGCGCCTAGCAAAGCGTCCTCAGCCTTCGCTGCCTAGCAAAGCTCCACGTCCGCTCGCCGCCTAGCAAAGCACTGTGTGCCCTCGCCGCCTCCTAGAGCGCTGCGTGCCTTCGGCGCCTGGCAAAGCACTGCGTGCCCTCGCCGCCTCCTAGAGCGCTGCGTGCCTTCGGCGCCTGGCAAAGCACTGCGTGCCCTCGCCGCCTCGCACACCGCTGCGTGCCTTCGGCGCCTGGCAAAGCGCTGCGTGCCTTCGGCGCCTGGCAAAGCGCTGCGTGCCTTCGGCGCCTGGCAAAGCGCTGCGTGCCTTCGCCGCCCCGCCGCCTAGCAAGGCGCCCTAGCCCGTCCACCACCATCAGATCGCTGCATGCCTTCGCTGCCTCGGTGCTTAGCAAAGCGCCACGTGCCTTCGGCGCCTACAAAAGCGCCGTGTGCCTTCGGCGCTACTACGGCGTTTGCTAAGCGGCGCGGCGGCGAAGGTACGCAGCGGTGTGTGAGGCGGCGAAGGCAAGCAGCGCTTTGCTGGGCGGCGAGGCGGCGAAGGGCCGAAGCGATTGGGGAGGCGGTGAAGGGACACGGCGCTTTGTTGGGCGGCGAGGGCGAAAGGCACGCAGCGCTTTCTTAGGCGGCGAGGCGGCGAAGGCACGCGCTGCTTTGCTAGGCGCCGAAGGAACACGGCGCTTTGCTAGGCGGCGACGGCACGCGGAGCTTTGCTAGGCGGCGAGGCGGCGAAGGGACACGGCGCTTCGCTAGGCGGCGAGGGCGAGAAGGCACGCAGCGCTTTCTCAGGCGGCGAGGCGGCGAAGGCACGCGCTGCTCTGCCAGCCGCCGAAGGCACGCAGCGCTTTGCTAGGCTGCGATGCGGCGAGGCGCCCAACGCAGGCACTTCTTTGCTAGGCGCCCAAGGAACACGGCGCTTTGCTTGACGGCGACGGCACGCGCAGCTTTGCTAGGCGCCCAAGGCAGACGACGCTTTGCTAGGCAGCGAGGCGGCGAACGCACAAAGCCATTTGCTCTGCGGTGATTCGCTGCCTCGCACAAGAGCTAACCACTGTGCATGTTGGCTGTCTCACAAACAAGCAGCCTGCTGCGTCTCTTCGCTGCCTCGCCAACTAGCAAAGTGCTGCCTCGCTTCGCCTCCACGCCAAAAAGCCATGCGCGATGCCACTGCGCCACCTGCTGCACAAGCAAAGTGCTGCATCTCTTCGCTGCCTCGCACAAGGAGCAAGCACTGGGCATGTTGGCTGTCTCACAAACAAGGAGATTGCTGAATCTCTTCGCTGCCTCGCCAACAAGCAGACCGCTGCGTGTATTCGCTGAGTGGCAGAAAGCAAAGCACGGCGCCTGTTCGCTGCCTGGCCAACAAGCAAAGCGCTCCATCTCTTCGCTGCCTCGCAAACGAAGGAAGCGCTGCGTGCCTTCGGCGCCGAGCAAAGCAGCGCGTGCCTTCGCCGCCTCGCCGCCTAAGAAAGCGCTGCGTGCCTTCTCGCCCTCGCCGCCTAGCAAAGCGCCGTGTGCCTTCGCCGCCTCCCCAATCGCTTCGTGCCTTCGCCGCCTAGCAAAGCGCCTAGCAAAGCGTCCTCAGCCTTCGCTGCCTAGCAAAGCTCCACGTCCGCTCGCCACCTAGCAAAGCACTGTGTGCCCTCGCCGCCTCCTAGAGCGCTGCGTGCCTTCGGCGCCTGGCAAAGCACTGCGTGCCCTCGCCGCCTCCTAGAGCGCTGCGTGCCTTCGGCGCCTGGCAAAGCACTGCGTGCCCTCGCCGCCTCGCACACCGCTGCGTGCCTTCGGCGCCTGGCAAAGCGCTGCGTGCCTTCGGCGCCTGGCAAAGCGCTGCGTGCCTTCGCCGCCTCGCCGCCTAGCAAGGCGCCCTAGCCCGTCCACCACCATCAGATCGCTGCGTGCCTTCGCTGCCTCGGTGCTTAGCAAAGCGCCACGTGCCTTCGGCGCCTACAAAAGCGCCGTGTGCCTTCGGCGCTACTACGGCGTTTGCTAAGCGGCAAGGCGGCGAAGGGACGCAGCGGTGTGTGAGGCGGCGAAGGCAAGCAGCGCTTTGCTGGGCGGCGAGGCGGCGAAGGGCCGAAGCGATTGGGGAGGCGGTGAAGGGACACGGCGCTTTGTTGGGCGGCGAGGGCGAAAGGCACGCAGCGCTTTCTTAGGCGGCGAGGCGGCGAAGGCACGCGCTGCTTTGCTAGGCGCCGAAGGAACACGGCGCTTTGCTAGGCGGCGACGGCACGCGGAGCTTTGCTAGGCGGCGAGGCGGCGAAGGGACACGGCGCTTCGCTAGGCGGCGAGGGCGAGAAGGCACGCAGCGCTTTCTCAGGCGGCGAGGCGGCGAAGGCACGCGCTGCTCTGCCAGCCGCCGAAGGCACGCAGCGCTTTGCTAGGCTGCGATGCGGCGAGGCGCCCAACGCAGGCACTTCTTTGCTAGGCGCCCAAGGAACACGGCGCTTTGCTTGACGGCGACGGCACGCGCAGCTTTGCTAGGCGCCCAAGGCAGACGACGCTTTGCTAGGCAGCGAGGCGGCGAACGCACAAAGCCATTTGCTCGGCGGTGATTCGCTGCCTCGCACAAGAGCTAACCACTGTGCATGTTGGCTGTCTCACAAACAAGCAGCCTGCTGCGTCTCTTCGCTGCCTCGCCAACTAGCAAAGTGCTGCCTCGCTTCGCCTCCACGCCAAAAAGCCATCCGCGATGCCACTGCGCCACCTGCTGCACAAGCAAAGTGCTGCATCTCTTCGCTGCCTCGCACAATGAGCAAGCACTGTGCATGGTCGCTGTGTCACAAACAAGGAGACTGCTGAATCTCTTCGCTGCCTCGCCAACAGGCAAACCGCTGCATCTCTTCGCTGCCTCACCAACAAGCAAATCGCTGCATATCTTCGCTGCCTCGCCAACAAGCAGACCGCTGCGTGTATTCGCTGAGTGGCAGAAAGCAAAGCACGGCGCCTGTTCGCTGCCTGGCCAACAAGCAAAGCGCTCCATCTCTTCGCTGCCTCGCAAACGAAGGAAGCGCTGCGTGCCTTCGGCGCCGAGCAAAGCAGCGCGTGCCTTCGCCGCCTCGCCGCCTAAGAAAGCGCTGCGTGCCTTCTCGCCCTCGCCGCCTAGCAAAGCGCCGTGTGCCTTCGCCGCCTCCCCAATCGCTTCGTGCCTTCGCCGCCTAGCAAAGCGCCTAGCAAAGCGTCCTCAGCCTTCGCTGCCTAGCAAAGCTCCACGTCCGCTCGCCGCCTAGCAAAGCACTGTGTGCCCTCGCCGCCTCCTAGAGCGCTGCGTGCCTTCGGCGCCTGGCAAAGCACTGCGTGCCCTCGCCGCCTCCTAGAGCGCTGCGTGCCTTCGGCGCCTGGCAAAGCACTGCGTGCCCTCGCCGCCTCCTAGAGCGCTGCGTGCCTTCGGCGCCTGGCAAAGCGCTGCGTGCCCTCGCCGCCTCGCACAGCGCTGCGTGCCTTCGGCGCCTGGCAAAGCACTGCGTGCCCTCGCCGCCTCGCACAGCGCTGCGTGCCTTCGGCGCCTGGCAAAGCGCTGAGTGCCTTCGGCGCCTGGCAAAGCACTGCGTGCCCTCGCCGCCTCGCACAGCGCTGCGTCCTTGGGCGCCTGGCAAAGCACTGCGTGCCTTCGCCGCCTCGCCGCCTAGCAAGGCGCCCTAGCCCGTCCACCACCATCAGATCGCTGCGTGCCTTCGCTGCCTCGGTGCTTAGCAAAGCGCCACGTGCCTTGGGCGCCTACAAAAGCGCCGTGTGCCTTCGGCGCTACTACGGCGTTTGCTAAGCGGCGAGGCGGCGAAGGGACGCAGCGGTGTGTGAGGCGGCGAAGGCAAGCAGCGCTTTGCTGGGCGGCGAGGCGGCGAAGGGCCGAAGCGATTGGGGAGGCGGTGAAGGGAGACGGCGCTTTGTTGGGCGGCGAGGGCGAAAGGCACGCAGCGCTTTCTTAGGCGGCGAGGCGGCGAAGGCACGCGCTGCTTTGCTAGGCGCCGAAGGAACACGGCGCTTTGCTAGGCGGCGACGGCACGCGGAGCTTTGCTAGGCGGCGAGGCGGTGAAGGGACACGGCGCTTCGCTAGGCGGCGAGGGCGAGAAGGCACGCAGCGCTTTCTCAGGCGGCGAGGCGGCGAAGGCACGCGCTGCTCTGCCAGCCGCCGAAGGCACGCAGCGCTTTGCTAGGCTGCGATGCGGCGAGGCGCCCAACGCAGGCACTTCTTTGCTAGGCGCCCAAGGAACACGGCGCTTTGCTTGACGGCGACGGCACGCGCAGCTTTGCTAGGCGCCCAAGGCAGACGACGCTTTGCTAGGCAGCGAGGCGGCGAACGCACAAAGCCATTTGCTCTGCGGTGATTCGCTGCCTCGCACAAGAGCTAACCACTGTGCATGTTGGCTGTCTCACAAACAAGCAGCCTGCTGCGTCTCTTCGCTGCCTCGCCAACTAGCAAAGTGCTGCCTCGCTTCGCCTCCACGCCAAAAAGCCATCCGCGATGCCACTGCGCCACCTGCTGCACAAGCAAAGTGCTGCATCTCTTCGCTGCCTCGCACAATGAGCAAGCACTGTGCATGGTCGCTGTGTCACAAACAAGGAGACTGCTGAATCTCTTCGCTGCCTCGCCAACAAGCAAATCGCTGCATATCTTCGCTGCCTCGCCAACAAGCAGAGCGCTGCGTGTATTCGCTGAGTGGCAGAAAGCAAAGCACGGCGCCTGTTTGCTGCCTGGCCAACAAGCAAAGCGCTCCATCTCTTCGCTGCCTCGCAAACGAAGGAAGCGCTGCGTGCCTTCGGCGCCGAGCAAAGCAGCGCGTGCCTTCGCCGCCTCGCCGCCTAAGAAAGCGCTGCGTGCCTTCTCGCCCTCGCCGCCTAGCAAAGCGCCGTGTGCCTTCGCCGCCTCCCCAATCGCTTCGTGCCTTCGCCGCCTAGCAAAGCGCCTAGCAAAGCGTCCTCAGCCTTCGCTGCCTAGCAAAGCTCCACGTCCGCTCGCCGCCTAGCAAAGCACTGTGTGCCCTCGCCGCCTCCTAGAGCGCTGCGTGCCTTCGGCGCCTGGCAAAGCACTGCGTGCCCTCGCCGCCTCCTAGAGCGCTGCGTGCCTTCGGCGCCTGGCAAAGCACTGCGTGCCCTCGCCGCCTCGCACACCGCTGCGTGCCTTCGGCGCCTGGCAAAGCGCTGCGTGCCTTCGGCGCCTGGCAAAGCGCTGCGTGCCTTCGGCGCCTGGCAAAGCGCTGCGTGCCTTCGCCGCCCCGCCGCCTAGCAAGGCGCCCTAGCCCGTCCACCACCATCAGATCGCTGCATGCCTTCGCTGCCTCGGTGCTTAGCAAAGCGCCACGTGCCTTCGGCGCCTACAAAAGCGCCGTGTGCCTTCGGCGCTACTACGGCGTTTGCTAAGCGGCGCGGCGGCGAAGGTACGCAGCGGTGTGTGAGGCGGCGAAGGCAAGCAGCGCTTTGCTGGGCGGCGAGGCGGCGAAGGGCCGAAGCGATTGGGGAGGCGGTGAAGGGACACGGCGCTTTGTTGGGCGGCGAGGGCGAAAGGCACGCAGCGCTTTCTTAGGCGGCGAGGCGGCGAAGGCACGCGCTGCTTTGCTAGGCGCCGAAGGAACACGGCGCTTTGCTAGGCGGCGACGGCACGCGGAGCTTTGCTAGGCGGCGAGGCGGCGAAGGGACACGGCGCTTCGCTAGGCGGCGAGGGCGAGAAGGCACGCAGCGCTTTCTCAGGCGGCGAGGCGGCGAAGGCACGCGCTGCTCTGCCAGCCGCCGAAGGCACGCAGCGCTTTGCTAGGCTGCGATGCGGCGAGGCGCCCAACGCAGGCACTTCTTTGCTAGGCGCCCAAGGAACACGGCGCTTTGCTTGACGGCGACGGCACGCGCAGCTTTGCTAGGCGCCCAAGGCAGACGACGCTTTGCTAGGCAGCGAGGCGGCGAACGCACAAAGCCATTTGCTCTGCGGTGATTCGCTGCCTCGCACAAGAGCTAACCACTGTGCATGTTGGCTGTCTCACAAACAAGCAGCCTGCTGCGTCTCTTCGCTGCCTCGCCAACTAGCAAAGTGCTGCCTCGCTTCGCCTCCACGCCAAAAAGCCATGCGCGATGCCACTGCGCCACCTGCTGCACAAGCAAAGTGCTGCATCTCTTCGCTGCCTCGCACAAGGAGCAAGCACTGGGCATGTTGGCTGTCTCACAAACAAGGAGATTGCTGAATCTCTTCGCTGCCTCGCCAACAAGCAGACCGCTGCGTGTATTCGCTGAGTGGCAGAAAGCAAAGCACGGCGCCTGTTCGCTGCCTGGCCAACAAGCAAAGCGCTCCATCTCTTCGCTGCCTCGCAAACGAAGGAAGCGCTGCGTGCCTTCGGCGCCGAGCAAAGCAGCGCGTGCCTTCGCCGCCTCGCCGCCTAAGAAAGCGCTGCGTGCCTTCTCGCCCTCGCCGCCTAGCAAAGCGCCGTGTGCCTTCGCCGCCTCCCCAATCGCTTCGTGCCTTCGCCGCCTAGCAAAGCGCCTAGCAAAGCGTCCTCAGCCTTCGCTGCCTAGCAAAGCTCCACGTCCGCTCGCCGCCTAGCAAAGCACTGTGTGCCCTCGCCGCCTCCTAGAGCGCTGCGTGCCTTCGGCGCCTGGCAAAGCACTGCGTGCCCTCGCCGCCTCCTAGAGCGCTGCGTGCCTTCGGCGCCTGGCAAAGCACTGCGTGCCCTCGCCGCCTCGCACACCGCTGCGTGCCTTCGGCGCCTGGCAAAGCGCTGCGTGCCTTCGGCGCCTGGCAAAGCGCTGCGTGCCTTCGCCGCCCCGCCGCCTAGCAAGGCGCCCTAGCCCGTCCACCACGATCAGATCGCTGCATGCCTTCGCTGCCTCGGTGCTTAGCAAAGCGCCACGTGCCTTGGGCGCCTACAAAAGCGCCGTGTGCCTTCGGCGCTACTACGGCGTTTGCTAAGCGGCGCGGCGGCGAAGGTACGCAGCGGTGTGTGAGGCGGCGAAGGCAAGCAGCGCTTTGCTGGGCGGCGAGGCGGCGAAGGGCCGAAGCGATTGGGGAGGCGGTGAAGGGAGACGGCGCTTTGTTGGGCGGCGAGGGCGAAAGGCACGCAGCGCTTTCTTAGGCGGCGAGGCGGCGAAGGCACGCGCTGCTTTGCTAGGCGCCGAAGGAACACGGCGCTTTGCTAGGCGGCGACGGCACGCGGAGCTTTGCTAGGCGGCGAGGCGGCGAAGGGACACGGCGCTTCGCTAGGCGGCGAGGGCGAGAAGGCACGCAGCGCTTTCTCAGGCGGCGAGGCGGCGAAGGCACGCGCTGCTCTGCCAGCCGCCGAAGGCACGCAGCGCTTTGCTAGGCTGCGATGCGGCGAGGCGCCCAACGCAGGCACTTCTTTGCTAGGCGCCCAAGGAACACGGCGCTTTGCTTGACGGCGACGGCACGCGCAGCTTTGCTAGGCGCCCAAGGCAGACGACGCTTTGCTAGGCAGCGAGGCGGCGAACGCACAAAGCCATTTGCTCGGCGGTGATTCGCTGCCTCGCACAAGAGCTAACCACTGTGCATGTTGGCTGTCTCACAAACAAGCAGCCTGCTGCGTCTCTTCGCTGCCTCGCCAGCTAGCAAAGTGCTGCCTCGCTTCGCCTCCACGCCAAAAAGCCATCCGCGATGCCACTGCGCCACCTGCTGCACAAGCAAAGTGCTGCATCTCTTCGCTGCCTCGCACAATGAGCAAGCACTGTGCATGGTCGCTGTGTCACAAACAAGGAGACTGCTGAATCTCTTCGCTGCCTCGCCAACAAGCAAACCGCTGCATCTCTTCGCTGCCTCACCAACAAGCAAATCGCTGCATATCTTCGCTGCCTCGCCAACAAGCAGAGCGCTGCGTGTATTCGCTGAGTGGCAGAAAGCAAAGCACGGCGCCTGTTCGCTGCCTGGCCAACAAGCAAAGCGCTCCATCTCTTCGCTGCCTCGCAAACGAAGGAAGCGCTGCGTGCCTTCGGCGCCGAGCAAAGCAGCGCGTGCCTTCGCCGCCTCGCCGCCTAAGAAAGCGCTGCGTGCCTTCTCGCCCTCGCCGCCTAGCAAAGCGCCGTGTGCCTTCGCCGCCTCCCCAATCGCTTCGAGCCTTCGCCGCCTAGCAAAGCGCCTAGCAAAGCGTCCTCAGCCTTCGCTGCCTAGCAAAGCTCCACGTCCGCTCGCCACCTAGCAAAGCACTGTGTGCCCTCGCCGCCTCCTAGAGCGCTGCGTGCCTTCGGCGCCTGGCAAAGCACTGCGTGCCCTCGCCGCCTCCTAGAGCGCTGCGTGCCTTCGGCGCCTGGCAAAGCACTGCGTGCCCTCGCCGCCTCGCACACCGCTGCGTGCCCTCGGCGCCTGGCAAAGCGCTGCGTGCCTTCGGCGCCTGGCAAAGCGCTGCGTGCCTTCGGCGCCTGGCAAAGCGCTGCGTGCCTTCGCCGCCCCGCCGCCTAGCAAGGCGCCCTAGCCCGTCCACCACGATCAGATCGCTGCATGCCTTCGCTGCCTCGGTGCTTAGCAAAGCGCCACGTGCCTTCGGCGCCTACAAAAGCGCCGTGTGCCTTCGGCGCTACTACGGCGTTTGCTAAGCGGCGCGGCGGCGAAGGTACGCAGCGGTGTGTGAGGCGGCGAAGGCAAGCAGCGCTTTGCTGGGCGGCGAGGCGGCGAAGGGCCGAAGCGATTGGGGAGGCGGTGAAGGGAGACGGCGCTTTGTTGGGCGGCGAGGGCGAAAGGCACGCAGCGCTTTCTTAGGCGGCGAGGCGGCGAAGGCACGCGCTGCTTTGCTAGGCGCCGAAGGAACACGGCGCTTTGCTAGGCGGCGACGGCACGCGGAGCTTTGCTAGGCGGCGAGGCGGCGAAGGGACACGGCGCTTCGCTAGGCGGCGAGGGCGAGAAGGCACGCAGCGCTTTCTCAGGCGGCGAGGCGGCGAAGGCACGCGCTGCTCTGCCAGCCGCCGAAGGCACGCAGCGCTTTGCTAGGCTGCGATGCGGCGAGGCGCCCAACGCAGGCACTTCTTTGCTAGGCGCCCAAGGAACACGGCGCTTTGCTTGACGGCGACGGCACGCGCAGCTTTGCTAGGCGCCCAAGGCAGACGACGCTTTGCTAGGCAGCGAGGCGGCGAACGCACAAAGCCATTTGCTCTGCGGTGATTCGCTGCCTCGCACAAGAGCTAACCACTGTGCATGTTGGCTCTCTCACAAACAAGCAGCCTGCTGCGTCTCTTCGCTGCCTCGCCAACTAGCAAAGTGCTGCCTCGCTTCGCCTCCACGCCAAAAAGCCATGCGCGATGCCACTGCGCCACCTGCTGCACAAGCAAAGTGCTGCATCTCTTCGCTGCCTCGCACAAGGAGCAAGCACTGGGCATGTTGGCTGTCTCACAAACAAGGAGATTGCTGAATCTCTTCGCTGCCTCGCCAACAAGCAGACCGCTGCGTGTATTCGCTGAGTGGCAGAAAGCAAAGCACGGCGCCTGTTCGCTGCCTGGCCAACAAGCAAAGCGCTCCATCTCTTCGCTGCCTCGCAAACGAAGGAAGCGCTGCGTGCCTTCGGCGCCGAGCAAAGCAGCGCGTGCCTTCGCCGCCTCGCCGCCTAAGAAAGCGCTGCGTGCCTTCTCGCCCTCGCCGCCTAGCAAAGCGCCGTGTGCCTTCGCCGCCTCCCCAATCGCTTCGTGCCTTCGCCGCCTAGCAAAGCGCCTAGCAAAGCGTCCTCAGCCTTCGCTGCCTAGCAAAGCTCCACGTCCGCTCGCCGCCTAGCAAAGCACTGTGTGCCCTCGCCGCCTCCTAGAGCGCTGCGTGCCTTCGGCGCCTGGCAAAGCACTGCGTGCCCTCGCCGCCTCGCACACCGCTGCGTGCCTTCGGCGCCTGGCAAAGCGCTGCGTGCCTTCGGCGCCTGGCAAAGCACTGCGTGCCCTCGCCGCCTCGCACAGTGCTGCGTGCCTTCGGCGCCTGGCAAAGCGCTGCGTGCCTTCGCCGCCTCGCCGCCTAGCAAGGCGCCCTAGCCCGTCCACCACCATCAGATCGCTGCGTGCCTTCGCTGCCTCGGTGCTTAGCAAAGCGCCACGTGCCTTCGGCGCCTACAAAAGCGCCGTGTGCCTTCGGCGCTACTACGGCGTTTGCTAAGCGGCGAGGCGGCGAAGGGACGCAGCGGTGTGTGAGGCGGCGAAGGCAAGCAGCGCTTTGCTGGGCGGCGAGGCGGCGAAGGGCCGAAGCGATTGGGGAGGCGGTGAAGGGACACGGCGCTTTGTTGGGCGGCGAGGGCGAAAGGCACGCAGCGCTTTCTTAGGCGGCGAGGCGGCGAAGGCACGCGCTGCTTTGCTAGGCGCCGAAGGAACACGGCGCTTTGTAGGCGGCGACGGCACGCGGAGCTTTGCTAGGCGGCGAGGCGGCGAAGGGACACGGCGCTTCGCTAGGCGGCGAGGGCGAGAAGGCACGCAGCGCTTTCTCAGGCGGCGAGGCGGCGAAGGCACGCGCTGCTCTGCCAGCCGCCGAAGGCACGCAGCGCTTTGCTAGGCTGCGATGCGGCGAGGCGCCCAACGCAGGCACTTCTTTGCTAGGCGCCCAAGGAACACGGCGCTTTGCTTGACGGCGACGGCACGCGCAGCTTTGCTAGGCGCCCAAGGCAGACGACGCTTTGCTAGGCAGCGAGGCGGCGAACGCACAAAGCCATTTGCTCGGCGGTGATTCGCTGCCTCGCACAAGAGCTAACCACTGTGCATGTTGGCTGTCTCACAAACAAGCAGCCTGCTGCGTCTCTTCGCTGCCTCGCCAACTAGCAAAGTGCTGCCTCGCTTCGCCTCCACGCCAAAAAGCCATCCGCGATGCCACTGCGCCACCTGCTGCACAAGCAAAGTGCTGCATCTCTTCGCTGCCTCGCACAATGAGCAACCACTGTGCATGGTCGCTGTGTCACAAACAAGGAGACTGCTGAATCTCTTCGCTGCCTCGCCAACAAGCAAACCGCTGCATCTCTTCGCTGCCTCACCAACAAGCAAATCGCTGCATATCTTCGCTGCCTCGCCAACAAGCAGACCGCTGCGTGTATTCGCTGAGTGGCAGAAAGCAAAGCACGGCGCCTGTTCGCTGCCTGGCCAACAAGCAAAGCGCTCCATCTCTTCGCTGCCTCGCAAACGAAGGAAGCGCTGCGTGCCTTCGGCGCCGAGCAAAGCAGCGCGTGCCTTCGCCGCCTCGCCGCCTAAGAAAGCGCTGCGTGCCTTCTCGCCCTCGCCGCCTAGCAAAGCGCCGTGTGCCTTCGCCGCCTCCCCAATCGCTTCGAGCCTTCGCCGCCTAGCAAAGCGCCTAGCAAAGCGTCCTCAGCCTTCGCTGCCTAGCAAAGCTCCACGTCCGCTCGCCACCTAGCAAAGCACTGTGTGCCCTCGCCGCCTCCTAGAGCGCTGCGTGCCTTCGGCGCCTGGCAAAGCACTGCGTGCCCTCGCCGCCTCCTAGAGCGCTGCGTGCCTTCGGCGCCTGGCAAAGCGCTGCGTGCCCTCGCCGCCTCGCACACCGCTGCGTGCCTTCGGCGCCTGGCAAAGCGCTGCGTGCCTTCGGCGCCTGGCAAAGCACTGCGTGCCCTCGCCGCCTCGCACAGCGCTGCGTGCCTTCGGCGCCTGGCAAAGCGCTGCGTGCCTTCGCCGCCTCGCCGCCTAGCAAGGCGCCCTAGCCCGTCCACCACCATCAGATCGCTGCGTGCCTTCGCTGCCTCGGTGCTTAGCAAAGCGCCACGTGCCTTCGGCGCCTACAAAAGCGCCGTGTGCCTTCGGCGCTACTACGGCGTTTGCTAAGCGGCGAGGCGGCGAAGGGACGCAGCGGTGTGTGAGGCGGCGAAGGCAAGCAGCGCTTTGCTGGGCGGCGAGGCGGCGAAGGGCCGAAGCGATTGGGGAGGCGGTGAAGGGAGACGGCGCTTTGTTGGGCGGCGAGGGCGAAAGGCACGCAGCGCTTTCTTAGGCGGCGAGGCGGCGAAGGCACGCGCTGCTTTGCTAGGCGCCGAAGGAACACGGCGCTTTGCTAGGCGGCGACGGCACGCGGAGCTTTGCTAGGCGGCGAGGCGGCGAAGGGACACGGCGCTTCGCTAGGCGGCGAGGGCGAGAAGGCACGCAGCGCTTTCTCAGGCGGCGAGGCGGCGAAGGCACGCGCTGCTTTGCTAGGCGCCGAAGGAACACGGCGCTTTGCTAGGCTGCGATGCGGCGAGGCGCCCAACGCAGGCACTTCTTTGCTAGGCGCCCAAGGAACACGGCGCTTTGCTTGACGGCGACGGCACGCGCAGCTTTGCTAGGCGCCCAAGGCAGACGACGCTTTGCTAGGCAGCGAGGCGGCGAACGCACAAAGCCATTTGCTCTGCGGTGATTCGCTGCCTCGCACAAGAGCTAACCACTGTGCATGTTGGCTGTCTCACAAACAAGCAGCCTGCTGCGTCTCTTCGCTGCCTCGCCAACTAGCAAAGTGCTGCCTCGCTTCGCCTCCACGCCAAAAAGCCATCCGCGATGCCACTGCGCCACCTGCTGCACAAGCAAAGTGCTGCATCTCTTCGCTGCCTCGCACAATGAGCAACCACTGTGCATGGTGGCTGTCTCACAAACAAGGAGATTGCTGAATCTCTTCGCTGCCTCGCCAACAAGCAGACCGCTGCGTGTATTCGCTGAGTGGCAGAAAGCAAAGCACGGCGCCTGTTCGCTGCCTGGCCAACAAGCAAAGCGCTCCATCTCTTCGCTGCCTCGCAAACGAAGGAAGCGCTGCGTGCCTTCGGCGCCGAGCAAAGCAGCGCGTGCCTTCGCCGCCTCGCCGCCTAAGAAAGCGCTGCGTGCCTTCTCGCCCTCGCCGCCTAGCAAAGCGCCGTGTGCCTTCGCCGCCTCCCCAATCGCTTCGTGCCTTCGCCGCCTAGCAAAGCGCCTAGCAAAGCGTCCTCAGCCTTCGCTGCCTAGCAAAGCTCCACGTCCGCTCGCCGCCTAGCAAAGCACTGTGTGCCCTCGCCGCCTCCTAGAGCGCTGCGTGCCTTCGGCGCCTGGCAAAGCACTGCGTGCCCTCGCCGCCTCCTAGAGCGCTGCGTGCCTTCGGCGCCTGGCAAAGCACTGCGTGCCCTCGCCGCCTCGCACACCGCTGCGTGCCTTCGGCGCCTGGCAAAGCGCTGCGTGCCTTCGGCGCCTGGCAAAGCGCTGCGTGCCTTCGCCGCCCCGGCGCCTAGCAAGGCGCCCTAGCCCGTCCACCACGATCAGATCGCTGCATGCCTTCGCTGCCTCGGTGCTTAGCAAAGCGCCACGTGCCTTCGGCGCCTACAAAAGCGCCGTGTGCCTTCGGCGCTACTACGGCGTTTGCTAAGCGGCAAGGCGGCGAAGGTACGCAGCGGTGTGTGAGGCGGCGAAGGCAAGCAGCGCTTTGCTGGGCGGCGAGGCGGCGAAGGGCCGAAGCGATTGGGGAGGCGGTGAAGGGACACGGCGCTTTGTTGGGCGGCGAGGGCGAAAGGCACGCAGCGCTTTCTTAGGCGGCGAGGCGGCGAAGGCACGCGCTGCTTTGCTAGGCGCCGAAGGAACACGGCGCTTTGCTAGGCTGCGATGCGGCGAGGCGCCCAACGCAGGCACTTCTTTGCTAGGCGCCCAAGGAACACGGCGCTTTGCTTGACGGCGACGGCACGCGCAGCTTTGCTAGGCGCCCAAGGCAGACGACGCTTTGCTAGGCAGCGAGGCGGCGAACGCACAAAGCCATTTGCTCGGCGGTGATTCGCTGCCTCGCACAAGAGCTAACCACTGTGCATGTTGGCTGTCTCACAAACAAGCAGCCTGCTGCGTCTCTTCGCTGCCTCGCCAACTAGCAAAGTGCTGCCTCGCTTCGCCTCCACGCCAAAAAGCCATCCGCGATGCCACTGCGCCACCTGCTGCACAAGCAAAGTGCTGCATCTCTTCGCTGCCTCGCACAATGAGCAAGCACTGTGCATGGTCGCTGTGTCACAAACAAGGAGACTGCTGAATCTCTTCGCTGCCTCGCCAACAAGCAAACCGCTGCATCTCTTCGCTGCCTCACCAACAAGCAAATCGCTGCATATCTTCGCTGCCTCGCCAACAAGCAGACCGCTGCGTGTATTCGCTGAGTGGCAGAAAGCAAAGCACGGCGCCTGTTCGCTGCCTGGCCAACAAGCAAAGCGCTCCATCTCTTCGCTGCCTCGCAAACGAAGGAAGCGCTGCGTGCCTTCGGCGCCGAGCAAAGCAGCGCGTGCCTTCGCCGCCTCGCCGCCTAAGAAAGCGCTGCGTGCCTTCTCGCCCTCGCCGCCTAGCAAAGCGCCGTGTGCCTTCGCCGCCTCCCCAATCGCTTCGAGCCTTCGCCGCCTAGCAAAGCGCCTAGCAAAGCGTCCTCAGCCTTCGCTGCCTAGCAAAGCTCCACGTCCGCTCGCCACCTAGCAAAGCACTGTGTGCCCTCGCCGCCTCCTAGAGCGCTGCGTGCCTTCGGCGCCTGGCAAAGCACTGCGTGCCCTCGCCGCCTCGCACACCGCTGCGTGCCTTCGGCGCCTGGCAAAGCGCTGCGTGCCTTCGGCGCCTGGCAAAGCACTGCGTGCCCTCGCCGCCTCGCACAGCGCTGCGTCCTTGGGCGCCTGGCAAAGCGCTGCGTGCCTTCGCCGCCTCGCCGCCTAGCAAGGCGCCCTAGCCCGTCCACCACCATCAGATCGCTGCGTGCCTTCGCTGCCTCGGTGCTTAGCAAAGCGCCACGTGCCTTCGGCGCCTACAAAAGCGCCGTGTGCCTTCGGCGCTACTACGGCGTTTGCTAAGCGGCGAGGCGGCGAAGGTACGCAGCGGTGTGTGAGGCGGCGAAGGCAAGCAGCGCTTTGCTGGGCGGCGAGGCGGCGAAGGGCCGAAGCGATTGGGGAGGCGGTGAAGGGAGACGGCGCTTTGTTGGGCGGCGAGGGCGAAAGGCACGCAGCGCTTTCTTAGGCGGCGAGGCGGCGAAGGCACGCGCTGCTTTGCTAGGCGCCGAAGGAACACGGCGCTTTGCTAGGCGGCGACGGCACGCGGAGCTTTGCTAGGCGGCGAGGCGGCGAAGGGACACGGCGCTTCGCTAGGCGGCGAGGGCGAGAAGGCACGCAGCGCTTTCTCAGGCGGCGAGGCGGCGAAGGCACGCGCTGCTCTGCCAGCCGCCGAAGGCACGCAGCGCTTTGCTAGGCTGCGATGCGGCGAGGCGCCCAACGCAGGCACTTCTTTGCTAGGCGCCCAAGGAACACGGCGCTTTGCTTGACGGCGACGGCACGCGCAGCTTTGCTAGGCGCCCAAGGCAGACGACGCTTTGCTAGGCAGCGAGGCGGCGAACGCACAAAGCCATTTGCTCGGCGGTGATTCGCTGCCTCGCACAAGAGCTAACCACTGTGCATGTTGGCTGTCTCACAAACAAGCAGCCTGCTGCGTCTCTTCGCTGCCTCGCCAACTAGCAAAGTGCTGCCTCGCTTCGCCTCCACGCCAAAAAGCCATCCGCGATGCCACTGCGCCACCTGCTGCACAAGCAAAGTGCTGCATCTCTTCGCTGCCTCGCACAATGAGCAAGCACTGTGCATGGTCGCTGTGTCACAAACAAGGAGACTGCTGAATCTCTTCGCTGCCTCGCCAACAAGCAAACCGCTGCATCTCTTCGCTGCCTCACCAACAAGCAAATCGCTGCATATCTTCGCTGCCTCGCCAACAAGCAGAGCGCTGCGTGTATTCGCTGAGTGGCAGAAAGCAAAGCACGGCGCCTGTTCGCTGCCTGGCCAACAAGCAAAGCGCTCCATCTCTTCGCTGCCTCGCAAACGAAGGAAGCGCTGCGTGCCTTCGGCGCCGAGCAAAGCAGCGCGTGCCTTCGCCGCCTCGCCGCCTAAGAAAGCGCTGCGTGCCTTCTCGCCCTCGCCGCCTAGCAAAGCGCCGTGTGCCTTCGCCGCCTCCCCAATCGCTTCGAGCCTTCGCCGCCTAGCAAAGCGCCTAGCAAAGCGTCCTCAGCCTTCGCTGCCTAGCAAAGCTCCACGTCCGCTCGCCACCTAGCAAAGCACTGTGTGCCCTCGCCGCCTCCTAGAGCGCTGCGTGCCTTCGGCGCCTGGCAAAGCACTGCGTGCCCTCGCCGCCTCCTAGAGCGCTGCGTGCCTTCGGCGCCTGGCAAAGCGCTGCGTGCCCTCGCCGCCTCGCACAGTGCTGCGTGCCTTCGGCGCCTGGCAAAGCGCTGCGTGCCTTCGGCGCCTGGCAAAGCACTGCGTGCCCTCGCCGCCTCGCACAGCGCTGCGTGCCTTCGGCGCCTGGCAAAGCGCTGCGTGCCTTCGCCGCCTCGCCGCCTAGCAAGGCGCCCTAGCCCGTCCACCACCATCAGATCGCTGCGTGCCTTCGCTGCCTCGGTGCTTAGCAAAGCGCCACGTGCCTTCGGCGCCTACAAAAGCGCCGTGTGCCTTCGGCGCTACTACGGCGTTTGCTAAGCGGCGAGGCGGCGAAGGGACGCAGCGGTGTGTGAGGCGGCGAAGGCAAGCAGCGCTTTGCTGGGCGGCGAGGCGGCGAAGGGCCGAAGCGATTGGGGAGGCGGTGAAGGGAGACGGCGCTTTGTTGGGCGGCGAGGGCGAAAGGCACGCAGCGCTTTCTTAGGCGGCGAGGCGGCGAAGGCACGCGCTGCTTTGCTAGGCGCCGAAGGAACACGGCGCTTTGCTAGGCGGCGACGGCACGCGGAGCTTTGCTAGGCGGCGAGGCGGCGAAGGGACACGGCGCTTCGCTAGGCGGCGAGGGCGAGAAGGCACGCAGCGCTTTCTCAGGCGGCGAGGCGGCGAAGGCACGCGCTGCTCTGCCAGCCGCCGAAGGCACGCAGCGCTTTGCTAGGCTGCGATGCGGCGAGGCGCCGAACGCAGGCACTTCTTTGCTAGGCGCCCAAGGAACACGGCGCTTTGCTTGACGGCGACGGCACGCGCAGCTTTGCTAGGCGCCCAAGGCAGACGACGCTTTGCTAGGCAGCGAGGCGGCGAACGCACAAAGCCATTTGCTCTGCGGTGATTCGCTGCCTCGCACAATAGCTAACCACTGTGCATGTTGGCTGTCTCACAAACAAGCAGCCTGCTGCGTCTCTTCGCTGCCTCGCCAACTAGCAAAGTGCTGCCTCGCTTCGCCTCCACGCCAAAAAGCCATCCGCGATGCCACTGCGCCACCTGCTGCACAAGCAAAGTGCTGCATCTCTTCGCTGCCTCGCACAATGAGCAAGCACTGTGCATGGTCGCTGTGTCACAAACAAGGAGACTGCTGAATCTCTTCGCTGCCTCGCCAACAAGCAAACCGCTGCATCTCTTCGCTGCCTCACCAACAAGCAAATCGCTGCATATCTTCGCTGCCTCGCCAACAAGCAGACCGCTGCGTGTATTCGCTGAGTGGCAGAAAGCAAAGCACGGCGCCTGTTCGCTGCCTGGCCAACAAGCAAAGCGCTCCATCTCTTCGCTGCCTCGCAAACGAAGGAAGCGCTGCGTGCCTTCGGCGCCGAGCAAAGCAGCGCGTGCCTTCGCCGCCTCGCCGCCTAAGAAAGCGCTGCGTGCCTTCTCGCCCTCGCCGCCTAGCAAAGCGCCGTGTGCCTTCGCCGCCTCCCCAATCGCTTCGTGCCTTCGCCGCCTAGCAAAGCGCCTAGCAAAGCGTCCTCAGCCTTCGCTGCCTAGCAAAGCTCCACGTCCGCTCGCCGCCTAGCAAAGCACTGTGTGCCCTCGCCGCCTCCTAGAGCGCTGCGTGCCTTCGGCGCCTGGCAAAGCACTGCGTGCCCTCGCCGCCTCCTAGAGCGCTGCGTGCCTTCGGCGCCTGGCAAAGCGCTGCGTGCCCTCGCCGCCTCGCACAGTGCTGCGTGCCTTCGGCGCCTGGCAAAGCGCTGCGTGCCTTCGGCGCCTGGCAAAGCACTGCGTGCCCTCGCCGCCTCGCACAGCGCTGCGTCCTTGGGCGCCTGGCAAAGCGCTGCGTGCCTTCGCCGCCTCGCCGCCTAGCAAGGCGCCCTAGCCCGTCCACCACCATCAGATCGCTGCGTGCCTTCGCTGCCTCGGTGCTTAGCAAAGCGCCACGTGCCTTGGGCGCCTACAAAAGCGCCGTGTGCCTTCGGCGCTACTACGGCGTTTGCTAAGCGGCGAGGCGGCGAAGGGACGCAGCGGTGTGTGAGGCGGCGAAGGCAAGCAGCGCTTTGCTGGGCGGCGATGCGGCGAAGGGCCGAAGCGATTGGGGAGGCGGTGAAGGGACACGGCGCTTTGTTGGGCGGCGAGGGCGAAAGGCACGCAGCGCTTTCTTAGGCGGCGAGGCGGCGAAGGCACGCGCTGCTTTGCTAGGCGCCGAAGGAACACGGCGCTTTGTAGGCGGCGACGGCACGCGGAGCTTTGCTAGGCGGCGAGGCGGCGAAGGGACACGGCGCTTCGCTAGGCGGCGAGGGCGAGAAGGCACGCAGCGCTTTCTCAGGCGGCGAGGCGGCGAAGGCACGCGCTGCTCTGCCAGCCGCCGAAGGCACGCAGCGCTTTGCTAGGCTGCGATGCGGCGAGGCGCCGAACGCAGGCACTTCTTTGCTAGGCGCCCAAGGAACACGGCGCTTTGCTTGACGGCGACGGCACGCGCAGCTTTGCTAGGCGCCCAAGGCAGACGACGCTTTGCTAGGCAGCGAGGCGGCGAACGCACAAAGCCATTTGCTCGGCGGTGATTCGCTGCCTCGCACAAGAGCTAACCACTGTGCATGTTGGCTGTCTCACAAACAAGCAGCCTGCTGCGTCTCTTCGCTGCCTCGCCAACTAGCAAAGTGCTGCCTCGCTTCGCCTCCACGCCAAAAAGCCATCCGCGATGCCACTGCGCCACCTGCTGCACAAGCAAAGTGCTGCATCTCTTCGCTGCCTCGCACAATGAGCAAGCACTGTGCATGGTCGCTGTGTCACAAACAAGGAGACTGCTGAATCTCTTCGCTGCCTCGCCAACAAGCAAACCGCTGCATCTCTTCGCTGCCTCACCAACAAGCAAATCGCTGCATATCTTCGCTGCCTCGCCAACAAGCAGACCGCTGCGTGTATTCGCTGAGTGGCAGAAAGCAAAGCACGGCGCCTGTTCGCTGCCTGGCCAACAAGCAAAGCGCTCCATCTCTTCGCTGCCTCGCAAACGAAGGAAGCGCTGCGTGCCTTCGGCGCCGAGCAAAGCAGCGCGTGCCTTCGCCGCCTCGCCGCCTAAGAAAGCGCTGCGTGCCTTCTCGCCCTCGCCGCCTAGCAAAGCGCCGTGTGCCTTCGCCGCCTCCCCAATCGCTTCGAGCCTTCGCCGCCTAGCAAAGCGCCTAGCAAAGCGTCCTCAGCCTTCGCTGCCTAGCAAAGCTCCACGTCCGCTCGCCACCTAGCAAAGCACTGTGTGCCCTCGCCGCCTCCTAGAGCGCTGCGTGCCTTCGGCGCCTGGCAAAGCACTGCGTGCCCTCGCCGCCTCCTAGAGCGCTGCGTGCCTTCGGCGCCTGGCAAAGCGCTGCGTGCCCTCGCCGCCTCGCACACCGCTGCGTGCCTTCGGCGCCTGGCAAAGCGCTGCGTGCCTTCGGCGCCTGGCAAAGCACTGCGTGCCCTCGCCGCCTCGCACAGCGCTGCGTGCCTTCGGCGCCTGGCAAAGCGCTGCGTGCCTTCGCCGCCTCGCCGCCTAGCAAGGCGCCCTAGCCCGTCCACCACCATCAGATCGCTGCGTGCCTTCGCTGCCTCGGTGCTTAGCAAAGCGCCACGTGCCTTCGGCGCCTACAAAAGCGCCGTGTGCCTTCGGCGCTACTACGGCGTTTGCTAAGCGGCGAGGCGGCGAAGGGACGCAGCGGTGTGTGAGGCGGCGAAGGCAAGCAGCGCTTTGCTGGGCGGCGAGGCGGCGAAGGGCCGAAGCGATTGGGGAGGCGGTGAAGGGAGACGGCGCTTTGTTGGGCGGCGAGGGCGAAAGGCACGCAGCGCTTTCTTAGGCGGCGAGGCGGCGAAGGCACGCGCTGCTTTGCTAGGCGCCGAAGGAACACGGCGCTTTGCTAGGCGGCGACGGCACGCGGAGCTTTGCTAGGCGGCGAGGCGGCGAAGGGACACGGCGCTTCGCTAGGCGGCGAGGGCGAGAAGGCACGCAGCGCTTTCTCAGGCGGCGAGGCGGCGAAGGCACGCGCTGCTTTGCTAGGCGCCGAAGGAACACGGCGCTTTGCTAGGCTGCGATGCGGCGAGGCGCCCAACGCAGGCACTTCTTTGCTAGGCGCCCAAGGAACACGGCGCTTTGCTTGACGGCGACGGCACGCGCAGCTTTGCTAGGCGCCCAAGGCAGACGACGCTTTGCTAGGCAGCGAGGCGGCGAACGCACAAAGCCATTTGCTCTGCGGTGATTCGCTGCCTCGCACAAGAGCTAACCACTGTGCATGTTGGCTGTCTCACAAACAAGCAGCCTGCTGCGTCTCTTCGCTGCCTCGCCAACTAGCAAAGTGCTGCCTCGCTTCGCCTCCACGCCAAAAAGCCATCCGCGATGCCACTGCGCCACCTGCTGCACAAGCAAAGTGCTGCATCTCTTCGCTGCCTCGCACAATGAGCAACCACTGTGCATGGTGGCTGTCTCACAAACAAGGAGATTGCTGAATCTCTTCGCTGCCTCGCCAACAAGCAGACCGCTGCGTGTATTCGCTGAGTGGCAGAAAGCAAAGCACGGCGCCTGTTCGCTGCCTGGCCAACAAGCAAAGCGCTCCATCTCTTCGCTGCCTCGCAAACGAAGGAAGCGCTGCGTGCCTTCGGCGCCGAGCAAAGCAGCGCGTGCCTTCGCCGCCTCGCCGCCTAAGAAAGCGCTGCGTGCCTTCTCGCCCTCGCCGCCTAGCAAAGCGCCGTGTGCCTTCGCCGCCTCCCCAATCGCTTCGTGCCTTCGCCGCCTAGCAAAGCGCCTAGCAAAGCGTCCTCAGCCTTCGCTGCCTAGCAAAGCTCCACGTCCGCTCGCCGCCTAGCAAAGCACTGTGTGCCCTCGCCGCCTCCTAGAGCGCTGCGTGCCTTCGGCGCCTGGCAAAGCACTGCGTGCCCTCGCCGCCTCCTAGAGCGCTGCGTGCCTTCGGCGCCTGGCAAAGCACTGCGTGCCCTCGCCGCCTCGCACACCGCTGCGTGCCTTCGGCGCCTGGCAAAGCGCTGCGTGCCTTCGGCGCCTGGCAAAGCGCTGCGTGCCTTCGCCGCCCCGGCGCCTAGCAAGGCGCCCTAGCCCGTCCACCACGATCAGATCGCTGCATGCCTTCGCTGCCTCGGTGCTTAGCAAAGCGCCACGTGCCTTCGGCGCCTACAAAAGCGCCGTGTGCCTTCGGCGCTACTACGGCGTTTGCTAAGCGGCAAGGCGGCGAAGGTACGCAGCGGTGTGTGAGGCGGCGAAGGCAAGCAGCGCTTTGCTGGGCGGCGAGGCGGCGAAGGGCCGAAGCGATTGGGGAGGCGGTGAAGGGACACGGCGCTTTGTTGGGCGGCGAGGGCGAAAGGCACGCAGCGCTTTCTTAGGCGGCGAGGCGGCGAAGGCACGCGCTGCTTTGCTAGGCGCCGAAGGAACACGGCGCTTTGCTAGGCTGCGATGCGGCGAGGCGCCCAACGCAGGCACTTCTTTGCTAGGCGCCCAAGGAACACGGCGCTTTGCTTGACGGCGACGGCACGCGCAGCTTTGCTAGGCGCCCAAGGCAGACGACGCTTTGCTAGGCAGCGAGGCGGCGAACGCACAAAGCCATTTGCTCGGCGGTGATTCGCTGCCTCGCACAAGAGCTAACCACTGTGCATGTTGGCTGTCTCACAAACAAGCAGCCTGCTGCGTCTCTTCGCTGCCTCGCCAACTAGCAAAGTGCTGCCTCGCTTCGCCTCCACGCCAAAAAGCCATCCGCGATGCCACTGCGCCACCTGCTGCACAAGCAAAGTGCTGCATCTCTTCGCTGCCTCGCACAATGAGCAAGCACTGTGCATGGTCGCTGTGTCACAAACAAGGAGACTGCTGAATCTCTTCGCTGCCTCGCCAACAAGCAAACCGCTGCATCTCTTCGCTGCCTCACCAACAAGCAAATCGCTGCATATCTTCGCTGCCTCGCCAACAAGCAGACCGCTGCGTGTATTCGCTGAGTGGCAGAAAGCAAAGCACGGCGCCTGTTCGCTGCCTGGCCAACAAGCAAAGCGCTCCATCTCTTCGCTGCCTCGCAAACGAAGGAAGCGCTGCGTGCCTTCGGCGCCGAGCAAAGCAGCGCGTGCCTTCGCCGCCTCGCCGCCTAAGAAAGCGCTGCGTGCCTTCTCGCCCTCGCCGCCTAGCAAAGCGCCGTGTGCCTTCGCCGCCTCCCCAATCGCTTCGTGCCTTCGCCGCCTAGCAAAGCGCCTAGCAAAGCGTCCTCAGCCTTCGCTGCCTAGCAAAGCTCCACGTCCGCTCGCCGCCTAGCAAAGCACTGTGTGCCCTCGCCGCCTCCTAGAGCGCTGCGTGCCTTCGGCGCCTGGCAAAGCACTGCGTGCCCTCGCCGCCTCCTAGAGCGCTGCGTGCCTTCGGCGCCTGGCAAAGCACTGCGTGCCCTCGCCGCCTCCTAGAGCGCTGCGTGCCTTCGGCGCCTGGCAAAGCACTGCGTGCCCTCGCCGCCTCCTAGAGCGCTGCGTGCCTTCGGCGCCTGGCAAAGCACTGCGTGCCCTCGCCGCCTCCTAGAGCGCTGCGTGCCTTCGGCGCCTGGCAAAGCACTGCGTGCCCTCGCCGCCTCGCACACCGCTGCGTGCCTTCGGCGCCTGGCAAAGCGCTGCGTGCCTTCGGCGCCTGGCAAAGCACTGCGTGCCCTCGCCGCCTCGCACAGCGCTGCGTCCTTGGGCGCCTGGCAAAGCGCTGCGTGCCTTCGCCGCCTCGCCGCCTAGCAAGGCGCCCTAGCCCGTCCACCACCATCAGATCGCTGCGTGCCTTCGCTGCCTCGGTGCTTAGCAAAGCGCCACGTGCCTTCGGCGCCTACAAAAGCGCCGTGTGCCTTCGGCGCTACTACGGCGTTTGCTAAGCGGCGAGGCGGCGAAGGGACGCAGCGGTGTGTGAGGCGGCGAAGGCAAGCAGCGCTTTGCTGGGCGGCGAGGCGGCGAAGGGCCGAAGCGATTGGGGAGGCGGTGAAGGGAGACGGCGCTTTGTTGGGCGGCGAGGGCGAAAGGCACGCAGCGCTTTCTTAGGCGGCGAGGCGGCGAAGGCACGCGCTGCTTTGCTAGGCGCCGAAGGAACACGGCGCTTTGCTAGGCTGCGATGCGGCGAGGCGCCCAACGCAGGCACTTCTTTGCTAGGCGCCCAAGGAACACGGCGCTTTGCTTGACGGCGACGGCACGCGCAGCTTTGCTAGGCGCCCAAGGCAGACGACGCTTTGCTAGGCAGCGAGGCGGCGAACGCACAAAGCCATTTGCTCTGCGGTGATTCGCTGCCTCGCACAATAGCTAACCACTGTGCATGTTGGCTGTCTCACAAACAAGCAGCCTGCTGCGTCTCTTCGCTGCCTCGCCAACTAGCAAAGTGCTGCCTCGCTTCGCCTCCACGCCAAAAAGCCATCCGCGATGCCACTGCGCCACCTGCTGCACAAGCAAAGTGCTGCATCTCTTCGCTGCCTCGCACAATGAGCAAGCACTGGGCATGTTGGCTGTCTCACAAACAAGGAGATTGCTGAATCTCTTCGCTGCCTCGCCAACAAGCAGACCGCTGCGTGTATTCGCTGAGTGGCAGAAAGCAAAGCACGGCGCCTGTTCGCTGCCTGGCCAACAAGCAAAGCGCTCCATCTCTTCGCTGCCTCGCAAACGAAGGAAGCGCTGCGTGCCTTCGGCGCCGAGCAAAGCAGCGCGTGCCTTCGCCGCCTCGCCGCCTAAGAAAGCGCTGCGTGCCTTCTCGCCCTCGCCGCCTAGCAAAGCGCCGTGTGCCTTCGCCGCCTCCCCAATCGCTTCGTGCCTTCGCCGCCTAGCAAAGCGCCTAGCAAAGCGTCCTCAGCCTTCGCTGCCTAGCAAAGCTCCACGTCCGCTCGCCGCCTAGCAAAGCACTGTGTGCCCTCGCCGCCTCCTAGAGCGCTGCGTGCCTTCGGCGCCTGGCAAAGCACTGTGTGCCCTCGCCGCCTCGCACAGCGCTGCGTCCTTCGGCGCCTGGCAAAGCACTGCGTGCCTTCGGCGCCTGGCAAAGCGCTGCGTGCCTTCGGCGCCTGGCAAAGCACTGCGTGCCCTCGCCGCCTCGCACAGCGCTGCGTGCCTTCGGCGCCTGGCAAAGCGCTGTGTGCCCTCGCCGCCTCGCACAGCGCTGCGTGCCTTCGGCGCCTGGCAAAGCGCTGCGTGCCCTCGCCGCCTCGCACAGTGCTGCGTGCCTTCGGCGCCTGGCAAAGCGCTGCGTGCCCTCGCCGCCTCGCCGCCTAGCAAGGCGCCCTAGCCCGTCCACCACCATCAGATCGCTGCGTGCCTTCGCTGCCTCGGTGCTTAGCAAAGCGCCACGTGCCTTCGGCGCCTACAAAAGCGCCGTGTGCCTTCGGCGCTACTACGGCGTTTGCTAAGCGGCGAGGCGGCGAAGGTACGCAGCGGTGTGTGAGGCGGCGAAGGCAAGCAGCGCTTTGCTGGGCGGCGAGGCGGCGAAGGGCCGAAGCGATTGGGGAGGCGGTGAAGGGACACGGCGCTTTGTTGGGCGGCGAGGGCGAAAGGCACGCAGCGCTTTCTTAGGCGGCGAGGCGGCGAAGGCACGCGCTGCTTTGCTAGGCGCCGAAGGAACACGGCGCTTTGCTAGGCGGCGACGGCACGCGGAGCTTTGCTAGGCGGCGAAGGGACACGGCGCTTCGCTAGGCGGCGAGGGCGAGAAGGCACGCAGCGCTTTCTCAGGCGGCGAGGCGGCGAAGGCACGCGCTGCTCTGCCAGCCGCCGAAGGCACGCAGCGCTTTGCTAGGCTGCGATGCGGCGAGGCGCCCAACGCAGGCACTTCTTTGCTAGGCGCCCAAGGAACACGGCGCTTTGCTTGACGGCGACGGCACGCGCAGCTTTGCTAGGCGCCCAAGGCAGACGACGCTTTGCTAGGCAGCGAGGCGGCGAACGCACAAAGCCATTTGCTCTGCGGTGATTCGCTGCCTCGCACAAGAGCTAACCACTGTGCATGTTGGCTGTCTCACAAACAAGCAGCCTGCTGCGTCTCTTCGCTGCCTCGCCAACTAGCAAAGTGCTGCCTCGCTTCGCCTCCACGCCAAAAAGCCATCCGCGATGCCACTGCGCCACCTGCTGCACAAGCAAAGTGCTGCATCTCTTCGCTGCCTCGCACAATGAGCAAGCACTGTGCATGGTCGCTGTGTCACAAACAAGGAGACTGCTGAATCTCTTCGCTGCCTCGCCAACAAGCAAACCGCTGAATCTCTTCGCTGCCTCACCAACAAGCAAATCGCTGCATATCTTCGCTGCCTCGCCAACAAGCAGACCGCTGCGTGTATTCGCTGAGTGGCAGAAAGCAAAGCACGGCGCCTGTTCGCTGCCTGGCCAACAAGCAAAGCGCTCCATCTCTTCGCTGCCTCGCAAACGAAGGAAGCGCTGCGTGCCTTCGGCGCCGAGCAAAGCAGCGCGTGCCTTCGCCGCCTCGCCGCCTAAGAAAGCGCTGCGTGCCTTCTCGCCCTCGCCGCCTAGCAAAGCGCCGTGTGCCTTCGCCGCCTCCCCAATCGCTTCGTGCCTTCGCCGCCTAGCAAAGCGCCTAGCAAAGCGTCCTCAGCCTTCGCTGCCTAGCAAAGCTCCACGTCCGCTCGCCGCCTAGCAAAGCACTGTGTGCCCTCGCCGCCTCCTAGAGCGCTGCGTGCCTTCGGCGCCTGGCAAAGCACTGCGTGCCCTCGCCGCCTCCTAGAGCGCTGCGTGCCTTCGGCGCCTGGCAAAGCACTGCGTGCCCTCGCCGCCTCGCACACCGCTGCGTGCCTTCGGCGCCTGGCAAAGCGCTGCGTGCCTTCGGCGCCTGGCAAAGCACTGCGTGCCCTCGCCGCCTCGCACAGCGCTGCGTCCTTGGGCGCCTGGCAAAGCGCTGCGTGCCTTCGCCGCCTCGCCGCCTACCAAGGCGCCCTAGCCCGTCCACCACCATCAGATCGCTGCGTGCCTTCGCTGCCTCGGTGCTTAGCAAAGCGCCACGTGCCTTCGGCGCCTACAAAAGCGCCGTGTGCCTTCGGCGCTACTACGGCGTTTGCTAAGCGGCGAGGCGGCGAAGGGACGCAGCGGTGTGTGAGGCGGCGAAGGCAAGCAGCGCTTTGCTGGGCGGCGAGGCGGCGAAGGGCCGAAGCGATTGGGGAGGCGGTGAAGGGAGACGGCGCTTTGTTGGGCGGCGAGGGCGAAAGGCACGCAGCGCTTTCTTAGGCGGCGAGGCGGCGAAGGCACGCGCTGCTTTGCTAGGCGCCGAAGGAACACGGCGCTTTGTAGGCGGCGACGGCACGCGGAGCTTTGCTAGGCGGCGAGGCGGCGAAGGGACACGGCGCTTCGCTAGGCGGCGAGGGCGAGAAGGCACGCAGCGCTTTCTCAGGCGGCGAGGCGGCGAAGGCACGCGCTGCTCTGCCAGCCGCCGAAGGCACGCAGCGCTTTGCTAGGCTGCGATGCGGCGAGGCGCCCAACGCAGGCACTTCTTTGCTAGGCGCCCAAGGAACACGGCGCTTTGCTTGACGGCGACGGCACGCGCAGCTTTGCTAGGCGCCCAAGGCAGACGACGCTTTGCTAGGCAGCGAGGCGGCGAACGCACAAAGCCATTTGCTCTGCGGTGATTCGCTGCCTCGCACAATAGCTAACCACTGTGCATGTTGGCTGTCTCACAAACAAGCAGCCTGCTGCGTCTCTTCGCTGCCTCGCCAACTAGCAAAGTGCTGCCTCGCTTCGCCTCCACGCCAAAAAGCCATCCGCGATGCCACTGCGCCACCTGCTGCACAAGCAAAGTGCTGCATCTCTTCGCTGCCTCGCACAATGAGCAAGCACTGTGCATGGTCGCTGTGTCACAAACAAGGAGACTGCTGAATCTCTTCGCTGCCTCGCCAACAAGCAAACCGCTGCATCTCTTCGCTGCCTCACCAACAAGCAAATCGCTGCATATCTTCGCTGCCTCGCCAACAAGCAGACCGCTGCGTGTATTCGCTGAGTGGCAGAAAGCAAAGCACGGCGCCTGTTCGCTGCCTGGCCAACAAGCAAAGCGCTCCATCTCTTCGCTGCCTCGCAAACGAAGGAAGCGCTGCGTGCCTTCGGCGCCGAGCAAAGCAGCGCGTGCCTTCGCCGCCTCGCCGCCTAAGAAAGCGCTGCGTGCCTTCTCGCCCTCGCCGCCTAGCAAAGCGCCGTGTGCCTTCGCCGCCTCCCCAATCGCTTCGTGCCTTCGCCGCCTAGCAAAGCGCCTAGCAAAGCGTCCTCAGCCTTCGCTGCCTAGCAAAGCTCCACGTCCGCTCGCCGCCTAGCAAAGCACTGTGTGCCCTCGCCGCCTCCTAGAGCGCTGCGTGCCTTCGGCGCCTGGCAAAGCACTGCGTGCCCTCGCCGCCTCCTAGAGCGCTGCGTGCCTTCGGCGCCTGGCAAAGCACTGCGTGCCCTCGCCGCCTCCTAGAGCGCTGCGTGCCTTCGGCGCCTGGCAAAGCACTGCGTGCCCTCGCCGCCTCCTAGAGCGCTGCGTGCCTTCGGCGCCTGGCAAAGCACTGCGTGCCCTCGCCGCCTCGCACACCGCTGCGTGCCTTCGGCGCCTGGCAAAGCGCTGCGTGCCTTCGGCGCCTGGCAAAGCACTGCGTGCCCTCGCCGCCTCGCACAGCGCTGCGTCCTTGGGCGCCTGGCAAAGCGCTGCGTGCCTTCGCCGCCTCGCCGCCTAGCAAGGCGCCCTAGCCCGTCCACCACCATCAGATCGCTGCGTGCCTTCGCTGCCTCGGTGCTTAGCAAAGCGCCACGTGCCTTCGGCGCCTACAAAAGCGCCGTGTGCCTTCGGCGCTACTACGGCGTTTGCTAAGCGGCGAGGCGGCGAAGGGACGCAGCGGTGTGTGAGGCGGCGAAGGCAAGCAGCGCTTTGCTGGGCGGCGAGGCGGCGAAGGGCCGAAGCGATTGGGGAGGCGGTGAAGGGACACGGCGCTTTGTTGGGCGGCGAGGGCGAAAGGCACGCAGCGCTTTCTTAGGCGGCGAGGCGGCGAAGGCACGCGCTGCTTTGCTAGGCGCCGAAGGAACACGGCGCTTTGTAGGCGGCGACGGCACGCGGAGCTTTGCTAGGCGGCGAGGCGGCGAAGGGACACGGCGCTTCGCTAGGCGGCGAGGGCGAGAAGGCACGCAGCGCTTTCTCAGGCGGCGAGGCGGCGAAGGCACGCGCTGCTCTGCCAGCCGCCGAAGGCACGCAGCGCTTTGCTAGGCTGCGATGCGGCGAGGCGCCGAACGCAGGCACTTCTTTGCTAGGCGCCCAAGGAACACGGCGCTTTGCTTGACGGCGACGGCACGCGCAGCTTTGCTAGGCGCCCAAGGCAGACGACGCTTTGCTAGGCAGCGAGGCGGCGAACGCACAAAGCCATTTGCTCGGCGGTGATTCGCTGCCTCGCACAATAGCTAACCACTGTGCATGTTGGCTGTCTCACAAACAAGCAGCCTGCTGCGTCTCTTCGCTGCCTCGCCAACTAGCAAAGTGCTGCCTCGCTTCGCCTCCACGCCAAAAAGCCATCCGCGATGCCACTGCGCCACCTGCTGCACAAGCAAAGTGCTGCATCTCTTCGCTGCCTCGCACAAGGAGCAAGCACTGGGCATGTTGGCTGTCTCACAAACAAGGAGATTGCTGAATCTCTTCGCTGCCTCGCCAACAAGCAGACCGCTGCGTGTATTCGCTGAGTGGCAGAAAGCAAAGCACGGCGCCTGTTCGCTGCCTGGCCAACAAGCAAAGCGCTCCATCTCTTCGCTGCCTCGCAAACGAAGGAAGCGCTGCGTGCCTTCGGCGCCGAGCAAAGCAGCGCGTGCCTTCGCCGCCTCGCCGCCTAAGAAAGCGCTGCGTGCCTTCTCGCCCTCGCCGCCTAGCAAAGCGCCGTGTGCCTTCGCCGCCTCCCCAATCGCTTCGTGCCTTCGCCGCCTAGCAAAGCGCCTAGCAAAGCGTCCTCAGCCTTCGCTGCCTAGCAAAGCTCCACGTCCGCTCGCCGCCTAGCAAAGCACTGTGTGCCCTCGCCGCCTCCTAGAGCGCTGCGTGCCTTCGGCGCCTGGCAAAGCACTGCGTGCCCTCGCCGCCTCGCACAGCGCTGCGTCCTTCGGCGCCTGGCAAAGCGCTGCGTGCCTTCGGCGCCTGGCAAAGCACTGCGTGCCTTCGGCGCCTGGCAAAGCACTGCGTGCCCTCGCCGCCTCCTAGAGCGCTGCGTGCCTTCGGCGCCTGGCAAAGCGCTGCGTGCCCTCGCCGCCTCGCACAGTGCTGCGTGCCTTCGGCGCCTGGCAAAGCGCTGCGTGCCTTCGGCGCCTGGCAAAGCACTGCGTGCCCTCGCCGCCTCGCACAGCGCTGCGTGCCTTCGGCGCCTGGCAAAGCGCTGCGTGCCTTCGCCGCCTCGCCGCCTAGCAAGGCGCCCTAGCCCGTCCACCACCATCAGATCGCTGCGTGCCTTCGCTGCCTCGGTGCTTAGCAAAGCGCCACGTGCCTTGGGCGCCTACAAAAGCGCCGTGTGCCTTCGGCGCTACTACGGCGTTTGCTAAGCGGCGAGGCGGCGAAGGGACGCAGCGGTGTGTGAGGCGGCGAAGGCAAGCAGCGCTTTGCTGGGCGGCGAGGCGGCGAAGGGCCGAAGCGATTGGGGAGGCGGTGAAGGGACACGGCGCTTTGTTGGGCGGCGAGGGCGAAAGGCACGCAGCGCTTTCTTAGGCGGCGAGGCGGCGAAGGCACGCGCTGCTTTGCTAGGCGCCGAAGGAACACGGCGCTTTGCTAGGCGGCGACGGCACGCGGAGCTTTGCTAGGCGGCGAGGCGGCGAAGCGACACGGCGCTTCGCTAGGCGGCGAGGGCGAGAAGGCACGCAGCGCTTTCTCAGGCGGCGAGGCGGCGAAGGCACGCGCTGCTCTGCCAGCCGCCGAAGGCACGCAGCGCTTTGCTAGGCTGCGATGCGGCGAGGCGCCCAACGCAGGCACTTCTTTGCTAGGCGCCCAAGGAACACGGCGCTTTGCTTGACGGCGACGGCACGCGCAGCTTTGCTAGGCGCCCAAGGCAGACGACGCTTTGCTAGGCAGCGAGGCGGCGAACGCACAAAGCCATTTGCTCGGCGGTGATTCGCTGCCTCGCACAAGAGCTAACCACTGTGCATGTTGGCTGTCTCACAAACAAGCAGCCTGCTGCGTCTCTTCGCTGCCTCGCCAACTAGCAAAGTGCTGCCTCGCTTCGCCTCCACGCCAAAAAGCCATCCGCGATGCCACTGCGCCACCTGCTGCACAAGCAAAGTGCTGCATCTCTTCGCTGCCTCGCACAATGAGCAAGCACTGTGCATGGTCGCTGTGTCACAAACAAGGAGACTGCTGAATCTCTTCGCTGCCTCGCCAACAAGCAAACCGCTGCATCTCTTCGCTGCCTCGCCAACAAGCAGACCGCTGCGTGTATTCGCTGAGTGGCAGAAAGCAAAGCACGGCGCCTGTTCGCTGCCTGGCCAACAAGCAAAGCGCTCCATCTCTTCGCTGCCTCGCAAACGAAGGAAGCGCTGCGTGCCTTCGGCGCCGAGCAAAGCAGCGCGTGCCTTCGCCGCCTCGCCGCCTAAGAAAGCGCTGCGTGCCTTCTCGCCCTCGCCGCCTAGCAAAGCGCCGTGTGCCTTCGCCGCCTCCCCAATCGCTTCGTGCCTTCGCCGCCTAGCAAAGCGCCTAGCAAAGCGTCCTCAGCCTTCGCTGCCTAGCAAAGCTCCACGTCCGCTCGCCGCCTAGCAAAGCACTGTGTGCCCTCGCCGCCTCCTAGAGCGCTGCGTGCCTTCGGCGCCTGGCAAAGCACTGTGTGCCCTCGCCGCCTCGCACAGCGCTGCGTCCTTCGGCGCCTGGCAAAGCACTGCGTGCCTTCGGCGCCTGGCAAAGCGCTGCGTGCCTTCGGCGCCTGGCAAAGCACTGCGTGCCCTCGCCGCCTCGCACAGCGCTGCGTGCCTTCGGCGCCTGGCAAAGCGCTGTGTGCCCTCGCCGCCTCGCACAGCGCTGCGTGCCTTCGGCGCCTGGCAAAGCGCTGCGTGCCCTCGCCGCCTCGCACAGTGCTGCGTGCCTTCGGCGCCTGGCAAAGCGCTGCGTGCCCTCGCCGCCTCGCCGCCTAGCAAGGCGCCCTAGCCCGTCCACCACCATCAGATCGCTGCGTGCCTTCGCTGCCTCGGTGCTTAGCAAAGCGCCACGTGCCTTCGGCGCCTACAAAAGCGCCGTGTGCCTTCGGCGCTACTACGGCGTTTGCTAAGCGGCGAGGCGGCGAAGGTACGCAGCGGTGTGTGAGGCGGCGAAGGCAAGCAGCGCTTTGCTGGGCGGCGAGGCGGCGAAGGGCCGAAGCGATTGGGGAGGCGGTGAAGGGACACGGCGCTTTGTTGGGCGGCGAGGGCGAAAGGCACGCAGCGCTTTCTTAGGCGGCGAGGCGGCGAAGGCACGCGCTGCTTTGCTAGGCGCCGAAGGAACACGGCGCTTTGCTAGGCGGCGACGGCACGCGGAGCTTTGCTAGGCGGCGAAGGGACACGGCGCTTCGCTAGGCGGCGAGGGCGAGAAGGCACGCAGCGCTTTCTCAGGCGGCGAGGCGGCGAAGGCACGCGCTGCTCTGCCAGCCGCCGAAGGCACGCAGCGCTTTGCTAGGCTGCGATGCGGCGAGGCGCCCAACGCAGGCACTTCTTTGCTAGGCGCCCAAGGAACACGGCGCTTTGCTTGACGGCGACGGCACGCGCAGCTTTGCTAGGCGCCCAAGGCAGACGACGCTTTGCTAGGCAGCGAGGCGGCGAACGCACAAAGCCATTTGCTCTGCGGTGATTCGCTGCCTCGCACAAGAGCTAACCACTGTGCATGTTGGCTGTCTCACAAACAAGCAGCCTGCTGCGTCTCTTCGCTGCCTCGCCAACTAGCAAAGTGCTGCCTCGCTTCGCCTCCACGCCAAAAAGCCATCCGCGATGCCACTGCGCCACCTGCTGCACAAGCAAAGTGCTGCATCTCTTCGCTGCCTCGCACAATGAGCAAGCACTGTGCATGGTCGCTGTGTCACAAACAAGGAGACTGCTGAATCTCTTCGCTGCCTCGCCAACAAGCAAACCGCTGAATCTCTTCGCTGCCTCACCAACAAGCAAATCGCTGCATATCTTCGCTGCCTCGCCAACAAGCAGACCGCTGCGTGTATTCGCTGAGTGGCAGAAAGCAAAGCACGGCGCCTGTTCGCTGCCTGGCCAACAAGCAAAGCGCTCCATCTCTTCGCTGCCTCGCAAACGAAGGAAGCGCTGCGTGCCTTCGGCGCCGAGCAAAGCAGCGCGTGCCTTCGCCGCCTCGCCGCCTAAGAAAGCGCTGCGTGCCTTCTCGCCCTCGCCGCCTAGCAAAGCGCCGTGTGCCTTCGCCGCCTCCCCAATCGCTTCGAGCCTTCGCCGCCTAGCAAAGCGCCTAGCAAAGCGTCCTCAGCCTTCGCTGCCTAGCAAAGCTCCACGTCCGCTCGCCACCTAGCAAAGCACTGTGTGCCCTCGCCGCCTCCTAGAGCGCTGCGTGCCTTCGGCGCCTGGCAAAGCACTGCGTGCCCTCGCCGCCTCCTAGAGCGCTGCGTGCCTTCGGCGCCTGGCAAAGCGCTGCGTGCCCTCGCCGCCTCGCACAGTGCTGCGTGCCTTCGGCGCCTGGCAAAGCGCTGCGTGCCTTCGGCGCCTGGCAAAGCACTGCGTGCCCTCGCCGCCTCGCACAGCGCTGCGTGCCTTCGGCGCCTGGCAAAGCGCTGCGTGCCTTCGCCGCCTCGCCGCCTAGCAAGGCGCCCTAGCCCGTCCACCACCATCAGATCGCTGCGTGCCTTCGCTGCCTCGGTGCTTAGCAAAGCGCCACGTGCCTTCGGCGCCTACAAAAGCGCCGTGTGCCTTCGGCGCTACTACGGCGTTTGCTAAGCGGCGAGGCGGCGAAGGGACGCAGCGGTGTGTGAGGCGGCGAAGGCAAGCAGCGCTTTGCTGGGCGGCGAGGCGGCGAAGGGCCGAAGCGATTGGGGAGGCGGTGAAGGGAGACGGCGCTTTGTTGGGCGGCGAGGGCGAAAGGCACGCAGCGCTTTCTTAGGCGGCGAGGCGGCGAAGGCACGCGCTGCTTTGCTAGGCGCCGAAGGAACACGGCGCTTTGCTAGGCGGCGACGGCACGCGGAGCTTTGCTAGGCGGCGAGGCGGCGAAGCGACACGGCGCTTCGCTAGGCGGCGAGGGCGAGAAGGCACGCAGCGCTTTCTCAGGCGGCGAGGCGGCGAAGGCACGCGCTGCTCTGCCAGCCGCCGAAGGCACGCAGCGCTTTGCTAGGCTGCGATGCGGCGAGGCGCCCAACGCAGGCACTTCTTTGCTAGGCGCCCAAGGAACACGGCGCTTTGCTTGACGGCGACGGCACGCGCAGCTTTGCTAGGCGCCCAAGGCAGACGACGCTTTGCTAGGCAGCGAGGCGGCGAACGCACAAAGCCATTTGCTCTGCGGTGATTCGCTGCCTCGCACAAGAGCTAACCACTGTGCATGTTGGCTGTCTCACAAACAAGCAGCCTGCTGCGTCTCTTCGCTGCCTCGCCAACTAGCAAAGTGCTGCCTCGCTTCGCCTCCACGCCAAAAAGCCATCCGCGATGCCACTGCGCCACCTGCTGCACAAGCAAAGTGCTGCATCTCTTCGCTGCCTCGCACAATGAGCAAGCACTGTGCATGGTCGCTGTGTCACAAACAAGGAGACTGCTGAATCTCTTCGCTGCCTCGCCAACAAGCAAACCGCTGAATCTCTTCGCTGCCTCACCAACAAGCAAATCGCTGCATATCTTCGCTGCCTCGCCAACAAGCAGACCGCTGCGTGTATTCGCTGAGTGGCAGAAAGCAAAGCACGGCGCCTGTTCGCTGCCTGGCCAACAAGCAAAGCGCTCCATCTCTTCGCTGCCTCGCAAACGAAGGAAGCGCTGCGTGCCTTCGGCGCCGAGCAAAGCAGCGCGTGCCTTCGCCGCCTCGCCGCCTAAGAAAGCGCTGCGTGCCTTCTCGCCCTCGCCGCCTAGCAAAGCGCCGTGTGCCTTCGCCGCCTCCCCAATCGCTTCGTGCCTTCGCCGCCTAGCAAAGCGCCTAGCAAAGCGTCCTCAGCCTTCGCTGCCTAGCAAAGCTCCACGTCCGCTCGCCGCCTAGCAAAGCACTGTGTGCCCTCGCCGCCTCCTAGAGCGCTGCGTGCCTTCGGCGCCTGGCAAAGCACTGCGTGCCCTCGCCGCCTCCTAGAGCGCTGCGTGCCTTCGGCGCCTGGCAAAGCACTGCGTGCCCTCGCCGCCTCGCACACCGCTGCGTGCCTTCGGCGCCTGGCAAAGCGCTGCGTGCCTTCGGCGCCTGGCAAAGCACTGCGTGCCCTCGCCGCCTCGCACAGCGCTGCGTCCTTGGGCGCCTGGCAAAGCGCTGCGTGCCTTCGCCGCCTCGCCGCCTAGCAAGGCGCCCTAGCCCGTCCACCACCATCAGATCGCTGCGTGCCTTCGCTGCCTCGGTGCTTAGCAAAGCGCCACGTGCCTTCGGCGCCTACAAAAGCGCCGTGTGCCTTCGGCGCTACTACGGCGTTTGCTAAGCGGCGAGGCGGCGAAGGGACGCAGCGGTGTGTGAGGCGGCGAAGGCAAGCAGCGCTTTGCTGGGCGGCGAGGCGGCGAAGGGCCGAAGCGATTGGGGAGGCGGTGAAGGGAGACGGCGCTTTGTTGGGCGGCGAGGGCGAAAGGCACGCAGCGCTTTCTTAGGCGGCGAGGCGGCGAAGGCACGCGCTGCTTTGCTAGGCGCCGAAGGAACACGGCGCTTTGTAGGCGGCGACGGCACGCGGAGCTTTGCTAGGCGGCGAGGCGGCGAAGGGACACGGCGCTTCGCTAGGCGGCGAGGGCGAGAAGGCACGCAGCGCTTTCTCAGGCGGCGAGGCGGCGAAGGCACGCGCTGCTCTGCCAGCCGCCGAAGGCACGCAGCGCTTTGCTAGGCTGCGATGCGGCGAGGCGCCCAACGCAGGCACTTCTTTGCTAGGCGCCCAAGGAACACGGCGCTTTGCTTGACGGCGACGGCACGCGCAGCTTTGCTAGGCGCCCAAGGCAGACGACGCTTTGCTAGGCAGCGAGGCGGCGAACGCACAAAGCCATTTGCTCTGCGGTGATTCGCTGCCTCGCACAATAGCTAACCACTGTGCATGTTGGCTGTCTCACAAACAAGCAGCCTGCTGCGTCTCTTCGCTGCCTCGCCAACTAGCAAAGTGCTGCCTCGCTTCGCCTCCACGCCAAAAAGCCATCCGCGATGCCACTGCGCCACCTGCTGCACAAGCAAAGTGCTGCATCTCTTCGCTGCCTCGCACAATGAGCAAGCACTGTGCATGGTCGCTGTGTCACAAACAAGGAGACTGCTGAATCTCTTCGCTGCCTCGCCAACAAGCAAACCGCTGCATCTCTTCGCTGCCTCACCAACAAGCAAATCGCTGCATATCTTCGCTGCCTCGCCAACAAGCAGACCGCTGCGTGTATTCGCTGAGTGGCAGAAAGCAAAGCACGGCGCCTGTTCGCTGCCTGGCCAACAAGCAAAGCGCTCCATCTCTTCGCTGCCTCGCAAACGAAGGAAGCGCTGCGTGCCTTCGGCGCCGAGCAAAGCAGCGCGTGCCTTCGCCGCCTCGCCGCCTAAGAAAGCGCTGCGTGCCTTCTCGCCCTCGCCGCCTAGCAAAGCGCCGTGTGCCTTCGCCGCCTCCCCAATCGCTTCGTGCCTTCGCCGCCTAGCAAAGCGCCTAGCAAAGCGTCCTCAGCCTTCGCTGCCTAGCAAAGCTCCACGTCCGCTCGCCGCCTAGCAAAGCACTGTGTGCCCTCGCCGCCTCCTAGAGCGCTGCGTGCCTTCGGCGCCTGGCAAAGCACTGCGTGCCCTCGCCGCCTCCTAGAGCGCTGCGTGCCTTCGGCGCCTGGCAAAGCACTGCGTGCCCTCGCCGCCTCCTAGAGCGCTGCGTGCCTTCGGCGCCTGGCAAAGCACTGCGTGCCCTCGCCGCCTCCTAGAGCGCTGCGTGCCTTCGGCGCCTGGCAAAGCACTGCGTGCCCTCGCCGCCTCGCACACCGCTGCGTGCCTTCGGCGCCTGGCAAAGCGCTGCGTGCCTTCGGCGCCTGGCAAAGCACTGCGTGCCCTCGCCGCCTCGCACAGCGCTGCGTCCTTGGGCGCCTGGCAAAGCGCTGCGTGCCTTCGCCGCCTCGCCGCCTAGCAAGGCGCCCTAGCCCGTCCACCACCATCAGATCGCTGCGTGCCTTCGCTGCCTCGGTGCTTAGCAAAGCGCCACGTGCCTTGGGCGCCTACAAAAGCGCCGTGTGCCTTCGGCGCTACTACGGCGTTTGCTAAGCGGCGAGGCGGCGAAGGGACGCAGCGGTGTGTGAGGCGGCGAAGGCAAGCAGCGCTTTGCTGGGCGGCGAGGCGGCGAAGGGCCGAAGCGATTGGGGAGGCGGTGAAGGGACACGGCGCTTTGTTGGGCGGCGAGGGCGAAAGGCACGCAGCGCTTTCTTAGGCGGCGAGGCGGCGAAGGCACGCGCTGCTTTGCTAGGCGCCGAAGGAACACGGCGCTTTGTAGGCGGCGACGGCACGCGGAGCTTTGCTAGGCGGCGAGGCGGCGAAGGGACACGGCGCTTCGCTAGGCGGCGAGGGCGAGAAGGCACGCAGCGCTTTCTCAGGCGGCGAGGCGGCGAAGGCACGCGCTGCTCTGCCAGCCGCCGAAGGCACGCAGCGCTTTGCTAGGCTGCGATGCGGCGAGGCGCCGAACGCAGGCACTTCTTTGCTAGGCGCCCAAGGAACACGGCGCTTTGCTTGACGGCGACGGCACGCGCAGCTTTGCTAGGCGCCCAAGGCAGACGACGCTTTGCTAGGCAGCGAGGCGGCGAACGCACAAAGCCATTTGCTCGGCGGTGATTCGCTGCCTCGCACAATAGCTAACCACTGTGCATGTTGGCTGTCTCACAAACAAGCAGCCTGCTGCGTCTCTTCGCTGCCTCGCCAACTAGCAAAGTGCTGCCTCGCTTCGCCTCCACGCCAAAAAGCCATCCGCGATGCCACTGCGCCACCTGCTGCACAAGCAAAGTGCTGCATCTCTTCGCTGCCTCGCACAAGGAGCAAGCACTGGGCATGTTGGCTGTCTCACAAACAAGGAGATTGCTGAATCTCTTCGCTGCCTCGCCAACAAGCAGACCGCTGCGTGTATTCGCTGAGTGGCAGAAAGCAAAGCACGGCGCCTGTTCGCTGCCTGGCCAACAAGCAAAGCGCTCCATCTCTTCGCTGCCTCGCAAACGAAGGAAGCGCTGCGTGCCTTCGGCGCCGAGCAAAGCAGCGCGTGCCTTCGCCGCCTCGCCGCCTAAGAAAGCGCTGCGTGCCTTCTCGCCCTCGCCGCCTAGCAAAGCGCCGTGTGCCTTCGCCGCCTCCCCAATCGCTTCGTGCCTTCGCCGCCTAGCAAAGCGCCTAGCAAAGCGTCCTCAGCCTTCGCTGCCTAGCAAAGCTCCACGTCCGCTCGCCGCCTAGCAAAGCACTGTGTGCCCTCGCCGCCTCCTAGAGCGCTGCGTGCCTTCGGCGCCTGGCAAAGCACTGCGTGCCCTCGCCGCCTCCTAGAGCGCTGCGTCCTTCGGCGCCTGGCAAAGCGCTGCGTGCCTTCGGCGCCTGGCAAAGCGCTGCGTGCCTTCGGCGCCTGGCAAAGCACTGCGTGCCCTCGCCGCCTCCTAGAGCGCTGCGTGCCTTCGGCGCCTGGCAAAGCGCTGCGTGCCCTCGCCGCCTCGCACAGTGCTGCGTGCCTTCGGCGCCTGGCAAAGCGCTGCGTGCCTTCGGCGCCTGGCAAAGCACTGCGTGCCCTCGCCGCCTCGCACAGCGCTGCGTCCTTGGGCGCCTGGCAAAGCGCTGCGTGCCTTCGCCGCCTCGCCGCCTACCAAGGCGCCCTAGCCCGTCCACCACCATCAGATCGCTGCGTGCCTTCGCTGCCTCGGTGCTTAGCAAAGCGCCACGTGCCTTCGGCGCCTACAAAAGCGCCGTGTGCCTTCGGCGCTACTACGGCGTTTGCTAAGCGGCGAGGCGGCGAAGGGACGCAGCGGTGTGTGAGGCGGCGAAGGCAAGCAGCGCTTTGCTGGGCGGCGAGGCGGCGAAGGGCCGAAGCGATTGGGGAGGCGGTGAAGGGAGACGGCGCTTTGTTGGGCGGCGAGGGCGAAAGGCACGCAGCGCTTTCTTAGGCGGCGAGGCGGCGAAGGCACGCGCTGCTTTGCTAGGCGCCGAAGGAACACGGCGCTTTGTAGGCGGCGACGGCACGCGGAGCTTTGCTAGGCGGCGAGGCGGCGAAGGGACACGGCGCTTCGCTAGGCGGCGAGGGCGAGAAGGCACGCAGCGCTTTCTCAGGCGGCGAGGCGGCGAAGGCACGCGCTGCTCTGCCAGCCGCCGAAGGCACGCAGCGCTTTGCTAGGCTGCGATGCGGCGAGGCGCCCAACGCAGGCACTTCTTTGCTAGGCGCCCAAGGAACACGGCGCTTTGCTTGACGGCGACGGCACGCGCAGCTTTGCTAGGCGCCCAAGGCAGACGACGCTTTGCTAGGCAGCGAGGCGGCGAACGCACAAAGCCATTTGCTCTGCGGTGATTCGCTGCCTCGCACAAGAGCTAACCACTGTGCATGTTGGCTGTCTCACAAACAAGCAGCCTGCTGCGTCTCTTCGCTGCCTCGCCAACTAGCAAAGTGCTGCCTCGCTTCGCCTCCACGCCAAAAAGCCATCCGCGATGCCACTGCGCCACCTGCTGCACAAGCAAAGTGCTGCATCTCTTCGCTGCCTCGCACAATGAGCAAGCACTGTGCATGGTCGCTGTGTCACAAACAAGGAGACTGCTGAATCTCTTCGCTGCCTCGCCAACAAGCAAACCGCTGCATCTCTTCGCTGCCTCACCAACAAGCAAATCGCTGCATATCTTCGCTGCCTCGCCAACAAGCAGACCGCTGCGTGTATTCGCTGAGTGGCAGAAAGCAAAGCACGGCGCCTGTTCGCTGCCTGGCCAACAAGCAAAGCGCTCCATCTCTTCGCTGCCTCGCAAACGAAGGAAGCGCTGCGTGCCTTCGGCGCCGAGCAAAGCAGCGCGTGCCTTCGCCGCCTCGCCGCCTAAGAAAGCGCTGCGTGCCTTCTCGCCCTCGCCGCCTAGCAAAGCGCCGTGTGCCTTCGCCGCCTCCCCAATCGCTTCGTGCCTTCGCCGCCTAGCAAAGCGCCTAGCAAAGCGTCCTCAGCCTTCGCTGCCTAGCAAAGCTCCACGTCCGCTCGCCGCCTAGCAAAGCACTGTGTGCCCTCGCCGCCTCCTAGAGCGCTGCGTGCCTTCGGCGCCTGGCAAAGCACTGCGTGCCCTCGCCGCCTCCTAGAGCGCTGCGTGCCTTCGGCGCCTGGCAAAGCACTGCGTGCCCTCGCCGCCTCCTAGAGCGCTGCGTGCCTTCGGCGCCTGGCAAAGCACTGCGTGCCCTCGCCGCCTCCTAGAGCGCTGCGTGCCTTCGGCGCCTGGCAAAGCACTGCGTGCCCTCGCCGCCTCGCACACCGCTGCGTGCCTTCGGCGCCTGGCAAAGCGCTGCGTGCCTTCGGCGCCTGGCAAAGCACTGCGTGCCCTCGCCGCCTCGCACAGCGCTGCGTCCTTGGGCGCCTGGCAAAGCGCTGCGTGCCTTCGCCGCCTCGCCGCCTAGCAAGGCGCCCTAGCCCGTCCACCACCATCAGATCGCTGCGTGCCTTCGCTGCCTCGGTGCTTAGCAAAGCGCCACGTGCCTTCGGCGCCTACAAAAGCGCCGTGTGCCTTCGGCGCTACTACGGCGTTTGCTAAGCGGCGAGGCGGCGAAGGGACGCAGCGGTGTGTGAGGCGGCGAAGGCAAGCAGCGCTTTGCTGGGCGGCGAGGCGGCGAAGGGCCGAAGCGATTGGGGAGGCGGTGAAGGGACACGGCGCTTTGTTGGGCGGCGAGGGCGAAAGGCACGCAGCGCTTTCTTAGGCGGCGAGGCGGCGAAGGCACGCGCTGCTTTGCTAGGCGCCGAAGGAACACGGCGCTTTGTAGGCGGCGACGGCACGCGGAGCTTTGCTAGGCGGCGAGGCGGCGAAGGGACACGGCGCTTCGCTAGGCGGCGAGGGCGAGAAGGCACGCAGCGCTTTCTCAGGCGGCGAGGCGGCGAAGGCACGCGCTGCTCTGCCAGCCGCCGAAGGCACGCAGCGCTTTGCTAGGCTGCGATGCGGCGAGGCGCCCAACGCAGGCACTTCTTTGCTAGGCGCCCAAGGAACACGGCGCTTTGCTTGACGGCGACGGCACGCGCAGCTTTGCTAGGCGCCCAAGGCAGACGACGCTTTGCTAGGCAGCGAGGCGGCGAACGCACAAAGCCATTTGCTCGGCGGTGATTCGCTGCCTCGCACAATAGCTAACCACTGTGCATGTTGGCTGTCTCACAAACAAGCAGCCTGCTGCGTCTCTTCGCTGCCTCGCCAACTAGCAAAGTGCTGCCTCGCTTCGCCTCCACGCCAAAAAGCCATCCGCGATGCCACTGCGCCACCTGCTGCACAAGCAAAGTGCTGCATCTCTTCGCTGCCTCGCACAAGGAGCAAGCACTGGGCATGTTGGCTGTCTCACAAACAAGGAGATTGCTGAATCTCTTCGCTGCCTCGCCAACAAGCAGACCGCTGCGTGTATTCGCTGAGTGGCAGAAAGCAAAGCACGGCGCCTGTTCGCTGCCTGGCCAACAAGCAAAGCGCTCCATCTCTTCGCTGCCTCGCAAACGAAGGAAGCGCTGCGTGCCTTCGGCGCCGAGCAAAGCAGCGCGTGCCTTCGCCGCCTCGCCGCCTAAGAAAGCGCTGCGTGCCTTCTCGCCCTCGCCGCCTAGCAAAGCGCCGTGTGCCTTCGCCGCCTCCCCAATCGCTTCGTGCCTTCGCCGCCTAGCAAAGCGCCTAGCAAAGCGTCCTCAGCCTTCGCTGCCTAGCAAAGCTCCACGTCCGCTCGCCGCCTAGCAAAGCACTGTGTGCCCTCGCCGCCTCCTAGAGCGCTGCGTGCCTTCGGCGCCTGGCAAAGCACTGCGTGCCCTCGCCGCCTCCTAGAGCGCTGCGTCCTTCGGCGCCTGGCAAAGCGCTGCGTGCCTTCGGCGCCTGGCAAAGCGCTGCGTGCCTTCGGCGCCTGGCAAAGCACTGCGTGCCCTCGCCGCCTCCTAGAGCGCTGCGTGCCTTCGGCGCCTGGCAAAGCGCTGCGTGCCCTCGCCGCCTCGCACAGTGCTGCGTGCCTTCGGCGCCTGGCAAAGCGCTGCGTGCCTTCGGCGCCTGGCAAAGCACTGCGTGCCCTCGCCGCCTCGCACAGCGCTGCGTGCCTTCGGCGCCTGGCAAAGCGCTGCGTGCCTTCGCCGCCTCGCCGCCTAGCAAGGCGCCCTAGCCCGTCCACCACCATCAGATCGCTGCGTGCCTTCGCTGCCTCGGTGCTTAGCAAAGCGCCACGTGCCTTGGGCGCCTACAAAAGCGCCGTGTGCCTTCGGCGCTACTACGGCGTTTGCTAAGCGGCGAGGCGGCGAAGGGACGCAGCGGTGTGTGAGGCGGCGAAGGCAAGCAGCGCTTTGCTGGGCGGCGAGGCGGCGAAGGGCCGAAGCGATTGGGGAGGCGGTGAAGGGACACGGCGCTTTGTTGGGCGGCGAGGGCGAAAGGCACGCAGCGCTTTCTTAGGCGGCGAGGCGGCGAAGGCACGCGCTGCTTTGCTAGGCGCCGAAGGAACACGGCGCTTTGCTAGGCGGCGACGGCACGCGGAGCTTTGCTAGGCGGCGAGGCGGCGAAGCGACACGGCGCTTCGCTAGGCGGCGAGGGCGAGAAGGCACGCAGCGCTTTCTCAGGCGGCGAGGCGGCGAAGGCACGCGCTGCTCTGCCAGCCGCCGAAGGCACGCAGCGCTTTGCTAGGCTGCGATGCGGCGAGGCGCCCAACGCAGGCACTTCTTTGCTAGGCGCCCAAGGAACACGGCGCTTTGCTTGACGGCGACGGCACGCGCAGCTTTGCTAGGCGCCCAAGGCAGACGACGCTTTGCTAGGCAGCGAGGCGGCGAACGCACAAAGCCATTTGCTCGGCGGTGATTCGCTGCCTCGCACAAGAGCTAACCACTGTGCATGTTGGCTGTCTCACAAACAAGCAGCCTGCTGCGTCTCTTCGCTGCCTCGCCAACTAGCAAAGTGCTGCCTCGCTTCGCCTCCACGCCAAAAAGCCATCCGCGATGCCACTGCGCCACCTGCTGCACAAGCAAAGTGCTGCATCTCTTCGCTGCCTCGCACAATGAGCAAGCACTGTGCATGGTCGCTGTGTCACAAACAAGGAGACTGCTGAATCTCTTCGCTGCCTCGCCAACAAGCAAACCGCTGCATCTCTTCGCTGCCTCACCAACAAGCAAATCGCTGCATATCTTCGCTGCCTCGCCAACAAGCAGACCGCTGCGTGTATTCGCTGAGTGGCAGAAAGCAAAGCACGGCGCCTGTTCGCTGCCTGGCCAACAAGCAAAGCGCTCCATCTCTTCGCTGCCTCGCAAACGAAGGAAGCGCTGCGTGCCTTCGGCGCCGAGCAAAGCAGCGCGTGCCTTCGCCGCCTCGCCGCCTAAGAAAGCGCTGCGTGCCTTCTCGCCCTCGCCGCCTAGCAAAGCGCCGTGTGCCTTCGCCGCCTCCCCAATCGCTTCGTGCCTTCGCCGCCTAGCAAAGCGCCTAGCAAAGCGTCCTCAGCCTTCGCTGCCTAGCAAAGCTCCACGTCCGCTCGCCGCCTAGCAAAGCACTGTGTGCCCTCGCCGCCTCCTAGAGCGCTGCGTGCCTTCGGCGCCTGGCAAAGCACTGTGTGCCCTCGCCGCCTCGCACAGCGCTGCGTCCTTCGGCGCCTGGCAAAGCACTGCGTGCCTTCGGCGCCTGGCAAAGCGCTGCGTGCCTTCGGCGCCTGGCAAAGCACTGCGTGCCCTCGCCGCCTCGCACAGCGCTGCGTGCCTTCGGCGCCTGGCAAAGCGCTGTGTGCCCTCGCCGCCTCGCACAGCGCTGCGTGCCTTCGGCGCCTGGCAAAGCGCTGCGTGCCTTCGCCGCCTCGCCGCCTAGCAAGGCGCCCTAGCCCGTCCACCACCATCAGATCGCTGCGTGCCTTCGCTGCCTCGGTGCTTAGCAAAGCGCCACGTGCCTTCGGCGCCTACAAAAGCGCCGTGTGCCTTCGGCGCTACTACGGCGTTTGCTAAGCGGCGAGGCGGCGAAGGGACGCAGCGGTGTGTGAGGCGGCGAAGGCAAGCAGCGCTTTGCTGGGCGGCGAGGCGGCGAAGGGCCGAAGCGATTGGGGAGGCGGTGAAGGGACACGGCGCTTTGTTGGGCGGCGAGGGCGAAAGGCACGCAGCGCTTTCTTAGGCGGCGAGGCGGCGAAGGCACGCGCTGCTTTGCTAGGCGCCGAAGGAACACGGCGCTTTGCTAGGCGGCGACGGCACGCGGAGCTTTGCTAGGCGGCGAGGCGGCGAAGGGACACGGCGCTTCGCTAGGCGGCGAGGGCGAGGAGGCACGCAGCGCTTTCTCAGGCGGCGAGGCGGCGAAGGCACGCGCTGCTCTGCCAGCCGCCGAAGGCACGCAGCGCTTTGCTAGGCTGTGATGCGGCGAGGCGCCCAACGCAGGCACTTCTTTGCTAGGCGCCCAAGGAACACGGCGCTTTGCTTGACGGCGACGGCACGCGCAGCTTTGCTAGGCGCCCAAGGCAGACGACGCTTTGCTAGGCAGCGAGGCGGCGAACGCACAAAGCCATTTGCTCTGCGGTGATTCGCTGCCTCGCACAAGAGCTAACCACTGTGCATGTTGGCTGTCTCACAAACAAGCAGCCTGCTGCGTCTCTTCGCTGCCTCGCCAACTAGCAAAGTGCTGCCTCGCTTCGCCTCCACGCCAAAAAGCCATCCGCCATGCCACTGCGCCACCTGGTGCACAAGCAAAGTGCTGCATCTCTTCGCTGCCTCGCACAATGAGCAAGCACTGTGCATGGTCGCTGTGTCACAAACAAGGAGACTGCTGAATCTCTTCGCTGCCTCGCCAACAAGCAAACCGCTGCATCTCTTCGCTGCCTCACCAACAAGCAAATCGCTGCATCTCTTCGCTGCCTCACCAACAAGCAGACCGCTGCGTGTATTCGCTGAGTGGCAGAAAGCAAAGCACGGCGCCTGTTCGCTGCCTGGCCAACAAGCAAAGCGCTCCATCTCTTCGCTGCCTCGCAAACGAAGGAAGCGCTGCGTGCCTTCGGCGCCGAGCAAAGCAGCGCGTGCCTTCGCCGCCTCGCCGCCTAAGAAAGCGCTGCGTGCCTTCTCGCCCTCGCCGCCTAGCAAAGCGCCGTGTGCCTTCGCCGCCTCCCCAATCGCTTCGTGCCTTCGCCGCCTAGCAAAGCGCCTAGCAAAGCGTCCTCAGCCTTCGCTGCCTAGCAAAGCTCCACGTCCGCTCGCCGCCTAGCAAAGCACTGTGTGCCCTCGCCGCCTCCTAGAGCGCTGCGTGCCTTCGGCGCCTGGCAAAGCACTGCGTACCCTCGCCGCCTCGCACAGTGCTGCGTGCCTTCGGCGCCTGGCAAAGCGCTGCGTGCCCTCGACGCCTCGCACAGTGCTGCGTCCTTGGGCGCCTGGCAAAGAGCTGCGTGCCTTCGGCGCCTGGCAAAGCACTGCGTGCCCTCGCCGCCTCACACAGCGCTGCGTGCCTTCGGCGCCTGGCAAAGCGCTGCGTGCCTTCGCCGCCTCGCCGCCTAGCAAGGCGCCCTAGCCCGTCCACCACCATCAGATCGCTGCGTGCCTTCGCTGCCTCGGTGCTTAGCAAAGCGCCACGTGCCTTGGGCGCCTACAAAAGCGCCGTGTGCCTTCGGCGCTACTACGGCGTTTGCTAAGCGGCGAGGCGGCGAAGGGACGCAGCGGTGTGTGAGGCGGCGAAGGCAAGCAGCGCTTTGCTGGGCGGCGAGGCGGCGAAGGGCCGAAGCGATTGGGGAGGCGGTGAAGGGACACGGCGCTTTGTTGGGCGGCGAGGGCGAAAGGCACGCAGCGCTTTCTTAGGCGGCGAGGCGGCGAAGGCACGCGCTGCTTTGCTAGGCGCCGAAGGAACACGGCGCTTTGCTAGGCGGCGACGGCACGCGGAGCTTTGCTAGGCGGCGAGGCGGCGAAGGGACACGGCGCTTCGCTAGGCGGCGAGGGCGAGAAGGCACGCAGCGCTTTCTCAGGCGGCGAGGCGGCGAAGGCACGCGCTGCTCTGCCAGCCGCCGAAGGCACGCAGCGCTTTGCTAGGCTGCGATGCGGCGAGGCGCCCAACGCAGGCACTTCTTTGCTAGGCGCCCAAGGAACACGGCGCTTTGCTTGACGGCGACGGCACGCGCAGCTTTGCTAGGCGCCCAAGGCAGACGACGCTTTGCTAGGCAGCGAGGCGGCGAACGCACAAAGCCATTTGCTCTGCGGTGATTCGCTGCCTCGCACAAGAGCTAACCACTGTGCATGTTGGCTGTCTCACAAACAAGCAGCCTGCTGCGTCTCTTCGCTGCCTCGCCAACTAGCAAAGTGCTGCCTCGCTTCGCCTCCACGCCAAAAAGCCATCCGCGATGCCACTGCGCCACCTGCTGCACAAGCAAAGTGCTGCATCTCTTCGCTGCCTCGCACAATGAGCAAGCACTGTGCATGGTCGCTGTGTCACAAACAAGGAGACTGCTGAATCTCTTCGCTGCCTCGCCAACAAGCAAACCGCTGCATCTCTTCGCTGCCTCGCCAACAAGCAGACCGCTGCGTGTATTCGCTGAGTGGCAGAAAGCAAAGCACGGCGCCTGTTCGCTGCCTGGCCAACAAGCAAAGCGCTCCATCTCTTCGCTGCCTCGCAAACGAAGGAAGCGCTGCGTGCCTTCGGCGCCGAGCAAAGCAGCGCGTGCCTTCGCCGCCTCGCCGCCTAAGAAAGCGCTGCGTGCCTTCTCGCCCTCGCCGCCTAGCAAAGCGCCGTGTGCCTTCGCCGCCTCCCCAATCGCTTCGTGCCTTCGCCGCCTAGCAAAGCGCCTAGCAAAGCGTCCTCAGCCTTCGCTGCCTAGCAAAGCTCCACGTCCGCTCGCCGCCTAGCAAAGCACTGTGTGCCCTCGCCGCCTCCTAGAGCGCTGCGTGCCTTCGGCGCCTGGCAAAGCACTGTGTGCCCTCGCCGCCTCGCACAGCGCTGCGTCCTTCGGCGCCTGGCAAAGCACTGCGTGCCTTCGGCGCCTGGCAAAGCGCTGCGTGCCTTCGGCGCCTGGCAAAGCACTGCGTGCCCTCGCCGCCTCGCACAGCGCTGCGTGCCTTCGGCGCCTGGCAAAGCGCTGTGTGCCCTCGCCGCCTCGCACAGCGCTGCGTGCCTTCGGCGCCTGGCAAAGCGCTGCGTGCCCTCGCCGCCTCGCACAGTGCTGCGTGCCTTCGGCGCCTGGCAAAGCGCTGCGTGCCCTCGCCGCCTCGCCGCCTAGCAAGGCGCCCTAGCCCGTCCACCACCATCAGATCGCTGCGTGCCTTCGCTGCCTCGGTGCTTAGCAAAGCGCCACGTGCCTTCGGCGCCTACAAAAGCGCCGTGTGCCTTCGGCGCTACTACGGCGTTTGCTAAGCGGCGAGGCGGCGAAGGGACGCAGCGGTGTGTGAGGCGGCGAAGGCAAGCAGCGCTTTGCTGGGCGGCGAGGCGGCGAAGGGCCGAAGCGATTGGGGAGGCGGTGAAGGGACACGGCGCTTTGTTGGGCGGCGAGGGCGAAAGGCACGCAGCGCTTTCTTAGGCGGCGAGGCGGCGAAGGCACGCGCTGCTTTGCTAGGCGCCGAAGGAACACGGCGCTTTGCTAGGCGGCGACGGCACGCGGAGCTTTGCTAGGCGGCGAGGCGGCGAAGGGACACGGCGCTTCGCTAGGCGGCGAGGGCGAGAAGGCACGCAGCGCTTTCTCAGGCGGCGAGGCGGCGAAGGCACGCGCTGCTCTGCCAGCCGCCGAAGGCACGCAGCGCTTTGCTAGGCTGCGATGCGGCGAGGCGCCCAACGCAGGCACTTCTTTGCTAGGCGCCCAAGGAACACGGCGCTTTGCTTGACGGCGACGGCACGCGCAGCTTTGCTAGGCGCCCAAGGCAGACGACGCTTTGCTAGGCAGCGAGGCGGCGAACGCACAAAGCCATTTGCTCGGCGGTGATTCGCTGCCTCGCACAAGAGCTAACCACTGTGCATGTTGGCTGTCTCACAAACAAGCAGCCTGCTGCGTCTCTTCGCTGCCTCGCCAACTAGCAAAGTGCTGCCTCGCTTCGCCTCCACGCCAAAAAGCCATCCGCGATGCCACTGCGCCACCTGGTGCACAAGCAAAGTGCTGCATCTCTTCGCTGCCTCGCACAATGAGCAAGCACTGTGCATGGTCGCTGTGTCACAAACAAGGAGACTGCTGAATCTCTTCGCTGCCTCGCCAACAAGCAAACCGCTGCATCTCTTCGCTGCCTCACCAACAAGCAGACCGCTGCGTGTATTCGCTGAGTGGCAGAAAGCAAAGCACGGCGCCTGTTCGCTGCCTGGCCAACAAGCAAAGCGCTCCATCTCTTCGCTGCCTCGCAAACGAAGGAAGCGCTGCGTGCCTTCGGCGCCGAGCAAAGCAGCGCGTGCCTTCGCCGCCTCGCCGCCTAAGAAAGCGCTGCGTGCCTTCTCGCCCTCGCCGCCTAGCAAAGCGCCGTGTGCCTTCGCCGCCTCCCCAATCGCTTCGTGCCTTCGCCGCCTAGCAAAGCGCCTAGCAAAGCGTCCTCAGCCTTCGCTGCCTAGCAAAGCTCCACGTCCGCTCGCCGCCTAGCAAAGCACTGTGTGCCCTCGCCGCCTCCTAGAGCGCTGCGTGCCTTCGGCGCCTGGCAAAGCACTGTGTGCCCTCGCCGCCTCGCACAGCGCTGCGTCCTTCGGCGCCTGGCAAAGCGCTGCGTGCCTTCGGCGCCTGGCAAAGCGCTGCGTGCCTTCGGCGCCTGGCAAAGCACTGCGTGCCCTCGCCGCCTCGCACAGCGCTGCGTGCCTTCGGCGCCTGGCAAAGCACTGCGTGCCCTCGCCGCCTCGCACAGTGCTGCGTGCCTTCGGCGCCTGGCAGAGCGCTGCGTGACTTCGGCGCCTGGCAAAGCGCTGCGTGCCCTCGCCGCCTCGCACAGCGCTGCGTGCCTTCGGCGCCTGGCAAAGCGCTTCGTGCCTTCGCCGCCTAGCAAAGCGCCTAGCAAAGCGTCCTCAGCCTTCCCTGCCTAGCAAAGCTCCACGTCCGCTCGCCGCCTAGCAAAGCACTGCGTGCCCTCGCCGCCTCCTAGAGCGCTGCGTGCCTTCGGCGCCTGGCAAAGCACTGCGTGCCCTCGCCGCCTCGCACAGCGCTGCGTGCCTTCGGCGCCTGGCAAAGCGCTTCGTGCCTTCGCCGCCTAGCAAAGCGCCTAGCAAAGCGTCCTCAGCCTTCCCTGCCTAGCAAAGCTCCACGTCCGCTCGCCGCCTAGCAAAGCACTGCGTGCCCTCGCCGCCTCGCACAGCGCTGCGTGCCTTCGGCGCCTGGCAAAGCGCTGCGTGCCCTCGCCGCCTCGCACAGTGCTGCGTGCCTTCGGCGCCTGGCAAAGCACTGCGTGCCCTCGCCGCCTCGCACAGCGCTGCGTCCTTGGGCGCCTGGCAAAGCGCTGCGTGCCTTCGCCGCCTCGCCGCCTAGCAAGGCGCCCTAGCCCGTCCACCACCATCAGATCGCTGCGTGCCTTCGCTGCCTCGGTGCTTAGCAAAGCGCCACGTGCCTTCGGCGCCTACAAAAGCGCCGTGTGCCTTCGGCGCTACTACGGCGTTTGCTAAGCGGCGCGGCGGCGAAGGGACGCAGCGGTGTGTGAGGCGGCGAAGGCAAGCAGCGCTTTGCTGGGCGGCGAGGCGGCGAAGGGCCGAAGCGATTGGGGAGGCGGTGAAGGGACACGGCGCTTTGTTGGGCGGCGAGGGCGAAAGGCACGCAGCGCTTTCTTAGGCGGCGAGGCGGCGAAGGCACGCGCTGCTTTGCTAGGCGCCGAAGGAACACGGCGCTTTGCTAGGCGGCGACGGCACGCGGAGCTTTGCTAGGCGGCGAGGCGGCGAAGGGACACGGCACTTCGCTAGGCGGCGAGGGCGAGAAGGCACGCAGCGCTTTCTCAGGCGGCGAGGCGGCGAAGGCACGCGCTGCTCTGCCAGCCGCCGAAGGCACGCAGCGCTTTGCTAGGCTGCGATGCGGCGAGGCGCCCAACGCAGGCACTTCTTTGCTAGGCGCCCAAGGAACACGGCGCTTTGCTTGACGGCGACGGCACGCGCAGCTTTGCTAGGCGCCCAAGGCAGACGACGCTTTGCTAGGCAGCGAGGCGGCGAACGCACAAAGCCATTTGCTCGGCGGTGATTCGCTGCCTCGCACAAGAGCTAACCACTGTGCATGTTGGCTGTCTCACAAACAAGCAGCCTGCTGCGTCTCTTCGCTGCCTCGCCAACTAGCAAAGTGCTGCCTCGCTTCGCCTCCACGCCAAAAAGCCATCCGCGATGCCACTGCGCCACCTGCTGCACAAGCAAAGTGCTGCATCTCTTCGCTGCCTCGCACAATGAGCAAGCACTGTGCATGGTCGCTGTGTCACAAACAAGGAGACTGCTGAATCTCTTCGCTGCCTCGCCAACAAGCAAACCGCTGCATCTCTTCGCTGCCTCACCAACAAGCAAATCGCTGCATATCTTCGCTGCCTCGCCAACAAGCAGACCGCTGCGTGTATTCGCTGAGTGGCAGAAAGCAAAGCACGGCGCCTGTTCGCTGCCTGGCCAACAAGCAAAGCGCTCCATCTCTTCGCTGCCTCGCAAACGAAGGAAGCGCTGCGTGCCTTCGGCGCCGAGCAAAGCAGCGCGTGCCTTCGCCGCCTCGCCGCCTAAGAAAGCGCTGCGTGCCTTCTCGCCCTCGCCGCCTAGCAAAGCGCCGTGTGCCTTCGCCGCCTCCCCAATCGCTTCGTGCCTTCGCCGCCTAGCAAAGCGCCTAGCAAAGCGTCCTCAGCCTTCGCTGCCTAGCAAAGCTCCACGTCCGCTCGCCGCCTAGCAAAGCACTGTGTGCCCTCGCCGCCTCCTAGAGCGCTGCGTGCCTTCGGCGCCTGGCAAAGCACTGCGTGCCCTCGCCGCCTCGCACAGCGCTGCGTGCCTTCGGCGCCTGGCAAAGCGCTGCGTGCCCTCGCCGCCTCGCACAGTGCTGCGTGCCTTCGGCGCCTGGCAAAGCGCTGCGTGCCTTCGGCGCCTGGCAAAGCACTGCGTGCCCTCGCCGCCTCGCACAGCGCTGCGTCCTTGGGCGCCTGGCAAAGCGCTGCGTGCCTTCGCCGCCTCGCCGCCTAGCAAGGCGCCCTAGCCCGTCCACCACCATCAGATCGCTGCGTGCCTTCGCTGCCTCGGTGCTTAGCAAAGCGCCACGTGCCTTCGGCGCCTACAAAAGCGCCATGTGCCTTCGGCGCTACTACGGCGTTTGCTAAGCGGCGCGGCGGCGAAGGGACGCAGCGGTGTGTGAGGCGGCGAAGGCAAGCAGCGCTTTGCTGGGCGGCGAGGCGGCGAAGGGCCGAAGCGATTGGGGAGGCGGTGAAGGGAGACGGCGCTTTGTTGGGCGGCGAGGGCGAAAGGCACGCAGCGCTTTCTTAGGCGGCGAGGCGGCGAAGGCACGCGCTGCTTTGCTAGGCGCCGAAGGAACACGGCGCTTTGCTAGGCGGCGACGGCACGCGGAGCTTTGCTAGGCGGCGAGGCGGCGAAGGGACACGGCGCTTCGCTAGGCGGCGAGGGCGAGAAGGCACGCAGCGCTTTCTCAGGCGGCGAGGCGGCGAAGGCACGCGCTGCTCTGCCAGCCGCCGAAGGCACGCAGCGCTTTGCTAGGCTGCGATGCGGCGAGGCGCCCAACGCAGGCACTTCTTTGCTAGGCGCCCAAGGAACACGGCGCTTTGCTTGACGGCGACGGCACGCGCAGCTTTGCTAGGCGCCCAAGGCAGACGACGCTTTGCTAGGCAGCGAGGCGGCGAACGCACAAAGCCATTTGCTCGGCGGTGATTCGCTGCCTCGCACAAGAGCTAACCACTGTGCATGTTGGCTCTCTCACAAACAAGCAGCCTGCTGCGTCTCTTCGCTGCCTCGCCAACTAGCAAAGTGCTGCCTCGCTTCGCCTCCACGCCAAAAAGCCATCCGCCATGCCACTGCACCACCTGGTGCACAAGCAAGGTGCTGCATCTCTTCGCTGCCTCGCACAATGAGCAACCACTGTGCATGGTCGCTGTGTCACAAACAAGGAGACTGCTGAATCTCTTCGCTGCCTCGCCAACAAGCAAATCGCTGCATATCTTCGCTGCCTCGCCAACAAGCAGACCGCTGCGTGTATTCGCTGAGTGGCAGAAAGCAAAGCACGGCGCCTGTTCGCTGCCTGGCCAACAAGCAAAGCGCTCCATCTCTTCGCTGCCTCGCAAACGAAGGAAGCGCTGCGTGCCTTCGGCGCCGAGCAAAGCAGCGCGTGCCTTCGCCGCCTCGCCGCCTAAGAAAGCGCTGCGTGCCTTCTCGCCCTCGCCGCCTAGCAAAGCGCCGTGTGCCTTCGCCGCCTCCCCAATCGCTTCGTGCCTTCGCCGCCTAGCAAAGCGCCTAGCAAAGCGTCCTCAGCCTTCGCTGCCTAGCAAAGCTCCACGTCCGCTCGCCGCCTAGCAAAGCACTGTGTGCCCTCGCCGCCTCCTAGAGCGCTGCGTGCCTTCGGCGCCTGGCAAAGCACTGCGTGCCCTCGCCGCCTCGCACAGTGCTGCGTGCCTTCGGCGCCTGGCGAAGCACTGCGTGCCCTCGCCGCCTCGCACAGTGCTGCGTGCCTTCGGCGCCTGGCAAAGCGCTGCGTGCCTTCGGCGCCTGGCAAAGCACTGCGTGCCCTCGCCGCCTCGCACAGCGCTGCGTCCTTGGGCGCCTGGCAAAGCGCTGCGTGCCTTCGCCGCCTCGCCGCCTAGCAAGGCGCCCTAGCCCGTCCACCACCATCAGATCGCTGCGTGCCTTCGCTGCCTCGGTGCTTAGCAAAGCGCCACGTGCCTTCGGCGCCTACAAAAGCGCCATGTGCCTTCGGCGCTACTACGGCGTTTGCTAAGCGGCGCGGCGGCGAAGGGACGCAGCGGTGTGTGAGGCGGCGAAGGCAAGCAGCGCTTTGCTGGGCGGCGAGGCGGCGAAGGGCCGAAGCGATTGGGGAGGCGGTGAAGGGAGACGGCGCTTTGTTGGGCGGCGAGGGCGAAAGGCACGCAGCGCTTTCTTAGGCGGCGAGGCGGCGAAGGCACGCGCTGCTTTGCTAGGCGCCGAAGGAACACGGCGCTTTGCTAGGCGGCGACGGCACGCGGAGCTTTGCTAGGCGGCGAGGCGGCGAAGGGACACGGCGCTTCGCTAGGCGGCGAGGGCGAGAAGGCACGCAGCGCTTTCTCAGGCGGCGAGGCGGCGAAGGCACGCGCTGCTCTGCCAGCCGCCGAAGGCACGCAGCGCTTTGCTAGGCTGCGATGCGGCGAGGCGCCCAACGCAGGCACTTCTTTGCTAGGCGCCCAAGGAACACGGCGCTTTGCTTGACGGCGACGGCACGCGCAGCTTTGCTAGGCGCCCAAGGCAGACGACGCTTTGCTAGGCAGCGAGGCGGCGAACGCACAAAGCCATTTGCTCGGCGGTGATTCGCTGCCTCGCACAAGAGCTAACCACTGTGCATGTTGGCTCTCTCACAAACAAGCAGCCTGCTGCGTCTCTTCGCTGCCTCGCCAACTAGCAAAGTGCTGCCTCGCTTCGCCTCCACGCCAAAAAGCCATCCGCCATGCCACTGCACCACCTGGTGCACAAGCAAGGTGCTGCATCTCTTCGCTGCCTCGCACAATGAGCAACCACTGTGCATGGTCGCTGTGTCACAAACAAGGAGACTGCTGAATCTCTTCGCTGCCTCGCCAACAAGCAAATCGCTGCATATCTTCGCTGCCTCGCCAACAAGCAGACCGCTGCGTGTATTCGCTGAGTGGCAGAAAGCAAAGCACGGCGCCTGTTCGCTGCCTGGCCAACAAGCAAAGCGCTCCATCTCTTCGCTGCCTCGCAAACGAAGGAAGCGCTGCGTGCCTTCGGCGCCGAGCAAAGCAGCGCGTGCCTTCGCCGCCTCGCCGCCTAAGAAAGCGCTGCGTGCCTTCTCGCCCTCGCCGCCTAGCAAAGCGCCGTGTGCCTTCGCCGCCTCCCCAATCGCTTCGTGCCTTCGCCGCCTAGCAAAGCGCCTAGCAAAGCGTCCTCAGCCTTCGCTGCCTAGCAAAGCTCCACGTCCGCTCGCCGCCTAGCAAAGCACTGTGTGCCCTCGCCGCCTCCTAGAGCGCTGCGTGCCTTCGGCGCCTGGCAAAGCACTGCGTGCCCTCGCCGCCTCGCACAGTGCTGCGTGCCTTCGGCGCCTGGCGAAGCACTGCGTGCCCTCGCCGCCTCGCACAGCGCTGCGTGCCTTCGGCGCCTGGCAAAGCGCTGCGTGCCTTCGCCGCCTCGCCGCCTAGCAAGGCGCCCTAGCCCGTCCACCACCATCAGATCGCTGCGTGCCTTCGCTGCCTCGGTGCTTAGCAAAGCGCCACGTGCCTTGGGCGCCTACAAAAGCGCCGTGTGCCTTCGGCGCTACTACGGCGTTTGCTAAGCGGCGAGGCGGCGAAGGGACGCAGCGGTGTGTGAGGCGGCGAAGGCAAGCAGCGCTTTGCTGGGCGGCGAGGCGGCGAAGGGCCGAAGCGATTGGGGAGGCGGTGAAGGGACAGGGCGCTTTGTTGGGCGGCGAGGGCGAAAGGCACGCAGCGCTTTCTTAGGCGGCGAGGCGGCGAAGGCACGCGCTGCTTTGCTAGGCGCCGAAGGAACACGGCGCTTTGCTAGGCGGCGACGGCACGCGGAGCTTTGCTAGGCGGCGAGGCGGCGAAGGGACACGGCGCTTCGCTAGGCGGCGAGGGCGAGAAGGCACGCAGCGCTTTCTCAGGCGGCGAGGCGGCGAAGGCACGCGCTGCTCTGCCAGCCGCCGAAGGCACGCAGCGCTTTGCTAGGCTGCGATGCGGCGAGGCGCCCAACGCAGGCACTTCTTTGCTAGGCGCCCAAGGAACACGGCGCTTTGCTTGACGGCGACGGCACGCGCAGCTTTGCTAGGCGCCCAAGGCAGACGACGCTTTGCTAGGCAGCGAGGCGGCGAACGCACAAAGCCATTTGCTCTGCGGTGATTCGCTGCCTCGCACAAGAGCTAACCACTGTGCATGTTGGCTGTCTCACAAACAAGCAGCCTGCTGCGTCTCTTCGCTGCCTCGCCAACTAGCAAAGTGCTGCCTCGCTTCGCCTCCACGCCAAAAAGCCATCCGCCATGCCACTGCGCCACCTGCTGCACAAGCAAAGTGCTGCATCTCTTCGCTGCCTCGCACAATGAGCAAGCACTGTGCATGGTCGCTGTGTCACAAACAAGGAGACTGCTGAATCTCTTCGCTGCCTCGCCAACAAGCAAACCGCTGCATCTCTTCGCTGCCTCACCAACAAGCAAATCGCTGCATATCTTCGCTGCCTCGCCAACAAGCAGAGCGCTGCGTGTATTCGCTGAGTGGCAGAAAGCAAAGCACGGCGCCTGTTCGCTGCCTGGCCAACAAGCAAAGCGCTCCATCTCTTCGCTGCCTCGCAAACGAAGGAAGCGCTGCGTGCCTTCGGCGCCGAGCAAAGCAGCGCGTGCCTTCGCCGCCTCGCCGCCTAAGAAAGCGCTGCGTGCCTTCTCGCCCTCGCCGCCTAGCAAAGCGCCGTGTGCCTTCGCCGCCTCCCCAATCGCTTCGAGCCTTCGCCGCCTAGCAAAGCGCCTAGCAAAGCGTCCTCAGCCTTCGCTGCCTAGCAAAGCTCCACGTCCGCTCGCCGCCTAGCAAAGCACTGTGTGCCCTCGCCGCCTCCTAGAGCGCTGCGTGCCTTCGGCGCCTGGCAAAGCACTGTGTGCCCTCGCCGCCTCGCACAGCGCTGCGTCCTTCGGCGCCTGGCAAAGCGCTGCGTGCCTTCGGCGCCTGGCAAAGCGCTGCGTGCCTTCGGCGCCTGGCAAAGCACTGCGTGCCCTCGCCGCCTCGCACAGCGCTGCGTGCCTTCGGCGCCTGGCAAAGCGCTGCGTGCCCTCGCCGCCTCGCACAGTGCTGCGTGCCTTCGGCGCCTGGCAAAGCGCTGCGTGCCTTCGGCGCCTGGCAAAGCACTGCGTGCCCTCGCCGCCTCGCACAGCGCTGCGTCCTTGGGCGCCTGGCAAAGCGCTGCGTGCCTTCGCCGCCTCGCCGCCTAGCAAGGCGCCCTAGCCCGTCCACCACCATCAGATCGCTGCGTGCCTTCGCTGCCTCGGTGCTTAGCAAAGCGCCACGTGCCTTCGGCGCCTACAAAAGCGCCGTGTGCCTTCGGCGCTACTACGGCGTTTGCTAAGCGGCGAGGCGGCGAAGGGACGCAGCGGTGTGTGAGGCGGCGAAGGCAAGCAGCGCTTTGCTGGGCGGCGAGGCGGCGAAGGGCCGAAGCGATTGGGGAGGCGGTGAAGGGAGACGGCGCTTTGTTGGGCGGCGAGGGCGAAAGGCACGCAGCGCTTTCTTAGGCGGCGAAGGCACGCGCTGCTTTGCTAGGCGCCGAAGGAACACGGCGCTTTGCTAGGCGGCGACGGCACGCGGAGCTTTGCTAGGCAGCGAGGCGGCGAAGCGACACGGCGCTTCGCTAGGCGGCGAGGGCGAGAAGGCACGCAGCGCTTTCTCAGGCGGCGAGGCGGCGAAGGCACGCGCTGCTCTGCCAGCCGCCGAAGGCACGCAGCGCTTTGCTAGGCTGCGATGCGGCGAGGCGCCCAACGCAGGCACTTCTTTGCTAGGCGCCCAAGGAACACGGCGCTTTGCTAGGCGGCGACGGCACGCGGAGCTTTGCTAGGCGGCGAGGCGGCGAAGCGACACGGCGCTTCGCTAGGCGGCGAGGGCGAGAAGGCACGCAGCGCTTTCTCAGGCGGCGAGGCGGCGAAGGCACGCGCTGCTCTGCCAGCCGCCGAAGGCACGCAGCGCTTTGCTAGGCTGCGATGCGGCGAGGCGCCCAACGCAGGCACTTCTTTGCTAGGCGCCCAAGGAACACGGCGCTTTGCTTGACGGCGACGGCACGCGCAGCTTTGCTAGGCGCCCAAGGCAGACGACGCTTTGCTAGGCAGCGAGGCGGCGAACGCACAAAGCCATTTGCTCGGCGGTGATTCGCTGCCTCGCACAAGAGCTAACCACTGTGCATGTTGGCTGTCTCACAAACAAGCAGCCTGCTGCGTCTCTTCGCTGCCTCGCCAACTAGCAAAGTGCTGCCTCGCTTCGCCTCCACGCCAAAAAGCCATCCGCGATGCCACTGCGCCACCTGCTGCACAAGCAAAGTGCTGCATCTCTTCGCTGCCTCGCACAAGGAGCAAGCACTGTGCGTGGTCGCTGTCTCACAAACAAGGAGATTGCTGAATCTCTTCGCTGCCTCGCCAACAAGCAGACCGCTGCGTGTATTCGCTGAGTGGCAGAAAGCAAAGCACGGCGCCTGTTCGCTGCCTGGCCAACAAGCAAAGCGCTCCATCTCTTCGCTGCCCCGCAAACGAAGGAAGCGCTGCGTGCCTTCGGCGCCGAGCAAAGCAGCGCGTGCCTTCGCCGCCTCGCCGCCTAAGAAAGCGCTGCGTGCCTCCTCGCCCTCGCCGCCTAGCAAAGCGCCGTGTGCCGTCGCCGCCTCGCCTCCCAAATGGCTTCGTGCCTTCGCCGCCTAGCAAAGCGCCTAGCAAAGCGTCCTCAGCCTTCGCTGCCTAGCAAAGCTCCACGTCCGCTCGCCGCCTAGCAAAGCACTGTGTGCCCTCGCCGCCTCCTAGAGCGCTGCGTGCTTTCGGCGCCTGGCAAACCACTGCGTGCCCTCGCCGCCTCGCACAGCGCTGCGTCCTTGGGCGCCTGGCAAAGCGCTGCGTGCCTTCGCCGCCTCGCCGCCTAGCAAGGCGCCCTAGCCCGTCCACCACCATCAGATCGCTGCGTGCCTTCGCTGCCTCGGTGCTTAGCAAAGCGCCACGTGCCTTGGGCGCCTACAAAAGCGCCGTGTGCCTTCGGCGCTACTACGGCGTTTGCTAAGCGGCGAGGCGGCGAAGGGACGCAGCGGTGTGTGAGGCGGCGAAGGCAAGCAGCGCTTTGCTGGGCGGCGAGGCGGCGAAGGGCCGAAGCGATTGGGGAGGCGGTGAAGGGAGACGGCGCTTTGTTGGGCGGCGAGGGCGAAAGGCACGCAGCGCTTTCTTAGGCGGCGAGGCGGCGAAGGCACGCGCTGCTTTGCTAGGCGCCGAAGGAACACGGCGCTTTGTAGGCGGCGACGGCACGCGGAGCTTTGCTAGGCGGCGAGGCGGCGAAGGGACACGGCGCTTCGCTAGGCGGCGAGGGCGAGAAGGCACGCAGCGCTTTCTCAGGCGGCGAGGCGGCGAAGGCACGCGCTGCTCTGCCAGCCGCCGAAGGCACGCAGCGCTTTGCTAGGCTGCGATGCGGCGAGGCGCCCAACGCAGGCACTTCTTTGCTAGGCGCCCAAGGAACACGGCGCTTTGCTTGACGGCGACGGCACGCGCAGCTTTGCTAGGCGCCCAAGGCAGACGACGCTTTGCTAGGCAGCGAGGCGGCGAACGCACAAAGCCATTTGCTCTGCGGTGATTCGCTGCCTCGCACAAGAGCTAACCACTGTGCATGTTGGCTCTCTCACAAACAAGCAGCCTGCTGCGTCTCTTCGCTGCCTCGCCAGCTAGCAAAGTGCTGCCTCGCTTCGCCTCCACGCCAAAAAGCCATCCGCGATGCCACTGCGCCACCTGCTGCACAAGCAAAGTGCTGCATCTCTTCGCTGCCTCGCACAATGAGCAAGCACTGTGCATGGTCGCTGTGTCACAAACAAGGAGACTGCTGAATCTCTTCGCTGCCTCGCCAACAAGCAAATCGCTGCATATCTTCGCTGCCTCGCCAACAAGCAGACCGCTGCGTGTATTCGCTGAGTGGCAGAAAGCAAAGCACGGCGCCTGTTCGCTGCCTGGCCAACAAGCAAAGCGCTCCATCTCTTCGCTGCCTCGCAAACGAAGGAAGCGCTGCGTGCCTTCGGCGCCGAGCAAAGCAGCGCGTGCCTTCGCCGCCTCGCCGCCTAAGAAAGCGCTGCGTGCCTTCTCGCCCTCGCCGCCTAGCAAAGCGCCGTGTGCCTTCGCCGCCTCCCCAATCGCTTCGTGCCTTCGCCGCCTAGCAAAGCGCCTAGCAAAGCGTCCTCAGCCTTCGCTGCCTAGCAAAGCTCCACGTCCGCTCGCCGCCTAGCAAAGCACTGTGTGCCCTCGCCGCCTCCTAGAGCGCTGCGTGCCTTCGGCGCCTGGCAAAGCACTGCGTGCCCTCGCCGCCTCCTAGAGCGCTGCGTGCCTTCGGCGCCTGGCAAAGCACTGCGTGCCCTCGCCGCCTCGCACAGCGCTGCGTGCCTTCGGCGCCTGGCAAAGCGCTGCGTGCCTTCGCCGCCTCGCCGCCTAGCAAGGCGCCCTAGCCCGTCCACCACCATCAGATCGCTGCGTGCCTTCGCTGCCTCGGTGCTTAGCAAAGCGCCACGTGCCTTGGGCGCCTACAAAAGCGCCGTGTGCCTTCGGCGCTACTACGGCGTTTGCTAAGCGGCGAGGCGGCGAAGGGACGCAGCGGTGTGTGAGGCGGCGAAGGCAAGCAGCGCTTTGCTGGGCGGCGAGGCGGCGAAGGGCCGAAGCGATTGGGGAGGCGGTGAAGGGACACGGCGCTTTGTTGGGCGGCGAGGGCGAAAGGCACGCAGCGCTTTCTTAGGCGGCGAAGGCACGCGCTGCTTTGCTAGGCGCCGAAGGAACACGGCGCTTTGCTAGGCGGCGACGGCACGCGGAGCTTTGCTAGGCAGCGAGGCGGCGAAGCGACACGGCGCTTCGCTAGGCGGCGAGGGCGAGAAGGCACGCAGCGCTTTCTCAGGCGGCGAGGCGGCGAAGGCACGCGCTGCTCTGCCAGCCGCCGAAGGCACGCAGCGCTTTGCTAGGCTGCGATGCGGCGAGGCGCCCAACGCAGGCACTTCTTTGCTAGGCGCCCAAGGAACACGGCGCTTTGCTTGACGGCGACGGCACGCGCAGCTTTGCTAGGCGCCCAAGGCAGACGACGCTTTGCTAGGCAGCGAGGCGGCGAACGCACAAAGCCATTTGCTCGGCGGTGATTCGCTGCCTCGCACAAGAGCTAACCACTGTGCATGTTGGCTGTCTCACAAACAAGCAGCCTGCTGCGTCTCTTCGCTGCCTCGCCAACTAGCAAAGTGCTGCCTCGCTTCGCCTCCACGCCAAAAAGCCATCCGCGATGCCACTGCGCCACCTGCTGCACAAGCAAAGTGCTGCATCTCTTCGCTGCCTCGCACAATGAGCAAGCACTGTGCATGGTCGCTGTGTCACAAACAAGGAGACTGCTGAATCTCTTCGCTGCCTCGCCAACAAGCAAACCGCTGCATCTCTTCGCTGCCTCGCCAACAAGCAAACCGCTGCATCTCTTCGCTGCCTCACCAACAAGCAAATCGCTGCATATCTTCGCTGCCTCGCCAACAAGCAGACCGCTGCGTGTATTCGCTGAGTGGCAGAAAGCAAAGCACGGCGCCTGTTCGCTGCCTGGCCAACAAGCAAAGCGCTCCATCTCTTCGCTGCCTCGCAAACGAAGGAAGCGCTGCGTGCCTTCGGCGCCGAGCAAAGCAGCGCGTGCCTTCGCCGCCTCGCCGCCTAAGAAAGCGCTGCGTGCCTTCTCGCCCTCGCCGCCTAGCAAAGCGCCGTGTGCCTTCGCCGCCTCCCCAATCGCTTCGAGCCTTCGCCGCCTAGCAAAGCGCCTAGCAAAGCGTCCTCAGCCTTCGCTGCCTAGCAAAGCTCCACGTCCGCTCGCCGCCTAGCAAAGCACTGTGTGCCCTCGCCGCCTCCTAGAGCGCTGCGTGCCTTCGGCGCCTGGCAAAGCACTGTGTGCCCTCGCCGCCTCGCACAGCGCTGCGTCCTTCGGCGCCTGGCAAAGCGCTGCGTGCCTTCGGCGCCTGGCAAAGCGCTGCGTGCCTTCGGCGCCTGGCAAAGCACTGCGTGCCCTCGCCGCCTCGCACAGCGCTGCGTGCCTTCGGCGCCTGGCAAAGCGCTGCGTGCCCTCGCCGCCTCGCACAGTGCTGCGTGCCTTCGGCGCCTGGCAAAGCGCTGCGTGCCTTCGGCGCCTGGCAAAGCACTGCGTGCCCTCGCCGCCTCGCACAGCGCTGCGTCCTTGGGCGCCTGGCAAAGCGCTGCGTGCCTTCGCCGCCTCGCCGCCTAGCAAGGCGCCCTAGCCCGTCCACCACCATCAGATCGCTGCGTGCCTTCGCTGCCTCGGTGCTTAGCAAAGCGCCACGTGCCTTCGGCGCCTACAAAAGCGCCGTGTGCCTTCGGCGCTACTACGGCGTTTGCTAAGCGGCGAGGCGGCGAAGGGACGCAGCGGTGTGTGAGGCGGCGAAGGCAAGCAGCGCTTTGCTGGGCGGCGAGGCGGCGAAGGGCCGAAGCGATTGGGGAGGCGGTGAAGGGACACGGCGCTTTGTTGGGCGGCGAGGGCGAAAGGCACGCAGCGCTTTCTTAGGCGGCGAGGCGGCGAAGGCACGCGCTGCTTTGCTAGGCGCCGAAGGAACACGGCGCTTTGCTAGGCGGCGACGGCACGCGGAGCTTTGCTAGGCGGCGAGGCGGCGAAGCGACACGGCGCTTCGCTAGGCGGCGAGGGCGAGAAGGCACGCAGCGCTTTCTCAGGCGGCGAGGCGGCGAAGGCACGCGCTGCTCTGCCAGCCGCCGAAGGCACGCAGCGCTTTGCTAGGCTGCGATGCGGCGAGGCGCCCAACGCAGGCACTTCTTTGCTAGGCGCCCAAGGAACACGGCGCTTTGCTTGACGGCGACGGCACGCGCAGCTTTGCTAGGCGCCCAAGGCAGACGACGCTTTGCTAGGCAGCGAGGCGGCGAACGCACAAAGCCATTTGCTCTGCGGTGATTCGCTGCCTCGCACAAGAGCTAACCACTGTGCATGTTGGCTGTCTCACAAACAAGCAGCCTGCTGCGTCTCTTCGCTGCCTCGCCAACTAGCAAAGTGCTGCCTCGCTTCGCCTCCACGCCAAAAAGCCATCCGCGATGCCACTGCGCCACCTGCTGCACAAGCAAAGTGCTGCATCTCTTCGCTGCCTCGCACAAGGAGCAAGCACTGTGCGTGGTCGCTGTCTCACAAACAAGGAGATTGCTGAATCTCTTCGCTGCCTCGCCAACAAGCAGACCGCTGCGTGTATTCGCTGAGTGGCAGAAAGCAAAGCACGGCGCCTGTTCGCTGCCTGGCCAACAAGCAAAGCGCTCCATCTCTTCGCTGCCCCGCAAACGAAGGAAGCGCTGCGTGCCTTCGGCGCCGAGCAAAGCAGCGCGTGCCTTCGCCGCCTCGCCGCCTAAGAAAGCGCTGCGTGCCTCCTCGCCCTCGCCGCCTAGCAAAGCGCCGTGTGCCGTCGCCGCCTCGCCTCCCAAATGGCTTCGTGCCTTCGCCGCCTAGCAATGCGCCTAGCAAAGCGTCCTCAGCCTTCGCTGCCTAGCAAAGCTCCACGTCCGCTCGCCGCCTAGCAAAGCACTGTGTGCCCTCGCCGCCTCCTAGAGCGCTGCGTGCTTTCGGCGCCTGGCAAACCACTGCGTGCCCTCGCCGCCTCGCACAGCGCTGCGTCCTTGGGCGCCTGGCAAAGCGCTGCGTGCCTTCGCCGCCTCGCCGCCTAGCAAGGCGCCCTAGCCCGTCCACCACCATCAGATCGCTGCGTGCCTTCGCTGCCTCGGTGCTTAGCAAAGCGCCACGTGCCTTGGGCGCCTACAAAAGCGCCGTGTGCCTTCGGCGCTACTACGGCGTTTGCTAAGCGGCGAGGCGGCGAAGGGACGCAGCGGTGTGTGAGGCGGCGAAGGCAAGCAGCGCTTTGCTGGGCGGCGAGGCGGCGAAGGGCCGAAGCGATTGGGGAGGCGGTGAAGGGAGACGGCGCTTTGTTGGGCGGCGAGGGCGAAAGGCACGCAGCGCTTTCTTAGGCGGCGAGGCGGCGAAGGCACGCGCTGCTTTGCTAGGCGCCGAAGGAACACGGCGCTTTGTAGGCGGCGACGGCACGCGGAGCTTTGCTAGGCGGCGAGGCGGCGAAGGGACACGGCGCTTCGCTAGGCGGCGAGGGCGAGAAGGCACGCAGCGCTTTCTCAGGCGGCGAGGCGGCGAAGGCACGCGCTGCTCTGCCAGCCGCCGAAGGCACGCAGCGCTTTGCTAGGCTGCGATGCGGCGAGGCGCCCAACGCAGGCACTTCTTTGCTAGGCGCCCAAGGAACACGGCGCTTTGCTTGACGGCGACGGCACGCGCAGCTTTGCTAGGCGCCCAAGGCAGACGACGCTTTGCTAGGCAGCGAGGCGGCGAACGCACAAAGCCATTTGCTCGGCGGTGATTCGCTGCCTCGCACAAGAGCTAACCACTGTGCATGTTGGCTCTCTCACAAACAAGCAGCCTGCTGCGTCTCTTCGCTGCCTCGCCAGCTAGCAAAGTGCTGCCTCGCTTCGCCTCCACGCCAAAAAGCCATCCGCGATGCCACTGCGCCACCTGCTGCACAAGCAAAGTGCTGCATCTCTTCGCTGCCTCGCACAATGAGCAAGCACTGTGCATGGTCGCTGTGTCACAAACAAGGAGACTGCTGAATCTCTTCGCTGCCTCGCCAACAAGCAAATCGCTGCATATCTTCGCTGCCTCGCCAACAAGCAGACCGCTGCGTGTATTCGCTGAGTGGCAGAAAGCAAAGCACGGCGCCTGTTCGCTGCCTGGCCAACAAGCAAAGCGCTCCATCTCTTCGCTGCCTCGCAAACGAAGGAAGCGCTGCGTGCCTTCGGCGCCGAGCAAAGCAGCGCGTGCCTTCGCCGCCTCGCCGCCTAAGAAAGCGCTGCGTGCCTTCTCGCCCTCGCCGCCTAGCAAAGCGCCGTGTGCCTTCGCCGCCTCCCCAATCGCTTCGTGCCTTCGCCGCCTAGCAAAGCGCCTAGCAAAGCGTCCTCAGCCTTCGCTGCCTAGCAAAGCTCCACGTCCGCTCGCCGCCTAGCAAAGCACTGTGTGCCCTCGCCGCCTCCTAGAGCGCTGCGTGCCTTCGGCGCCTGGCAAAGCACTGCGTGCCCTCGCCGCCTCCTAGAGCGCTGCGTGCCTTCGGCGCCTGGCAAAGCACTGCGTGCCCTCGCCGCCTCGCACAGCGCTGCGTGCCTTCGGCGCCTGGCAAAGCGCTGCGTGCCTTCGCCGCCTCGCCGCCTAGCAAGGCGCCCTAGCCCGTCCACCACCATCAGATCGCTGCGTGCCTTCGCTGCCTCGGTGCTTAGCAAAGCGCCACGTGCCTTGGGCGCCTACAAAAGCGCCGTGTGCCTTCGGCGCTACTACGGCGTTTGCTAAGCGGCGAGGCGGCGAAGGGACGCAGCGGTGTGTGAGGCGGCGAAGGCAAGCAGCGCTTTGCTGGGCGGCGAGGCGGCGAAGGGCCGAAGCGATTGGGGAGGCGGTGAAGGGACACGGCGCTTTGTTGGGCGGCGAGGGCGAAAGGCACGCAGCGCTTTCTTAGGCGGCGAAGGCACGCGCTGCTTTGCTAGGCGCCGAAGGAACACGGCGCTTTGCTAGGCGGCGACGGCACGCGGAGCTTTGCTAGGCAGCGAGGCGGCGAAGCGACACGGCGCTTCGCTAGGCGGCGAGGGCGAGAAGGCACGCAGCGCTTTCTCAGGCGGCGAGGCGGCGAAGGCACGCGCTGCTCTGCCAGCCGCCGAAGGCACGCAGCGCTTTGCTAGGCTGCGATGCGGCGAGGCGCCCAACGCAGGCACTTCTTTGCTAGGCGCCCAAGGAACACGGCGCTTTGCTTGACGGCGACGGCACGCGCAGCTTTGCTAGGCGCCCAAGGCAGACGACGCTTTGCTAGGCAGCGAGGCGGCGAACGCACAAAGCCATTTGCTCGGCGGTGATTCGCTGCCTCGCACAAGAGCTAACCACTGTGCATGTTGGCTGTCTCACAAACAAGCAGCCTGCTGCGTCTCTTCGCTGCCTCGCCAACTAGCAAAGTGCTGCCTCGCTTCGCCTCCACGCCAAAAAGCCATCCGCGATGCCACTGCGCCACCTGCTGCACAAGCAAAGTGCTGCATCTCTTCGCTGCCTCGCACAATGAGCAAGCACTGTGCATGGTCGCTGTGTCACAAACAAGGAGACTGCTGAATCTCTTCGCTGCCTCGCCAACAAGCAAACCGCTGCATCTCTTCGCTGCCTCGCCAACAAGCAAACCGCTGCATCTCTTCGCTGCCTCACCAACAAGCAAATCGCTGCATATCTTCGCTGCCTCGCCAACAAGCAGACCGCTGCGTGTATTCGCTGAGTGGCAGAAAGCAAAGCACGGCGCCTGTTCGCTGCCTGGCCAACAAGCAAAGCGCTCCATCTCTTCGCTGCCTCGCAAACGAAGGAAGCGCTGCGTGCCTTCGGCGCCGAGCAAAGCAGCGCGTGCCTTCGCCGCCTCGCCGCCTAAGAAAGCGCTGCGTGCCTTCTCGCCCTCGCCGCCTAGCAAAGCGCCGTGTGCCTTCGCCGCCTCCCCAATCGCTTCGTGCCTTCGCCGCCTAGCAAAGCGCCTAGCAAAGCGTCCTCAGCCTTCGCTGCCTAGCAAAGCTCCACGTCCGCTCGCCGCCTAGCAAAGCGCCGTGTGCCTTCGCCGCCTCCTAGAGCGCTGCGTGCCTTCGCCGCCTAGCAAAGCGCCTAGCAAAGCGTCCTCAGCCTTCGCTGCCTAGCAAAGCTCCACGTCCGCTCGCCGCCTAGCAAAGCACTGTGTGCCCTCGCCGCCTCCTAGAGCGCTGCGTCCTTGGGCGCCTGGCAAAGCACTGTGTGCCCTCGCCGCCTCGCACAGCGCTGCGTCCTTCGGCGCCTGGCAAAGCGCTGCGTGCCCTCGCCGCCTCGCACAGTGCTGCGTGCCTTCGGCGCCTGGCAAAGCGCTGCGTGCCTTCGGCGCCTGGCAAAGCACTGCGTGCCCTCGCCGCCTCGCACAGCGCTGCGTCCTTGGGCGCCTGGCAAAGCGCTGCGTGCCTTCGCCGCCTCGCCGCCTAGCAAGGCGCCCTAGCCCGTCCACCACCATCAGATCGCTGCGTGCCTTCGCTGCCTCGGTGCTTAGCAAAGCGCCACGTGCCTTGGGCGCCTACAAAAGCGCCGTGTGCCTTCGGCGCTACTACGGCGTTTGCTAAGCGGCGAGGCGGCGAAGGGACGCAGCGGTGTGTGAGGCGGCGAAGGCAAGCAGCGCTTTGCTGGGCGGCGAGGCGGCGAAGGGCCGAAGCGATTGGGGAGGCGGTGAAGGGAGACGGCGCTTTGCTGGGCGGCGAGGGCGAAAGGCACGCAGCGCTTTCTTAGGCGGCGAGGCGGCGAAGGCACGCGCTGCTTTGCTAGGCGCCGAAGGAACACGGCGCTTTGCTAGGCGGCGACGGCACGCGGAGCTTTGCTAGGCGGCGAGGCGGCGAAGCGACACGGCGCTTCGCTAGGCGGCGAGGGCGAGAAGGCACGCAGCGCTTTCTCAGGCGGCGAGGCGGCGAAGGCACGCGCTGCTCTGCCAGCCGCCGAAGGCACGCAGCGCTTTGCTAGGCTGCGATGCGGCGAGGCGCCGAACGCAGGCACTTCTTTGCTAGGCGCCCAAGGAACACGGCGCTTTGCTTGACGGCGACGGCACGCGCAGCTTTGCTAGGCGCCCAAGGCAGACGACGCTTTGCTAGGCAGCGAGGCGGCGAACGCACAAAGCCATTTGCTCTGCGGTGATTCGCTGCCTCGCACAAGAGCTAACCACTGTGCATGTTGGCTCTCTCACAAACAAGCAGCCTGCTGCGTCTCTTCGCTGCCTCGCCAGCTAGCAAAGTGCTGCCTCGCTTCGCCTCCACGCCAAAAAGCCATCCGCGATGCCACTGCGCCACCTGCTGCACAAGCAAAGTGCTGCATCTCTTCGCTGCCTCGCACAATGAGCAAGCACTGTGCATGGTCGCTGTGTCACAAACAAGGAGACTGCTGAATCTCTTCGCTGCCTCGCCAACAAGCAAATCGCTGCATATCTTCGCTGCCTCGCCAACAAGCAGACCGCTGCGTGTATTCGCTGAGTGGCAGAAAGCAAAGCACGGCGCCTGTTCGCTGCCTGGCCAACAAGCAAAGCGCTCCATCTCTTCGCTGCCTCGCAAACGAAGGAAGCGCTGCGTGCCTTCGGCGCCGAGCAAAGCAGCGCGTGCCTTCGCCGCCTCGCCGCCTAAGAAAGCGCTGCGTGCCTTCTCGCCCTCGCCGCCTAGCAAAGCGCCGTGTGCCTTCGCCGCCTCCCCAATCGCTTCGTGCCTTCGCCGCCTAGCAAAGCGCCTAGCAAAGCGTCCTCAGCCTTCGCTGCCTAGCAAAGCTCCACGTCCGCTCGCCGCCTAGCAAAGCACTGTGTGCCCTCGCCGCCTCCTAGAGCGCTGCGTGCCTTCGGCGCCTGGCAAAGCACTGCGTGCCCTCGCCGCCTCCTAGAGCGCTGCGTGCCTTCGGCGCCTGGCAAAGCACTGCGTGCCCTCGCCGCCTCGCACAGCGCTGCGTGCCTTCGGCGCCTGGCAAAGCGCTGCGTGCCTTCGCCGCCTCGCCGCCTAGCAAGGCGCCCTAGCCCGTCCACCACCATCAGATCGCTGCGTGCCTTCGCTGCCTCGGTGCTTAGCAAAGCGCCACGTGCCTTGGGCGCCTACAAAAGCGCCGTGTGCCTTCGGCGCTACTACGGCGTTTGCTAAGCGGCGAGGCGGCGAAGGGACGCAGCGGTGTGTGAGGCGGCGAAGGCAAGCAGCGCTTTGCTGGGCGGCGAGGCGGCGAAGGGCCGAAGCGATTGGGGAGGCGGTGAAGGGACACGGCGCTTTGTTGGGCGGCGAGGGCGAAAGGCACGCAGCGCTTTCTTAGGCGGCGAAGGCACGCGCTGCTTTGCTAGGCGCCGAAGGAACACGGCGCTTTGCTAGGCGGCGACGGCACGCGGAGCTTTGCTAGGCAGCGAGGCGGCGAAGCGACACGGCGCTTCGCTAGGCGGCGAGGGCGAGAAGGCACGCAGCGCTTTCTCAGGCGGCGAGGCGGCGAAGGCACGCGCTGCTCTGCCAGCCGCCGAAGGCACGCAGCGCTTTGCTAGGCTGCGATGCGGCGAGGCGCCCAACGCAGGCACTTCTTTGCTAGGCGCCCAAGGAACACGGCGCTTTGCTTGACGGCGACGGCACGCGCAGCTTTGCTAGGCGCCCAAGGCAGACGACGCTTTGCTAGGCAGCGAGGCGGCGAACGCACAAAGCCATTTGCTCGGCGGTGATTCGCTGCCTCGCACAAGAGCTAACCACTGTGCATGTTGGCTGTCTCACAAACAAGCAGCCTGCTGCGTCTCTTCGCTGCCTCGCCAACTAGCAAAGTGCTGCCTCGCTTCGCCTCCACGCCAAAAAGCCATCCGCGATGCCACTGCGCCACCTGCTGCACAAGCAAAGTGCTGCATCTCTTCGCTGCCTCGCACAATGAGCAAGCACTGTGCATGGTCGCTGTGTCACAAACAAGGAGACTGCTGAATCTCTTCGCTGCCTCGCCAACAAGCAAACCGCTGCATCTCTTCGCTGCCTCGCCAACAAGCAAACCGCTGCATCTCTTCGCTGCCTCACCAACAAGCAAATCGCTGCATATCTTCGCTGCCTCGCCAACAAGCAGACCGCTGCGTGTATTCGCTGAGTGGCAGAAAGCAAAGCACGGCGCCTGTTCGCTGCCTGGCCAACAAGCAAAGCGCTCCATCTCTTCGCTGCCTCGCAAACGAAGGAAGCGCTGCGTGCCTTCGGCGCCGAGCAAAGCAGCGCGTGCCTTCGCCGCCTCGCCGCCTAAGAAAGCGCTGCGTGCCTTCTCGCCCTCGCCGCCTAGCAAAGCGCCGTGTGCCTTCGCCGCCTCCCCAATCGCTTCGTGCCTTCGCCGCCTAGCAAAGCGCCTAGCAAAGCGTCCTCAGCCTTCGCTGCCTAGCAAAGCTCCACGTCCGCTCGCCGCCTAGCAAAGCACTGTGTGCCCTCGCCGCCTCCTAGAGCGCTGCGTGCCTTCGGCGCCTGGCAAAGCACTGCGTGCCCTCGCCGCCTCGCACAGCGCTGCGTCCTTGGGCGCCTGGCACAGCGCTGCGTGCCTTCGGCGCCTGCCAAAGCACTGCGTGCCCTCGCCGCCTCGCACAGCGCTGCGTCCTTGGGCGCCTGGCAAAGCGCTGCGTGCCTTCGCCGCCTCGCCGCCTAGCAAGGCGCCCTAGCCCGTCCACCACCATCAGATCGCTGCGTGCCTTCGCTGCCTCGGTGCTTAGCAAAGCGCCACGTGCCTTGGGCGCCTACAAAAGCGCCGTGTGCCTTCGGCGCTACTACGGCGTTTGCTAAGCGGCGAGGCGGCGAAGGGACGCAGCGGTGTGTGAGGCGGCGAAGGCAAGCAGCGCTTTGCTGGGCGGCGAGGCGGCGAAGGGCCGAAGCGATTGGGGAGGCGGTGAAGGGAGACGGCGCTTTGTTGGGCGGCGAGGGCGAAAGGCACGCAGCGCTTTCTTAGGCGGCGAAGGCACGCGCTGCTTTGCTAGGCGCCGAAGGAACACGGCGCTTTGCTAGGCGGCGACGGCACGCGGAGCTTTGCTAGGCAGCGAGGCGGCGAAGCGACACGGCGCTTCGCTAGGCGGCGAGGGCGAGAAGGCACGCAGCGCTTTCTCAGGCGGCGAGGCGGCGAAGGCACGCGCTGCTCTGCCAGCCGCCGAAGGCACGCAGCGCTTTGCTAGGCTGCGATGCGGCGAGGCGCCCAACGCAGGCACTTCTTTGCTAGGCGCCCAAGGAACACGGCGCTTTGCTTGACGGCGACGGCACGCGCAGCTTTGCTAGGCGCCCAAGGCAGACGACGCTTTGCTAGGCAGCGAGGCGGCGAACGCACAAAGCCATTTGCTCTGCGGTGATTCGCTGCCTCGCACAAGAGCTAACCACTGGGCATGTTGGCTGTCTCACAAACAAGCAGCCTGCTGCGTCTCTTCGCTGCCTCGCCAACTAGCAAAGTGCTGCCTCGCTTCGCCTCCACGCCAAAAAGCCATCCGCGATGCCACTGCGCCACCTGCTGCACAAGCAAAGTGCTGCATCTCTTCGCTGCCTCGCACAATGAGCAAGCACTGTGCATGGTCGCTGTGTCACAAACAAGGAGACTGCTGAATCTCTTCGCTGCCTCGCCAACAAGCAAACCGCTGCATCTCTTCGCTGCCTCACCAACAAGCAAATCGCTGCATATCTTCGCTGCCTCGCCAACAAGCAGACCGCTGCGTGTATTCGCTGAGTGGCAGAAAGCAAAGCACGGCGCCTGTTCGCTGCCTGGCCAACAAGCAAAGCGCTCCATCTCTTCGCTGCCTCGCAAACGAAGGAAGCGCTGCGTGCCTTCGGCGCCGAGCAAAGCAGCGCGTGCCTTCGCCGCCTCGCCGCCTAAGAAAGCGCTGCGTGCCTTCTCGCCCTCGCCGCCTAGCAAAGCGCCGTGTGCCTTCGCCGCCTCCCCAATCGCTTCGTGCCTTCGCCGCCTAGCAAAGCGCCTAGCAAAGCGTCCTCAGCCTTCGCTGCCTAGCAAAGCTCCACGTCCGCTCGCCGCCTAGCAAAGCGCCGTGTGCCTTCGCCGCCTCCTAGAGCGCTGCGTGCCTTCGCCGCCTAGCAAAGCGCCTAGCAAAGCGTCCTCAGCCTTCGCTGCCTAGCAAAGCTCCACGTCCGCTCGCCGCCTAGCAAAGCACTGTGTGCCCTCGCCGCCTCCTAGAGCGCTGCGTCCTTGGGCGCCTGGCAAAGCACTGTGTGCCCTCGCCGCCTCGCACAGCGCTGCGTCCTTCGGCGCCTGGCAAAGCGCTGCGTGCCCTCGCCGCCTCGCACAGTGCTGCGTGCCTTCGGCGCCTGGCAAAGCGCTGCGTGCCTTCGGCGCCTGGCAAAGCACTGCGTGCCCTCGCCGCCTCGCACAGCGCTGCGTCCTTGGGCGCCTGGCAAAGCGCTGCGTGCCTTCGCCGCCTCGCCGCCTAGCAAGGCGCCCTAGCCCGTCCACCACCATCAGATCGCTGCGTGCCTTCGCTGCCTCGGTGCTTAGCAAAGCGCCACGTGCCTTGGGCGCCTACAAAAGCGCCGTGTGCCTTCGGCGCTACTACGGCGTTTGCTAAGCGGCGAGGCGGCGAAGGGACGCAGCGGTGTGTGAGGCGGCGAAGGCAAGCAGCGCTTTGCTGGGCGGCGAGGCGGCGAAGGGCCGAAGCGATTGGGGAGGCGGTGAAGGGAGACGGCGCTTTGCTGGGCGGCGAGGGCGAAAGGCACGCAGCGCTTTCTTAGGCGGCGAGGCGGCGAAGGCACGCGCTGCTTTGCTAGGCGCCGAAGGAACACGGCGCTTTGCTAGGCGGCGACGGCACGCGGAGCTTTGCTAGGCGGCGAGGCGGCGAAGCGACACGGCGCTTCGCTAGGCGGCGAGGGCGAGAAGGCACGCAGCGCTTTCTCAGGCGGCGAGGCGGCGAAGGCACGCGCTGCTCTGCCAGCCGCCGAAGGCACGCAGCGCTTTGCTAGGCTGCGATGCGGCGAGGCGCCGAACGCAGGCACTTCTTTGCTAGGCGCCCAAGGAACACGGCGCTTTGCTTGACGGCGACGGCACGCGCAGCTTTGCTAGGCGCCCAAGGCAGACGACGCTTTGCTAGGCAGCGAGGCGGCGAACGCACAAAGCCATTTGCTCTGCGGTGATTCGCTGCCTCGCACAAGAGCTAACCACTGTGCATGTTGGCTGTCTCACAAACAAGCAGCCTGCTGCGTCTCTTCGCTGCCTCGCCAACTAGCAAAGTGCTGCCTCGCTTCGCCTCCACGCCAAAAAGCCATCCGCCATGCCACTGCGCCACCTGCTGCACAAGCAAAGTGCTGCATCTCTTCGCTGCCTCGCACAATGAGCAAGCACTGTGCATGGTCGCTGTGTCACAAACAAGGAGACTGCTGAATCTCTTCGCTGCCTCGCCAACAAGCAAACCGCTGCATCTCTTCGCTGCCTCGCCAACAAGCAAACCGCTGCATCTCTTCGCTGCCTCACCAACAAGCAAATCGCTGCATATCTTCGCTGCCTCGCCAACAAGCAGACCGCTGCGTGTATTCGCTGAGTGGCAGAAAGCAAAGCACGGCGCCTGTTCGCTGCCTGGCCAACAAGCAAAGCGCTCCATCTCTTCGCTGCCTCGCAAACGAAGGAAGCGCTGCGTGCCTTCGGCGCCGAGCAAAGCAGCGCGTGCCTTCGCCGCCTCGCCGCCTAAGAAAGCGCTGCGTGCCTTCTCGCCCTCGCCGCCTAGCAAAGCGCCGTGTGCCTTCGCCGCCTCCCCAATCGCTTCGTGCCTTCGCCGCCTAGCAAAGCGCCTAGCAAAGCGTCCTCAGCCTTCGCTGCCTAGCAAAGCTCCACGTCCGCTCGCCGCCTAGCAAAGCACTGTGTGCCCTCGCCGCCTCCTAGAGCGCTGCGTGCCTTCGGCGCCTGGCAAAGCACTGCGTGCCCTCGCCGCCTCGCACAGCGCTGCGTCCTTGGGCGCCTGGCACAGCGCTGCGTGCCTTCGGCGCCTGCCAAAGCACTGCGTGCCCTCGCCGCCTCGCACAGCGCTGCGTCCTTGGGCGCCTGGCAAAGCGCTGCGTGCCTTCGCCGCCTCGCCGCCTAGCAAGGCGCCCTAGCCCGTCCACCACCATCAGATCGCTGCGTGCCTTCGCTGCCTCGGTGCTTAGCAAAGCGCCACGTGCCTTGGGCGCCTACAAAAGCGCCGTGTGCCTTCGGCGCTACTACGGCGTTTGCTAAGCGGCGAGGCGGCGAAGGGACGCAGCGGTGTGTGAGGCGGCGAAGGCAAGCAGCGCTTTGCTGGGCGGCGAGGCGGCGAAGGGCCGAAGCGATTGGGGAGGCGGTGAAGGGAGACGGCGCTTTGTTGGGCGGCGAGGGCGAAAGGCACGCAGCGCTTTCTTAGGCGGCGAAGGCACGCGCTGCTTTGCTAGGCGCCGAAGGAACACGGCGCTTTGCTAGGCGGCGACGGCACGCGGAGCTTTGCTAGGCAGCGAGGCGGCGAAGCGACACGGCGCTTCGCTAGGCGGCGAGGGCGAGAAGGCACGCAGCGCTTTCTCAGGCGGCGAGGCGGCGAAGGCACGCGCTGCTCTGCCAGCCGCCGAAGGCACGCAGCGCTTTGCTAGGCTGCGATGCGGCGAGGCGCCCAACGCAGGCACTTCTTTGCTAGGCGCCCAAGGAACACGGCGCTTTGCTTGACGGCGACGGCACGCGCAGCTTTGCTAGGCGCCCAAGGCAGACGACGCTTTGCTAGGCAGCGAGGCGGCGAACGCACAAAGCCATTTGCTCGGCGGTCATTCGCTGCCTCGCACAAGAGCTAACCACTGGGCATGTTGGCTGTCTCACAAACAAGCAGCCTGCTGCGTCTCTTCGCTGCCTCGCCAACTAGCAAAGTGCTGCCTCGCTTCGCCTCCACGCCAAAAAGCCATCCGCGATGCCACTGCGCCACCTGCTGCACAAGCAAAGTGCTGCATCTCTTCGCTGCCTCGCACAATGAGCAAGCACTGTGCATGGTCGCTGTGTCACAAACAAGGAGACTGCTGAATCTCTTCGCTGCCTCGCCAACAAGCAAATCGCTGCATATCTTCGCTGCCTCGCCAACAAGCAGACCGCTGCGTGTATTCGCTGAGTGGCAGAAAGCAAAGCACGGCGCCTGTTCGCTGCCTGGCCAACAAGCAAAGCGCTCCATCTCTTCGCTGCCTCGCAAACGAAGGAAGCGCTGCGTGCCTTCGGCGCCGAGCAAAGCAGCACGTGCCTTCGCCGCCTCGCCGCCTAAGAAAGCGCTGCGTGCCTTCTCGCCCTCGCCGCCTAGCAAAGCGCCGTGTGCCTTCGCCGCCTCCCCAATCGCTTCGTGCCTTCGCCGCCTAGCAAAGCGCCTAGCAAAGCGTCCTCAGCCTTCGCTGCCTAGCAAAGCTCCACGTCCGCTCGCCGCCTAGCAAAGCACTGTGTGCCCTCGCCGCCTCCTAGAGCGCTGCGTGCCTTCGGCGCCTGGCAAAGCACTGCGTGCCCTCGCCGCCTCCTAGAGCGCTGCGTGCCTTCGGCGCCTGGCAAAGCACTGCGTGCCCTCGCCGCCTCGCACACCGCTGCGTGCCTTCGGCGCCTGGCAAAGCGCTGCGTGCCTTCGGCGCCTGGCAAAGCGCTGCGTGCCTTCGGCGCCTGGCAAAGCGCTGCGTGCCTTCGCCGCCCCGCCGCCTAGCAAGGCGCCCTAGCCCGTCCACCACGATCAGATCGCTGCATGCCTTCGCTGCCTCGGTGCTTAGCAAAGCGCCACGTGCCTTCGGCGCCTACAAAAGCGCCGTGTGCCTTCGGCGCTACTACGGCGTTTGCTAAGCGGCGCGGCGGCGAAGGTACGCAGCGGTGTGTGAGGCGGCGAAGGCAAGCAGCGCTTTGCTGGGCGGCGAGGCGGCGAAGGGCCGAAGCGATTGGGGAGGCGGTGAAGGGAGACGGCGCTTTGTTGGGCGGCGAGGGCGAAAGGCACGCAGCGCTTTCTTAGGCGGCGAGGCGGCGAAGGCACGCGCTGCTTTGCTAGGCGCCGAAGGAACACGGCGCTTTGCTAGGCGGCGACGGCACGCGGAGCTTTGCTAGGCGGCGAGGCGGCGAAGCGACACGGCGCTTCGCTAGGCGGCGAGGGCGAGAAGGCACGCAGCGCTTTCTCAGGCGGCGAGGCGGCGAAGGCACGCGCTGCTCTGCCAGCCGCCGAAGGCACGCAGCGCTTTGCTAGGCTGCGATGCGGCGAGGCGCCGAACGCAGGCACTTCTTTGCTAGGCGCCCAAGGAACACGGCGCTTTGCTTGACGGCGACGGCACGCGCAGCTTTGCTAGGCGCCCAAGGCAGACGACGCTTTGCTAGGCAGCGAGGCGGCGAACGCACAAAGCCATTTGCTCTGCGGTGATTCGCTGCCTCGCACAAGAGCTAACCACTGTGCATGTTGGCTGTCTCACAAACAAGCAGCCTGCTGCGTCTCTTCGCTGCCTCGCCAACTAGCAAAGTGCTGCCTCGCTTCGCCTCCACGCCAAAAAGCCATCCGCGATGCCACTGCGCCACCTGCTGCACAAGCAAAGTGCTGCATCTCTTCGCTGCCTCGCACAATGAGCAAGCACTGTGCATGGTCGCTGTGTCACAAACAAGGAGACTGCTGAATCTCTTCGCTGCCTCGCCAACAAGCAAACCGCTGCATCTCTTCGCTGCCTCACCAACAAGCAAATCGCTGCATATCTTCGCTGCCTCGCCAACAAGCAGACCGCTGCGTGTATTCGCTGAGTGGCAGAAAGCAAAGCACGGCGCCTGTTCGCTGCCTGGCCAACAAGCAAAGCGCTCCATCTCTTCGCTGCCTCGCAAACGAAGGAAGCGCTGCGTGCCTTCGGCGCCGAGCAAAGCAGCGCGTGCCTTCGCCGCCTCGCCGCCTAAGAAAGCGCTGCGTGCCTTCTCGCCCTCGCCGCCTAGCAAAGCGCCGTGTGCCTTCGCCGCCTCCCCAATCGCTTCGTGCCTTCGCCGCCTAGCAAAGCGCCTAGCAAAGCGTCCTCAGCCTTCGCTGCCTAGCAAAGCTCCACGTCCGCTCGCCGCCTAGCAAAGCGCCGTGTGCCTTCGCCGCCTCCTAGAGCGCTGCGTGCCTTCGCCGCCTAGCAAAGCGCCTAGCAAAGCGTCCTCAGCCTTCGCTGCCTAGCAAAGCTCCACGTCCGCTCGCCGCCTAGCAAAGCACTGTGTGCCCTCGCCGCCTCCTAGAGCGCTGCGTCCTTGGGCGCCTGGCAAAGCACTGTGTGCCCTCGCCGCCTCGCACAGCGCTGCGTCCTTCGGCGCCTGGCAAAGCGCTGCGTGCCCTCGCCGCCTCGCACAGTGCTGCGTGCCTTCGGCGCCTGGCAAAGCGCTGCGTGCCTTCGGCGCCTGGCAAAGCACTGCGTGCCCTCGCCGCCTCGCACAGCGCTGCGTCCTTGGGCGCCTGGCAAAGCGCTGCGTGCCTTCGCCGCCTCGCCGCCTAGCAAGGCGCCCTAGCCCGTCCACCACCATCAGATCGCTGCGTGCCTTCGCTGCCTCGGTGCTTAGCAAAGCGCCACGTGCCTTGGGCGCCTACAAAAGCGCCGTGTGCCTTCGGCGCTACTACGGCGTTTGCTAAGCGGCGAGGCGGCGAAGGGACGCAGCGGTGTGTGAGGCGGCGAAGGCAAGCAGCGCTTTGCTGGGCGGCGAGGCGGCGAAGGGCCGAAGCGATTGGGGAGGCGGTGAAGGGAGACGGCGCTTTGCTGGGCGGCGAGGGCGAAAGGCACGCAGCGCTTTCTTAGGCGGCGAGGCGGCGAAGGCACGCGCTGCTTTGCTAGGCGCCGAAGGAACACGGCGCTTTGCTAGGCGGCGACGGCACGCGGAGCTTTGCTAGGCGGCGAGGCGGCGAAGGGACACGGCGCTTCGCTAGGCGGCGAGGGCGAGAAGGCACGCAGCGCTTTCTCAGGCGGCGAGGCGGCGAAGGCACGCGCTGCTCTGCCAGCCGCCGAAGGCACGCAGCGCTTTGCTAGGCTGCGATGCGGCGAGGCGCCGAACGCAGGCACTTCTTTGCTAGGCGCCCAAGGAACACGGCGCTTTGCTTGACGGCGACGGCACGCGCAGCTTTGCTAGGCGCCCAAGGCAGACGACGCTTTGCTAGGCAGCGAGGCGGCGAACGCACAAAGCCATTTGCTCTGCGGTGATTCGCTGCCTCGCACAAGAGCTAACCACTGTGCATGTTGGCTGTCTCACAAACAAGCAGCCTGCTGCGTCTCTTCGCTGCCTCGCCAACTAGCAAAGTGCTGCCTCGCTTCGCCTCCACGCCAAAAAGCCATCCGCCATGCCACTGCGCCACCTGCTGCACAAGCAAAGTGCTGCATCTCTTCGCTGCCTCGCACAATGAGCAAGCACTGTGCATGGTCGCTGTGTCACAAACAAGGAGACTGCTGAATCTCTTCGCTGCCTCGCCAACAAGCAAACCGCTGCATCTCTTCGCTGCCTCGCCAACAAGCAAACCGCTGCATCTCTTCGCTGCCTCACCAACAAGCAAATCGCTGCATATCTTCGCTGCCTCGCCAACAAGCAGACCGCTGCGTGTATTCGCTGAGTGGCAGAAAGCAAAGCACGGCGCCTGTTCGCTGCCTGGCCAACAAGCAAAGCGCTCCATCTCTTCGCTGCCTCGCAAACGAAGGAAGCGCTGCGTGCCTTCGGCGCCGAGCAAAGCAGCGCGTGCCTTCGCCGCCTCGCCGCCTAAGAAAGCGCTGCGTGCCTTCTCGCCCTCGCCGCCTAGCAAAGCGCCGTGTGCCTTCGCCGCCTCCCCAATCGCTTCGTGCCTTCGCCGCCTAGCAAAGCGCCTAGCAAAGCGTCCTCAGCCTTCGCTGCCTAGCAAAGCTCCACGTCCGCTCGCCGCCTAGCAAAGCACTGTGTGCCCTCGCCGCCTCCTAGAGCGCTGCGTGCCTTCGGCGCCTGGCACAGCGCTGCGTGCCTTCGGCGCCTGCCAAAGCACTGCGTGCCCTCGCCGCCTCGCACAGCGCTGCGTCCTTGGGCGCCTGGCAAAGCGCTGCGTGCCTTCGCCGCCTCGCCGCCTAGCAAGGCGCCCTAGCCCGTCCACCACCATCAGATCGCTGCGTGCCTTCGCTGCCTCGGTGCTTAGCAAAGCGCCACGTGCCTTGGGCGCCTACAAAAGCGCCGTGTGCCTTCGGCGCTACTACGGCGTTTGCTAAGCGGCGAGGCGGCGAAGGGACGCAGCGGTGTGTGAGGCGGCGAAGGCAAGCAGCGCTTTGCTGGGCGGCGAGGCGGCGAAGGGCCGAAGCGATTGGGGAGGCGGTGAAGGGAGACGGCGCTTTGTTGGGCGGCGAGGGCGAAAGGCACGCAGCGCTTTCTTAGGCGGCGAAGGCACGCGCTGCTTTGCTAGGCGCCGAAGGAACACGGCGCTTTGCTAGGCGGCGACGGCACGCGGAGCTTTGCTAGGCAGCGAGGCGGCGAAGCGACACGGCGCTTCGCTAGGCGGCGAGGGCGAGAAGGCACGCAGCGCTTTCTCAGGCGGCGAGGCGGCGAAGGCACGCGCTGCTCTGCCAGCCGCCGAAGGCACGCAGCGCTTTGCTAGGCTGCGATGCGGCGAGGCGCCCAACGCAGGCACTTCTTTGCTAGGCGCCCAAGGAACACGGCGCTTTGCTTGACGGCGACGGCACGCGCAGCTTTGCTAGGCGCCCAAGGCAGACGACGCTTTGCTAGGCAGCGAGGCGGCGAACGCACAAAGCCATTTGCTCGGCGGTCATTCGCTGCCTCGCACAAGAGCTAACCACTGGGCATGTTGGCTGTCTCACAAACAAGCAGCCTGCTGCGTCTCTTCGCTGCCTCGCCAACTAGCAAAGTGCTGCCTCGCTTCGCCTCCACGCCAAAAAGCCATCCGCGATGCCACTGCGCCACCTGCTGCACAAGCAAAGTGCTGCATCTCTTCGCTGCCTCGCACAATGAGCAAGCACTGTGCATGGTCGCTGTGTCACAAACAAGGAGACTGCTGAATCTCTTCGCTGCCTCGCCAACAAGCAAATCGCTGCATATCTTCGCTGCCTCGCCAACAAGCAGACCGCTGCGTGTATTCGCTGAGTGGCAGAAAGCAAAGCACGGCGCCTGTTCGCTGCCTGGCCAACAAGCAAAGCGCTCCATCTCTTCGCTGCCTCGCAAACGAAGGAAGCGCTGCGTGCCTTCGGCGCCGAGCAAAGCAGCACGTGCCTTCGCCGCCTCGCCGCCTAAGAAAGCGCTGCGTGCCTTCTCGCCCTCGCCGCCTAGCAAAGCGCCGTGTGCCTTCGCCGCCTCCCCAATCGCTTCGTGCCTTCGCCGCCTAGCAAAGCGCCTAGCAAAGCGTCCTCAGCCTTCGCTGCCTAGCAAAGCTCCACGTCCGCTCGCCGCCTAGCAAAGCACTGTGTGCCCTCGCCGCCTCCTAGAGCGCTGCGTGCCTTCGGCGCCTGGCAAAGCACTGCGTGCCCTCGCCGCCTCCTAGAGCGCTGCGTGCCTTCGGCGCCTGGCAAAGCACTGCGTGCCCTCGCCGCCTCGCACACCGCTGCGTGCCTTCGGCGCCTGGCAAAGCGCTGCGTGCCTTCGGCGCCTGGCAAAGCGCTGCGTGCCTTCGGCGCCTGGCAAAGCGCTGCGTGCCTTCGCCGCCCCGCCGCCTAGCAAGGCGCCCTAGCCCGTCCACCACGATCAGATCGCTGCATGCCTTCGCTGCCTCGGTGCTTAGCAAAGCGCCACGTGCCTTGGGCGCCTACAAAAGCGCCGTGTGCCTTCGGCGCTACTACGGCGTTTGCTAAGCGGCGCGGCGGCGAAGGTACGCAGCGGTGTGTGAGGCGGCGAAGGCAAGCAGCGCTTTGCTGGGCGGCGAGGCGGCGAAGGGCCGAAGCGATTGGGGAGGCGGTGAAGGGAGACGGCGCTTTGTTGGGCGGCGAGGGCGAAAGGCACGCAGCGCTTTCTTAGGCGGCGAGGCGGCGAAGGCACGCGCTGCTTTGCTAGGCGCCGAAGGAACACGGCGCTTTGCTAGGCGGCGACGGCACGCGGAGCTTTGCTAGGCGGCGAGGCGGCGAAGGGACACGGCGCTTCGCTAGGCGGCGAGGGCGAGAAGGCACGCAGCGCTTTCTCAGGCGGCGAGGCGGCGAAGGCACGCGCTGCTCTGCCAGCCGCCGAAGGCACGCAGCGCTTTGCTAGGCTGCGATGCGGCGAGGCGCCGAACGCAGGCACTTCTTTGCTAGGCGCCCAAGGAACACGGCGCTTTGCTTGACGGCGACGGCACGCGCAGCTTTGCTAGGCGCCCAAGGCAGACGACGCTTTGCTAGGCAGCGAGGCGGCGAACGCACAAAGCCATTTGCTCTGCGGTGATTCGCTGCCTCGCACAAGAGCTAACCACTGTGCATGTTGGCTGTCTCACAAACAAGCAGCCTGCTGCGTCTCTTCGCTGCCTCGCCAACTAGCAAAGTGCTGCCTCGCTTCGCCTCCACGCCAAAAAGCCATCCGCGATGCCACTGCGCCACCTGCTGCACAAGCAAAGTGCTGCATCTCTTCGCTGCCTCGCACAAGGAGCAAGCACTGGGCATGTTGGCTGTCTCACAAACAAGGAGATTGCTGAATCTCTTCGCTGCCTCGCCAACAAGCAGACCGCTGCGTGTATTCGCTGAGTGGCAGAAAGCAAAGCACGGCGCCTGTTCGCTGCCTGGCCAACAAGCAAAGCGCTCCATCTCTTCGCTGCCTCGCAAACGAAGGAAGCGCTGCGTGCCTTCGGCGCCGAGCAAAGCAGCGCGTGCCTTCGCCGCCTCGCCGCCTAAGAAAGCGCTGCGTGCCTTCTCGCCCTCGCCGCCTAGCAAAGCGCCGTGTGCCTTCGCCGCCTCCCCAATCGCTTCGTGCCTTCGCCGCCTAGCAAAGCGCCTAGCAAAGCGTCCTCAGCCTTCGCTGCCTAGCAAAGCTCCACGTCCGCTCGCCGCCTAGCAAAGCACTGCGTGCCCTCGCCGCCTCCTAGAGCGCTGCGTGCCTTCGGCGCCTGGCAAAGCACTGCGTGCCCTCGCCGCCTCGCACAGCGCTGCGTGCCTTCGGCGCCTGGCAAAGCGCTGCGTGCCCTCGCCGCCTCGCACAGTGCTGCGTGCCTTCGGCGCCTGGCAAAGCGCTGCGTGCCTTCGGCGCCTGGCAAAGCGCTGCGTGCCCTCGCCGCCTCGCACAGCGCTGCGTGCCTTCGGCGCCTGGCAAAGCGCTGCGTGCCTTCGCCGCCTCGCCGCCTAGCAAGGCGCCCTAGCCCGTCCACCACCATCAGATCGCTGCGTGCCTTCGCTGCCTCGGTGCTTAGCAAAGCGCCACGTGCCTTCGGCGCCTACAAAAGCGCCGTGTGCCTTCGGCGCTACTACGGCGTTTGCTAAGCGGCGCGGCGGCGAAGGTACGCAGCGGTGTGTGAGGCGGCGAAGGCAAGCAGCGCTTTGCTGGGCGGCGAGGCGGCGAAGGGCCGAAGCGATTGGGGAGGCGGTGAAGGGACAGGGCGCTTTGTTGGGCGGCGAGGGCGAAAGGCACGCAGCGCTTTCTTAGGCGGCGAGGCGGCGAAGGCACGCGCTGCTTTGCTAGGCGCCGAAGGAACACGGCGCTTTGCTAGGCGGCGACGGCACGCGGAGCTTTGCTAGGCGGCGAGGCGGCGAAGGGACACGGCGCTTCGCTAGGCGGCGAGGGCGAGAAGGCACGCAAGGCTTTCTCAGGCGGCGAGGCGGCGAAGGCACGCGCTGCTCTGCCAGCCGCCGAAGGCACGCAGCGCTTTGCTAGGCTGCGATGCGGCGAGGCGCCCAACGCAGGCACTTCTTTGCTAGGCGCCCAAGGAACACGGCGCTTTGCTTGACGGCGACGGCACGCGCAGCTTTGCTAGGCGCCCAAGGCAGACGACGCTTTGCTAGGCAGCGAGGCGGCGAACGCACAAAGCCATTTGCTCGGCGGTGATTCGCTGCCTCGCACAAGAGCTAACCACTGTGCATGTTGGCTGTCTCACAAACAAGCAGCCTGCTGCGTCTCTTCGCTGCCTCGCCAACTAGCAAAGTGCTGCCTCGCTTCGCCTCCACGCCAAAAAGCCATCCGCGATGCCACTGCGCCACCTGCTGCACAAGCAAAGTGCTGCATCTCTTCGCTGCCTCGCACAATGAGCAAGCACTGTGCATGGTCGCTGTGTCACAAACAAGGAGACTGCTGAATCTCTTCGCTGCCTCGCCAACAAGCAAACCGCTGCATCTCTTCGCTGCCTCACCAACAAGCAAATCGCTGCATATCTTCGCTGCCTCGCCAACAAGCAGACCGCTGCGTGTATTCGCTGAGTGGCAGAAAGCAAAGCACGGCGCCTGTTCGCTGCCTGGCCAACAAGCAAAGCGCTCCATCTCTTCGCTGCCTCGCAAACGAAGGAAGCGCTGCGTGCCTTCGGCGCCGAGCAAAGCAGCGCGTGCCTTCGCCGCCTCGCCGCCTAAGAAAGCGCTGCGTGCCTTCTCGCCCTCGCCGCCTAGCAAAGCGCCGTGTGCCTTCGCCGCCTCCCCAATCGCTTCGTGCCTTCGCCGCCTAGCAAAGCGCCTAGCAAAGCGTCCTCAGCCTTCGCTGCCTAGCAAAGCTCCACGTCCGCTCGCCGCCTAGCAAAGCACTGTGTGCCCTCGCCGCCTCCTAGAGCGCTGCGTGCCTTCGGCGCCTGGCAAAGCACTGCGTGCCCTCGCCGCCTCGCACAGCGCTGCGTGCCTTCGGCGCCTGGCAAAGCGCTGCGTGCCCTCGCCGCCTCGCACAGTGCTGCGTCCTTGGGCGCCTGGCAAAGCGCTGCGTGCCTTCGGCGCCTGGCAAAGCACTGCGTGCCCTCGCCGCCTCACACAGCGCTGCGTGCCTTCGGCGCCTGGCAAAGCGCTGCGTGTCTTCGCCGCCTCGCCGCCTAGCAAGGCGCCCTAGCCCGTCCACCACCATCAGATCGCTGCGTGCCTTCGCTGCCTCGGTGCTTAGCAAAGCGCCACGTGCCTTGGGCGCCTACAAAAGCGCCGTGTGCCTTCGGCGCTACTACGGCGTTTGCTAAGCGGCGAGGCGGCGAAGGGACGCAGCGGTGTGTGAGGCGGCGAAGGCAAGCAGCGCTTTGCTGGGCGGCAAGGCGGCGAAGGGCCGAAGCGATTGGGGAGGCGGTGAAGGGAGACGGCGCTTTGTTGGGCGGCGAGGGCGAAAGGCACGCAGCGCTTTCTTAGGCGGCGAGGCGGCGAAGGCACGCGCTGCTTTGCTAGGCGCCGAAGGAACACGGCGCTTTGCTAGGCGGCGACGGCACGCGGAGCTTTGCTAGGCGGCGAGGCGGCGAAGGGACACGGCGCTTCGCTAGGCGGCGAGGGCGAGAAGGCACGCAGCGCTTTCTCAGGCGGCGAGGCGGCGAAGGCACGCGCTGCTCTGCCAGCCGCCGAAGGCACGCAGCGCTTTGCTAGGCTGCGATGCGGCGAGGCGCCCAACGCAGGCACTTCTTTGCTAGGCGCCCAAGGAACACGGCGCTTTGCTTGACGGCGACGGCACGCGCAGCTTTGCTAGGCGCCCAAGGCAGACGACGCTTTGCTAGGCAGCGAGGCGGCGAACGCACAAAGCCATTTGCTCGGCGGTGATTCGCTGCCTCGCACAAGAGCTAACCACTGTGCATGTTGGCTGTCTCACAAACAAGCAGCCTGCTGCGTCTCTTCGCTGCCTCGCCAACTAGCAAAGTGCTGCCTCGCTTCGCCTCCACGCCAAAAAGCCATCCGCGATGCCACTGCGCCACCTGCTGCACAAGCAAAGTGCTGCATCTCTTCGCTGCCTCGCACAATGAGCAAGCACTGTGCATGGTCGCTGTGTCACAAACAAGGAGACTGCTGAATCTCTTCGCTGCCTCGCCAACAAGCAAACCGCTGCATCTCTTCGCTGCCTCACCAACAAGCAAATCGCTGCATATCTTCGCTGCCTCGCCAACAAGCAGACCGCTGCGTGTATTCGCTGAGTGGCAGAAAGCAAAGCACGGCGCCTGTTCGCTGCCTGGCCAACAAGCAAAGCGCTCCATCTCTTCGCTGCCTCGCAAACGAAGGAAGCGCTGCGTGCCTTCGGCGCCGAGCAAAGCAGCGCGTGCCTTCGCCGCCTCGCCGCCTAAGAAAGCGCTGCGTGCCTTCTCGCCCTCGCCGCCTAGCAAAGCGCCGTGTGCCTTCGCCGCCTCCCCAATCGCTTCGTGCCTTCGCCGCCTAGCAAAGCGCCTAGCAAAGCGTCCTCAGCCTTCGCTGCCTAGCAAAGCTCCACGTCCGCTCGCCGCCTAGCAAAGCACTGTGTGCCCTCGCCGCCTCCTAGAGCGCTGCGTGCCTTCGGCGCCTGGCAAAGCACTGCGTACCCTCGCCGCCTCGCACAGCGCTGCGTGCCTTCGGCGCCTGGCAAAGCGCTGCGTGCCCTCGACGCCTCGCACAGTGCTGCGTCCTTGGGCGCCTGGCAAAGCGCTGCGTGCCTTCGGCGCCTGGCAAAGCACTGCGTGCCCTCGCCGCCTCACACAGCGCTGCGTGCCTTCGGCGCCTGGCAAAGCGCTGCGTGCCTTCGCCGCCTCGCCGCCTAGCAAGGCGCCCTAGCCCGTCCACCACCATCAGATCGCTGCGTGCCTTCGCTGCCTCGGTGCTTAGCAAAGCGCCACGTGCCTTCGGCGCCTACAAAAGCGCCGTGTGCCTTCGGCGCTACTACGGCGTTTGCTAAGCGGCGAGGCGGCGAAGGGACGCAGCGGTGTGTGAGGCGGCGAAGGCAAGCAGCGCTTTGCTGGGCGGCGAGGCGGCGAAGGGCCGAAGCGATTGGGGAGGCGGTGAAGGGAGACGGCGCTTTGTTGGGCGGCGAGGGCGAAAGGCACGCAGCGCTTTCTTAGGCGGCGAGGCGGCGAAGGCACGCGCTGCTTTGCTAGGCGCCGAAGGAACACGGCGCTTTGCTAGGCGGCGACGGCACGCGGAGCTTTGCTAGGCGGCGAGGCGGCGAAGGGACACGGCGCTTCGCTAGGCGGCGAGGGCGAGAAGGCACGCAGCGCTTTCTCAGGCGGCGAGGCGGCGAAGGCACGCGCTGCTCTGCCAGCCGCCGAAGGCACGCAGCGCTTTGCTAGGCTGCGATGCGGCGAGGCGCCCAACGCAGGCACTTCTTTGCTAGGCGCCCAAGGAACACGGCGCTTTGCTTGACGGCGACGGCACGCGCAGCTTTGCTAGGCGCCCAAGGCAGACGACGCTTTGCTAGGCAGCGAGGCGGCGAACGCACAAAGCCATTTGCTCGGCGGTGATTCGCTGCCTCGCACAAGAGCTAACCACTGTGCATGTTGGCTGTCTCACAAACAAGCAGCCTGCTGCGTCTCTTCGCTGCCTCGCCAACTAGCAAAGTGCTGCCTCGCTTCGCCTCCACGCCAAAAAGCCATCCGCGATGCCACTGCGCCACCTGCTGCACAAGCAAAGTGCTGCATCTCTTCGCTGCCTCGCACAATGAGCAAGCACTGTGCATGGTCGCTGTGTCACAAACAAGGAGACTGCTGAATCTCTTCGCTGCCTCGCCAACAAGCAAACCGCTGCATCTCTTCGCTGCCTCACCAACAAGCAAATCGCTGCATATCTTCGCTGCCTCGCCAACAAGCAGACCGCTGCGTGTATTCGCTGAGTGGCAGAAAGCAAAGCACGGCGCCTGTTCGCTGCCTGGCCAACAAGCAAAGCGCTCCATCTCTTCGCTGCCTCGCAAACGAAGGAAGCGCTGCGTGCCTTCGGCGCCGAGCAAAGCAGCGCGTGCCTTCGCCGCCTCGCCGCCTAAGAAAGCGCTGCGTGCCTTCTCGCCCTCGCCGCCTAGCAAAGCGCCGTGTGCCTTCGCCGCCTCCCCAATCGCTTCGTGCCTTCGCCGCCTAGCAAAGCGCCTAGCAAAGCGTCCTCAGCCTTCGCTGCCTAGCAAAGCTCCACGTCCGCTCGCCGCCTAGCAAAGCACTGTGTGCCCTCGCCGCCTCCTAGAGCGCTGCGTGCCTTCGGCGCCTGGCAAAGCACTGCGTGCCCTCGCCGCCTCGCACAGCGCTGCGTCCTTCGGCGCCTGGCAAAGCGCTGCGTGCCCTCGCCGCCTCGCCGCCTAGCAAGGCGCCCTAGCCCGTCCACCACCATCAGATCGCTGCGTGCCTTCGCTGCCTCGGTGCTTAGCAAAGCGCCACGTGCCTTGGGCGCCTACAAAAGCGCCGTGTGCCTTCGGCGCTACTACGGCGTTTGCTAAGCGGCGAGGCGGCGAAGGGACGCAGCGGTGTGTGAGGCGGCGAAGGCAAGCAGCGCTTTGCTGGGCGGCGAGGCGGCGAAGGGCCGAAGCGATTGGGGAGGCGGTGAAGGGAGACGGCGCTTTGTTGGGCGGCGAGGGCGAAAGGCACGCAGCGCTTTCTTAGGCGGCGAGGCGGCGAAGGCACGCGCTGCTTTGCTAGGCGCCGAAGGAACACGGCGCTTTGCTAGGCGGCGACGGCACGCGGAGCTTTGCTAGGCGGCGAGGCGGCGAAGGGACACGGCGCTTCGCTAGGCGGCGAGGGCGAGAAGGCACGCAGCGCTTTCTCAGGCGGCGAGGCGGCGAAGGCACGCGCTGCTCTGCCAGCCGCCGAAGGCACGCAGCGCTTTGCTAGGCTGCGATGCGGCGAGGCGCCCAACGCAGGCACTTCTTTGCTAGGCGCCCAAGGAACACGGCGCTTTGCTTGACGGCGACGGCACGCGCAGCTTTGCTAGGCGCCCAAGGCAGACGACGCTTTGCTAGGCAGCGAGGCGGCGAACGCACAAAGCCATTTGCTCGGCGGTGATTCGCTGCCTCGCACAAGAGCTAACCACTGTGCATGTTGGCTGTCTCACAAACAAGCAGCCTGCTGCGTCTCTTCGCTGCCTCGCCAACTAGCAAAGTGCTGCCTCGCTTCGCCTCCACGCCAAAAAGCCATCCGCGATGCCACTGCGCCACCTGCTGCACAAGCAAAGTGCTGCATCTCTTCGCTGCCTCGCACAATGAGCAAGCACTGTGCATGGTCGCTGTGTCACAAACAAGGAGACTGCTGAATCTCTTCGCTGCCTCGCCAACAAGCAAACCGCTGCATCTCTTCGCTGCCTCGCCAACAAGCAGACCGCTGCGTGTATTCGCTGAGTGGCAGAAAGCAAAGCACGGCGCCTGTTCGCTGCCTGGCCAACAAGCAAAGCGCTCCATCTCTTCGCTGCCTCGCAAACGAAGGAAGCGCTGCGTGCCTTCGGCGCCGAGCAAAGCAGCGCGTGCCTTCGCCGCCTCGCCGCCTAAGAAAGCGCTGCGTGCCTTCTCGCCCTCGCCGCCTAGCAAAGCGCCGTGTGCCTTCGCCGCCTCCCCAATCGCTTCGTGCCTTCGCCGCCTAGCAAAGCGCCTAGCAAAGCGTCCTCAGCCTTCGCTGCCTAGCAAAGCTCCACGTCCGCTCGCCGCCTAGCAAAGCACTGTGTGCCCTCGCCGCCTCCTAGAGCGCTGCGTGCCTTCGGCGCCTGGCAAAGCACTGCGTGCCCTCGCCGCCTCCTAGAGCGCTGCGTGCCTTCGGCGCCTGGCAAAGCGCTGCGTGCCCTCGCCGCCTCGCACAGTGCTGCGTGCCTTCGGCGCCTGGCAAAGCGCTGCGTGCCTTCGGCGCCTGGCAAAGCACTGCGTGCCCTCGCCGCCTCGCCGCCTAGCAAAGCGCCCTAGCCCGTCCACCACCATCAGATCGCTGCGTGCCTTCGCTGCCTCGGTGCTTAGCAAAGCGCCACGTGCCTTCGGCGCCTACAAAAGCGCCGTGTGCCTTCGGCGCTACTACGGCGTTTGCTAAGCGGCGAGGCGGCGAAGGGACGCAGCGGTGTGTGAGGCGGCGAAGGCAAGCAGCGCTTTGCTGGGCGGCGAGGCGGCGAAGGGCCGAAGCGATTGGGGAGGCGGTGAAGGGAGACGGCGCTTTGTTGGGCGGCGAGGGCGAAAGGCACGCAGCGCTTTCTTAGGCGGCGAGGCGGCGAAGGCACGCGCTGCTTTGCTAGGCGCCGAAGGAACACGGCGCTTTGCTAGGCGGCGACGGCACGCGGAGCTTTGCTAGGCGGCGAGGCGGCGAAGGGACACGGCGCTTCGCTAGGCGGCGAGGGCGAGAAGGCACGCAGCGCTTTCTCAGGCGGCGAGGCGGCGAAGGCACGCGCTGCTCTGCCAGCCGCCGAAGGCACGCAGCGCTTTGCTAGGCTGCGATGCGGCGAGGCGCCGAACGCAGGCACTTCTTTGCTAGGCGCCCAAGGAACACGGCGCTTTGCTTGACGGCGACGGCACGCGCAGCTTTGCTAGGCGCCCAAGGCAGACGACGCTTTGCTAGGCAGCGAGGCGGCGAACGCACAAAGCCATTTGCTCGGCGGTGATTCGCTGCCTCGCACAAGAGCTAACCACTGTGCATGTTGGCTGTCTCACAAACAAGCAGCCTGCTGCGTCTCTTCGCTGCCTCGCCAACTAGCAAAGTGCTGCCTCGCTTCGCCTCCACGCCAAAAAGCCATCCGCGATGCCACTGCGCCACCTGCTGCACAAGCAAAGTGCTGCATCTCTTCGCTGCCTCGCACAATGAGCAAGCACTGTGCATGGTCGCTGTGTCACAAACAAGGAGACTGCTGAATCTCTTCGCTGCCTCGCCAACAAGCAAACCGCTGCATCTCTTCGCTGCCTCACCAACAAGCAAATCGCTGCATATCTTCGCTGCCTCGCCAACAAGCAGACCGCTGCGTGTATTCGCTGAGTGGCAGAAAGCAAAGCACGGCGCCTGTTCGCTGCCTGGCCAACAAGCAAAGCGCTCCATCTCTTCGCTGCCTCGCAAACGAAGGAAGCGCTGCGTGCCTTCGGCGCCGAGCAAAGCAGCGCGTGCCTTCGCCGCCTCGCCGCCTAAGAAAGCGCTGCGTGCCTTCTCGCCCTCGCCGCCTAGCAAAGCGCCGTGTGCCTTCGCCGCCTCCCCAATCGCTTCGTGCCTTCGCCGCCTAGCAAAGCGCCTAGCAAAGCGTCCTCAGCCTTCGCTGCCTAGCAAAGCTCCACGTCCGCTCGCCGCCTAGCAAAGCACTGTGTGCCCTCGCCGCCTCCTAGAGCGCTGCGTGCCTTCGGCGCCTGGCAAAGCACTGCGTGCCCTCGCCGCCTCGCACACCGCTGCGTGCCTTCGGCGCCTGGCAAAGCGCTGCGTGCCTTCGGCGCCTGGCAAAGCACTGCGTGCCCTCGCCGCCTCGCACAGCGCTGCGTCCTTGGGCGCCTGGCAAAGCGCTGCGTGCCTTCGCCGCCTCGCCGCCTAGCAAGGCGCCCTAGCCCGTCCACCACCATCAGATCGCTGCGTGCCTTCGCTGCCTCGGTGCTTAGCAAAGCGCCACGTGCCTTCGGCGCCTACAAAAGCGCCGTGTGCCTTCGGCGCTACTACGGCGTTTGCTAAGCGGCGAGGCGGCGAAGGGACGCAGCGGTGTGTGAGGCGGCGAAGGCAAGCAGCGCTTTGCTGGGCGGCGAGGCGGCGAAGGGCCGAAGCGATTGGGGAGGCGGTGAAGGGAGACGGCGCTTTGTTGGGCGGCGAGGGCGAAAGGCACGCAGCGCTTTCTTAGGCGGCGAGGCGGCGAAGGCACGCGCTGCTTTGCTAGGCGCCGAAGGAACACGGCGCTTTGCTAGGCGGCGACGGCACGCGGAGCTTTGCTAGGCGGCGAGGCGGCGAAGGGACACGGCGCTTCGCTAGGCGGCGAGGGCGAGAAGGCACGCAGCGCTTTCTCAGGCGGCGAGGCGGCGAAGGCACGCGCTGCTCTGCCAGCCGCCGAAGGCACGCAGCGCTTTGCTAGGCTGCGATGCGGCGAGGCGCCCAACGCAGGCACTTCTTTGCTAGGCGCCCAAGGAACACGGCGCTTTGCTTGACGGCGACGGCACGCGCAGCTTTGCTAGGCGCCCAAGGCAGACGACGCTTTGCTAGGCAGCGAGGCGGCGAACGCACAAAGCCATTTGCTCGGCGGTGATTCGCTGCCTCGCACAAGAGCTAACCACTGTGCATGTTGGCTGTCTCACAAACAAGCAGCCTGCTGCGTCTCTTCGCTGCCTCGCCAACTAGCAAAGTGCTGCCTCGCTTCGCCTCCACGCCAAAAAGCCATCCGCGATGCCACTGCGCCACCTGCTGCACAAGCAAAGTGCTGCATCTCTTCGCTGCCTCGCACAATGAGCAAGCACTGTGCATGGTCGCTGTGTCACAAACAAGGAGACTGCTGAATCTCTTCGCTGCCTCGCCAACAAGCAAACCGCTGCATCTCTTCGCTGCCTCACCAACAAGCAAATCGCTGCATATCTTCGCTGCCTCGCCAACAAGCAGACCGCTGCGTGTATTCGCTGAGTGGCAGAAAGCAAAGCACGGCGCCTGTTCGCTGCCTGGCCAACAAGCAAAGCGCTCCATCTCTTCGCTGCCTCGCAAACGAAGGAAGCGCTGCGTGCCTTCGGCGCCGAGCAAAGCAGCGCGTGCCTTCGCCGCCTCGCCGCCTAAGAAAGCGCTGCGTGCCTTCTCGCCCTCGCCGCCTAGCAAAGCGCCGTGTGCCTTCGCCGCCTCCCCAATCGCTTCGTGCCTTCGCCGCCTAGCAAAGCGCCTAGCAAAGCGTCCTCAGCCTTCGCTGCCTAGCAAAGCTCCACGTCCGCTCGCCGCCTAGCAAAGCACTGCGTGCCCTCGCCGCCTCCTAGAGCGCTGCGTGCCTTCGGCGCCTGGCAAAGCACTGCGTGCCCTCGCCGCCTCGCACACCGCTGCGTCCTTCGGCGCCTGGCAAAGCGCTGCGTGCCCTCGCCGCCTCGCACAGTGCTGCGTGCCTTCGGCGCCTGGCAAAGCGCTGCGTGCCTTCGGCGCCTGGCAAAGCGCTGCGTGCCCTCGCCGCCTCGCACAGCGCTGCGTGCCTTCGGCGCCTGGCAAAGCGCTGCGTGCCTTCGCCGCCTCGCCGCCTAGCAAGGCGCCCTAGCCCGTCCACCACCATCAGATCGCTGCGTGCCTTCGCTGCCTCGGTGCTTAGCAAAGCGCCACGTGCCTTCGGCGCCTACAAAAGCGCCGTGTGCCTTCGGCGCTACTACGGCGTTTGCTAAGCGGCGCGGCGGCGAAGGGACGCAGCGGTGTGTGAGGCGGCGAAGGCAAGCAGCGCTTTGCTGGGCGGCGAGGCGGCGAAGGGCCGAAGCGATTGGGGAGGCGGTGAAGGGAGACGGCGCTTTGTTGGGCGGCGAGGGCGAAAGGCACGCAGCGCTTTCTTAGGCGGCGAGGCGGCGAAGGCACGCGCTGCTTTGCTAGGCGCCGAAGGAACACGGCGCTTTGCTAGGCGGCGACGGCACGCGGAGCTTTGCTAGGCGGCGAGGCGGCGAAGGGACACGGCGCTTCGCTAGGCGGCGAGGGCGAGAAGGCACGCAGCGCTTTCTCAGGCGGCGAGGCGGCGAAGGCACGCGCTGCTCTGCCAGCCGCCGAAGGCACGCAGCGCTTTGCTAGGCTGCGATGCGGCGAGGCGCCCAACGCAGGCACTTCTTTGCTAGGCGCCCAAGGAACACGGCGCTTTGCTTGACGGCGACGGCACGCGCAGCTTTGCTAGGCGCCCAAGGCAGACGACGCTTTGCTAGGCAGCGAGGCGGCGAACGCACAAAGCCATTTGCTCGGCGGTGATTCGCTGCCTCGCACAAGAGCTAACCACTGTGCATGTTGGCTGTCTCACAAACAAGCAGCCTGCTGCGTCTCTTCGCTGCCTCGCCAACTAGCAAAGTGCTGCCTCGCTTCGCCTCCACGCCAAAAAGCCATCCGCGATGCCACTGCGCCACCTGCTGCACAAGCAAAGTGCTGCATCTCTTCGCTGCCTCGCACAATGAGCAAGCACTGTGCATGGTCGCTGTGTCACAAACAAGGAGACTGCTGAATCTCTTCGCTGCCTCGCCAACAAGCAAACCGCTGCATCTCTTCGCTGCCTCACCAACAAGCAAATCGCTGCATATCTTCGCTGCCTCGCCAACAAGCAGACCGCTGCGTGTATTCGCTGAGTGGCAGAAAGCAAAGCACGGCGCCTGTTCGCTGCCTGGCCAACAAGCAAAGCGCTCCATCTCTTCGCTGCCTCGCAAACGAAGGAAGCGCTGCGTGCCTTCGGCGCCGAGCAAAGCAGCGCGTGCCTTCGCCGCCTCGCCGCCTAAGAAAGCGCTGCGTGCCTTCTCGCCCTCGCCGCCTAGCAAAGCGCCGTGTGCCTTCGCCGCCTCCCCAATCGCTTCGTGCCTTCGCCGCCTAGCAAAGCGCCTAGCAAAGCGTCCTCAGCCTTCGCTGCCTAGCAAAGCTCCACGTCCGCTCGCCGCCTAGCAAAGCACTGTGTGCCCTCGCCGCCTCCTAGAGCGCTGCGTGCCTTCGGCGCCTGGCAAAGCACTGCGTGCCCTCGCCGCCTCCTAGAGCGCTGCGTGCCTTCGGCGCCTGGCAAAGCACTGCGTGCCCTCGCCGCCTCGCACACCGCTGCGTGCCTTCGGCGCCTGGCAAAGCGCTGCGTGCCTTCGGCGCCTGGCAAAGCACTGCGTGCCCTCGCCGCCTCGCACAGCGCTGCGTCCTTGGGCGCCTGGCAAAGCGCTGCGTGCCTTCGCCGCCTCGCCGCCTAGCAAGGCGCCCTAGCCCGTCCACCACCATCAGATCGCTGCGTGCCTTCGCTGCCTCGGTGCTTAGCAAAGCGCCACGTGCCTTCGGCGCCTACAAAAGCGCCGTGTGCCTTCGGCGCTACTACGGCGTTTGCTAAGCGGCGAGGCGGCGAAGGGACGCAGCGGTGTGTGAGGCGGCGAAGGCAAGCAGCGCTTTGCTGGGCGGCGAGGCGGCGAAGGGCCGAAGCGATTGGGGAGGCGGTGAAGGGAGACGGCGCTTTGTTGGGCGGCGAGGGCGAAAGGCACGCAGCGCTTTCTTAGGCGGCGAGGCGGCGAAGGCACGCGCTGCTTTGCTAGGCGCCGAAGGAACACGGCGCTTTGCTAGGCGGCGACGGCACGCGGAGCTTTGCTAGGCGGCGAGGCGGCGAAGCGACACGGCGCTTCGCTAGGCGGCGAGGGCGAGAAGGCACGCAGCGCTTTCTCAGGCGGCGAGGCGGCGAAGGCACGCGCTGCTCTGCCAGCCGCCGAAGGCACGCAGCGCTTTGCTAGGCTGCGATGCGGCGAGGCGCCCAACGCAGGCACTTCTTTGCTAGGCGCCCAAGGAACACGGCGCTTTGCTTGACGGCGACGGCACGCGCAGCTTTGCTAGGCGCCCAAGGCAGACGACGCTTTGCTAGGCAGCGAGGCGGCGAACGCACAAAGCCATTTGCTCGGCGGTGATTCGCTGCCTCGCACAAGAGCTAACCACTGTGCATGTTGGCTGTCTCACAAACAAGCAGCCTGCTGCGTCTCTTCGCTGCCTCGCCAACTAGCAAAGTGCTGCCTCGCTTCGCCTCCACGCCAAAAAGCCATCCGCGATGCCACTGCGCCACCTGCTGCACAAGCAAAGTGCTGCATCTCTTCGCTGCCTCGCACAATGAGCAAGCACTGTGCATGGTCGCTGTGTCACAAACAAGGAGACTGCTGAATCTCTTCGCTGCCTCGCCAACAAGCAAACCGCTGCATCTCTTCGCTGCCTCACCAACAAGCAAATCGCTGCATATCTTCGCTGCCTCGCCAACAAGCAGACCGCTGCGTGTATTCGCTGAGTGGCAGAAAGCAAAGCACGGCGCCTGTTCGCTGCCTGGCCAACAAGCAAAGCGCTCCATCTCTTCGCTGCCTCGCAAACGAAGGAAGCGCTGCGTGCCTTCGGCGCCGAGCAAAGCAGCGCGTGCCTTCGCCGCCTCGCCGCCTAAGAAAGCGCTGCGTGCCTTCTCGCCCTCGCCGCCTAGCAAAGCGCCGTGTGCCTTCGCCGCCTCCCCAATCGCTTCGTGCCTTCGCCGCCTAGCAAAGCGCCTAGCAAAGCGTCCTCAGCCTTCGCTGCCTAGCAAAGCTCCACGTCCGCTCGCCGCCTAGCAAAGCACTGTGTGCCCTCGCCGCCTCCTAGAGCGCTGCGTGCCTTCGGCGCCTGGCAAAGCACTGCGTGCCCTCGCCGCCTCCTAGAGCGCTGCGTGCCTTCGGCGCCTGGCAAAGCGCTGCGTGCCCTCGCCGCCTCGCACAGTGCTGCGTGCCTTCGGCGCCTGGCAAAGCGCTGCGTGCCTTCGGCGCCTGGCAAAGCACTGCGTGCCCTCGCCGCCTCGCCGCCTAGCAAAGCGCCCTAGCCCGTCCACCACCATCAGATCGCTGCGTGCCTTCGCTGCCTCGGTGCTTAGCAAAGCGCCACGTGCCTTCGGCGCCTACAAAAGCGCCGTGTGCCTTCGGCGCTACTACGGCGTTTGCTAAGCGGCGAGGCGGCGAAGGGACGCAGCGGTGTGTGAGGCGGCGAAGGCAAGCAGCGCTTTGCTGGGCGGCGAGGCGGCGAAGGGCCGAAGCGATTGGGGAGGCGGTGAAGGGAGACGGCGCTTTGTTGGGCGGCGAGGGCGAAAGGCACGCAGCGCTTTCTTAGGCGGCGAGGCGGCGAAGGCACGCGCTGCTTTGCTAGGCGCCGAAGGAACACGGCGCTTTGCTAGGCGGCGACGGCACGCGGAGCTTTGCTAGGCGGCGAGGCGGCGAAGGGACACGGCGCTTCGCTAGGCGGCGAGGGCGAGAAGGCACGCAGCGCTTTCTCAGGCGGCGAGGCGGCGAAGGCACGCGCTGCTCTGCCAGCCGCCGAAGGCACGCAGCGCTTTGCTAGGCTGCGATGCGGCGAGGCGCCGAACGCAGGCACTTCTTTGCTAGGCGCCCAAGGAACACGGCGCTTTGCTTGACGGCGACGGCACGCGCAGCTTTGCTAGGCGCCCAAGGCAGACGACGCTTTGCTAGGCAGCGAGGCGGCGAACGCACAAAGCCATTTGCTCGGCGGTGATTCGCTGCCTCGCACAAGAGCTAACCACTGTGCATGTTGGCTGTCTCACAAACAAGCAGCCTGCTGCGTCTCTTCGCTGCCTCGCCAACTAGCAAAGTGCTGCCTCGCTTCGCCTCCACGCCAAAAAGCCATCCGCGATGCCACTGCGCCACCTGCTGCACAAGCAAAGTGCTGCATCTCTTCGCTGCCTCGCACAATGAGCAAGCACTGTGCATGGTCGCTGTGTCACAAACAAGGAGACTGCTGAATCTCTTCGCTGCCTCGCCAACAAGCAAACCGCTGCATCTCTTCGCTGCCTCACCAACAAGCAAATCGCTGCATATCTTCGCTGCCTCGCCAACAAGCAGACCGCTGCGTGTATTCGCTGAGTGGCAGAAAGCAAAGCACGGCGCCTGTTCGCTGCCTGGCCAACAAGCAAAGCGCTCCATCTCTTCGCTGCCTCGCAAACGAAGGAAGCGCTGCGTGCCTTCGGCGCCGAGCAAAGCAGCGCGTGCCTTCGCCGCCTCGCCGCCTAAGAAAGCGCTGCGTGCCTTCTCGCCCTCGCCGCCTAGCAAAGCGCCGTGTGCCTTCGCCGCCTCCCCAATCGCTTCGTGCCTTCGCCGCCTAGCAAAGCGCCTAGCAAAGCGTCCTCAGCCTTCGCTGCCTAGCAAAGCTCCACGTCCGCTCGCCGCCTAGCAAAGCACTGTGTGCCCTCGCCGCCTCCTAGAGCGCTGCGTGCCTTCGGCGCCTGGCAAAGCACTGCGTGCCCTCGCCGCCTCGCACACCGCTGCGTGCCTTCGGCGCCTGGCAAAGCGCTGCGTGCCTTCGGCGCCTGGCAAAGCACTGCGTGCCCTCGCCGCCTCGCACAGCGCTGCGTCCTTGGGCGCCTGGCAAAGCGCTGCGTGCCTTCGCCGCCTCGCCGCCTAGCAAGGCGCCCTAGCCCGTCCACCACCATCAGATCGCTGCGTGCCTTCGCTGCCTCGGTGCTTAGCAAAGCGCCACGTGCCTTCGGCGCCTACAAAAGCGCCGTGTGCCTTCGGCGCTACTACGGCGTTTGCTAAGCGGCGAGGCGGCGAAGGGACGCAGCGGTGTGTGAGGCGGCGAAGGCAAGCAGCGCTTTGCTGGGCGGCGAGGCGGCGAAGGGCCGAAGCGATTGGGGAGGCGGTGAAGGGAGACGGCGCTTTGTTGGGCGGCGAGGGCGAAAGGCACGCAGCGCTTTCTTAGGCGGCGAGGCGGCGAAGGCACGCGCTGCTTTGCTAGGCGCCGAAGGAACACGGCGCTTTGCTAGGCGGCGACGGCACGCGGAGCTTTGCTAGGCGGCGAGGCGGCGAAGGGACACGGCGCTTCGCTAGGCGGCGAGGGCGAGAAGGCACGCAGCGCTTTCTCAGGCGGCGAGGCGGCGAAGGCACGCGCTGCTCTGCCAGCCGCCGAAGGCACGCAGCGCTTTGCTAGGCTGCGATGCGGCGAGGCGCCCAACGCAGGCACTTCTTTGCTAGGCGCCCAAGGAACACGGCGCTTTGCTTGACGGCGACGGCACGCGCAGCTTTGCTAGGCGCCCAAGGCAGACGACGCTTTGCTAGGCAGCGAGGCGGCGAACGCACAAAGCCATTTGCTCGGCGGTGATTCGCTGCCTCGCACAAGAGCTAACCACTGTGCATGTTGGCTGTCTCACAAACAAGCAGCCTGCTGCGTCTCTTCGCTGCCTCGCCAACTAGCAAAGTGCTGCCTCGCTTCGCCTCCACGCCAAAAAGCCATCCGCGATGCCACTGCGCCACCTGCTGCACAAGCAAAGTGCTGCATCTCTTCGCTGCCTCGCACAATGAGCAAGCACTGTGCATGGTCGCTGTGTCACAAACAAGGAGACTGCTGAATCTCTTCGCTGCCTCGCCAACAAGCAAACCGCTGCATCTCTTCGCTGCCTCACCAACAAGCAAATCGCTGCATATCTTCGCTGCCTCGCCAACAAGCAGACCGCTGCGTGTATTCGCTGAGTGGCAGAAAGCAAAGCACGGCGCCTGTTCGCTGCCTGGCCAACAAGCAAAGCGCTCCATCTCTTCGCTGCCTCGCAAACGAAGGAAGCGCTGCGTGCCTTCGGCGCCGAGCAAAGCAGCGCGTGCCTTCGCCGCCTCGCCGCCTAAGAAAGCGCTGCGTGCCTTCTCGCCCTCGCCGCCTAGCAAAGCGCCGTGTGCCTTCGCCGCCTCCCCAATCGCTTCGTGCCTTCGCCGCCTAGCAAAGCGCCTAGCAAAGCGTCCTCAGCCTTCGCTGCCTAGCAAAGCTCCACGTCCGCTCGCCGCCTAGCAAAGCACTGCGTGCCCTCGCCGCCTCCTAGAGCGCTGCGTGCCTTCGGCGCCTGGCAAAGCACTGCGTGCCCTCGCCGCCTCGCACACCGCTGCGTCCTTCGGCGCCTGGCAAAGCGCTGCGTGCCCTCGCCGCCTCGCACAGTGCTGCGTGCCTTCGGCGCCTGGCAAAGCGCTGCGTGCCTTCGGCGCCTGGCAAAGCGCTGCGTGCCCTCGCCGCCTCGCACAGCGCTGCGTGCCTTCGGCGCCTGGCAAAGCGCTGCGTGCCTTCGCCGCCTCGCCGCCTAGCAAGGCGCCCTAGCCCGTCCACCACCATCAGATCGCTGCGTGCCTTCGCTGCCTCGGTGCTTAGCAAAGCGCCACGTGCCTTCGGCGCCTACAAAAGCGCCGTGTGCCTTCGGCGCTACTACGGCGTTTGCTAAGCGGCGCGGCGGCGAAGGGACGCAGCGGTGTGTGAGGCGGCGAAGGCAAGCAGCGCTTTGCTGGGCGGCGAGGCGGCGAAGGGCCGAAGCGATTGGGGAGGCGGTGAAGGGAGACGGCGCTTTGTTGGGCGGCGAGGGCGAAAGGCACGCAGCGCTTTCTTAGGCGGCGAGGCGGCGAAGGCACGCGCTGCTTTGCTAGGCGCCGAAGGAACACGGCGCTTTGCTAGGCGGCGACGGCACGCGGAGCTTTGCTAGGCGGCGAGGCGGCGAAGGGACACGGCGCTTCGCTAGGCGGCGAGGGCGAGAAGGCACGCAGCGCTTTCTCAGGCGGCGAGGCGGCGAAGGCACGCGCTGCTCTGCCAGCCGCCGAAGGCACGCAGCGCTTTGCTAGGCTGCGATGCGGCGAGGCGCCCAACGCAGGCACTTCTTTGCTAGGCGCCCAAGGAACACGGCGCTTTGCTTGACGGCGACGGCACGCGCAGCTTTGCTAGGCGCCCAAGGCAGACGACGCTTTGCTAGGCAGCGAGGCGGCGAACGCACAAAGCCATTTGCTCGGCGGTGATTCGCTGCCTCGCACAAGAGCTAACCACTGTGCATGTTGGCTGTCTCACAAACAAGCAGCCTGCTGCGTCTCTTCGCTGCCTCGCCAACTAGCAAAGTGCTGCCTCGCTTCGCCTCCACGCCAAAAAGCCATCCGCGATGCCACTGCGCCACCTGCTGCACAAGCAAAGTGCTGCATCTCTTCGCTGCCTCGCACAATGAGCAAGCACTGTGCATGGTCGCTGTGTCACAAACAAGGAGACTGCTGAATCTCTTCGCTGCCTCGCCAACAAGCAAACCGCTGCATCTCTTCGCTGCCTCACCAACAAGCAAATCGCTGCATATCTTCGCTGCCTCGCCAACAAGCAGACCGCTGCGTGTATTCGCTGAGTGGCAGAAAGCAAAGCACGGCGCCTGTTCGCTGCCTGGCCAACAAGCAAAGCGCTCCATCTCTTCGCTGCCTCGCAAACGAAGGAAGCGCTGCGTGCCTTCGGCGCCGAGCAAAGCAGCGCGTGCCTTCGCCGCCTCGCCGCCTAAGAAAGCGCTGCGTGCCTTCTCGCCCTCGCCGCCTAGCAAAGCGCCGTGTGCCTTCGCCGCCTCCCCAATCGCTTCGTGCCTTCGCCGCCTAGCAAAGCGCCTAGCAAAGCGTCCTCAGCCTTCGCTGCCTAGCAAAGCTCCACGTCCGCTCGCCGCCTAGCAAAGCACTGTGTGCCCTCGCCGCCTCCTAGAGCGCTGCGTGCCTTCGGCGCCTGGCAAAGCACTGCGTGCCCTCGCCGCCTCCTAGAGCGCTGCGTGCCTTCGGCGCCTGGCAAAGCACTGCGTGCCCTCGCCGCCTCGCACACCGCTGCGTGCCTTCGGCGCCTGGCAAAGCGCTGCGTGCCTTCGGCGCCTGGCAAAGCACTGCGTGCCCTCGCCGCCTCGCACAGCGCTGCGTCCTTGGGCGCCTGGCAAAGCGCTGCGTGCCTTCGCCGCCTCGCCGCCTAGCAAGGCGCCCTAGCCCGTCCACCACCATCAGATCGCTGCGTGCCTTCGCTGCCTCGGTGCTTAGCAAAGCGCCACGTGCCTTCGGCGCCTACAAAAGCGCCGTGTGCCTTCGGCGCTACTACGGCGTTTGCTAAGCGGCGAGGCGGCGAAGGGACGCAGCGGTGTGTGAGGCGGCGAAGGCAAGCAGCGCTTTGCTGGGCGGCGAGGCGGCGAAGGGCCGAAGCGATTGGGGAGGCGGTGAAGGGAGACGGCGCTTTGTTGGGCGGCGAGGGCGAAAGGCACGCAGCGCTTTCTTAGGCGGCGAGGCGGCGAAGGCACGCGCTGCTTTGCTAGGCGCCGAAGGAACACGGCGCTTTGCTAGGCGGCGACGGCACGCGGAGCTTTGCTAGGCGGCGAGGCGGCGAAGCGACACGGCGCTTCGCTAGGCGGCGAGGGCGAGAAGGCACGCAGCGCTTTCTCAGGCGGCGAGGCGGCGAAGGCACGCGCTGCTCTGCCAGCCGCCGAAGGCACGCAGCGCTTTGCTAGGCTGCGATGCGGCGAGGCGCCCAACGCAGGCACTTCTTTGCTAGGCGCCCAAGGAACACGGCGCTTTGCTTGACGGCGACGGCACGCGCAGCTTTGCTAGGCGCCCAAGGCAGACGACGCTTTGCTAGGCAGCGAGGCGGCGAACGCACAAAGCCATTTGCTCTGCGGTGATTCGCTGCCTCGCACAAGAGCTAACCACTGTGCATGTTGGCTGTCTCACAAACAAGCAGCCTGCTGCGTCTCTTCGCTGCCTCGCCAACTAGCAAAGTGCTGCCTCGCTTCGCCTCCACGCCAAAAAGCCATCCGCGATGCCACTGCGCCACCTGCTGCACAAGCAAAGTGCTGCATCTCTTCGCTGCCTCGCACAATGAGCAAGCACTGTGCATGGTCGCTGTGTCACAAACAAGGAGACTGCTGAATCTCTTCGCTGCCTCGCCAACAAGCAAACCGCTGCATCTCTTCGCTGCCTCACCAACAAGCAAATCGCTGCATATCTTCGCTGCCTCGCCAACAAGCAGACCGCTGCGTGTATTCGCTGAGTGGCAGAAAGCAAAGCACGGCGCCTGTTCGCTGCCTGGCCAACAAGCAAAGCGCTCCATCTCTTCGCTGCCTCGCAAACGAAGGAAGCGCTGCGTGCCTTCGGCGCCGAGCAAAGCAGCGCGTGCCTTCGCCGCCTCGCCGCCTAAGAAAGCGCTGCGTGCCTTCTCGCCCTCGCCGCCTAGCAAAGCGCCGTGTGCCTTCGCCGCCTCCCCAATCGCTTCGTGCCTTCGCCGCCTAGCAAAGCGCCTAGCAAAGCGTCCTCAGCCTTCGCTGCCTAGCAAAGCTCCACGTCCGCTCGCCGCCTAGCAAAGCACTGCGTGCCCTCGCCGCCTCCTAGAGCGCTGCGTGCCTTCGGCGCCTGGCAAAGCACTGCGTGCCCTCGCCGCCTCGCACACCGCTGCGTCCTTCGGCGCCTGGCAAAGCGCTGCGTGCCCTCGCCGCCTCGCACAGTGCTGCGTGCCTTCGGCGCCTGGCAAAGCGCTGCGTGCCTTCGGCGCCTGGCAAAGCGCTGCGTGCCCTCGCCGCCTCGCACAGCGCTGCGTGCCTTCGGCGCCTGGCAAAGCGCTGCGTGCCTTCGCCGCCTCGCCGCCTAGCAAGGCGCCCTAGCCCGTCCACCACCATCAGATCGCTGCGTGCCTTCGCTGCCTCGGTGCTTAGCAAAGCGCCACGTGCCTTCGGCGCCTACAAAAGCGCCGTGTGCCTTCGGCGCTACTACGGCGTTTGCTAAGCGGCGCGGCGGCGAAGGGACGCAGCGGTGTGTGAGGCGGCGAAGGCAAGCAGCGCTTTGCTGGGCGGCGAGGCGGCGAAGGGCCGAAGCGATTGGGGAGGCGGTGAAGGGAGACGGCGCTTTGTTGGGCGGCGAGGGCGAAAGGCACGCAGCGCTTTCTTAGGCGGCGAGGCGGCGAAGGCACGCGCTGCTTTGCTAGGCGCCGAAGGAACACGGCGCTTTGCTAGGCGGCGACGGCACGCGGAGCTTTGCTAGGCGGCGAGGCGGCGAAGGGACACGGCGCTTCGCTAGGCGGCGAGGGCGAGAAGGCACGCAGCGCTTTCTCAGGCGGCGAGGCGGCGAAGGCACGCGCTGCTCTGCCAGCCGCCGAAGGCACGCAGCGCTTTGCTAGGCTGCGATGCGGCGAGGCGCCCAACGCAGGCACTTCTTTGCTAGGCGCCCAAGGAACACGGCGCTTTGCTTGACGGCGACGGCACGCGCAGCTTTGCTAGGCGCCCAAGGCAGACGACGCTTTGCTAGGCAGCGAGGCGGCGAACGCACAAAGCCATTTGCTCGGCGGTGATTCGCTGCCTCGCACAAGAGCTAACCACTGTGCATGTTGGCTGTCTCACAAACAAGCAGCCTGCTGCGTCTCTTCGCTGCCTCGCCAACTAGCAAAGTGCTGCCTCGCTTCGCCTCCACGCCAAAAAGCCATCCGCGATGCCACTGCGCCACCTGCTGCACAAGCAAAGTGCTGCATCTCTTCGCTGCCTCGCACAATGAGCAAGCACTGTGCATGGTCGCTGTGTCACAAACAAGGAGACTGCTGAATCTCTTCGCTGCCTCGCCAACAAGCAAACCGCTGCATCTCTTCGCTGCCTCACCAACAAGCAAATCGCTGCATATCTTCGCTGCCTCGCCAACAAGCAGACCGCTGCGTGTATTCGCTGAGTGGCAGAAAGCAAAGCACGGCGCCTGTTCGCTGCCTGGCCAACAAGCAAAGCGCTCCATCTCTTCGCTGCCTCGCAAACGAAGGAAGCGCTGCGTGCCTTCGGCGCCGAGCAAAGCAGCGCGTGCCTTCGCCGCCTCGCCGCCTAAGAAAGCGCTGCGTGCCTTCTCGCCCTCGCCGCCTAGCAAAGCGCCGTGTGCCTTCGCCGCCTCCCCAATCGCTTCGTGCCTTCGCCGCCTAGCAAAGCGCCTAGCAAAGCGTCCTCAGCCTTCGCTGCCTAGCAAAGCTCCACGTCCGCTCGCCGCCTAGCAAAGCACTGTGTGCCCTCGCCGCCTCCTAGAGCGCTGCGTGCCTTCGGCGCCTGGCAAAGCACTGCGTGCCCTCGCCGCCTCCTAGAGCGCTGCGTGCCTTCGGCGCCTGGCAAAGCACTGCGTGCCCTCGCCGCCTCGCACACCGCTGCGTGCCTTCGGCGCCTGGCAAAGCGCTGCGTGCCTTCGGCGCCTGGCAAAGCACTGCGTGCCCTCGCCGCCTCGCACAGCGCTGCGTCCTTGGGCGCCTGGCAAAGCGCTGCGTGCCTTCGCCGCCTCGCCGCCTAGCAAGGCGCCCTAGCCCGTCCACCACCATCAGATCGCTGCGTGCCTTCGCTGCCTCGGTGCTTAGCAAAGCGCCACGTGCCTTCGGCGCCTACAAAAGCGCCGTGTGCCTTCGGCGCTACTACGGCGTTTGCTAAGCGGCGAGGCGGCGAAGGGACGCAGCGGTGTGTGAGGCGGCGAAGGCAAGCAGCGCTTTGCTGGGCGGCGAGGCGGCGAAGGGCCGAAGCGATTGGGGAGGCGGTGAAGGGAGACGGCGCTTTGTTGGGCGGCGAGGGCGAAAGGCACGCAGCGCTTTCTTAGGCGGCGAGGCGGCGAAGGCACGCGCTGCTTTGCTAGGCGCCGAAGGAACACGGCGCTTTGCTAGGCGGCGACGGCACGCGGAGCTTTGCTAGGCGGCGAGGCGGCGAAGCGACACGGCGCTTCGCTAGGCGGCGAGGGCGAGAAGGCACGCAGCGCTTTCTCAGGCGGCGAGGCGGCGAAGGCACGCGCTGCTCTGCCAGCCGCCGAAGGCACGCAGCGCTTTGCTAGGCTGCGATGCGGCGAGGCGCCCAACGCAGGCACTTCTTTGCTAGGCGCCCAAGGAACACGGCGCTTTGCTTGACGGCGACGGCACGCGCAGCTTTGCTAGGCGCCCAAGGCAGACGACGCTTTGCTAGGCAGCGAGGCGGCGAACGCACAAAGCCATTTGCTCGGCGGTCATTCGCTGCCTCGCACAAGAGCTAACCACTGGGCATGTTGGCTGTCTCACAAACAAGCAGCCTGCTGCGTCTCTTCGCTGCCTCGCCAACTAGCAAAGTGCTGCCTCGCTTCGCCTCCACGCCAAAAAGCCATCCGCGATGCCACTGCGCCACCTGCTGCACAAGCAAAGTGCTGCATCTCTTCGCTGCCTCGCACAATGAGCAAGCACTGTGCATGGTCGCTGTGTCACAAACAAGGAGACTGCTGAATCTCTTCGCTGCCTCGCCAACAAGCAAACCGCTGCATCTCTTCGCTGCCTCACCAACAAGCAAATCGCTGCATATCTTCGCTGCCTCGCCAACAAGCAGACCGCTGCATCTCTTCGCTGCCTCACCAACAAGCAAATCGCTGCATATCTTCGCTGCCTCGCCAACAAGCAGACCGCTGCGTGTATTCGCTGAGTGGCAGAAAGCAAAGCACGGCGCCTGTTCGCTGCCTGGCCAACAAGCAAAGCGCTCCATCTCTTCGCTGCCTCGCAAACGAAGGAAGCGCTGCGTGCCTTCGGCGCCGAGCAAAGCAGCGCGTGCCTTCGCCGCCTCGCCGCCTAAGAAAGCGCTGCGTGCCTTCTCGCCCTCGCCGCCTAGCAAAGCGCCGTGTGCCTTCGCCGCCTCCCCAATCGCTTCGTGCCTTCGCCGCCTAGCAAAGCGCCTAGCAAAGCGTCCTCAGCCTTCGCTGCCTAGCAAAGCTCCACGTCCGCTCGCCGCCTAGCAAAGCACTGTGTGCCCTCGCCGCCTCCTAGAGCGCTGCGTGCCTTCGGCGCCTGGCAAAGCACTGCGTGCCCTCGCCGCCTCCTAGAGCGCTGCGTGCCTTCGGCGCCTGGCAAAGCGCTGCGTGCCCTCGCCGCCTCGCACAGTGCTGCGTGCCTTCGGCGCCTGGCAAAGCGCTGCGTGCCTTCGGCGCCTGGCAAAGCACTGCGTGCCCTCGCCGCCTCGCACAGCACTGCGTCCTTGGGCGCCTGGCAAAGCGCTGCGTGCCTTCGCCGCCTCGCCGCCTAGCAAAGCGCCCTAGCCCGTCCACCACCATCAGATCGCTGCGTGCCTTCGCTGCCTCGGTGCTTAGCAAAGCGCCACGTGCCTTCGGCGCCTACAAAAGCGCCGTGTGCCTTCGGCGCTACTACGGCGTTTGCTAAGCGGCGAGGCGGCGAAGGGACGCAGCGGTGTGTGAGGCGGCGAAGGCAAGCAGCGCTTTGCTGGGCGGCGAGGCGGCGAAGGGCCGAAGCGATTGGGGAGGCGGTGAAGGGAGACGGCGCTTTGTTGGGCGGCGAGGGCGAAAGGCACGCAGCGCTTTCTTAGGCGGCGAGGCGGCGAAGGCACGCGCTGCTTTGCTAGGCGCCGAAGGAACACGGCGCTTTGCTAGGCGGCGACGGCACGCGGAGCTTTGCTAGGCGGCGAGGCGGCGAAGGGACACGGCGCTTCGCTAGGCGGCGAGGGCGAGAAGGCACGCAGCGCTTTCTCAGGCGGCGAGGCGGCGAAGGCACGCGCTGCTCTGCCAGCCGCCGAAGGCACGCAGCGCTTTGCTAGGCTGCGATGCGGCGAGGCGCCCAACGCAGGCACTTCTTTGCTAGGCGCCCAAGGAACACGGCGCTTTGCTTGACGGCGACGGCACGCGCAGCTTTGCTAGGCGCCCAAGGCAGACGACGCTTTGCTAGGCAGCGAGGCGGCGAACGCACAAAGCCATTTGCTCGGCGGTGATTCGCTGCCTCGCACAAGAGCTAACCACTGTGCATGTTGGCTGTCTCACAAACAAGCAGCCTGCTGCGTCTCTTCGCTGCCTCGCCAACTAGCAAAGTGCTGCCTCGCTTCGCCTCCACGCCAAAAAGCCATCCGCGATGCCACTGCGCCACCTGCTGCACAAGCAAAGTGCTGCATCTCTTCGCTGCCTCGCACAATGAGCAAGCACTGTGCATGGTCGCTGTGTCACAAACAAGGAGACTGCTGAATCTCTTCGCTGCCTCGCCAACAAGCAAACCGCTGCATCTCTTCGCTGCCTCACCAACAAGCAAATCGCTGCATATCTTCGCTGCCTCGCCAACAAGCAGACCGCTGCGTGTATTCGCTGAGTGGCAGAAAGCAAAGCACGGCGCCTGTTCGCTGCCTGGCCAACAAGCAAAGCGCTCCATCTCTTCGCTGCCTCGCAAACGAAGGAAGCGCTGCGTGCCTTCGGCGCCGAGCAAAGCAGCGCGTGCCTTCGCCGCCTCGCCGCCTAAGAAAGCGCTGCGTGCCTTCTCGCCCTCGCCGCCTAGCAAAGCGCCGTGTGCCTTCGCCGCCTCCCCAATCGCTTCGTGCCTTCGCCGCCTAGCAAAGCGCCTAGCAAAGCGTCCTCAGCCTTCGCTGCCTAGCAAAGCTCCACGTCCGCTCGCCGCCTAGCAAAGCACTGTGTGCCCTCGCCGCCTCCTAGAGCGCTGCGTGCCTTCGGCGCCTGGCAAAGCACTGCGTGCCCTCGCCGCCTCCTAGAGCGCTGCGTGCCTTCGGCGCCTGGCAAAGCGCTGCGTGCCCTCGACGCCTCGCACAGTGCTGCGTGCCTTCGGCGCCTGGCAAAGCGCTGCGTGCCTTCGGCGCCTGGCAAAGCACTGCGTGCCCTCGCCGCCTCGCACAGCACTGCGTCCTTGGGCGCCTGGCAAAGCGCTGCGTGCCTTCGCCGCCTCGCCGCCTAGCAAAGCGCCCTAGCCCGTCCACCACCATCAGATCGCTGCGTGCCTTCGCTGCCTCGGTGCTTAGCAAAGCGCCACGTGCCTTCGGCGCCTACAAAAGCGCCGTGTGCCTTCGGCGCTACTACGGCGTTTGCTAAGCGGCGAGGCGGCGAAGGGACGCAGCGGTGTGTGAGGCGGCGAAGGCAAGCAGCGCTTTGCTGGGCGGCGAGGCGGCGAAGGGCCGAAGCGATTGGGGAGGCGGTGAAGGGACACGGCGCTTTGTTGGGCGGCGAGGGCGAAAGGCACGCAGCGCTTTCTTAGGCGGCGAGGCGGCGAAGGCACGCGCTGCTTTGCTAGGCGCCGAAGGAACACGGCGCTTTGCTAGGCGGCGACGGCACGCGGAGCTTTGCTAGGCGGCGAGGCGGCGAAGGGACACGGCGCTTCGCTAGGCGGCGAGGGCGAGAAGGCACGCAGCGCTTTCTCAGGCGGCGAGGCGGCGAAGGCACGCGCTGCTCTGCCAGCCGCCGAAGGCACGCAGCGCTTTGCTAGGCTGCGATGCGGCGAGGCGCCCAACGCAGGCACTTCTTTGCTAGGCGCCCAAGGAACACGGCGCTTTGCTTGACGGCGACGGCACGCGCAGCTTTGCTAGGCGCCCAAGGCAGACGACGCTTTGCTAGGCAGCGAGGCGGCGAACGCACAAAGCCATTTGCTCGGCGGTGATTCGCTGCCTCGCACAAGAGCTAACCACTGTGCATGTTGGCTGTCTCACAAACAAGCAGCCTGCTGCGTCTCTTCGCTGCCTCGCCAACTAGCAAAGTGCTGCCTCGCTTCGCCTCCACGCCAAAAAGCCATCCGCGATGCCACTGCGCCACCTGCTGCACAAGCAAAGTGCTGCATCTCTTCGCTGCCTCGCACAATGAGCAAGCACTGTGCATGGTCGCTGTGTCACAAACAAGGAGACTGCTGAATCTCTTCGCTGCCTCGCCAACAAGCAAACCGCTGCATCTCTTCGCTGCCTCACCAACAAGCAAATCGCTGCATATCTTCGCTGCCTCGCCAACAAGCAGACCGCTGCGTGTATTCGCTGAGTGGCAGAAAGCAAAGCACGGCGCCTGTTCGCTGCCTGGCCAACAAGCAAAGCGCTCCATCTCTTCGCTGCCTCGCAAACGAAGGAAGCGCTGCGTGCCTTCGGCGCCGAGCAAAGCAGCGCGTGCCTTCGCCGCCTCGCCGCCTAAGAAAGCGCTGCGTGCCTTCTCGCCCTCGCCGCCTAGCAAAGCGCCGTGTGCCTTCGCCGCCTCCCCAATCGCTTCGTGCCTTCGCCGCCTAGCAAAGCGCCTAGCAAAGCGTCCTCAGCCTTCGCTGCCTAGCAAAGCTCCACGTCCGCTCGCCGCCTAGCAAAGCACTGTGTGCCCTCGCCGCCTCCTAGAGCGCTGCGTGCCTTCGGCGCCTGGCAAAGCACTGCGTGCCCTCGCCGCCTCGCACAGCGCTGCGTGCCTTCGGCGCCTGGCAAAGCGCTGCGTGCCCTCGCCGCCTCGCACAGTGCTGCGTGCCTTCGGCGCCTGGCAAAGCGCTGAGTGCCTTCGGCGCCTGGCAAAGCACTGCGTGCCCTCGCCGCCTCGCACAGCGCTGCGTGCCTTCGGCGCCTGGCAAAGCGCTGCGTGCCTTCGCCGCCTCGCCGCCTAGCAAGGCGCCCTAGCCCGTCCACCACCATCAGATCGCTGCGTGCCTTCGCTGCCTCGGTGCTTAGCAAAGCGCCACGTGCCTTCGGCGCCTACAAAAGCGCCGTGTGCCTTCGGCGCTACTACGGCGTTTGCTAAGCGGCAAGGCGGCGAAGGGACGCAGCGGTGTGTGAGGCGGCGAAGGCAAGCAGCGCTTTGCTGGGCGGCGAGGCGGCGAAGGGCCGAAGCGATTGGGGAGGCGGTGAAGGGACACGGCGCTTTGTTGGGCGGCGAGGGCGAAAGGCACGCAGCGCTTTCTTAGGCGGCGAGGCGGCGAAGGCACGCGCTGCTTTGCTAGGCGCCGAAGGAACACGGCGCTTTGCTAGGCGGCGACGGCACGCGGAGCTTTGCTAGGCGGCGAGGCGGCGAAGGGACACGGCGCTTCGCTAGGCGGCGAGGGCGAGAAGGCACGCAGCGCTTTCTCAGGCGGCGAGGCGGCGAAGGCACGCGCTGCTCTGCCAGCCGCCGAAGGCACGCAGCGCTTTGCTAGGCTGCGATGCGGCGAGGCGCCCAACGCAGGCACTTCTTTGCTAGGCGCCCAAGGAACACGGCGCTTTGCTTGACGGCGACGGCACGCGCAGCTTTGCTAGGCGCCCAAGGCAGACGACGCTTTGCTAGGCAGCGAGGCGGCGAACGCACAAAGCCATTTGCTCGGCGGTGATTCGCTGCCTCGCACAAGAGCTAACCACTGTGCATGTTGGCTGTCTCACAAACAAGCAGCCTGCTGCGTCTCTTCGCTGCCTCGCCAACTAGCAAAGTGCTGCCTCGCTTCGCCTCCACGCCAAAAAGCCATCCGCGATGCCACTGCGCCACCTGCTGCACAAGCAAAGTGCTGCATCTCTTCGCTGCCTCGCACAATGAGCAAGCACTGTGCATGGTCGCTGTGTCACAAACAAGGAGACTGCTGAATCTCTTCGCTGCCTCGCCAACAAGCAAACCGCTGCATCTCTTCGCTGCCTCACCAACAAGCAAATCGCTGCATATCTTCGCTGCCTCGCCAACAAGCAGACCGCTGCGTGTATTCGCTGAGTGGCAGAAAGCAAAGCACGGCGCCTGTTCGCTGCCTGGCCAACAAGCAAAGCGCTCCATCTCTTCGCTGCCTCGCAAACGAAGGAAGCGCTGCGTGCCTTCGGCGCCGAGCAAAGCAGCGCGTGCCTTCGCCGCCTCGCCGCCTAAGAAAGCGCTGCGTGCCTTCTCGCCCTCGCCGCCTAGCAAAGCGCCGTGTGCCTTCGCCGCCTCCCCAATCGCTTCGTGCCTTCGCCGCCTAGCAAAGCGCCTAGCAAAGCGTCCTCAGCCTTCGCTGCCTAGCAAAGCTCCACGTCCGCTCGCCGCCTAGCAAAGCACTGTGTGCCCTCGCCGCCTCCTAGAGCGCTGCGTGCCTTCGGCGCCTGGCAAAGCACTGCGTGCCCTCGCCGCCTCCTAGAGCGCTGCGTGCCTTCGGCGCCTGGCAAAGCACTGCGTGCCCTCGCCGCCTCCTAGAGCGCTGCGTGCCTTCGGCGCCTGGCAAAGCGCTGCGTGCCCTCGCCGCCTCGCACAGTGCTGCGTGCCTTCGGCGCCTGGCAAAGCGCTGCGTGCCTTCGGCGCCTGGCAAAGCACTGCGTGCCCTCGCCGCCTCGCCGCCTAGCAAAGCGCCCTAGCCCGTCCACCACCATCAGATCGCTGCGTGCCTTCGCTGCCTCGGTGCTTAGCAAAGCGCCACGTGCCTTCGGCGCCTACAAAAGCGCCGTGTGCCTTCGGCGCTACTACGGCGTTTGCTAAGCGGCGAGGCGGCGAAGGGACGCAGCGGTGTGTGAGGCGGCGAAGGCAAGCAGCGCTTTGCTGGGCGGCGAGGCGGCGAAGGGCCGAAGCGATTGGGGAGGCGGTGAAGGGACACGGCGCTTTGTTGGGCGGCGAGGGCGAAAGGCACGCAGCGCTTTCTTAGGCGGCGAGGCGGCGAAGGCACGCGCTGCTTTGCTAGGCGCCGAAGGAACACGGCGCTTTGCTAGGCGGCGACGGCACGCGGAGCTTTGCTAGGCGGCGAGGCGGCGAAGGGACACGGCGCTTCGCTAGGCGGCGAGGGCGAGAAGGCACGCAGCGCTTTCTTAGGCGGCGAGGCGGCGAAGGCACGCGCTGCTCTGCCAGCCGCCGAAGGCACGCAGCGCTTTGCTAGGCTGCGATGCGGCGAGGCGCCCAACGCAGGCACTTCTTTGCTAGGCGCCCAAGGAACACGGCGCTTTGCTTGACGGCGACGGCACGCGCAGCTTTGCTAGGCGCCCAAGGCAGACGACGCTTTGCTAGGCAGCGAGGCGGCGAACGCACAAAGCCATTTGCTCGGCGGTGATTCGCTGCCTCGCACAAGAGCTAACCACTGTGCATGTTGGCTGTCTCACAAACAAGCAGCCTGCTGCGTCTCTTCGCTGCCTCGCCAACTAGCAAAGTGCTGCCTCGCTTCTGCCTCGCTTCGCCTCCACGCCAAAAAGCCATCCGCGATGCCACTGCGCCACCTGCTGCACAAGCAAAGTGCTGCATCTCTTCGCTGCCTCGCACAATGAGCAAGCACTGTGCATGGTCGCTGTGTCACAAACAAGGAGACTGCTGAATCTCTTCGCTGCCTCGCCAACAAGGCAAAACCGCTGCATCTCTTCGCTGCCTCACCACAAGCAAATCGCTGCATATCTTCGCTGCTCGCCAACAAGCAGACCGCTGCGTGTATTCGCTGAGTGGCAGAAAGCAAAGCACGGCGCCTGTTCGCTGCCTGGCCAACAAGCAAAGCGCTCCATCTCTTCGCTGCCTCGCAAACGAAGGAAGCGCTGCGTGCCTTCGGCGCGAGCAAAGCAGCGCGTGCCTTCGCCGCCTCGCCGCCTAGGAAAGCGCTGCGTGCCTTCTCGCCCTCGCCGCCTAGCAAAGCGCCGTGTGCCCTTCGCCGCCTCCCCAATCGCTTCGTGCCTTCGCCGCTAGCAAAGCGTCCTCAGCCTTCGCTGCCTAGCAAAGCTCCACGTCCGCTCGCCGCCTAGCAAAGCACTGTGTGCCCTCGCCGCCTCTAGAGCGCTGCGTGCCTTCGGCGCCTGGCAAAGCACTGCGTGCCCTCGCCGCCTCGCACAGCGCTGCGTGCCTTCGGCGCCTGGCAAAGCGCTGCGTGCCCTCGCCGCCTCGCACAGTGCTGCGTGCCTTCGGCGCCTGGCAAAGCGCTGAGTGCCTTCGGCGCCTGGCAAAGCACTGCGTGCCCTCGCCGCCTCGCACAGCGCTGCGTGCCTTCGGCGCCTGGCAAAGCGCTGCGTGCCTTCGCCGCCTCGCCGCCTAGCAAGGCGCCCTAGCCCGTCCACCACCATCAGATCGCTGCGTGCCTTCGCTGCCTCGGTGCTTAGCAAAGCGCCACGTGCCTTCGGCGCCTACAAAAGCGCCGTGTGCCTTCGGCGCTACTACGGCGTTTGCTAAGCGGCAAGGCGGCGAAGGGACGCAGCGGTGTGTGAGGCGGCGAAGGCAAGCAGCGCTTTGCTGGGCGGCGAGGCGGCGAAGGGCCGAAGCGATTGGGGAGGCGGTGAAGGGACACGGCGCTTTGTTGGGCGGCGAGGGCGAAAGGCACGCAGCGCTTTCTTAGGCGGCGAGGCGGCGAAGGCACGCGCTGCTTTGCTAGGCGCCGAAGGAACACGGCGCTTTGCTAGGCGGCGACGGCACGCGGAGCTTTGCTAGGCGGCGAGGCGGCGAAGGGACACGGCGCTTCGCTAGGCGGCGAGGGCGAGAAGGCACGCAGCGCTTTCTCAGGCGGCGAGGCGGCGAAGGCACGCGCTGCTCTGCCAGCCGCCGAAGGCACGCAGCGCTTTGCTAGGCTGCGATGCGGCGAGGCGCCGAACGCAGGCACTTCTTTGCTAGGCGCCCAAGGAACACGGCGCTTTGCTTGACGGCGACGGCACGCGCAGCTTTGCTAGGCGCCCAAGGCAGACGACGCTTTGCTAGGCAGCGAGGCGGCGAACGCACAAAGCCATTTGCTCGGCGGTGATTCGCTGCCTCGCACAAGAGCTAACCACTGTGCATGTTGGCTGTCTCACAAACAAGCAGCCTGCTGCGTCTCTTCGCTGCCTCGCCAACTAGCAAAGTGCTGCCTCGCTTCGCCTCCACGCCAAAAAGCCATCCGCGATGCCACTGCGCCACCTGCTGCACAAGCAAAGTGCTGCATCTCTTCGCTGCCTCGCACAATGAGCAAGCACTGTGCATGGTCGCTGTGTCACAAACAAGGAGACTGCTGAATCTCTTCGCTGCCTCGCCAACAAGCAAACCGCTGCATCTCTTCGCTGCCTCACCAACAAGCAAATCGCTGCATATCTTCGCTGCCTCGCCAACAAGCAGACCGCTGCGTGTATTCGCTGAGTGGCAGAAAGCAAAGCACGGCGCCTGTTCGCTGCCTGGCCAACAAGCAAAGCGCTCCATCTCTTCGCTGCCTCGCAAACGAAGGAAGCGCTGCGTGCCTTCGGCGCCGAGCAAAGCAGCGCGTGCCTTCGCCGCCTCGCCGCCTAAGAAAGCGCTGCGTGCCTTCTCGCCCTCGCCGCCTAGCAAAGCGCCGTGTGCCTTCGCCGCCTCCCCAATCGCTTCGTGCCTTCGCCGCCTAGCAAAGCGCCTAGCAAAGCGTCCTCAGCCTTCGCTGCCTAGCAAAGCTCCACGTCCGCTCGCCGCCTAGCAAAGCACTGTGTGCCCTCGCCGCCTCCTAGAGCGCTGCGTGCCTTCGGCGCCTGGCAAAGCACTGTGTGCCCTCGCCGCCTCGCACAGCGCTGCGTCCTTCGGCGCCTGGCAAAGCGCTGCGTGCCTTCGGCGCCTGGCAAAGCACTGCGTGCCCTCGCCGCCTCGCACAGCGCTGCGTCCTTGGGCGCCTGGCAAAGCGCTGCGTGCCCTCGCCGCCTCGCCGCCTAGCAAGGCGCCCTAGCCCGTCCACCACCATCAGATCGCTGCGTGCCTTCGCTGCCTCGGTGCTTAGCAAAGCGCCACGTGCCTTGGGCGCCTACAAAAGCGCCGTGTGCCTTCGGCGCTACTACGGCGTTTGCTAAGCGGCGAGGCGGCGAAGGGACGCAGCGGTGTGTGAGGCGGCGAAGGCAAGCAGCGCTTTGCTGGGCGGCGAGGCGGCGAAGGGCCGAAGCGATTGGGGAGGCGGTGAAGGGACACGGCGCTTTGTTGGGCGGCGAGGGCGAAAGGCACGCAGCGCTTTCTTAGGCGGCGAGGCGGCGAAGGCACGCGCTGCTTTGCTAGGCGCCGAAGGAACACGGCGCTTTGCTAGGCGGCGACGGCACGCGGAGCTTTGCTAGGCGGCGAGGCGGCGAAGGGACACGGCGCTTCGCTAGGCGGCGAGGGCGAGAAGGCACGCAGCGCTTTCTCAGGCGGCGAGGCGGCGAAGGCACGCGCTGCTCTGCCAGCCGCCGAAGGCACGCAGCGCTTTGCTAGGCTGCGATGCGGCGAGGCGCCCAACGCAGGCACTTCTTTGCTAGGCGCCCAAGGAACACGGCGCTTTGCTTGACGGCGACGGCACGCGCAGCTTTGCTAGGCGCCCAAGGCAGACGACGCTTTGCTAGGCAGCGAGGCGGCGAACGCACAAAGCCATTTGCTCGGCGGTGATTCGCTGCCTCGCACAAGAGCTAACCACTGTGCATGTTGGCTGTCTCACAAACAAGCAGCCTGCTGCGTCTCTTCGCTGCCTCGCCAACTAGCAAAGTGCTGCCTCGCTTCGCCTCCACGCCAAAAAGCCATCCGCGATGCCACTGCGCCACCTGCTGCACAAGCAAAGTGCTGCATCTCTTCGCTGCCTCGCACAATGAGCAAGCACTGTGCATGGTCGCTGTGTCACAAACAAGGAGACTGCTGAATCTCTTCGCTGCCTCGCCAACAAGCAAACCGCTGCATCTCTTCGCTGCCTCACCAACAAGCAAATCGCTGCATATCTTCGCTGCCTCGCCAACAAGCAGACCGCTGCGTGTATTCGCTGAGTGGCAGAAAGCAAAGCACGGCGCCTGTTCGCTGCCTGGCCAACAAGCAAAGCGCTCCATCTCTTCGCTGCCTCGCAAACGAAGGAAGCGCTGCGTGCCTTCGGCGCCGAGCAAAGCAGCGCGTGCCTTCGCCGCCTCGCCGCCTAAGAAAGCGCTGCGTGCCTTCTCGCCCTCGCCGCCTAGCAAAGCGCCGTGTGCCTTCGCCGCCTCCCCAATCGCTTCGTGCCTTCGCCGCCTAGCAAAGCGCCTAGCAAAGCGTCCTCAGCCTTCGCTGCCTAGCAAAGCTCCACGTCCGCTCGCCGCCTAGCAAAGCACTGTGTGCCCTCGCCGCCTCCTAGAGCGCTGCGTGCCTTCGGCGCCTGGCAAAGCACTGCGTGCCCTCGCCGCCTCGCACAGCGCTGCGTGCCTTCGGCGCCTGGCAAAGCGCTGCGTGCCCTCGACGCCTCGCACAGTGCTGCGTGCCTTCGGCGCCTGGCAAAGCGCTGCGTGCCTTCGGCGCCTGGCAAAGCACTGCGTGCCCTCGCCGCCTCGCACAGCGCTGCGTGCCTTCGGCGCCTGGCAAAGCGCTGCGTGCCTTCGCCGCCTCGCCGCCTAGCAAGGCGCCCTAGCCCGTCCACCACCATCAGATCGCTGCGTGCCTTCGCTGCCTCGATGCTTAGCAAAGCGCCACGTGCCTTCGGCGCCTACAAAAGCGCCGTGTGCCTTCGGCGCTACTACGGCGTTTGCTAAGCGGCGAGGCGGCGAAGGACGCAGCGGTGTGTGAGGCGGCGAAGGCAAGCAGCGCTTTGCTGGGCGGCGAGGCGGCGAAGGGCCGAAGCGATTGGGGAGGCGGTGAAGGGAGACGGCGCTTTGTTGGGCGGCGAGGGCGAAAGGCACGCAGCGCTTTCTTAGGCGGCGAGGCGGCGAAGGCACGCGCTGCTTTGCTAGGCGCCGAAGGAACACGGCGCTTTGCTAGGCGGCGACGGCACGCGGAGCTTTGCTAGGCGGCGAGGCGGCGAAGGGACACGGCGCTTCGCTAGGCGGCGAGGGCGAGAAGGCACGCAGCGCTTTCTCAGGCGGCGAGGCGGCGAAGGCACGCGCTGCTCTGCCAGCCGCCGAAGGCACGCAGCGCTTTGCTAGGCTGCGATGCGGCGAGGCGCCCAACGCAGGCACTTCTTTGCTAGGCGCCCAAGGAACACGGCGCTTTGCTTGACGGCGACGGCACGCGCAGCTTTGCTAGGCGCCCAAGGCAGACGACGCTTTGCTAGGCAGCGAGGCGGCGAACGCACAAAGCCATTTGCTCGGCGGTGATTCGCTGCCTCGCACAAGAGCTAACCACTGTGCATGTTGGCTGTCTCACAAACAAGCAGCCTGCTGCGTCTCTTCGCTGCCTCGCCAACTAGCAAAGTGCTGCCTCGCTTCGCCTCCACGCCAAAAAGCCATCCGCGATGCCACTGCGCCACCTGCTGCACAAGCAAAGTGCTGCATCTCTTCGCTGCCTCGCACAATGAGCAAGCACTGTGCATGGTCGCTGTGTCACAAACAAGGAGACTGCTGAATCTCTTCGCTGCCTCGCCAACAAGCAAACCGCTGCATCTCTTCGCTGCCTCACCAACAAGCAAATCGCTGCATATCTTCGCTGCCTCGCCAACAAGCAGACCGCTGCGTGTATTCGCTGAGTGGCAGAAAGCAAAGCACGGCGCCTGTTCGCTGCCTGGCCAACAAGCAAAGCGCTCCATCTCTTCGCTGCCTCGCAAACGAAGGAAGCGCTGCGTGCCTTCGGCGCCGAGCAAAGCAGCGCGTGCCTTCGCCGCCTCGCCGCCTAAGAAAGCGCTGCGTGCCTTCTCGCCCTCGCCGCCTAGCAAAGCGCCGTGTGCCTTCGCCGCCTCCCCAATCGCTTCGTGCCTTCGCCGCCTAGCAAAGCGCCTAGCAAAGCGTCCTCAGCCTTCGCTGCCTAGCAAAGCTCCACGTCCGCTCGCCGCCTAGCAAAGCACTGTGTGCCCTCGCCGCCTCCTAGAGCGCTGCGTGCCTTCGGCGCCTGGCAAAGCACTGCGTGCCCTCGCTGCCTCTCACAGCGCTGCGTGCCTTCGGCGCCTGGCAAAGCGCTGCGTGCCTTCGGCGCCTGGCAAAGCGCTGCGTGCCCTCGCCGCCTCGCACAGTGCTGCGTGCCTTCGGCGCCTGGCAAAGCACTGCGTGCCCTCGCCGCCTCGCACAGTGCTGCGTGCCTTCGGCGCCTGGCAAAGCGCTGCGTGCCTTCGCCGCCTCGCCGCCTAGCAAGGCGCCCTAGCCCGTCCACCACCATCAGATCGCTGCGTGCCTTCGCTGCCTCGGTGCTTAGCAAAGCGCCACGTGCCTTCGGCGCCTACAAAAGCGCCGTGTGCCTTCGGCGCTACTACGGCGTTTGCTAAGCGGCGAGGCGGCGAAGGGACGCAGCGGTGTGTGAGGCGGCGAAGGCAAGCAGCGCTTTGCTGGGCGGCGAGGCGGCGAAGGGCCGAAGCGATTGGGGAGGCGGTGAAGGGACACGGCGCTTTGTTGGGCGGCGAGGGCGAAAGGCACGCAGCGCTTTCTTAGGCGGCGAGGCGGCGAAGGCACGCGCTGCTTTGCTAGGCGCCGAAGGAACACGGCGCTTTGCTAGGCGGCGACGGCACGCGGAGCTTTGCTAGGCGGCGAGGCGGCGAAGGGACACGGCGCTTCGCTAGGCGGCGAGGGCGAGAAGGCACGCAGCGCTTTCTCAGGCGGCGAGGCGGCGAAGGCACGCGCTGCTCTGCCAGCCGCCGAAGGCACGCAGCGCTTTGCTAGGCTGCGATGCGGCGAGGCGCCGAACGCAGGCACTTCTTTGCTAGGCGCCCAAGGAACACGGCGCTTTGCTTGACGGCGACGGCACGCGCAGCTTTGCTAGGCGCCCAAGGCAGACGACGCTTTGCTAGGCAGCGAGGCGGCGAACGCACAAAGCCATTTGCTCGGCGGTGATTCGCTGCCTCGCACAAGAGCTAACCACTGTGCATGTTGGCTGTCTCACAAACAAGCAGCCTGCTGCGTCTCTTCGCTGCCTCGCCAACTAGCAAAGTGCTGCCTCGCTTCGCCTCCACGCCAAAAAGCCATCCGCCATGCCACTGCGCCACCTGCTGCACAAGCAAAGTGCTGCATCTCTTCGCTGCCTCGCACAATGAGCAAGCACTGTGCATGGTCGCTGTGTCACAAACAAGGAGACTGCTGAATCTCTTCGCTGCCTCGCCAACAAGCAAACCGCTGCATCTCTTCGCTGCCTCACCAACAAGCAAATCGCTGCATATCTTCGCTGCCTCGCCAACAAGCAGACCGCTGCGTGTATTCGCTGAGTGGCAGAAAGCAAAGCACGGCGCCTGTTCGCTGCCTGGCCAACAAGCAAAGCGCTCCATCTCTTCGCTGCCTCGCAAACGAAGGAAGCGCTGCGTGCCTTCGGCGCCGAGCAAAGCAGCGCGTGCCTTCGCCGCCTCGCCGCCTAAGAAAGCGCTGCGTGCCTTCTCGCCCTCGCCGCCTAGCAAAGCGCCGTGTGCCTTCGCCGCCTCCCCAATCGCTTCGTGCCTTCGCCGCCTAGCAAAGCGCCTAGCAAAGCGTCCTCAGCCTTCGCTGCCTAGCAAAGCTCCACGTCCGCTCGCCGCCTAGCAAAGCACTGTGTGCCCTCGCCGCCTCCTAGAGCGCTGCGTGCCTTCGGCGCCTGGCAAAGCACTGCGTGCCCTCGCCGCCTCCTAGAGCGCTGCGTGCCTTCGGCGCCTGGCAAAGCACTGCGTGCCCTCGCCGCCTCGCACACCGCTGCGTGCCTTCGGCGCCTGGCAAAGCGCTGCGTGCCTTCGGCGCCTGGCAAAGCACTGCGTGCCCTCGCCGCCTCGCACAGCGCTGCGTCCTTGGGCGCCTGGCAAAGCGCTGCGTGCCTTCGCCGCCTCGCCGCCTAGCAAGGCGCCCTAGCCCGTCCACCACCATCAGATCGCTGCGTGCCTTCGCTGCCTCGGTGCTTAGCAAAGCGCCACGTGCCTTCGGCGCCTACAAAAGCGCCGTGTGCCTTCGGCGCTACTACGGCGTTTGCTAAGCGGCGAGGCGGCGAAGGGACGCAGCGGTGTGTGAGGCGGCGAAGGCAAGCAGCGCTTTGCTGGGCGGCGAGGCGGCGAAGGGCCGAAGCGATTGGGGAGGCGGTGAAGGGAGACGGCGCTTTGTTGGGCGGCGAGGGCGAAAGGCACGCAGCGCTTTCTTAGGCGGCGAGGCGGCGAAGGCACGCGCTGCTTTGCTAGGCGCCGAAGGAACACGGCGCTTTGCTAGGCGGCGACGGCACGCGGAGCTTTGCTAGGCGGCGAGGCGGCGAAGGGACACGGCGCTTCGCTAGGCGGCGAGGGCGAGAAGGCACGCAGCGCTTTCTCAGGCGGCGAGGCGGCGAAGGCACGCGCTGCTCTGCCAGCCGCCGAAGGCACGCAGCGCTTTGCTAGGCTGCGATGCGGCGAGGCGCCCAACGCAGGCACTTCTTTGCTAGGCGCCCAAGGAACACGGCGCTTTGCTTGACGGCGACGGCACGCGCAGCTTTGCTAGGCGCCCAAGGCAGACGACGCTTTGCTAGGCAGCGAGGCGGCGAACGCACAAAGCCATTTGCTCGGCGGTGATTCGCTGCCTCGCACAAGAGCTAACCACTGTGCATGTTGGCTGTCTCACAAACAAGCAGCCTGCTGCGTCTCTTCGCTGCCTCGCCAACTAGCAAAGTGCTGCCTCGCTTCGCCTCCACGCCAAAAAGCCATCCGCGATGCCACTGCGCCACCTGCTGCACAAGCAAAGTGCTGCATCTCTTCGCTGCCTCGCACAATGAGCAAGCACTGTGCATGGTCGCTGTGTCACAAACAAGGAGACTGCTGAATCTCTTCGCTGCCTCGCCAACAAGCAAACCGCTGCATCTCTTCGCTGCCTCACCAACAAGCAAATCGCTGCATATCTTCGCTGCCTCGCCAACAAGCAGACCGCTGCGTGTATTCGCTGAGTGGCAGAAAGCAAAGCACGGCGCCTGTTCGCTGCCTGGCCAACAAGCAAAGCGCTCCATCTCTTCGCTGCCTCGCAAACGAAGGAAGCGCTGCGTGCCTTCGGCGCCGAGCAAAGCAGCGCGTGCCTTCGCCGCCTCGCCGCCTAAGAAAGCGCTGCGTGCCTTCTCGCCCTCGCCGCCTAGCAAAGCGCCGTGTGCCTTCGCCGCCTCCCCAATCGCTTCGTGCCTTCGCCGCCTAGCAAAGCGCCTAGCAAAGCGTCCTCAGCCTTCGCTGCCTAGCAAAGCTCCACGTCCGCTCGCCGCCTAGCAAAGCACTGTGTGCCCTCGCCGCCTCCTAGAGCGCTGCGTGCCTTCGGCGCCTGGCAAAGCACTGCGTGCCCTCGCTGCCTCTCACAGCGCTGCGTGCCTTCGGCGCCTGGCAAAGCGCTGCGTGCCTTCGGCGCCTGGCAAAGCACTGCGTGCCCTCGCCGCCTCGCACAGCGCTGCGTGCCTTCGGCGCCTGGCAAAGCGCTGCGTGCCCTCGCCGCCTCGCACAGTGCTGCGTGCCTTCGGCGCCTGGCAAAGCACTGCGTGCCCTCGCCGCCTCGCACAGTGCTGCGTGCCTTCGGCGCCTGGCAAAGCGCTGCGTGCCTTCGCCGCCTCGCCGCCTAGCAAGGCGCCCTAGCCCGTCCACCACCATCAGATCGCTGCGTGCCTTCGCTGCCTCGGTGCTTAGCAAAGCGCCACGTGCCTTCGGCGCCTACAAAAGCGCCGTGTGCCTTCGGCGCTACTACGGCGTTTGCTAAGCGGCGAGGCGGCGAAGGGACGCAGCGGTGTGTGAGGCGGCGAAGGCAAGCAGCGCTTTGCTGGGCGGCGAGGCGGCGAAGGGCCGAAGCGATTGGGGAGGCGGTGAAGGGACACGGCGCTTTGTTGGGCGGCGAGGGCGAAAGGCACGCAGCGCTTTCTTAGGCGGCGAGGCGGCGAAGGCACGCGCTGCTTTGCTAGGCGCCGAAGGAACACGGCGCTTTGCTAGGCGGCGACGGCACGCGGAGCTTTGCTAGGCGGCGAAGGGACACGGCGCTTCGCTAGGCGGCGAGGGCGAGAAGGCACGCAGCGCTTTCTCAGGCGGCGAGGCGGCGAAGGCACGCGCTGCTCTGCCAGCCGCCGAAGGCACGCAGCGCTTTGCTAGGCTGCGATGCGGCGAGGCGCCCAACGCAGGCACTTCTTTGCTAGGCGCCCAAGGAACACGGCGCTTTGCTTGACGGCGACGGCACGCGCAGCTTTGCTAGGCGCCCAAGGCAGACGACGCTTTGCTAGGCAGCGAGGCGGCGAACGCACAAAGCCATTTGCTCGGCGGTGATTCGCTGCCTCGCACAAGAGCTAACCACTGTGCATGTTGGCTGTCTCACAAACAAGCAGCCTGCTGCGTCTCTTCGCTGCCTCGCCAACTAGCAAAGTGCTGCCTCGCTTCGCCTCCACGCCAAAAAGCCATCCGCCATGCCACTGCGCCACCTGCTGCACAAGCAAAGTGCTGCATCTCTTCGCTGCCTCGCACAATGAGCAAGCACTGTGCATGGTCGCTGTGTCACAAACAAGGAGACTGCTGAATCTCTTCGCTGCCTCGCCAACAAGCAAACCGCTGCATCTCTTCGCTGCCTCACCAACAAGCAAATCGCTGCATATCTTCGCTGCCTCGCCAACAAGCAGACCGCTGCGTGTATTCGCTGAGTGGCAGAAAGCAAAGCACGGCGCCTGTTCGCTGCCTGGCCAACAAGCAAAGCGCTCCATCTCTTCGCTGCCTCGCAAACGAAGGAAGCGCTGCGTGCCTTCGGCGCCGAGCAAAGCAGCGCGTGCCTTCGCCGCCTCGCCGCCTAAGAAAGCGCTGCGTGCCTTCTCGCCCTCGCCGCCTAGCAAAGCGCCGTGTGCCTTCGCCGCCTCCCCAATCGCTTCGTGCCTTCGCCGCCTAGCAAAGCGCCTAGCAAAGCGTCCTCAGCCTTCGCTGCCTAGCAAAGCTCCACGTCCGCTCGCCGCCTAGCAAAGCACTGTGTGCCCTCGCCGCCTCCTAGAGCGCTGCGTGCCTTCGGCGCCTGGCAAAGCACTGCGTGCCCTCGCCGCCTCCTAGAGCGCTGCGTGCCTTCGGCGCCTGGCAAAGCACTGCGTGCCCTCGCCGCCTCGCACACCGCTGCGTGCCTTCGGCGCCTGGCAAAGCGCTGCGTGCCTTCGGCGCCTGGCAAAGCACTGCGTGCCCTCGCCGCCTCGCACAGCGCTGCGTCCTTGGGCGCCTGGCAAAGCGCTGCGTGCCTTCGCCGCCTCGCCGCCTAGCAAGGCGCCCTAGCCCGTCCACCACCATCAGATCGCTGCGTGCCTTCGCTGCCTCGGTGCTTAGCAAAGCGCCACGTGCCTTCGGCGCCTACAAAAGCGCCGTGTGCCTTCGGCGCTACTACGGCGTTTGCTAAGCGGCGAGGCGGCGAAGGGACGCAGCGGTGTGTGAGGCGGCGAAGGCAAGCAGCGCTTTGCTGGGCGGCGAGGCGGCGAAGGGCCGAAGCGATTGGGGAGGCGGTGAAGGGAGACGGCGCTTTGTTGGGCGGCGAGGGCGAAAGGCACGCAGCGCTTTCTTAGGCGGCGAGGCGGCGAAGGCACGCGCTGCTTTGCTAGGCGCCGAAGGAACACGGCGCTTTGCTAGGCGGCGACGGCACGCGGAGCTTTGCTAGGCGGCGAGGCGGCGAAGGGACACGGCGCTTCGCTAGGCGGCGAGGGCGAGAAGGCACGCAGCGCTTTCTCAGGCGGCGAGGCAGCGAAGGCACGCGCTGCTCTGCCAGCCGCCGAAGGCACGCAGCGCTTTGCTAGGCTGCGATGCGGCGAGGCGCCCAACGCAGGCACTTCTTTGCTAGGCGCCCAAGGAACACGGCGCTTTGCTTGACGGCGACGGCACGCGCAGCTTTGCTAGGCGCCCAAGGCAGACGACGCTTTGCTAGGCAGCGAGGCGGCGAACGCACAAAGCCATTTGCTCGGCGGTGATTCGCTGCCTCGCACAAGAGCTAACCACTGTGCATGTTGGCTGTCTCACAAACAAGCAGCCTGCTGCGTCTCTTCGCTGCCTCGCCAACTAGCAAAGTGCTGCCTCGCTTCGCCTCCACGCCAAAAAGCCATCCGCGATGCCACTGCGCCACCTGCTGCACAAGCAAAGTGCTGCATCTCTTCGCTGCCTCGCACAATGAGCAAGCACTGTGCATGGTCGCTGTGTCACAAACAAGGAGACTGCTGAATCTCTTCGCTGCCTCGCCAACAAGCAAACCGCTGCATCTCTTCGCTGCCTCACCAACAAGCAAATCGCTGCATATCTTCGCTGCCTCGCCAACAAGCAGACCGCTGCGTGTATTCGCTGAGTGGCAGAAAGCAAAGCACGGCGCCTGTTCGCTGCCTGGCCAACAAGCAAAGCGCTCCATCTCTTCGCTGCCTCGCAAACGAAGGAAGCGCTGCGTGCCTTCGGCGCCGAGCAAAGCAGCGCGTGCCTTCGCCGCCTCGCCGCCTAAGAAAGCGCTGCGTGCCTTCTCGCCCTCGCCGCCTAGCAAAGCGCCGTGTGCCTTCGCCGCCTCCCCAATCGCTTCGTGCCTTCGCCGCCTAGCAAAGCGCCTAGCAAAGCGTCCTCAGCCTTCGCTGCCTAGCAAAGCTCCACGTCCGCTCGCCGCCTAGCAAAGCACTGTGTGCCCTCGCCGCCTCCTAGAGCGCTGCGTGCCTTCGGCGCCTGGCAAAGCACTGCGTGCCCTCGCTGCCTCTCACAGCGCTGCGTGCCTTCGGCGCCTGGCAAAGCGCTGCGTGCCTTCGGCGCCTGGCAAAGCACTGCGTGCCCTCGCCGCCTCGCACAGCGCTGCGTGCCTTCGGCGCCTGGCAAAGCGCTGCGTGCCCTCGCCGCCTCGCACAGTGCTGCGTGCCTTCGGCGCCTGGCAAAGCACTGCGTGCCCTCGCCGCCTCGCACAGTGCTGCGTGCCTTCGGCGCCTGGCAAAGCGCTGCGTGCCTTCGCCGCCTCGCCGCCTAGCAAGGCGCCCTAGCCCGTCCACCACCATCAGATCGCTGCGTGCCTTCGCTGCCTCGGTGCTTAGCAAAGCGCCACGTGCCTTCGGCGCCTACAAAAGCGCCGTGTGCCTTCGGCGCTACTACGGCGTTTGCTAAGCGGCGAGGCGGCGAAGGGACGCAGCGGTGTGTGAGGCGGCGAAGGCAAGCAGCGCTTTGCTGGGCGGCGAGGCGGCGAAGGGCCGAAGCGATTGGGGAGGCGGTGAAGGGACACGGCGCTTTGTTGGGCGGCGAGGGCGAAAGGCACGCAGCGCTTTCTTAGGCGGCGAGGCGGCGAAGGCACGCGCTGCTTTGCTAGGCGCCGAAGGAACACGGCGCTTTGCTAGGCGGCGACGGCACGCGGAGCTTTGCTAGGCGGCGAAGGGACACGGCGCTTCGCTAGGCGGCGAGGGCGAGAAGGCACGCAGCGCTTTCTCAGGCGGCGAGGCGGCGAAGGCACGCGCTGCTCTGCCAGCCGCCGAAGGCACGCAGCGCTTTGCTAGGCTGCGATGCGGCGAGGCGCCCAACGCAGGCACTTCTTTGCTAGGCGCCCAAGGAACACGGCGCTTTGCTTGACGGCGACGGCACGCGCAGCTTTGCTAGGCGCCCAAGGCAGACGACGCTTTGCTAGGCAGCGAGGCGGCGAACGCACAAAGCCATTTGCTCGGCGGTGATTCGCTGCCTCGCACAAGAGCTAACCACTGTGCATGTTGGCTGTCTCACAAACAAGCAGCCTGCTGCGTCTCTTCGCTGCCTCGCCAACTAGCAAAGTGCTGCCTCGCTTCGCCTCCACGCCAAAAAGCCATCCGCCATGCCACTGCGCCACCTGCTGCACAAGCAAAGTGCTGCATCTCTTCGCTGCCTCGCACAATGAGCAAGCACTGTGCATGGTCGCTGTGTCACAAACAAGGAGACTGCTGAATCTCTTCGCTGCCTCGCCAACAAGCAAACCGCTGCATCTCTTCGCTGCCTCACCAACAAGCAAATCGCTGCATATCTTCGCTGCCTCGCCAACAAGCAGACCGCTGCGTGTATTCGCTGAGTGGCAGAAAGCAAAGCACGGCGCCTGTTCGCTGCCTGGCCAACAAGCAAAGCGCTCCATCTCTTCGCTGCCTCGCAAACGAAGGAAGCGCTGCGTGCCTTCGGCGCCGAGCAAAGCAGCGCGTGCCTTCGCCGCCTCGCCGCCTAAGAAAGCGCTGCGTGCCTTCTCGCCCTCGCCGCCTAGCAAAGCGCCGTGTGCCTTCGCCGCCTCCCCAATCGCTTCGTGCCTTCGCCGCCTAGCAAAGCGCCTAGCAAAGCGTCCTCAGCCTTCGCTGCCTAGCAAAGCTCCACGTCCGCTCGCCGCCTAGCAAAGCACTGTGTGCCCTCGCCGCCTCCTAGAGCGCTGCGTGCCTTCGGCGCCTGGCAAAGCACTGCGTGCCCTCGCCGCCTCCTAGAGCGCTGCGTGCCTTCGGCGCCTGGCAAAGCACTGCGTGCCCTCGCCGCCTCGCACACCGCTGCGTGCCTTCGGCGCCTGGCAAAGCGCTGCGTGCCTTCGGCGCCTGGCAAAGCACTGCGTGCCCTCGCCGCCTCGCACAGCGCTGCGTCCTTGGGCGCCTGGCAAAGCGCTGCGTGCCTTCGCCGCCTCGCCGCCTAGCAAGGCGCCCTAGCCCGTCCACCACCATCAGATCGCTGCGTGCCTTCGCTGCCTCGGTGCTTAGCAAAGCGCCACGTGCCTTCGGCGCCTACAAAAGCGCCGTGTGCCTTCGGCGCTACTACGGCGTTTGCTAAGCGGCGAGGCGGCGAAGGGACGCAGCGGTGTGTGAGGCGGCGAAGGCAAGCAGCGCTTTGCTGGGCGGCGAGGCGGCGAAGGGCCGAAGCGATTGGGGAGGCGGTGAAGGGAGACGGCGCTTTGTTGGGCGGCGAGGGCGAAAGGCACGCAGCGCTTTCTTAGGCGGCGAGGCGGCGAAGGCACGCGCTGCTTTGCTAGGCGCCGAAGGAACACGGCGCTTTGCTAGGCGGCGACGGCACGCGGAGCTTTGCTAGGCGGCGAGGCGGCGAAGGGACACGGCGCTTCGCTAGGCGGCGAGGGCGAGAAGGCACGCAGCGCTTTCTCAGGCGGCGAGGCAGCGAAGGCACGCGCTGCTCTGCCAGCCGCCGAAGGCACGCAGCGCTTTGCTAGGCTGCGATGCGGCGAGGCGCCGAACGCAGGCACTTCTTTGCTAGGCGCCCAAGGAACACGGCGCTTTGCTTGACGGCGACGGCACGCGCAGCTTTGCTAGGCGCCCAAGGCAGACGACGCTTTGCTAGGCAGCGAGGCGGCGAACGCACAAAGCCATTTGCTCGGCGGTGATTCGCTGCCTCGCACAAGAGCTAACCACTGTGCATGTTGGCTGTCTCACAAACAAGCAGCCTGCTGCGTCTCTTCGCTGCCTCGCCAACTAGCAAAGTGCTGCCTCGCTTCGCCTCCACGCCAAAAAGCCATCCGCGATGCCACTGCGCCACCTGCTGCACAAGCAAAGTGCTGCATCTCTTCGCTGCCTCGCACAATGAGCAAGCACTGTGCATGGTCGCTGTGTCACAAACAAGGAGACTGCTGAATCTCTTCGCTGCCTCGCCAACAAGCAAACCGCTGCATCTCTTCGCTGCCTCACCAACAAGCAAATCGCTGCATATCTTCGCTGCCTCGCCAACAAGCAGACCGCTGCGTGTATTCGCTGAGTGGCAGAAAGCAAAGCACGGCGCCTGTTCGCTGCCTGGCCAACAAGCAAAGCGCTCCATCTCTTCGCTGCCTCGCAAACGAAGGAAGCGCTGCGTGCCTTCGGCGCCGAGCAAAGCAGCGCGTGCCTTCGCCGCCTCGCCGCCTAAGAAAGCGCTGCGTGCCTTCTCGCCCTCGCCGCCTAGCAAAGCGCCGTGTGCCTTCGCCGCCTCCCCAATCGCTTCGTGCCTTCGCCGCCTAGCAAAGCGCCTAGCAAAGCGTCCTCAGCCTTCGCTGCCTAGCAAAGCTCCACGTCCGCTCGCCGCCTAGCAAAGCACTGCGTGCCCTCGCCGCCTCGCACACCGCTGCGTCCTTCGGCGCCTGGCAAAGCGCTGCGTGCCCTCGACGCCTCGCACAGTGCTGCGTGCCTTCGGCGCCTGGCAAAGCGCTGCGTGCCTTCGGCGCCTGGCAAAGCGCTGCGTGCCCTCGCCGCCTCGCACAGCGCTGCGTGCCTTCGGCGCCTGGCAAAGCGCTGCGTGCCTTCGCCGCCTCGCCGCCTAGCAAGGCGCCCTAGCCCGTCCACCACCATCAGATCGCTGCGTGCCTTCGCTGCCTCGGTGCTTAGCAAAGCGCCACGTGCCTTCGGCGCCTACAAAAGCGCCGTGTGCCTTCGGCGCTACTACGGCGTTTGCTAAGCGGCGCGGCGGCGAAGGGACGCAGCGGTGTGTGAGGCGGCGAAGGCAAGCAGCGCTTTGCTGGGCGGCGAGGCGGCGAAGGGCCGAAGCGATTGGGGAGGCGGTGAAGGGAGACGGCGCTTTGTTGGGCGGCGAGGGCGAAAGGTACGCAGCGCTTTCTTAGGCGGCGAGGCGGCGAAGGCACGCGCTGCTTTGCTAGGCGCCGAAGGAACACGGCGCTTTGCTAGGCGGCGACGGCACGCGGAGCTTTGCTAGGCGGCGAGGCGGCGAAGGGACACGGCGCTTCGCTGGGCGGCGAGGGCGAGAAGGCACGCAGCGCTTTCTCAGGCGGCGAGGCGGCGAAGGCACGCGCTGCTCTGCCAGCCGCCGAAGGCACGCAGCGCTTTGCTAGGCTGCGATGCGGCGAGGCGCCCAACGCAGGCACTTCTTTGCTAGGCGCCCAAGGAACACGGCGCTTTGCTTGACGGCGACGGCACGCGCAGCTTTGCTAGGCGCCCAAGGCAGACGACGCTTTGCTAGGCAGCGAGGCGGCGAACGCACAAAGCCATTTGCTCGGCGGTGATTCGCTGCCTCGCACAAGAGCTAACCACTGTGCATGTTGGCTGTCTCACAAACAAGCAGCCTGCTGCGTCTCTTCGCTGCCTCGCCAACTAGCAAAGTGCTGCCTCGCTTCGCCTCCACGCCAAAAAGCCATCCGCGATGCCACTGCGCCACCTGCTGCACAAGCAAAGTGCTGCATCTCTTCGCTGCCTCGCACAATGAGCAAGCACTGTGCATGGTCGCTGTGTCACAAACAAGGAGACTGCTGAATCTCTTCGCTGCCTCGCCAACAAGCAAACCGCTGCATCTCTTCGCTGCCTCACCAACAAGCAAATCGCTGCATATCTTCGCTGCCTCGCCAACAAGCAGACCGCTGCGTGTATTCGCTGAGTGGCAGAAAGCAAAGCACGGCGCCTGTTCGCTGCCTGGCCAACAAGCAAAGCGCTCCATCTCTTCGCTGCCTCGCAAACGAAGGAAGCGCTGCGTGCCTTCGGCGCCGAGCAAAGCAGCGCGTGCCTTCGCCGCCTCGCCGCCTAAGAAAGCGCTGCGTGCCTTCTCGCCCTCGCCGCCTAGCAAAGCGCCGTGTGCCTTCGCCGCCTCCCCAATCGCTTCGTGCCTTCGCCGCCTAGCAAAGCGCCTAGCAAAGCGTCCTCAGCCTTCGCTGCCTAGCAAAGCTCCACGTCCGCTCGCCGCCTAGCAAAGCACTGTGTGCCCTCGCCGCCTCCTAGAGCGCTGCGTGCCTTCGGCGCCTGGCAAAGCACTGCGTGCCCTCGCCGCCTCGCACACCGCTGCGTGCCTTCGGCGCCTGGCAAAGCGCTGCGTGCCTTCGGCGCCTGGCAAAGCACTGCGTGCCCTCGCCGCCTCGCACAGCGCTGCGTCCTTGGGCGCCTGGCAAAGCGCTGCGTGCCTTCGCCGCCTCGCCGCCTAGCAAGGCGCCCTAGCCCGTCCACCACCATCAGATCGCTGCGTGCCTTCGCTGCCTCGGTGCTTAGCAAAGCGCCACGTGCCTTCGGCGCCTACAAAAGCGCCGTGTGCCTTCGGCGCTACTACGGCGTTTGCTAAGCGGCGAGGCGGCGAAGGGACGCAGCGGTGTGTGAGGCGGCGAAGGCAAGCAGCGCTTTGCTGGGCGGCGAGGCGGCGAAGGGCCGAAGCGATTGGGGAGGCGGTGAAGGGAGACGGCGCTTTGTTGGGCGGCGAGGGCGAAAGGCACGCAGCGCTTTCTTAGGCGGCGAGGCGGCGAAGGCACGCGCTGCTTTGCTAGGCGCCGAAGGAACACGGCGCTTTGCTAGGCGGCGACGGCACGCGGAGCTTTGCTAGGCGGCGAGGCGGCGAAGGGACACGGCGCTTCGCTAGGCGGCGAGGGCGAGAAGGCACGCAGCGCTTTCTCAGGCGGCGAGGCGGCGAAGGCACGCGCTGCTCTGCCAGCCGCCGAAGGCACGCAGCGCTTTGCTAGGCTGCGATGCGGCGAGGCGCCGAACGCAGGCACTTCTTTGCTAGGCGCCCAAGGAACACGGCGCTTTGCTTGACGGCGACGGCACGCGCAGCTTTGCTAGGCGCCCAAGGCAGACGACGCTTTGCTAGGCAGCGAGGCGGCGAACGCACAAAGCCATTTGCTCTGCGGTGATTCGCTGCCTCGCACAAGAGCTAACCACTGTGCATGTTGGCTGTCTCACAAACAAGCAGCCTGCTGCGTCTCTTCGCTGCCTCGCCAGCTAGCAAAGTGCTGCCTCGCTTCGCCTCCACGCCAAAAAGCCATCCGCGATGCCACTGCGCCACCTGCTGCACAAGCAAAGTGCTGCATCTCTTCGCTGCCTCGCACAATGAGCAAGCACTGTGCATGGTCGCTGTGTCACAAACAAGGAGACTGCTGAATCTCTTCGCTGCCTCGCCAACAAGCAAACCGCTGCATCTCTTCGCTGCCTCACCAACAAGCAAATCGCTGCATATCTTCGCTGCCTCGCCAACAAGCAGACCGCTGCGTGTATTCGCTGAGTGGCAGAAAGCAAAGCACGGCGCCTGTTCGCTGCCTGGCCAACAAGCAAAGCGCTCCATCTCTTCGCTGCCTCGCAAACGAAGGAAGCGCTGCGTGCCTTCGGCGCCGAGCAAAGCAGCGCGTGCCTTCGCCGCCTCGCCGCCTAAGAAAGCGCTGCGTGCCTTCTCGCCCTCGCCGCCTAGCAAAGCGCCGTGTGCCTTCGCCGCCTCCCCAATCGCTTCGTGCCTTCGCCGCCTAGCAAAGCGCCTAGCAAAGCGTCCTCAGCCTTCGCTGCCTAGCAAAGCTCCACGTCCGCTCGCCGCCTAGCAAAGCACTGCGTGCCCTCGCCGCCTCCTAGAGCGCTGCGTGCCTTCGGCGCCTGGCAAAGCACTGCGTGCCCTCGCCGCCTCGCACACCGCTGCGTCCTTCGGCGCCTGGCAAAGCGCTGCGTGCCCTCGCCGCCTCGCACAGTGCTGCGTGCCTTCGGCGCCTGGCAAAGCGCTGCGTGCCTTCGGCGCCTGGCAAAGCGCTGCGTGCCCTCGCCGCCTCGCACAGCGCTGCGTCCTTGGGCGCCTGGCAAAGCGCTGCGTGCCTTCGCCGCCTCGCCGCCTAGCAAGGCGCCCTAGCCCGTCCACCACCATCAGATCGCTGCGTGCCTTCGCTGCCTCGGTGCTTAGCAAAGCGCCACGTGCCTTCGGCGCCTACAAAAGCGCCGTGTGCCTTCGGCGCTACTACGGCGTTTGCTAAGCGGCGCGGCGGCGAAGGGACGCAGCGGTGTGTGAGGCGGCGAAGGCAAGCAGCGCTTTGCTGGGCGGCGAGGCGGCGAAGGGCCGAAGCGATTGGGGAGGCGGTGAAGGGAGACGGCGCTTTGTTGGGCGGCGAGGGCGAAAGGTACGCAGCGCTTTCTTAGGCGGCGAGGCGGCGAAGGCACGCGCTGCTTTGCTAGGCGCCGAAGGAACACGGCGCTTTGCTAGGCGGCGACGGCACGCGGAGCTTTGCTAGGCGGCGAGGCGGCGAAGGGACACGGCGCTTCGCTAGGCGGCGAGGGCGAGAAGGCACGCAGCGCTTTCTTAGGCGGCGAGGCGGCGAAGGCACGCGCTGCTTTGCTAGGCGCCGAAGGAACACGGCGCTTTGCTAGGCGGCGACGGCACGCGGAGCTTTGCTAGGCGGCGAGGCGGCGAAGGGACACGGCGCTTCGCTAGGCGGCGAGGGCGAGAAGGCACGCAGCGCTTTCTCAGGCGGCGAGGCGGCGAAGGCACGCGCTGCTCTGCCAGCCGCCGAAGGCACGCAGCGCTTTGCTAGGCTGCGATGCGGCGAGGCGCCCAACGCAGGCACTTCTTTGCTAGGCGCCCAAGGAACACGGCGCTTTGCTTGACGGCGACGGCACGCGCAGCTTTGCTAGGCGCCCAAGGCAGACGACGCTTTGCTAGGCAGCGAGGCGGCGAACGCACAAAGCCATTTGCTCGGCGGTGATTCGCTGCCTCGCACAAGAGCTAACCACTGTGCATGTTGGCTGTCTCACAAACAAGCAGCCTGCTGCGTCTCTTCGCTGCCTCGCCAACTAGCAAAGTGCTGCCTCGCTTCGCCTCCACGCCAAAAAGCCATCCGCGATGCCACTGCGCCACCTGCTGCACAAGCAAAGTGCTGCATCTCTTCGCTGCCTCGCACAATGAGCAAGCACTGTGCATGGTCGCTGTGTCACAAACAAGGAGACTGCTGAATCTCTTCGCTGCCTCGCCAACAAGCAAACCGCTGCATCTCTTCGCTGCCTCACCAACAAGCAAATCGCTGCATATCTTCGCTGCCTCGCCAACAAGCAGACCGCTGCGTGTATTCGCTGAGTGGCAGAAAGCAAAGCACGGCGCCTGTTCGCTGCCTGGCCAACAAGCAAAGCGCTCCATCTCTTCGCTGCCTCGCAAACGAAGGAAGCGCTGCGTGCCTTCGGCGCCGAGCAAAGCAGCGCGTGCCTTCGCCGCCTCGCCGCCTAAGAAAGCGCTGCGTGCCTTCTCGCCCTCGCCGCCTAGCAAAGCGCCGTGTGCCTTCGCCGCCTCCCCAATCGCTTCGTGCCTTCGCCGCCTAGCAAAGCGCCTAGCAAAGCGTCCTCAGCCTTCGCTGCCTAGCAAAGCTCCACGTCCGCTCGCCGCCTAGCAAAGCACTGTGTGCCCTCGCCGCCTCCTAGAGCGCTGCGTGCCTTCGGCGCCTGGCAAAGCACTGCGTGCCCTCGCCGCCTCGCACACCGCTGCGTGCCTTCGGCGCCTGGCAAAGCGCTGCGTGCCTTCGGCGCCTGGCAAAGCACTGCGTGCCCTCGCCGCCTCGCACAGCGCTGCGTCCTTGGGCGCCTGGCAAAGCACTGCGTGCCCTCGCCGCCTCGCACAGCGCTGCGTCCTTGGGCGCCTGGCAAAGCGCTGCGTGCCTTCGCCGCCTCGCCGCCTAGCAAGGCGCCCTAGCCCGTCCACCACCATCAGATCGCTGCGTGCCTTCGCTGCCTCGGTGCTTAGCAAAGCGCCACGTGCCTTCGGCGCCTACAAAAGCGCCGTGTGCCTTCGGCGCTACTACGGCGTTTGCTAAGCGGCGAGGCGGCGAAGGGACGCAGCGGTGTGTGAGGCGGCGAAGGCAAGCAGCGCTTTGCTGGGCGGCGAGGCGGCGAAGGGCCGAAGCGATTGGGGAGGCGGTGAAGGGAGACGGCGCTTTGTTGGGCGGCGAGGGCGAAAGGCACGCAGCGCTTTCTTAGGCGGCGAGGCGGCGAAGGCACGCGCTGCTTTGCTAGGCGCCGAAGGAACACGGCGCTTTGCTAGGCGGCGACGGCACGCGGAGCTTTGCTAGGCGGCGAGGCGGCGAAGGGACACGGCGCTTCGCTAGGCGGCGAGGGCGAGAAGGCACGCAGCGCTTTCTCAGGCGGCGAGGCGGCGAAGGCACGCGCTGCTCTGCCAGCCGCCGAAGGCACGCAGCGCTTTGCTAGGCTGCGATGCGGCGAGGCGCCGAACGCAGGCACTTCTTTGCTAGGCGCCCAAGGAACACGGCGCTTTGCTTGACGGCGACGGCACGCGCAGCTTTGCTAGGCGCCCAAGGCAGACGACGCTTTGCTAGGCAGCGAGGCGGCGAACGCACAAAGCCATTTGCTCTGCGGTGATTCGCTGCCTCGCACAAGAGCTAACCACTGTGCATGTTGGCTGTCTCACAAACAAGCAGCCTGCTGCGTCTCTTCGCTGCCTCGCCAACTAGCAAAGTGCTGCCTCGCTTCGCCTCCACGCCAAAAAGCCATCCGCGATGCCACTGCGCCACCTGCTGCACAAGCAAAGTGCTGCATCTCTTCGCTGCCTCGCACAATGAGCAAGCACTGTGCATGGTCGCTGTGTCACAAACAAGGAGACTGCTGAATCTCTTCGCTGCCTCGCCAACAAGCAAACCGCTGCATCTCTTCGCTGCCTCACCAACAAGCAAATCGCTGCATATCTTCGCTGCCTCGCCAACAAGCAGACCGCTGCGTGTATTCGCTGAGTGGCAGAAAGCAAAGCACGGCGCCTGTTCGCTGCCTGGCCAACAAGCAAAGCGCTCCATCTCTTCGCTGCCTCGCAAACGAAGGAAGCGCTGCGTGCCTTCGGCGCCGAGCAAAGCAGCGCGTGCCTTCGCCGCCTCGCCGCCTAAGAAAGCGCTGCGTGCCTTCTCGCCCTCGCCGCCTAGCAAAGCGCCGTGTGCCTTCGCCGCCTCCCCAATCGCTTCGTGCCTTCGCCGCCTAGCAAAGCGCCTAGCAAAGCGTCCTCAGCCTTCGCTGCCTAGCAAAGCTCCACGTCCGCTCGCCGCCTAGCAAAGCACTGCGTGCCCTCGCCGCCTCCTAGAGCGCTGCGTGCCTTCGGCGCCTGGCAAAGCACTGCGTGCCCTCGCCGCCTCGCACACCGCTGCGTCCTTCGGCGCCTGGCAAAGCGCTGCGTGCCCTCGCCGCCTCGCACAGTGCTGCGTGCCTTCGGCGCCTGGCAAAGCGCTGCGTGCCTTCGGCGCCTGGCAAAGCGCTGCGTGCCCTCGCCGCCTCGCACAGCGCTGCGTCCTTGGGCGCCTGGCAAAGCGCTGCGTGCCTTCGCCGCCTCGCCGCCTAGCAAGGCGCCCTAGCCCGTCCACCACCATCAGATCGCTGCGTGCCTTCGCTGCCTCGGTGCTTAGCAAAGCGCCACGTGCCTTCGGCGCCTACAAAAGCGCCGTGTGCCTTCGGCGCTACTACGGCGTTTGCTAAGCGGCGCGGCGGCGAAGGGACGCAGCGGTGTGTGAGGCGGCGAAGGCAAGCAGCGCTTTGCTGGGCGGCGAGGCGGCGAAGGGCCGAAGCGATTGGGGAGGCGGTGAAGGGAGACGGCGCTTTGTTGGGCGGCGAGGGCGAAAGGTACGCAGCGCTTTCTTAGGCGGCGAGGCGGCGAAGGCACGCGCTGCTTTGCTAGGCGCCGAAGGAACACGGCGCTTTGCTAGGCGGCGACGGCACGCGGAGCTTTGCTAGGCGGCGAGGCGGCGAAGGGACACGGCGCTTCGCTAGGCGGCGAGGGCGAGAAGGCACGCAGCGCTTTCTTAGGCGGCGAGGCGGCGAAGGCACGCGCTGCTTTGCTAGGCGCCGAAGGAACACGGCGCTTTGCTAGGCGGCGACGGCACGCGGAGCTTTGCTAGGCGGCGAGGCGGCGAAGGGACACGGCGCTTCGCTAGGCGGCGAGGGCGAGAAGGCACGCAGCGCTTTCTCAGGCGGCGAGGCGGCGAAGGCACGCGCTGCTCTGCCAGCCGCCGAAGGCACGCAGCGCTTTGCTAGGCTGCGATGCGGCGAGGCGCCCAACGCAGGCACTTCTTTGCTAGGCGCCCAAGGAACACGGCGCTTTGCTTGACGGCGACGGCACGCGCAGCTTTGCTAGGCGCCCAAGGCAGACGACGCTTTGCTAGGCAGCGAGGCGGCGAACGCACAAAGCCATTTGCTCGGCGGTGATTCGCTGCCTCGCACAAGAGCTAACCACTGTGCATGTTGGCTGTCTCACAAACAAGCAGCCTGCTGCGTCTCTTCGCTGCCTCGCCAACTAGCAAAGTGCTGCCTCGCTTCGCCTCCACGCCAAAAAGCCATCCGCGATGCCACTGCGCCACCTGCTGCACAAGCAAAGTGCTGCATCTCTTCGCTGCCTCGCACAATGAGCAAGCACTGTGCATGGTCGCTGTGTCACAAACAAGGAGACTGCTGAATCTCTTCGCTGCCTCGCCAACAAGCAAACCGCTGCATCTCTTCGCTGCCTCACCAACAAGCAAATCGCTGCATATCTTCGCTGCCTCGCCAACAAGCAGACCGCTGCGTGTATTCGCTGAGTGGCAGAAAGCAAAGCACGGCGCCTGTTCGCTGCCTGGCCAACAAGCAAAGCGCTCCATCTCTTCGCTGCCTCGCAAACGAAGGAAGCGCTGCGTGCCTTCGGCGCCGAGCAAAGCAGCGCGTGCCTTCGCCGCCTCGCCGCCTAAGAAAGCGCTGCGTGCCTTCTCGCCCTCGCCGCCTAGCAAAGCGCCGTGTGCCTTCGCCGCCTCCCCAATCGCTTCGTGCCTTCGCCGCCTAGCAAAGCGCCTAGCAAAGCGTCCTCAGCCTTCGCTGCCTAGCAAAGCTCCACGTCCGCTCGCCGCCTAGCAAAGTACTGCGTGCCCTCGCCGCCTCCTAGAGCGCTGCGTGCCTTCGGCGCCTGGCAAAGCACTGCGTGCCCTCGCCGCCTCGCACAGCGCTGCGTCCTTCGGCGCCTGGCAAAGCGCTGCGTGCCCTCGCCGCCTCGCACAGTGCTGCGTGCCTTCGGCGCCTGGCAAAGCGCTGCGTGCCTTCGCCGCCTCGCCGCCTAGCAAGGCGCCCTAGCCCGTCCACCACCATCAGATCGCTGCGTGCCTTCGCTGCCTCGGTGCTTAGCAAAGCGCCACGTGCCTTCGGCGCCTACAAAAGCGCCGTGTGCCTTCGGCGCTACTACGGCGTTTGCTAAGCGGCGCGGCGGCGAAGGTACGCAGCGGTGTGTGAGGCGGCGAAGGCAAGCAGCGCTTTGCTGGGCGGCGAGGCGGCGAAGGGCCGAAGCGATTGGGGAGGCGGTGAAGGGAGACGGCGCTTTGTTGGGCGGCGAGGGCGAAAGGTACGCAGCGCTTTCTTAGGCGGCGAGGCGGCGAAGGCACGCGCTGCTTTGCTAGGCGCCGAAGGAACACGGCGCTTTGCTAGGCGGCGACGGCACGCGGAGCTTTGCTAGGCGGCGAGGCGGCGAAGGGACACGGCGCTTCGCTAGGCGGCGAGGGCGAGAAGGCACGCAGCGCTTTCTCAGGCGGCGAGGCGGCGAAGGCACGCGCTGCTCTGCCAGCCGCCGAAGGCACGCAGCGCTTTGCTAGGCTGCGATGCGGCGAGGCGCCCAACGCAGGCACTTCTTTGCTAGGCGCCCAAGGAACACGGCGCTTTGCTTGACGGCGACGGCACGCGCAGCTTTGCTAGGCGCCCAAGGCAGACGACGCTTTGCTAGGCAGCGAGGCGGCGAACGCACAAAGCCATTTGCTCTGCGGTGATTCGCTGCCTCGCACAAGAGCTAACCACTGTGCATGTTGGCTGTCTCACAAACAAGCAGCCTGCTGCGTCTCTTCGCTGCCTCGCCAACTAGCAAAGTGCTGCCTCGCTTCGCCTCCACGCCAAAAAGCCATCCGCGATGCCACTGCGCCACCTGCTGCACAAGCAAAGTGCTGCATCTCTTCGCTGCCTCGCACAATGAGCAAGCACTGTGCATGGTCGCTGTGTCACAAACAAGGAGACTGCTGAATCTCTTCGCTGCCTCGCCAACAAGCAAACCGCTGCATCTCTTCGCTGCCTCACCAACAAGCAAATCGCTGCATATCTTCGCTGCCTCGCCAACAAGCAGACCGCTGCGTGTATTCGCTGAGTGGCAGAAAGCAAAGCACGGCGCCTGTTCGCTGCCTGGCCAACAAGCAAAGCGCTCCATCTCTTCGCTGCCTCGCAAACGAAGGAAGCGCTGCGTGCCTTCGGCGCCGAGCAAAGCAGCGCGTGCCTTCGCCGCCTCGCCGCCTAAGAAAGCGCTGCGTGCCTTCTCGCCCTCGCCGCCTAGCAAAGCGCCGTGTGCCTTCGCCGCCTCCCCAATCGCTTCGTGCCTTCGCCGCCTAGCAAAGCGCCTAGCAAAGCGTCCTCAGCCTTCGCTGCCTAGCAAAGCTCCACGTCCGCTCGCCGCCTAGCAAAGCACTGCGTGCCCTCGCCGCCTCCTAGAGCGCTGCGTGCCTTCGGCGCCTGGCAAAGCACTGCGTGCCCTCGCCGCCTCGCACACCGCTGCGTGCCTTCGGCGCCTGGCAAAGCGCTGCGTGCCTTCGGCGCCTGGCAAAGCACTGCGTGCCCTCGCCGCCTCGCACAGCGCTGCGTCCTTGGGCGCCTGGCAAAGCGCTGCGTGCCTTCGCCGCCTCGCCGCCTAGCAAGGCGCCCTAGCCCGTCCACCACCATCAGATCGCTGCGTGCCTTCGCTGCCTCGGTGCTTAGCAAAGCGCCACGTGCCTTCGGCGCCTACAAAAGCGCCGTGTGCCTTCGGCGCTACTACGGCGTTTGCTAAGCGGCAAGGCGGCGAAGGGACGCAGCGGTGTGTGAGGCGGCGAAGGCAAGCAGCGCTTTGCTGGGCGGCGAGGCGGCGAAGGGCCGAAGCGATTGGGGAGGCGGTGAAGGGAGACGGCGCTTTGTTGGGCGGCGAGGGCGAAAGGCACGCAGCGCTTTCTTAGGCGGCGAGGCGGCGAAGGCACGCGCTGCTTTGCTAGGCGCCGAAGGAACACGGCGCTTTGCTAGGCGGCGACGGCACGCGGAGCTTTGCTAGGCGGCGAGGCGGCGAAGGGACACGGCGCTTCGCTAGGCGGCGAGGGCGAGAAGGCACGCAGCGCTTTCTCAGGCGGCGAGGCGGCGAAGGCACGCGCTGCTCTGCCAGCCGCCGAAGGCACGCAGCGCTTTGCTAGGCTGCGATGCGGCGAGGCGCCCAACGCAGGCACTTCTTTGCTAGGCGCCCAAGGAACACGGCGCTTTGCTTGACGGCGACGGCACGCGCAGCTTTGCTAGGCGCCCAAGGCAGACGACGCTTTGCTAGGCAGCGAGGCGGCGAACGCACAAAGCCATTTGCTCGGCGGTGATTCGCTGCCTCGCACAAGAGCTAACCACTGTGCATGTTGGCTGTCTCACAAACAAGCAGCCTGCTGCGTCTCTTCGCTGCCTCGCCAACTAGCAAAGTGCTGCCTCGCTTCGCCTCCACGCCAAAAAGCCATCCGCGATGCCACTGCGCCACCTGCTGCACAAGCAAAGTGCTGCATCTCTTCGCTGCCTCGCACAATGAGCAAGCACTGTGCATGGTCGCTGTGTCACAAACAAGGAGACTGCTGAATCTCTTCGCTGCCTCGCCAACAAGCAAACCGCTGCATCTCTTCGCTGCCTCACCAACAAGCAAATCGCTGCATATCTTCGCTGCCTCGCCAACAAGCAGACCGCTGCGTGTATTCGCTGAGTGGCAGAAAGCAAAGCACGGCGCCTGTTCGCTGCCTGGCCAACAAGCAAAGCGCTCCATCTCTTCGCTGCCTCGCAAACGAAGGAAGCGCTGCGTGCCTTCGGCGCCGAGCAAAGCAGCGCGTGCCTTCGCCGCCTCGCCGCCTAAGAAAGCGCTGCGTGCCTTCTCGCCCTCGCCGCCTAGCAAAGCGCCGTGTGCCTTCGCCGCCTCCCCAATCGCTTCGTGCCTTCGCCGCCTAGCAAAGCGCCTAGCAAAGCGTCCTCAGCCTTCGCTGCCTAGCAAAGCTCCACGTCCGCTCGCCGCCTAGCAAAGCACTGTGTGCCCTCGCCGCCTCCTAGAGCGCTGCGTGCCTTCGGCGCCTGGCAAAGCACTGCGTGCCCTCGCCGCCTCGCACACCGCTGCGTCCTTCGGCGCCTGGCAAAGCGCTGCGTGCCCTCGCCGCCTCGCACAGTGCTGCGTGCCTTCGGCGCCTGGCAAAGCGCTGCGTGCCTTCGGCGCCTGGCAAAGCGCTGCGTGCCCTCGCCGCCTCGCACAGCGCTGCGTGCCTTCGGCGCCTGGCAAAGCGCTGCGTGCCTTCGCCGCCTCGCCGCCTAGCAAGGCGCCCTAGCCCGTCCACCACCATCAGATCGCTGCGTGCCTTCGCTGCCTCGGTGCTTAGCAAAGCGCCACGTGCCTTCGGCGCCTACAAAAGCGCCGTGTGCCTTCGGCGCTACTACGGCGTTTGCTAAGCGGCGCGGCGGCGAAGGGACGCAGCGGTGTGTGAGGCGGCGAAGGCAAGCAGCGCTTTGCTGGGCGGCGAGGCGGCGAAGGGCCGAAGCGATTGGGGAGGCGGTGAAGGGAGACGGCGCTTTGTTGGGCGGCGAGGGCGAAAGGTACGCAGCGCTTTCTTAGGCGGCGAGGCGGCGAAGGCACGCGCTGCTTTGCTAGGCGCCGAAGGAACACGGCGCTTTGCTAGGCGGCGACGGCACGCGGAGCTTTGCTAGGCGGCGAGGCGGCGAAGGGACACGGCGCTTCGCTAGGCGGCGAGGGCGAGAAGGCACGCAGCGCTTTCTTAGGCGGCGAGGCGGCGAAGGCACGCGCTGCTTTGCTAGGCGCCGAAGGAACACGGCGCTTTGCTAGGCGGCGACGGCACGCGGAGCTTTGCTAGGCGGCGAGGCGGCGAAGGGACACGGCGCTTCGCTAGGCGGCGAGGGCGAGAAGGCACGCAGCGCTTTCTCAGGCGGCGAGGCGGCGAAGGCACGCGCTGCTCTGCCAGCCGCCGAAGGCACGCAGCGCTTTGCTAGGCTGCGATGCGGCGAGGCGCCCAACGCAGGCACTTCTTTGCTAGGCGCCCAAGGAACACGGCGCTTTGCTTGACGGCGACGGCACGCGCAGCTTTGCTAGGCGCCCAAGGCAGACGACGCTTTGCTAGGCAGCGAGGCGGCGAACGCACAAAGCCATTTGCTCGGCGGTGATTCGCTGCCTCGCACAAGAGCTAACCACTGTGCATGTTGGCTGTCTCACAAACAAGCAGCCTGCTGCGTCTCTTCGCTGCCTCGCCAACTAGCAAAGTGCTGCCTCGCTTCGCCTCCACGCCAAAAAGCCATCCGCCATGCCACTGCGCCACCTGCTGCACAAGCAAAGTGCTGCATCTCTTCGCTGCCTCGCACAATGAGCAAGCACTGTGCATGGTCGCTGTGTCACAAACAAGGAGACTGCTGAATCTCTTCGCTGCCTCGCCAACAAGCAAACCGCTGCATCTCTTCGCTGCCTCACCAACAAGCAAATCGCTGCATATCTTCGCTGCCTCGCCAACAAGCAGACCGCTGCGTGTATTCGCTGAGTGGCAGAAAGCAAAGCACGGCGCCTGTTCGCTGCCTGGCCAACAAGCAAAGCGCTCCATCTCTTCGCTGCCTCGCAAACGAAGGAAGCGCTGCGTGCCTTCGGCGCCGAGCAAAGCAGCGCGTGCCTTCGCCGCCTCGCCGCCTAAGAAAGCGCTGCGTGCCTTCTCGCCCTCGCCGCCTAGCAAAGCGCCGTGTGCCTTCGCCGCCTCCCCAATCGCTTCGTGCCTTCGCCGCCTAGCAAAGCGCCTAGCAAAGCGTCCTCAGCCTTCGCTGCCTAGCAAAGCTCCACGTCCGCTCGCCGCCTAGCAAAGCACTGCGTGCCCTCGCCGCCTCCTAGAGCGCTGCGTGCCTTCGGCGCCTGGCAAAGCACTGCGTGCCCTCGCCGCCTCGCACACCGCTGCGTCCTTCGGCGCCTGGCAAAGCGCTGCGTGCCCTCGCCGCCTCGCACAGTGCTGCGTGCCTTCGGCGCCTGGCAAAGCGCTGCGTGCCTTCGCCGCCTCGCCGCCTAGCAAGGCGCCCTAGCCCGTCCACCACCATCAGATCGCTGCGTGCCTTCGCTGCCTCGGTGCTTAGCAAAGCGCCACGTGCCTTCGGCGCCTACAAAAGCGCCGTGTGCCTTCGGCGCTACTACGGCGTTTGCTAAGCGGCGCGGCGGCGAAGGTACGCAGCGGTGTGTGAGGCGGCGAAGGCAAGCAGCGCTTTGCTGGGCGGCGAGGCGGCGAAGGGCCGAAGCGATTGGGGAGGCGGTGAAGGGAGACGGCGCTTTGTTGGGCGGCGAGGGCGAAAGGTACGCAGCGCTTTCTTAGGCGGCGAGGCGGCGAAGGCACGCGCTGCTTTGCTAGGCGCCGAAGGAACACGGCGCTTTGCTAGGCGGCGACGGCACGCGGAGCTTTGCTAGGCGGCGAGGCGGCGAAGGGACACGGCGCTTCGCTAGGCGGCGAGGGCGAGAAGGCACGCAGCGCTTTCTCAGGCGGCGAGGCGGCGAAGGCACGCGCTGCTCTGCCAGCCGCCGAAGGCACGCAGCGCTTTGCTAGGCTGCGATGCGGCGAGGCGCCCAACGCAGGCACTTCTTTGCTAGGCGCCCAAGGAACACGGCGCTTTGCTTGACGGCGACGGCACGCGCAGCTTTGCTAGGCGCCCAAGGCAGACGACGCTTTGCTAGGCAGCGAGGCGGCGAACGCACAAAGCCATTTGCTCGGCGGTGATTCGCTGCCTCGCACAAGAGCTAACCACTGTGCATGTTGGCTGTCTCACAAACAAGCAGCCTGCTGCGTCTCTTCGCTGCCTCGCCAACTAGCAAAGTGCTGCCTCGCTTCGCCTCCACGCCAAAAAGCCATCCGCGATGCCACTGCGCCACCTGCTGCACAAGCAAAGTGCTGCATCTCTTCGCTGCCTCGCACAATGAGCAAGCACTGTGCATGGTCGCTGTGTCACAAACAAGGAGACTGCTGAATCTCTTCGCTGCCTCGCCAACAAGCAAACCGCTGCATCTCTTCGCTGCCTCACCAACAAGCAAATCGCTGCATATCTTCGCTGCCTCGCCAACAAGCAGACCGCTGCGTGTATTCGCTGAGTGGCAGAAAGCAAAGCACGGCGCCTGTTCGCTGCCTGGCCAACAAGCAAAGCGCTCCATCTCTTCGCTGCCTCGCAAACGAAGGAAGCGCTGCGTGCCTTCGGCGCCGAGCAAAGCAGCGCGTGCCTTCGCCGCCTCGCCGCCTAAGAAAGCGCTGCGTGCCTTCTCGCCCTCGCCGCCTAGCAAAGCGCCGTGTGCCTTCGCCGCCTCCCCAATCGCTTCGTGCCTTCGCCGCCTAGCAAAGCGCCTAGCAAAGCGTCCTCAGCCTTCGCTGCCTAGCAAAGCTCCACGTCCGCTCGCCGCCTAGCAAAGCACTGCGTGCCCTCGCCGCCTCCTAGAGCGCTGCGTGCCTTCGGCGCCTGGCAAAGCACTGCGTGCCCTCGCCGCCTCGCACACCGCTGCGTGCCTTCGGCGCCTGGCAAAGCGCTGCGTGCCTTCGGCGCCTGGCAAAGCACTGCGTGCCCTCGCCGCCTCGCACAGCGCTGCGTCCTTGGGCGCCTGGCAAAGCGCTGCGTGCCTTCGCCGCCTCGCCGCCTAGCAAGGCGCCCTAGCCCGTCCACCACCATCAGATCGCTGCGTGCCTTCGCTGCCTCGGTGCTTAGCAAAGCGCCACGTGCCTTCGGCGCCTACAAAAGCGCCGTGTGCCTTCGGCGCTACTACGGCGTTTGCTAAGCGGCGAGGCGGCGAAGGGACGCAGCGGTGTGTGAGGCGGCGAAGGCAAGCAGCGCTTTGCTGGGCGGCGAGGCGGCGAAGGGCCGAAGCGATTGGGGAGGCGGTGAAGGGAGACGGCGCTTTGTTGGGCGGCGAGGGCGAAAGGCACGCAGCGCTTTCTTAGGCGGCGAGGCGGCGAAGGCACGCGCTGCTTTGCTAGGCGCCGAAGGAACACGGCGCTTTGCTAGGCGGCGACGGCACGCGGAGCTTTGCTAGGCGGCGAGGCGGCGAAGGGACACGGCGCTTCGCTAGGCGGCGAGGGCGAGAAGGCACGCAGCGCTTTCTCAGGCGGCGAGGCGGCGAAGGCACGCGCTGCTCTGCCAGCCGCCGAAGGCACGCAGCGCTTTGCTAGGCTGCGATGCGGCGAGGCGCCCAACGCAGGCACTTCTTTGCTAGGCGCCCAAGGAACACGGCGCTTTGCTTGACGGCGACGGCACGCGCAGCTTTGCTAGGCGCCCAAGGCAGACGACGCTTTGCTAGGCAGCGAGGCGGCGAACGCACAAAGCCATTTGCTCGGCGGTGATTCGCTGCCTCGCACAAGAGCTAACCACTGTGCATGTTGGCTGTCTCACAAACAAGCAGCCTGCTGCGTCTCTTCGCTGCCTCGCCAACTAGCAAAGTGCTGCCTCGCTTCGCCTCCACGCCAAAAAGCCATCCGCGATGCCACTGCGCCACCTGCTGCACAAGCAAAGTGCTGCATCTCTTCGCTGCCTCGCACAATGAGCAAGCACTGTGCATGGTCGCTGTGTCACAAACAAGGAGACTGCTGAATCTCTTCGCTGCCTCGCCAACAAGCAAACCGCTGCATCTCTTCGCTGCCTCACCAACAAGCAAATCGCTGCATATCTTCGCTGCCTCGCCAACAAGCAGACCGCTGCGTGTATTCGCTGAGTGGCAGAAAGCAAAGCACGGCGCCTGTTCGCTGCCTGGCCAACAAGCAAAGCGCTCCATCTCTTCGCTGCCTCGCAAACGAAGGAAGCGCTGCGTGCCTTCGGCGCCGAGCAAAGCAGCGCGTGCCTTCGCCGCCTCGCCGCCTAAGAAAGCGCTGCGTGCCTTCTCGCCCTCGCCGCCTAGCAAAGCGCCGTGTGCCTTCGCCGCCTCCCCAATCGCTTCGTGCCTTCGCCGCCTAGCAAAGCGCCTAGCAAAGCGTCCTCAGCCTTCGCTGCCTAGCAAAGCTCCACGTCCGCTCGCCGCCTAGCAAAGCACTGCGTGCCCTCGCCGCCTCCTAGAGCGCTGCGTGCCTTCGGCGCCTGGCAAAGCACTGCGTGCCCTCGCCGCCTCGCACACCGCTGCGTCCTTCGGCGCCTGGCAAAGCGCTGCGTGCCCTCGCCGCCTCGCACAGTGCTGCGTGCCTTCGGCGCCTGGCAAAGCGCTGCGTGCCTTCGGCGCCTGGCAAAGCGCTGCGTGCCCTCGCCGCCTCGCACAGCGCTGCGTGCCTTCGGCGCCTGGCAAAGCGCTGCGTGCCTTCGCCGCCTCGCCGCCTAGCAAGGCGCCCTAGCCCGTCCACCACCATCAGATCGCTGCGTGCCTTCGCTGCCTCGGTGCTTAGCAAAGCGCCACGTGCCTTCGGCGCCTACAAAAGCGCCGTGTGCCTTCGGCGCTACTACGGCGTTTGCTAAGCGGCGCGGCGGCGAAGGGACGCAGCGGTGTGTGAGGCGGCGAAGGCAAGCAGCGCTTTGCTGGGCGGCGAGGCGGCGAAGGGCCGAAGCGATTGGGGAGGCGGTGAAGGGAGACGGCGCTTTGTTGGGCGGCGAGGGCGAAAGGTACGCAGCGCTTTCTTAGGCGGCGAGGCGGCGAAGGCACGCGCTGCTTTGCTAGGCGCCGAAGGAACACGGCGCTTTGCTAGGCGGCGACGGCACGCGGAGCTTTGCTAGGCGGCGAGGCGGCGAAGGGACACGGCGCTTCGCTAGGCGGCGAGGGCGAGAAGGCACGCAGCGCTTTCTTAGGCGGCGAGGCGGCGAAGGCACGCGCTGCTTTGCTAGGCGCCGAAGGAACACGGCGCTTTGCTAGGCGGCGACGGCACGCGGAGCTTTGCTAGGCGGCGAGGCGGCGAAGGGACACGGCGCTTCGCTAGGCGGCGAGGGCGAGAAGGCACGCAGCGCTTTCTCAGGCGGCGAGGCGGCGAAGGCACGCGCTGCTCTGCCAGCCGCCGAAGGCACGCAGCGCTTTGCTAGGCTGCGATGCGGCGAGGCGCCCAACGCAGGCACTTCTTTGCTAGGCGCCCAAGGAACACGGCGCTTTGCTTGACGGCGACGGCACGCGCAGCTTTGCTAGGCGCCCAAGGCAGACGACGCTTTGCTAGGCAGCGAGGCGGCGAACGCACAAAGCCATTTGCTCGGCGGTGATTCGCTGCCTCGCACAAGAGCTAACCACTGTGCATGTTGGCTGTCTCACAAACAAGCAGCCTGCTGCGTCTCTTCGCTGCCTCGCCAACTAGCAAAGTGCTGCCTCGCTTCGCCTCCACGCCAAAAAGCCATCCGCGATGCCACTGCGCCACCTGCTGCACAAGCAAAGTGCTGCATCTCTTCGCTGCCTCGCACAATGAGCAAGCACTGTGCATGGTCGCTGTGTCACAAACAAGGAGACTGCTGAATCTCTTCGCTGCCTCGCCAACAAGCAAACCGCTGCATCTCTTCGCTGCCTCACCAACAAGCAAATCGCTGCATATCTTCGCTGCCTCGCCAACAAGCAGACCGCTGCGTGTATTCGCTGAGTGGCAGAAAGCAAAGCACGGCGCCTGTTCGCTGCCTGGCCAACAAGCAAAGCGCTCCATCTCTTCGCTGCCTCGCAAACGAAGGAAGCGCTGCGTGCCTTCGGCGCCGAGCAAAGCAGCGCGTGCCTTCGCCGCCTCGCCGCCTAAGAAAGCGCTGCGTGCCTTCTCGCCCTCGCCGCCTAGCAAAGCGCCGTGTGCCTTCGCCGCCTCCCCAATCGCTTCGTGCCTTCGCCGCCTAGCAAAGCGCCTAGCAAAGCGTCCTCAGCCTTCGCTGCCTAGCAAAGCTCCACGTCCGCTCGCCGCCTAGCAAAGCACTGCGTGCCCTCGCCGCCTCCTAGAGCGCTGCGTGCCTTCGGCGCCTGGCAAAGCACTGCGTGCCCTCGCCGCCTCGCACACCGCTGCGTGCCTTCGGCGCCTGGCAAAGCGCTGCGTGCCTTCGGCGCCTGGCAAAGCACTGCGTGCCCTCGCCGCCTCGCACAGCGCTGCGTCCTTGGGCGCCTGGCAAAGCGCTGCGTGCCTTCGCCGCCTCGCCGCCTAGCAAGGCGCCCTAGCCCGTCCACCACCATCAGATCGCTGCGTGCCTTCGCTGCCTCGGTGCTTAGCAAAGCGCCACGTGCCTTCGGCGCCTACAAAAGCGCCGTGTGCCTTCGGCGCTACTACGGCGTTTGCTAAGCGGCGAGGCGGCGAAGGGACGCAGCGGTGTGTGAGGCGGCGAAGGCAAGCAGCGCTTTGCTGGGCGGCGAGGCGGCGAAGGGCCGAAGCGATTGGGGAGGCGGTGAAGGGAGACGGCGCTTTGTTGGGCGGCGAGGGCGAAAGGCACGCAGCGCTTTCTTAGGCGGCGAGGCGGCGAAGGCACGCGCTGCTTTGCTAGGCGCCGAAGGAACACGGCGCTTTGCTAGGCGGCGACGGCACGCGGAGCTTTGCTAGGCGGCGAGGCGGCGAAGGGACACGGCGCTTCGCTAGGCGGCGAGGGCGAGAAGGCACGCAGCGCTTTCTCAGGCGGCGAGGCGGCGAAGGCACGCGCTGCTCTGCCAGCCGCCGAAGGCACGCAGCGCTTTGCTAGGCTGCGATGCGGCGAGGCGCCCAACGCAGGCACTTCTTTGCTAGGCGCCCAAGGAACACGGCGCTTTGCTTGACGGCGACGGCACGCGCAGCTTTGCTAGGCGCCCAAGGCAGACGACGCTTTGCTAGGCAGCGAGGCGGCGAACGCACAAAGCCATTTGCTCGGCGGTGATTCGCTGCCTCGCACAAGAGCTAACCACTGTGCATGTTGGCTGTCTCACAAACAAGCAGCCTGCTGCGTCTCTTCGCTGCCTCGCCAACTAGCAAAGTGCTGCCTCGCTTCGCCTCCACGCCAAAAAGCCATCCGCGATGCCACTGCGCCACCTGCTGCACAAGCAAAGTGCTGCATCTCTTCGCTGCCTCGCACAATGAGCAAGCACTGTGCATGGTCGCTGTGTCACAAACAAGGAGACTGCTGAATCTCTTCGCTGCCTCGCCAACAAGCAAACCGCTGCATCTCTTCGCTGCCTCACCAACAAGCAAATCGCTGCATATCTTCGCTGCCTCGCCAACAAGCAGACCGCTGCGTGTATTCGCTGAGTGGCAGAAAGCAAAGCACGGCGCCTGTTCGCTGCCTGGCCAACAAGCAAAGCGCTCCATCTCTTCGCTGCCTCGCAAACGAAGGAAGCGCTGCGTGCCTTCGGCGCCGAGCAAAGCAGCGCGTGCCTTCGCCGCCTCGCCGCCTAAGAAAGCGCTGCGTGCCTTCTCGCCCTCGCCGCCTAGCAAAGCGCCGTGTGCCTTCGCCGCCTCCCCAATCGCTTCGTGCCTTCGCCGCCTAGCAAAGCGCCTAGCAAAGCGTCCTCAGCCTTCGCTGCCTAGCAAAGCTCCACGTCCGCTCGCCGCCTAGCAAAGCACTGCGTGCCCTCGCCGCCTCCTAGAGCGCTGCGTGCCTTCGGCGCCTGGCAAAGCACTGCGTGCCCTCGCCGCCTCGCACACCGCTGCGTCCTTCGGCGCCTGGCAAAGCGCTGCGTGCCCTCGCCGCCTCGCACAGTGCTGCGTGCCTTCGGCGCCTGGCAAAGCGCTGCGTGCCTTCGGCGCCTGGCAAAGCGCTGCGTGCCCTCGCCGCCTCGCACAGCGCTGCGTGCCTTCGGCGCCTGGCAAAGCGCTGCGTGCCTTCGCCGCCTCGCCGCCTAGCAAGGCGCCCTAGCCCGTCCACCACCATCAGATCGCTGCGTGCCTTCGCTGCCTCGGTGCTTAGCAAAGCGCCACGTGCCTTCGGCGCCTACAAAAGCGCCGTGTGCCTTCGGCGCTACTACGGCGTTTGCTAAGCGGCGCGGCGGCGAAGGGACGCAGCGGTGTGTGAGGCGGCGAAGGCAAGCAGCGCTTTGCTGGGCGGCGAGGCGGCGAAGGGCCGAAGCGATTGGGGAGGCGGTGAAGGGAGACGGCGCTTTGTTGGGCGGCGAGGGCGAAAGGTACGCAGCGCTTTCTTAGGCGGCGAGGCGGCGAAGGCACGCGCTGCTTTGCTAGGCGCCGAAGGAACACGGCGCTTTGCTAGGCGGCGACGGCACGCGGAGCTTTGCTAGGCGGCGAGGCGGCGAAGGGACACGGCGCTTCGCTAGGCGGCGAGGGCGAGAAGGCACGCAGCGCTTTCTTAGGCGGCGAGGCGGCGAAGGCACGCGCTGCTTTGCTAGGCGCCGAAGGAACACGGCGCTTTGCTAGGCGGCGACGGCACGCGGAGCTTTGCTAGGCGGCGAGGCGGCGAAGGGACACGGCGCTTCGCTAGGCGGCGAGGGCGAGAAGGCACGCAGCGCTTTCTCAGGCGGCGAGGCGGCGAAGGCACGCGCTGCTCTGCCAGCCGCCGAAGGCACGCAGCGCTTTGCTAGGCTGCGATGCGGCGAGGCGCCCAACGCAGGCACTTCTTTGCTAGGCGCCCAAGGAACACGGCGCTTTGCTTGACGGCGACGGCACGCGCAGCTTTGCTAGGCGCCCAAGGCAGACGACGCTTTGCTAGGCAGCGAGGCGGCGAACGCACAAAGCCATTTGCTCGGCGGTGATTCGCTGCCTCGCACAAGAGCTAACCACTGTGCATGTTGGCTGTCTCACAAACAAGCAGCCTGCTGCGTCTCTTCGCTGCCTCGCCAACTAGCAAAGTGCTGCCTCGCTTCGCCTCCACGCCAAAAAGCCATCCGCGATGCCACTGCGCCACCTGCTGCACAAGCAAAGTGCTGCATCTCTTCGCTGCCTCGCACAATGAGCAAGCACTGTGCATGGTCGCTGTGTCACAAACAAGGAGACTGCTGAATCTCTTCGCTGCCTCGCCAACAAGCAAACCGCTGCATCTCTTCGCTGCCTCACCAACAAGCAAATCGCTGCATATCTTCGCTGCCTCGCCAACAAGCAGACCGCTGCGTGTATTCGCTGAGTGGCAGAAAGCAAAGCACGGCGCCTGTTCGCTGCCTGGCCAACAAGCAAAGCGCTCCATCTCTTCGCTGCCTCGCAAACGAAGGAAGCGCTGCGTGCCTTCGGCGCCGAGCAAAGCAGCGCGTGCCTTCGCCGCCTCGCCGCCTAAGAAAGCGCTGCGTGCCTTCTCGCCCTCGCCGCCTAGCAAAGCGCCGTGTGCCTTCGCCGCCTCCCCAATCGCTTCGTGCCTTCGCCGCCTAGCAAAGCGCCTAGCAAAGCGTCCTCAGCCTTCGCTGCCTAGCAAAGCTCCACGTCCGCTCGCCGCCTAGCAAAGCACTGCGTGCCCTCGCCGCCTCCTAGAGCGCTGCGTGCCTTCGGCGCCTGGCAAAGCACTGCGTGCCCTCGCCGCCTCGCACACCGCTGCGTGCCTTCGGCGCCTGGCAAAGCGCTGCGTGCCTTCGGCGCCTGGCAAAGCACTGCGTGCCCTCGCCGCCTCGCACAGCGCTGCGTCCTTGGGCGCCTGGCAAAGCGCTGCGTGCCTTCGCCGCCTCGCCGCCTAGCAAGGCGCCCTAGCCCGTCCACCACCATCAGATCGCTGCGTGCCTTCGCTGCCTCGGTGCTTAGCAAAGCGCCACGTGCCTTCGGCGCCTACAAAAGCGCCGTGTGCCTTCGGCGCTACTACGGCGTTTGCTAAGCGGCGAGGCGGCGAAGGGACGCAGCGGTGTGTGAGGCGGCGAAGGCAAGCAGCGCTTTGCTGGGCGGCGAGGCGGCGAAGGGCCGAAGCGATTGGGGAGGCGGTGAAGGGAGACGGCGCTTTGTTGGGCGGCGAGGGCGAAAGGCACGCAGCGCTTTCTTAGGCGGCGAGGCGGCGAAGGCACGCGCTGCTTTGCTAGGCGCCGAAGGAACACGGCGCTTTGCTAGGCGGCGACGGCACGCGGAGCTTTGCTAGGCGGCGAGGCGGCGAAGGGACACGGCGCTTCGCTAGGCGGCGAGGGCGAGAAGGCACGCAGCGCTTTCTCAGGCGGCGAGGCGGCGAAGGCACGCGCTGCTCTGCCAGCCGCCGAAGGCACGCAGCGCTTTGCTAGGCTGCGATGCGGCGAGGCGCCCAACGCAGGCACTTCTTTGCTAGGCGCCCAAGGAACACGGCGCTTTGCTTGACGGCGACGGCACGCGCAGCTTTGCTAGGCGCCCAAGGCAGACGACGCTTTGCTAGGCAGCGAGGCGGCGAACGCACAAAGCCATTTGCTCGGCGGTGATTCGCTGCCTCGCACAAGAGCTAACCACTGTGCATGTTGGCTGTCTCACAAACAAGCAGCCTGCTGCGTCTCTTCGCTGCCTCGCCAACTAGCAAAGTGCTGCCTCGCTTCGCCTCCACGCCAAAAAGCCATCCGCGATGCCACTGCGCCACCTGCTGCACAAGCAAAGTGCTGCATCTCTTCGCTGCCTCGCACAATGAGCAAGCACTGTGCATGGTCGCTGTGTCACAAACAAGGAGACTGCTGAATCTCTTCGCTGCCTCGCCAACAAGCAAACCGCTGCATCTCTTCGCTGCCTCACCAACAAGCAAATCGCTGCATATCTTCGCTGCCTCGCCAACAAGCAGACCGCTGCGTGTATTCGCTGAGTGGCAGAAAGCAAAGCACGGCGCCTGTTCGCTGCCTGGCCAACAAGCAAAGCGCTCCATCTCTTCGCTGCCTCGCAAACGAAGGAAGCGCTGCGTGCCTTCGGCGCCGAGCAAAGCAGCGCGTGCCTTCGCCGCCTCGCCGCCTAAGAAAGCGCTGCGTGCCTTCTCGCCCTCGCCGCCTAGCAAAGCGCCGTGTGCCTTCGCCGCCTCCCCAATCGCTTCGTGCCTTCGCCGCCTAGCAAAGCGCCTAGCAAAGCGTCCTCAGCCTTCGCTGCCTAGCAAAGCTCCACGTCCGCTCGCCGCCTAGCAAAGCACTGCGTGCCCTCGCCGCCTCCTAGAGCGCTGCGTGCCTTCGGCGCCTGGCAAAGCACTGCGTGCCCTCGCCGCCTCGCACACCGCTGCGTCCTTCGGCGCCTGGCAAAGCGCTGCGTGCCCTCGCCGCCTCGCACAGTGCTGCGTGCCTTCGGCGCCTGGCAAAGCGCTGCGTGCCTTCGGCGCCTGGCAAAGCGCTGCGTGCCCTCGCCGCCTCGCACAGCGCTGCGTGCCTTCGGCGCCTGGCAAAGCGCTGCGTGCCTTCGCCGCCTCGCCGCCTAGCAAGGCGCCCTAGCCCGTCCACCACCATCAGATCGCTGCGTGCCTTCGCTGCCTCGGTGCTTAGCAAAGCGCCACGTGCCTTCGGCGCCTACAAAAGCGCCGTGTGCCTTCGGCGCTACTACGGCGTTTGCTAAGCGGCGCGGCGGCGAAGGGACGCAGCGGTGTGTGAGGCGGCGAAGGCAAGCAGCGCTTTGCTGGGCGGCGAGGCGGCGAAGGGCCGAAGCGATTGGGGAGGCGGTGAAGGGAGACGGCGCTTTGTTGGGCGGCGAGGGCGAAAGGTACGCAGCGCTTTCTTAGGCGGCGAGGCGGCGAAGGCACGCGCTGCTTTGCTAGGCGCCGAAGGAACACGGCGCTTTGCTAGGCGGCGACGGCACGCGGAGCTTTGCTAGGCGGCGAGGCGGCGAAGGGACACGGCGCTTCGCTAGGCGGCGAGGGCGAGAAGGCACGCAGCGCTTTCTTAGGCGGCGAGGCGGCGAAGGCACGCGCTGCTTTGCTAGGCGCCGAAGGAACACGGCGCTTTGCTAGGCGGCGACGGCACGCGGAGCTTTGCTAGGCGGCGAGGCGGCGAAGGGACACGGCGCTTCGCTAGGCGGCGAGGGCGAGAAGGCACGCAGCGCTTTCTCAGGCGGCGAGGCGGCGAAGGCACGCGCTGCTCTGCCAGCCGCCGAAGGCACGCAGCGCTTTGCTAGGCTGCGATGCGGCGAGGCGCCCAACGCAGGCACTTCTTTGCTAGGCGCCCAAGGAACACGGCGCTTTGCTTGACGGCGACGGCACGCGCAGCTTTGCTAGGCGCCCAAGGCAGACGACGCTTTGCTAGGCAGCGAGGCGGCGAACGCACAAAGCCATTTGCTCGGCGGTGATTCGCTGCCTCGCACAAGAGCTAACCACTGTGCATGTTGGCTGTCTCACAAACAAGCAGCCTGCTGCGTCTCTTCGCTGCCTCGCCAACTAGCAAAGTGCTGCCTCGCTTCGCCTCCACGCCAAAAAGCCATCCGCGATGCCACTGCGCCACCTGCTGCACAAGCAAAGTGCTGCATCTCTTCGCTGCCTCGCACAATGAGCAAGCACTGTGCATGGTCGCTGTGTCACAAACAAGGAGACTGCTGAATCTCTTCGCTGCCTCGCCAACAAGCAAACCGCTGCATCTCTTCGCTGCCTCACCAACAAGCAAATCGCTGCATATCTTCGCTGCCTCGCCAACAAGCAGACCGCTGCGTGTATTCGCTGAGTGGCAGAAAGCAAAGCACGGCGCCTGTTCGCTGCCTGGCCAACAAGCAAAGCGCTCCATCTCTTCGCTGCCTCGCAAACGAAGGAAGCGCTGCGTGCCTTCGGCGCCGAGCAAAGCAGCGCGTGCCTTCGCCGCCTCGCCGCCTAAGAAAGCGCTGCGTGCCTTCTCGCCCTCGCCGCCTAGCAAAGCGCCGTGTGCCTTCGCCGCCTCCCCAATCGCTTCGTGCCTTCGCCGCCTAGCAAAGCGCCTAGCAAAGCGTCCTCAGCCTTCGCTGCCTAGCAAAGCTCCACGTCCGCTCGCCGCCTAGCAAAGCACTGCGTGCCCTCGCCGCCTCCTAGAGCGCTGCGTGCCTTCGGCGCCTGGCAAAGCACTGCGTGCCCTCGCCGCCTCGCACACCGCTGCGTGCCTTCGGCGCCTGGCAAAGCGCTGCGTGCCTTCGGCGCCTGGCAAAGCACTGCGTGCCCTCGCCGCCTCGCACAGCGCTGCGTCCTTGGGCGCCTGGCAAAGCGCTGCGTGCCTTCGCCGCCTCGCCGCCTAGCAAGGCGCCCTAGCCCGTCCACCACCATCAGATCGCTGCGTGCCTTCGCTGCCTCGGTGCTTAGCAAAGCGCCACGTGCCTTCGGCGCCTACAAAAGCGCCGTGTGCCTTCGGCGCTACTACGGCGTTTGCTAAGCGGCGAGGCGGCGAAGGGACGCAGCGGTGTGTGAGGCGGCGAAGGCAAGCAGCGCTTTGCTGGGCGGCGAGGCGGCGAAGGGCCGAAGCGATTGGGGAGGCGGTGAAGGGAGACGGCGCTTTGTTGGGCGGCGAGGGCGAAAGGCACGCAGCGCTTTCTTAGGCGGCGAGGCGGCGAAGGCACGCGCTGCTTTGCTAGGCGCCGAAGGAACACGGCGCTTTGCTAGGCGGCGACGGCACGCGGAGCTTTGCTAGGCGGCGAGGCGGCGAAGGGACACGGCGCTTCGCTAGGCGGCGAGGGCGAGAAGGCACGCAGCGCTTTCTCAGGCGGCGAGGCGGCGAAGGCACGCGCTGCTCTGCCAGCCGCCGAAGGCACGCAGCGCTTTGCTAGGCTGCGATGCGGCGAGGCGCCCAACGCAGGCACTTCTTTGCTAGGCGCCCAAGGAACACGGCGCTTTGCTTGACGGCGACGGCACGCGCAGCTTTGCTAGGCGCCCAAGGCAGACGACGCTTTGCTAGGCAGCGAGGCGGCGAACGCACAAAGCCATTTGCTCGGCGGTGATTCGCTGCCTCGCACAAGAGCTAACCACTGTGCATGTTGGCTGTCTCACAAACAAGCAGCCTGCTGCGTCTCTTCGCTGCCTCGCCAACTAGCAAAGTGCTGCCTCGCTTCGCCTCCACGCCAAAAAGCCATCCGCGATGCCACTGCGCCACCTGCTGCACAAGCAAAGTGCTGCATCTCTTCGCTGCCTCGCACAATGAGCAAGCACTGTGCATGGTCGCTGTGTCACAAACAAGGAGACTGCTGAATCTCTTCGCTGCCTCGCCAACAAGCAAACCGCTGCATCTCTTCGCTGCCTCACCAACAAGCAAATCGCTGCATATCTTCGCTGCCTCGCCAACAAGCAGACCGCTGCGTGTATTCGCTGAGTGGCAGAAAGCAAAGCACGGCGCCTGTTCGCTGCCTGGCCAACAAGCAAAGCGCTCCATCTCTTCGCTGCCTCGCAAACGAAGGAAGCGCTGCGTGCCTTCGGCGCCGAGCAAAGCAGCGCGTGCCTTCGCCGCCTCGCCGCCTAAGAAAGCGCTGCGTGCCTTCTCGCCCTCGCCGCCTAGCAAAGCGCCGTGTGCCTTCGCCGCCTCCCCAATCGCTTCGTGCCTTCGCCGCCTAGCAAAGCGCCTAGCAAAGCGTCCTCAGCCTTCGCTGCCTAGCAAAGCTCCACGTCCGCTCGCCGCCTAGCAAAGCACTGCGTGCCCTCGCCGCCTCCTAGAGCGCTGCGTGCCTTCGGCGCCTGGCAAAGCACTGCGTGCCCTCGCCGCCTCGCACACCGCTGCGTCCTTCGGCGCCTGGCAAAGCGCTGCGTGCCCTCGCCGCCTCGCACAGTGCTGCGTGCCTTCGGCGCCTGGCAAAGCGCTGCGTGCCTTCGGCGCCTGGCAAAGCGCTGCGTGCCCTCGCCGCCTCGCACAGCGCTGCGTGCCTTCGGCGCCTGGCAAAGCGCTGCGTGCCTTCGCCGCCTCGCCGCCTAGCAAGGCGCCCTAGCCCGTCCACCACCATCAGATCGCTGCGTGCCTTCGCTGCCTCGGTGCTTAGCAAAGCGCCACGTGCCTTCGGCGCCTACAAAAGCGCCGTGTGCCTTCGGCGCTACTACGGCGTTTGCTAAGCGGCGCGGCGGCGAAGGGACGCAGCGGTGTGTGAGGCGGCGAAGGCAAGCAGCGCTTTGCTGGGCGGCGAGGCGGCGAAGGGCCGAAGCGATTGGGGAGGCGGTGAAGGGAGACGGCGCTTTGTTGGGCGGCGAGGGCGAAAGGTACGCAGCGCTTTCTTAGGCGGCGAGGCGGCGAAGGCACGCGCTGCTTTGCTAGGCGCCGAAGGAACACGGCGCTTTGCTAGGCGGCGACGGCACGCGGAGCTTTGCTAGGCGGCGAGGCGGCGAAGGGACACGGCGCTTCGCTAGGCGGCGAGGGCGAGAAGGCACGCAGCGCTTTCTTAGGCGGCGAGGCGGCGAAGGCACGCGCTGCTTTGCTAGGCGCCGAAGGAACACGGCGCTTTGCTAGGCGGCGACGGCACGCGGAGCTTTGCTAGGCGGCGAGGCGGCGAAGGGACACGGCGCTTCGCTAGGCGGCGAGGGCGAGAAGGCACGCAGCGCTTTCTCAGGCGGCGAGGCGGCGAAGGCACGCGCTGCTCTGCCAGCCGCCGAAGGCACGCAGCGCTTTGCTAGGCTGCGATGCGGCGAGGCGCCCAACGCAGGCACTTCTTTGCTAGGCGCCCAAGGAACACGGCGCTTTGCTTGACGGCGACGGCACGCGCAGCTTTGCTAGGCGCCCAAGGCAGACGACGCTTTGCTAGGCAGCGAGGCGGCGAACGCACAAAGCCATTTGCTCGGCGGTGATTCGCTGCCTCGCACAAGAGCTAACCACTGTGCATGTTGGCTGTCTCACAAACAAGCAGCCTGCTGCGTCTCTTCGCTGCCTCGCCAACTAGCAAAGTGCTGCCTCGCTTCGCCTCCACGCCAAAAAGCCATCCGCGATGCCACTGCGCCACCTGCTGCACAAGCAAAGTGCTGCATCTCTTCGCTGCCTCGCACAATGAGCAAGCACTGTGCATGGTCGCTGTGTCACAAACAAGGAGACTGCTGAATCTCTTCGCTGCCTCGCCAACAAGCAAACGCTGCATCTCTTCGCTGCCTCACCAACAAGCAAATCGCTGCATATCTTCGCTGCCTCGCCAACAAGCAGACCGCTGCGTGTATTCGCTGAGTGGCAGAAAGCAAAGCACGCGCCTGTTCGCTGCCTGGCCAACAAGCAAAGCGCTCCATCTCTTCGCTGCCTCGCAAACGAAGGAAGCGCTGCGTGCCTTCGGCGCCGAGGCAAAGCAGCGCGTGCCTTCGCCGCCTCGCCGCCTAAGAAAGCGCTGCGTGCCTTCTCGCCCTCGCCGCCTAGCAAAGCGCCGTGTGCCTTCGCCGCCTCCCCAATCGCTTCGTGCCTTCGCCGCCA